>NC_136462.1:22805468-23435468 GCF_902686455.1 Sciurus vulgaris
AAAAGTCCTGAGGCACAATATGAGAGGTTTACAGCATGAGAAAGATATGAAGTACTGTCAGGATGGATCTGCATGTGTCAGTGAGAGCCCACAAATTGCTCGTTGCCTTAGCAGCAACCGGAATAAGGGCAAAGCAAGGATAATCTCATGTGGCACATAACACTGGGCTTCCTTTTTTAAATAGTACCTTGACTTTTAAAATTATAGTTATCTATTACAGTTATAAAACTCATGAAGAGTCATCATTTACATAGTAGCAAATACTTACATAGCACTTTTTTCTTGCCAGATACCCATCCAAAAGTATCACATAGTAAATCATTTAATTTTCATCACCCATCAATAAAAGAATATAGCCCTGCAGATGAGGAAACTGAGGCACAGATGGGTGAAGTAACTACCTAACAATGCTAGTAGATAAAAGAGGCAAGAATTGAACCCAGATTTTCATGCTGCCTATAAGGTAAATGACTGCAAGAAATTAAAATGAGAGAAGGGGTAAATGTGCAAATGTGCAGGCAACTAGAAGCCAGGATGAGTTCAGAGATGGGGGTAATCATGAGAGTAAAGAGGGAAATGGGAATTTTCATCCTAGCCCTCATAGGAATGATTGTAGCAACTAGACCACACTAACTATAGCCCTTGAATTGCTATATTGGAAGATGTCAAATAAGATGAAGTATCAAAAACTACATCTTACCGTGCCTAGAGCAGAAGTTCTTAAACATTTTGTACCATGGATCCCTTTGTTATTGTGTTGACAGAATAATACATTTGAATGCATAAAATACAACAGATTACAAAGAAAACTAAATAACAAAAATATTTTCAAGAAAAAAACTACAATATAATACACATCTTCTATATTATGAACTAAACAATAAGGTCTTACTGAAATAACTAATACAGTCTCAAAAGTATCTTTGAGATATATGCATCAATCATGATAAAAAGTATTTATGGTATGTTTTAACTTTTATTAAGATACAACTGTGTTCTGACTTGTGTCTAGAATGTCCCCCAAAGTCTCATGTGTTGAGAGTTTGGTCCCCAACAGTGTCCAGAGGTTGGGCTTTTAAGAAATGATTGGATCATGATGGCTTCACCCACACCGGTCAACTGAGCCATTTGAAGGATTAATAACTTAAATGGACCAAATTATTATTAATATGAACTAAATGGCAATTGTAGGCAGATAGGGTGTGGTTGGAGGAGGAAGTAGCTCACTGCGGGTATGCCCATAGGATTATATCTTGTCCCTGCCCTTCTTCTCTTTCTCTCTCTACTTGCTAGCTGTCATAAACAGAGCAGCTTTCCTCCGCCATGCCCTTCTGCCACGATGTTCTGTCTCACCTAAGGCCCAGAGCAATGGAGTCACCTGACTATGGACAGAAAAGTCTGAAACTGTGAGCCAAAGTAAACTTTTCTTTTTCTAAGTTGCTCCTGCCAGGTATTTTGGTAACAGCAGCAATAAGCTGAGTACCACAAATTGATACTAAAAAATTCCCACATTTAATGAATTTATCTTAATGAGTTTGAATACAAGTATACCTCTATGATACCATTTATCACAACCAGAGTATCATCATATCCATCACCTCCCAAAATTCCAAGTGTTCTTTTGTGGGCCTACGTGTGTGTGTGTGTGTGTGTGTTGGTCAGAACACTTAATATGAGCTCTACCCTTTCAACATATTTTAAACTGCACAATACCATATTGTTAACTGTAAGTAATATGTTTTAATGGCATACTGCTGGAATTTATTCATCCTGAATAACAGAAGCAACATACCCATTGAGAAACAATTTCTCATTTTCCCCTACTTCAGATCCCTGTAAATCATCATTCCATTCCATTCTCTTATTCTATGAGTTTGACTATATTAGATACCTCTATATTAGTGCCATCATTTAATATTTGTCTTTCTTTAACTGGTTTATTTTACTTAATAAAATATCCTCTAGTTTCATCCACATGGTTTCAAATGGTAGGATAGCCTTCACTTTTAAGGACGAATAATATTTTACTGCACTTAAAAACCATATTTTATTTATCAAAGGCATCATGCTTTGCTATCCAAATCCTATCCCCACCCACCAATCAATTCTTTGACACACTCTCTGCAGATTCATGAAACTAGACAGGGACAAGAAGAAGTATGCAGTGGAGGAACAGTAGAGAGGAGTTTTACTTCTTAATATTCTTCCCATGTCCCTATGTGTTTCACTAACTTATTAAACTAAAACAACAGTGGTAAAGAAATAATGATTTCTGCATTCATGTAATTCCAGTTAAACATGTATGTGCCTGTTTGTATGTGTGTGCATTGAGGTGGTGGATGAGCAAATACTAAATTGGATTAAATGAATTACAGTGAGTGTCAAGGTCAGCAACACTGTGATAAGTGCCACATGAGATTTCAACATTTAGCAATTTTTTTTTTGATGAATTACACTGCTAAAAACATCTGTTTATTACCATGTGCACTATTATATAAATAATGCTGGTATTCAAGTACTTCCTAAGTTAATTTAGCAGAAAATTGAACTTCTTCTTTCCTTTTAATTCCTTATGCAATCTACAGTATAATAGAGAGAGCAAAAAAGGATAAGACCATTAAAATAAATTTCTCTTGAGAACCAGAAAGGTAGCAGAAAGGTCAAGAGTGTTCAAAGACTAAGATGCAATGTTAAATTAGCGTTATTTCATATACATTTTTGAATTTACAGAACAGACATATTCATATTTACCCATAAAACAGAAACAGAATCCAAAGATGAATGTTAAATATTTTTTACTAGCTGCCATTTGAGGAATACCAAGCCTTTATCTTTCACTGTGAGTAACTGAGAGAGGCATTGACATAGAATATAGAGTGGGAATCAGAAATCTTAGTCTTGAATGCTAAGCAGTTCATCTAAACTGCCAGTAAATCTATGGAGGTTGCACAAAGCACTGATTTTATATTTGGTATTTGATGACTTGATGTTGCTACAATTTAATAATGATTATAATAATTAGAAAATAATAGATTAATTCTCATTATAATGACTAGTATAAAATGAAGTTATAAAACAACTTTAATAAATCAAAGAAATGAGCAAAGTATAAAAGTGTTTTATAGAATTGCATTTTCATTAAGTTGTTTGAGGACACAGTTTACCAATAAGAGATCACCACGGACCTATTAATCAAGGTCACTCCTAGAGAGGAGGCTATAAGAAGATTGTATGACACACAACCTTGTAAGAACTGCAATATATCCCTATGAAAAGACTCTGTGTTAAAGAATATTGACCAAAAAAACAGTAAGTTCTTCCAGCAAGGGCCTGGAAATTATCAGAGTTCCAAGTTTATTCTTCTTGAAAGTCAAGGACAATTACTATTGAGAAAATAGATATCAACCCAGACTTCTTGGAGTTACCATTTTGGCAAATAGTCACCATAAAATATGATATGTATTATGATGAGGACATTGCATTAGCTGTGACGGCACAAAGAAGAGATGCCTAAGCTAGATAGGGTATCAGAAATATGTAAAAAGAGGCAGAGAATTGATAAATGTGAAGGAAAGGGGTGAATGCAAAGTGGGTGTTCCAGGGAGAGGGAATCTGCTTGCATGAAATAACACTGCTTGCACAGTGTCCTCCAAAAATTGGCAGAAGTCCAGAGTGGCTGGACCATAGAATGAGTGGAGAAGAAAACGAACAGATGAGGGAGGAAAGGCACACAGGTGCCACACCATGGCTTATCTTATAGGCCACTGTTATGGTTTAAACATTAAAAAGTATATTGAAGTTCTAACCCCCAATTCTTGTGCATGTGACCTTATTTGGAAATAGGTTCTTACAGATATCAATCCACCTAAACCAAGTCATACCGAGTTAGGGTGAGTCCTGATTCAATATGCCTGGATTCCTTATACGAAGAGACTACAATGTGAAGACGCAGAAACACACAGTAAGGGGAGATGACCCTGTGAAGTAGGAGGCACAGAGATTGTAGTTACACTGTCACAAACCAAGGAACATCAATGTGGCTGCAGAACACCAGAAACCAGGAAGAAGCAAAAAGAGATCTTCCCTATGGTGTTTAGAAAAACCGTGGCCCTGCCAACACCTTGAGTTCAGACTGCCAGGCTCCAGAACCAGAGAGAATACATTCTTTTTGTTTTAAGCATTCCAAGGTTAAGGTAATTTATTATGGCAGCCCTGGGAAGCTAATTCCTTAGGAGCTTTGACTCAGGTCAGAGAAATGCCACGGTGAGATTTGATTAGGGGAGCAATATTATCACATTTGCAGTTTAAAAGAATGAATCTGACTAAACTGGAAAATACAGACTGGCAGGGGAGCAAGATTAGCTGAAGAGAACCTGGAGGCTATAGCAGTAAAACTGGAAGTTATGTCACCAAGAATCAGACCCAATTATATCCCATTTGAGTTGTTGTAGCAAAAATGCTACGGCTCCCGACTCTTGGCAGCAATGCTGCAGCTTAAATGAAGATACTTCAAATTGGAAGCAAAAAGCTCCATGACTTCTCTTAAAGGATTCAACCTGTCTGCCATCATGCTAACAGAAAGATTGATTCTGGGCATGCTATTTCCTCATTCTACTCCTTTTGGGGGAAAGCAAATTGTCTCCTGTAATGTAACTCAGCAATAAAGAAAGTTTTGAAAACAGATTCTAACTTCCACTTTCGTATAATGATATTCTTAATGTAAGAATTTTCTAAACACAGGAAGGAAATTCAAAACAGATCATGTAACCACAAGCGGCCTATGGCCCATAATTTTTAATAAATGGAATTATCAATGAACTCTTTAAGTAAAAAATCTCAGATTTATATACAATTTCTGCCTTTTTTTTTCTCCCTATACAAATAATTTTCAAACTCTGTTGGTTTTACAAGTTTAATGGCTTTAAATATATTTTTTGTCTCCTTTGTCTAATTATTTCAATGTAACCAGGTATTATTCCTGGTTACTTATCTTTTGAGACTCTTGCAATCTGGAGACTCTGGGCCACCTAGAAGTTCTTTAACTTTTATTATCTTCAGCTTATACTATTCAGAGAGGATTCTATTGTTTGTAAACAAGAATCCTGAATTCTACACCAAGAGTAAAACTCAAAGAGCAGGACTGCTACAAAGGTATGATTAGACAACAAGTTGTTACAACTGATTATCTCAATAAAAATAGAGAACTTGCATATCACCAACTTATATGAAACAGACCAAGGAAGTAAGATATCCTGAACAATTTTAATGAGAGTACAGCCAAAATATTACATAGCTTATTTGCTTGTAAAACTTGACTCATTACAATAGATTCATCACCAAAGGAAAGAAATATGTAGTATTTTGTATGCTTCTTTGTGTATATGATTTATTAAGTATGAAATTTTATAACATAGGTAGGAGGATAAAAAGTAATTATCTTAACATATCAGCATTCCTCATGGAAAGACAACTGTCATTGCTTGATAAAGTTATTTTTTAGTCAATTCACTTGGGATGGAAGGTGAGACCCTGTGGATAACAAAACAAAAAGATTTCTAAACTGATTTGCATTCAAAATGAGAAGGGACAGGTGTGTGCTAACTAGAAAACAAAGAGAAATGGAAGTTAAGAGAAAGGAGGAAGTCAAAGGGAGAAGAGACAAAAGAGAGCATTCCTCGTGGGAAGACACGTGCCTCAAACTTTTGAGAGATTAGAGCCCACATTGGTAGATAGAATTGTGAGATATTTTGAGAAATGGTGACATCTAATATTCATTTGTTTACATGACCACACTAGAAATTTATCAGTAGGCTGAATTCTAACAAAATCTACACGCTCGCCAAAGACTTGGGTGAGTTTTGCTTTTGTTATAATCAGAAAAAAACAAAAAATGGCAGAACTATAGTAGAGCACATAGCCAACATGTATGTAATGATCAATGTGAATAACAAATTTTCACAGATGGATCAAAGACAAAGATCTTTTAGGATCTGGCCCTTACCAATTTGTCTGAACTTATTATGCTCCTTGTTCTTTACTAGTCTTCAGCTACTCTAGTCAGTTCTCTGTATTTTGACTAGACTGAACAACATCCTACTCCCTCAGGATTTTTTCTTCTATCACCTACCAAGAATATCTTTTCCTCTAATCTCCTAGTGGATAGGCATCTTCACATTTTCAGTTAAAGGTTCTTCCTTCAAAACAATGTTAATTTTTTCACAAAAAAATCATGTTGAACAATGTACATTTTCCTTCATGGTACCTGATTTAGTCAGTTATTTCACTGCTGTGACTTAAAGACAACTTACAGAACAACTGTAGAGGAGGAAAAGTTTATTTGAGAGCTCACAATTTCAGAGGTCTCAAATCTATAGATAGCAGGCTTCATTCCTCAGGGCTGGAGGTAAGGCAGGACATCATGGTGGAAGAGTGTAACAGAGGGAAGAGGCTCACGTGGTGATCAGAAAGCAGAGAAAAAAAGTCTCCATTTGCCAGATACAAATATATACCCAAAAGCCATGCCCCCAATTCCCACCTCCTCTAGTTACCACTCAGTTAATCCCATCAGGGATTAATTCACTGATTGGTTGAAGACTCTCATAACCCAATCATTTCTCCTCTGAGTCTTTTTGCATTGTCTCACATGTGAGCTTTTGGGGGACACCTCACATCCAAACCATATGAGTACTTATTTTGTAGAATCATTTTTGAGGTTTAAAGTAAGTAGCGCAAGAAATTTTCTACTGTACAATAGGCACTCAAAAAATTTTTAACTATTATTAGCATTGCCACAGTCAAAGGTGATCTCACCCTTACTATTGGTTCCACCTCCTCTAAGGAGAAATAACCCAGCCAGCATTCACATGTAACTCAATATGCTACCTTTTGACATTCTCTGATGTCTCCTCTACCACCAGCATGTTTTGAGGCTCAACTACTGGGGTAAGAGAGATGAAGTTTTGAAAGGATTTGGGCATTTAAAAAGACTATTTTTATTCAGACCAAAATGTCAAACATATCCCAGGTTAGCCAGTGTAATTCACCGTGGTCTTTCAATAGAATTCTGTGATAATGGCAATTTGGAAGCATAAGCCCCGTCTTTTATAAATGGGGTCCAGCACTTCTTGGGAATTTAGCAGAATCTAATCTTTAATATATACTGAATTAGTAGAGTTGGGGGGGAAAAGGGCATCCTCTCCCTGATAGACCCATCAGTTCACAAAAGTGGAAGGTTAAGAATAAACTATCAGATCTGGTAAATTCTTTCCCAGAACATTTATGTAGTAATATTGCCTTACAGAGGGAGCAACACTGCCTTTTTCCCCCATTGTCAATTATTTAACAGAAACAAAACACATTCTTTTATACTGACATATATATCGTTTCACAAAATGTAAGAAAAAAAGAACAGTCATTCCATTTTGCTATGTGCGGCTTTATAACTGGCAAATGGTAAACTATGCAAATGTTTTTCCTGATTAATACTAAAATGTAAATTTTTTCTGATACCCATTTCATAATTCTGGAAGTCTATCTAAAAGTTTCTTTCCCCTAAGACACAAAACAATGAAAAGAGATTTGATTAATGGCAGGACTCCATCGTACAGAAAAGCTAAAAATAAATAAATAAATAAATAAATAAAATAAATGGTCTTCTGATTGCTCAATGTTCCAGTTAGTCTCATAAAAGAAACCTTCCTCATCAGGCTGTCAATGGACAGATTCCAAACATAAGGCATAGAGACGGGATGTGGAAGGGGAAAACGTATTCCAGATTACCCACTTAGTGGCTCGGGCAACCACAACACATGTTGACCATACACTGAGAAAAAGATAAAAGAATAGACACTTCTTTGAAGATTATAAGTCATAATCACTATTGTTTAGCACTATCAAAGGTAAGGATAATTTCTAAAGAAAAATGTAGCAATATCAACCATTGCATAAAACACCCAAAATTCCCCTCCTCAAAAATATTGCCTTTACTTACATAGGAAGGAAGAAAGAAAGTCTCAGAGTACCTCATCCTGCCTCACCACCGTTTATCCTGCTGAACTTTCAATATTTAGAGACACAACAGCATCCTGATTTCTTGGGCCTTGAGAGACATGCTCTCTCTAAAACGTTTTGCTGCAAAACTGCTATGGATCTAAGATGTAGTTGCTAATGCAGTATAGTTTCTGGGCCTTTATTAGACATCCATTATTTGCTACAAAATGTCATCAATGCACAGCTTTGCTGTTGAGACCCAGGACTGACAATAAGTTTGTTTGATTTAGTAGGATTATCTCTATGCCTAATACGTGTGTGTGGTACTGTGAACCCAGGGGATTCTAACACTGAGCTACAACTCTGGTCCTTTTTTCTTTTTAAGGGTCTCACCAAATTGCCAAGGTTTGGCCTCAAACCTGCAATCCTTTGGCTTCAGTCTCATGAGTCACTGAGATTACAAGAATGTACAGCTGAATTCAGCATTTGTAACTATTTCAAATGTATGACTTAATAACATAAATAACTGTCATAATATTGTGCAACTATCATAACTGATTCCAAAACTTTTCTATCATTCTGGACACTCTGTGTAGGGGGTACCAGGCTAGCTCAGGCGCAGGTAAGAGCCGATGAAGTCCCCGGGAGTTGCATAAAAGCAGGCTTGTGGCGAGCAACCTGCAAACTCGTTTATTGCAAGAAAAACCATACATTTTATAAACTTTTTGCCCAATCACCATGTGCCACAGGGGATCAGACCACCAGGCCCCTATGCAGATTCCCTTGGTAACACTAGGTCAATTTGGGGGCAATTGTTTACATTTCTAGGTGATCAGAACGGAATGCTCCTCTCTGCAAGTTTACATACTTGAGACATTAATTGCTATGAGCCAAGAACTAGGATTTCTTCCAAAAACTCTGTCCTCATTAAGCACTGATTCCCCATTTATCTTCCCCACCAGTCCCTGATAACTTCTCACCTACTTTCTGCAAATTTACCTGTTCTTGATATTTCATATACAGTTGTCCCTGCTTCTTGGTCAGGGTTTGGTTCTAGTACCCCCACTGACCCTAAGAAATGTGATACTCAAATCTCTTACTAAAAGGGCAGAGTATTTGCGTTTAACCTGCATGCATCCTCCCATATACTATGTGACATCTCTAGATTACTTACAAAACCTAATGTAATATGAATGCTACGCAAATAGTTGTTATACCATATTGCTTAGGAGATAATAACCAAAGTAACTTGTAAGTGGTCTGCAAATACTTTTGACCCATGGTAGGTTGAATCTGCAATACGGACCTCATGGATAGAGCAGACCAAATGTAAGTGGAATCCTACAGCTTTTGTCCTTTCTTGCTCAGTGTCATGTTTTCAAGATTATTCCATATCAGAGCTTATAACAGAATCTCATTTCTTCTTATGTTTGAAAAGCATTCTATTCTAATATATGTACATATAACATTTTGCTCACCATTTCATCTGTTTATGGACACTTGGGTTGTTTCCACCTTTTGATTAAGGTGAATAACACTGCAATGAACATTCATGGAAAAGTATCTATTTAAGTTTCTGTTTTCAATTATTTTGCATATATGTGTAAGAATGGAATTATAAGTCATACAGTAATTCTGAATTTAGTCATTGTGGAACTACACAACTGTTTCCCAACATGCTGGTTTTTTGTTTTGTTTCCCTGAAACTGAATGTGTAAAACACACAAAGACAGATCAACTCTGGCAAAAGCTTCTTGAGTTAGGCTTTGAAGGAACAACTGGAAGCCTCTGGCTTTGGCTTCTCTAACACTTTTAAAAGTTCCTCTAATCCCTTGTCAATAGATGCAAAAAGGAAGACCAGAGTTGAAACAAATCCCCCTAAGCCACACAGCTAGTCAATGATAAGTCAGGGTATCAGGTCCCAGTTGCTGAATATAGGTCAGGTGACATTCCTTGCTGGTTACATCTGGCTAAATTGGGATTTTTTTTTATTATTATTTTACTTTTCTGACTTCCTAGACAAAAATAACCGGTTATTATATTGAATACTCAACCCCCAAAACCTTCCTAAGATATGTTATAGAGTGAAGAGAATGTGATGATGAGGCTTGTGCAATCTTCTACATTTGCAGACTATATTATAAAAACTTGATTTTTCAGATATAAGTAGTAATTTCCTCTTTTCCTTTATAATTTCAGAAGAAAGTAACAACTCTGTTGAAGGAGCCAAATGAATATTTTCACAATATTAAAGGAGATGAAAGGGTAACTTCATGCTCACAAATCAAAAACAATCTTCTCCACATCATCACTCAAGTTGTTTGACATGTTTTAAGATGATGATACAGAACACTCTGATTACTGGATCTGAGACAGAAAGATGCCCCATATTATGACGCATGTTATGACGCATGTTATGGTTTAGATATGAAGTACCTCCAAAAGCTCAGGTGTGAGATAAGACAAGAGTTTTCAGAGGTGAAATGATTAGATTATGAGAGGTGTGACCTAATCAATGGATTAATCCACTGATCTTGATTAACTGAGTGGTAACTGTAGGTAGTCAGGGTGTGACTAGAGAAAGTAGGTCCTTGCCTTTGATGTTTGTTTTGTCCCTGGTGAAAAGGAGCTCTGTCTGCTTCCTGATTGCCATATCCTGAGCTGCCTTCCTCCTCTATGCCCTTCCAGTGATGTTCTGCCTCAGCACGGGCTCAGAGCTGTGGAGTTGGCAGAACATGAACTGAACCTCTGAAACCATGAGCCAAATAAACTTTTCCTATTCTATGTTTTTCTTGTCCGTTCTTTCCATCACTGTGATGAAATAATATGCGACCTCATAAAAAGTCAGGCAAACCTTAGAATTCTTTCATTAATTGCATCTGCAATATCTAAAGGTAGGATCTCTAAAATAATCTACATTGTGATTGCATAATTTCACAATCCTTCTAGGATAGAGTTTAAAATATGATAAATCACGAAGACTAATTAAGATTACACAAAACCCCAAGGTGTCAGGACTTAACATAACACAAAGGTTATTTTTCTCTCGTATCACTATTCGATGAAAATGGTAGTAGAGTAACAACATTGATCTAGTTATTTTGTGATCCAAGTTTCTTCCAACTAGTGACTGCACCATTTCATTTTTGACAGGATCTTTGCATTCATCCAACTGGTGAGAAAAGAGAGAGAGAGAGAGAGAGAGAAATCATGGAGGATGCTACTGCAATGTGCAATTACCACAATGTTTGTGCATACAAGCAATAGAAATGTCTTCTCTCCCATCTGGACACTGAAAGTTGTAATCAAAATATTGGCAGGCCCATACCTTTATCTAATCCTTGAGGGGAGGATTGTTCCTTGACTTTTAGAGCTTTGGAAACCCAGACATTTCTCATCTAGCTTCAGCACTTCCATCTGTCCCCCATGTCAGATGGCATTGTCCCTGGTTTTCTCTGACTTAAAATGGTGGGCATTCTCCTCTTCTTATAAGGATTCCAGTCATATGTGATTAGGGGCATCCCCCTACATAATTCAACCCATAACAATGGAGAATTTTCTATACACCAATCCTGAAAGTATATTGTTTTTCCACAGCCATTTCAATTGCTTAGAACTCAGTCATACAATCTTAGTCTAAAGAGAAGAATTTAGCTTCAAGGATTGGTGATAACATACTGATTGAGATACAAGTAGTAACTATACAACTTACCTATTCAATTTTTATTCTTTTTTATATTTTTTTTTTAATTTTTAGGATTTAAAAACACTTATTTATTTATTTAGGTACTGAGAATTTAACACAGGGGCGTTTTACCACTGAGCTATATCTCCAGTCTTTTTTAAAATTTTTTATTTATTTATTTTTTATGAAATTTTTTTTTTATTTTTACAGACTGCATTTTGATTCATTGTACACAAGTGGGGTACAACTTTTCATTTCTATGGTTGTACACAATGTAGATTCACACCATTCATGTAATCATACATAGACATAGGGTAATACTGTTTCATTCTACTATCTTTCTGTCCCCCAGCCCCTCCCACCCCATTTTCCTCTACACCATCCAAAGTTCCTTTGTTCTTCTCTTACCCCTGCCACCCCACCTCGTTATATATTGTCATGCACTTATGTTAGAGAAAACATTTGGCCTTTGGTTTTTTTTGGGCTTGACCTATTTCACTTAGCATGATATTTTCCAACTTCATCCATTTACCAGCAAATGCCATGATTATTTTATGGCTGAGTAATATTCCATTGTGTATATATACCATAGTTTCTTTATCCATTAATCTATTAAAGGGCGTCTAGGTTGGTTCCACAATCTAGCTATTGTGAATTGAGCTGCTATGAACATTGATGTGACTGCACCACTGTAGTATGCTTATTTTAAGTCCTTTGGGTATAAATCAAGGATTGGGATAGCTGGGTCAAATGGTGGGATCATTCCAAGTTTTCTGAGGAATCTCCATACTGCTTTCTAGAGTGGCTGCACCAATTTGCGACTCCACCAGCAATGTATGAGTGTGCCTTTTCCCCCACATCCACGCCAACACTTATTATTGCTCATGTTCTTGATAATAGCCATTCTACTTGGACTTAGATGAAATCTTAGGGTGGTTTTAATTTGCATTTCTGTAATTACTAGGGATGATGAGCACTTTTTCATATACTTGTTGATCACCTGTTTATCTTCTTCTTCTGTGAAGTGTCTGCCCTTTTCCTTAGCCCATTTATTTATTGTTTTGTTTTGTTTTGTTTTGTTTTGTTTGTATTTTTGGCAGTAAGTTTTTAAGTTCTTTATAAACTTTGGAGATGAGTGCTCTGTCTGAAGTGTGTGTGGAATAGATTTTCTCCTACTCTGTAGGCTCTTTTTTTACATTAATGATTGTTTCCTATGCTGAGAAAAAACTTTTTATTTTGATTCTATTCCATTATTGATTCTTGCTTTTATTTCTTGTGTTGTGGGGGTCTTGTTAAGGAAGTCTGATCCTAAGCCAACATGATGAAGATTTGGGCCTACTTAGATTCAGAATATTTCACAAGTCTGTCACCCAAGCATTTCCCTAATATCAATCCATTTGCAAAGTAAATAAATAAATGAAACTACTTCAGTTAGCTTTTGAGTCACTGTGACCAAAATACTTGATAAGAACAACTTAAAGGAAAATTTATTTGGTTCCCTTAAGCAGTATGAAATGTCCTTCTTTATCCCTTCTGACTAACTTTTGCTTGAAGTCCACTTTATCTGAAATAAGGATGGAAACCCTTGCTTTTGTACAGAGTCTGTGTGCATGGTAGGTTTTTTCCCATCCTTTCACCTTAAGTCTGTGGATGTCCTTATCTATGAGATGAGTCTCTTGAAGGCAGCATTATTGTTGGGTCTTTCTTTTTAATCCAATCTGCCAGTCTATGTCTTTTGATTGATGAGTTTAGGCCATTAATGCTCAGAGTTATTACTGAGATATGATTTGTATTCCCAGTCATTTGGGCTTATTTTTGGTTTTTACCTTGACTTGGTTTCTCCTTTGATTGGTCCTTCCTATAAGATAGTTCCTCCTTTGCTGACCTACATTTTGTTTTTCATTTCCTCCTCATGGAATATTTTGCTGAGAATATTCTGTAGTGCCAGCTTTCTGTTTGTAAATTCTTTTAACTTTTGTTTATCATGGAAGGATTTTATTTTGTCTTCAAATCTGAAAGTTAGTTTTGCTGGGTATAAGATTCTTGGTTGGCAGCCATGTTCTTTCAGAGCTTGAAATATGTTGTCCCAGACCCTTCTAGCTCTTAGGGTCTGGTTGAGAAATCTGCTGATATCTATATTGGTTCCCCCTATATATAATCTGATGCTTTTCTTTCACAGTCTTCAAAGTCCTATCTTTATTTTGAATGTTAGGCATTTTCATTATACTGTGCCTTGGTGTGGACCTGTTGTGATTTTGTGTATTTGGTGTTCTGTAAGCCTCTTGTATTTGATTTTCCATTTCATTCTTCGGGTTTGGGAAATTTTCTGATATCATTTCATTGAATAGGTTGTTTGTTACTTTGGTTTGTATCTCTATGCCTTCCTCAATCCCGATAATTCTTAAATTTGATCTTTTCTTGATGTCCCATAGTTCTTAGAGGTTCCATTCGTGCTTTCTTACCATCTTCTCTGTTTTTGAGTTTTTTATTTGGTTTATTGTTTCCTTCATTTCAAGGATTTCCGTTTGGGTTTTTTTTTTTTTTTTTCAATCTCTGTCTCTTTGCTGAAATGATCTTTTGCTTCCTGCAGTTGCTCTTTCAAACTGTTTATTTGAGTGATTATTCATTGCCTGCATTTGCTCTCTTATCTCATCCTTTGCTTTATGAATCATCTTAATTATGTATATTCTGAAGTCCTTTTCTGACATTTCTTCTACCATGCTGTCACTGGATTCTATTAATATAGAATCTAGGTTTGCTTGGATCATGTTCTTCCCTTGTTTTCTCATGTTGTTCACAAATCTTCCCCTCTAGCAGTGCAGATCTGAGGTATTGCGGTTTCCCCCCTGAGGCTTATAGTGACCCTATAGGTTTCCAAAACCTTTTCTTTAAGGGGGAGAGCAATATTAGCAGTGCCCCGTACAGACAATATGCAGTCTTAAACCAAATAGCACCTATGAAGATGTTAACAATATTGTCATAATAAACAGAATGAATTCAATTATTATCTAGAATATAACAAATAGATTTGCAATGAGGTCTACAGTTTCTAATGGAGGACAAAGATGATTGGGAGTGGTGAAGGATGTAACTGTTTATGGAATAAGAAAAGAGTATATAGAAGTTCTAGATCATAGAGTTAAAAGTGTAATCAAAAGAAGTTGGTTGTTAGCATGAGAAAAGGGAAAAAGAGACTCTGAGGATACAGGTAAACAAAAGGAAAATAGAGCAAAAAAAGTAAAGAAATAAAAACTTTAAAAATTTCCAAAAGGAGGAAAAATAGAAAAAAGAAAACAATCTACACTATAACAGTCATACGGTATTCAAACCTCTCAGTCTTCAGTAGCCTGATGTATAAGAGGTATCTGACAATGAGCTTCCAGTCTCCAGCAGGCATCTAAAGTTGGGAGCTACCACTTCCAGGATAATCCAAGATGGCCACTCTGGCTTCCAAATGTGTTGGCAAATGGGGAGCTGCAGCTTGGGGTGTGGGTGTGGTAGGTAAGGAATCCTGGAGGTGGGGTGTGGTCAGTCTGGTTGAAGGATCCTGGAGGCAAGGTACAGTCAGTCTGGGGGGGTCCCAGAGGCAGGGAGTGGTCAGTTGGACTGAGGGGTCCTGGAGATGGGGCTCTGTCAGTCTGACCAGGGGTCCTACAGGTCCTAGCTGTTGTCTCAAAATGTAACCAAACCTACAGGTACTGTGACAGGCAACAGCAGGCAGCAAGTGCTCCACTGGCAGTCGGCAGTTGGTCTCTAATTTTTTTATTTTGAGACAAGTTCTCACTAAGTTGCCCAGGCTGACTTTCAACTTTTACTCTTTTACTGATGAAATAAATTAGAAACATCGTTGTTAGTTTTAAATTTCATCAAATGCAAACATATATACACATACTTGAAATGAAAAAATTTCATGTAAAAATAACATGAAAATGAAAATGTTCTATATTTAATTAGTTAAACTATGATCAGGATTGAAAAAAAAGGGTTAAGAGTGAATATGAAGCAGAACAGACAGGGAATGTGGTATAATTTTCATTCTCATATAGTCATATATATATATATATATATATATATAGACTATTCAACTTTAGAGAAAGAAGATATGTGCTAATTTTTGTTGTGGTTATTATTATGTTAACTTTTTAACATCTTATTACTGCATTAAGTCAGAGAGGAGACTTCTGAATTTATGGATGAACCTCTTGGAAACTGACTTTAAATTTTTAATTTCTCATGTCAAACCATGGTTTAATTTCTCATGTCAATTTTGTATATATCAGGCAATATATATGGTCAAATCTCTTAGGATCTTTTAGAAATTTTAAATAAGTTAACTAAGTGCAGATGACTTTTAGTTTCTTTCCAGTATCCTATGCTCACAGAAACAAATATTGATTGAGTAAAAATAAGTCTAGCACTAGAGATGATTGTGAGTCATGCAAGTTAAGAGGCAAACCTGTGACATTAGCTAGTAGTTGGTCATGTGTGACCCAGTTCTGAAAAACGAGATGTAAGGAAAACTCCCTGAGAGGAAAATTTTTTTTTGATGATGAGAGAAACATGTAAAGAAAGGTCTTTTTCCTTTTCCACTCTTACTTCTTTTTAATGCTATCACATAAAGATTTGGTGGTTGGAGCTTCAGCTAATATGCTGCAGCTAAGAAAGGAGGGGCCAATATACCAGGAATAGTAGAGTGGTAATTCTGAACAACTAAATTTGTAGTCATCAAAATAACCCTGGGACTGCATTTCTCCAGACTGCTTTTTAAGTAAAATTTAAGCAACTGTGTTAGTCAGCTTTTCATTGCTATGACCAAAATACCTGATAAGAACCACTTAGAGGAGAAAAGATTTGTTTTGGCTCATGGTTTCAGAGATCCAGATCATGGTCAGCCAGCTCCAACGCACAAACATCATAGCAGAAGGAATTGACAGAGGAAAAATTCTCCTTAGCTCATGGTAGCCAGTAAGGGGTGGAGGAGGAGAGAAAGAAAGAAAGATAAGAAAGAAAAAGAGAGAGAGAGCCAGGAGAAAGACATACCCTTTCAGAGCAAGTCCACCCCCTTCTTCCCTCTAGTCCCTCCCCCTCTGACCTACTTTCTCCAACTAAGTCTAGTCTTCAAGTAGTCCATTCGGTGATCAATGGATTAATCAAATTATTAACTCACTGATGAGATCAGAGTCCTCATAATCCAATCATGGATTGCCTAAAATCCCCACCTCCAAACTTTGTCTCATTGGGGACAATGCTTTCAACACATCAGCTTTGAGGGGACATTCCAGATCCAAACCATAACAGTATCCATATGGCTTAAAAAGATTTTAATGAGGTGCTGTGTAACTGGTGGTCAAGTGAATCCCAGGTGAAACAGTATGCTTATTCCTAGGATGTCAACCCTTACCTCCTACAGTCCCTGTCAGCTAAATTTTGGTGGCCTCCAATCTGCATGCTCCTCTTCAACAGTTATTCCTAACAAGAGAAAGAAATACCTGCCTCAACCACACTCAGACAAGCATAGGAAAATTTCTGGTTTCATGGTAATCCATTTATCAGAAGTCATTCCTGGTTACTAATCTTTCCTCCAAGTCTCAAACTTTCTCTATCACATCAAATATGAACCAGTAGGTTTTCCTACCAGGTACCCGAGCTCCATCCTGAGTTTAGAGTTAACCCTTCTCTAATTTTCCTTAGGCTTCTGAGTCTCTGATATTCTACTTAGTTCTTCCCAGGGTGTTCTTTGGGGCATATATCTTGTTCCTGCAACTCACCACTAGAAACTGTTCTTAAAAAAAAAAAAAAGTTATGATCTCAAACTTTAGATTCCACCATTTAATACACTTATTCCTGTGGTTCTCTTGTTGCCCTATCCACTGGAGTGACTCCTGATATTGCTTTCTGCCAAAACTCTATCAAAATTTGATACACTGTCTTAGAGCTTTCGCCAGCAGTCCCGGTGTCTCCAGCTTTTCTGTGTATGTGGTACGGCTCATCTTTCTGCAGGTCCATGCTGCTGCTGAGACACTTGGATATCTCCTTTCCAAAACGATATCAGCAGGAGGCCACAATGAGCAGTGGTACAAAGAGCCCGGAATCAGGATTCAGATGACTTTAACTGCAGGTATGGTTTCACACCATGATGATTATGTGGTCATGGGCAAATCACTTAACCTCTCTGAGTCCCAGCTTTGTCATCTGTAAAATGAAGGGTTTGAACTAAATGAACTCTAAGATATGTCCCTGTTCTAAAACTTCAAAATGAAAAGCAGCTTTGAACTGGTTTGATCACAGTAATTTATTTTCACAGTATGAGCCTTTAAAAAGTTTGCCTTTTGCTTGAAATTTCTTCCATTTTCCTGATTTTCTTTTCATTCTGAGTAACTCTGATTCTCTTCCCAGAGACTGTTCTCTATTTCTATGATAATATCCTAAAATGTTGTGCTCTATGAAATATCTAGGCTTTTCACCAAAGCAAGATACAGCATTCCTATCTCTTAGAAGAGTGTCTCATTTTTTCTATCTCTTTGGAAATAAAAATGATGAAAATTTTGAATATTAGTTAAAGGAAAACATTCTTATTACACCATCAGTCCAAGGGTAACTCAGCAGAAAACTAGAGAAAAATAAATCCAGGGACCTGAATAAATAGAAGTATCATTATAGATTAATTGCCTCTGAGAGGGTTTTTCTGATTAGTTCATCTACTGTGATTCTCCAGTTCTTTGTGTTACTTTCTAATCTGTATCACACACTCATTTGTATTTTTTCTTTATCTTTGGGTATATACTTTATATAGATATAATTGCTTCAAAACTTGTGGAATAAAGCAGATAATGAACAAATGCATTGAAATTATCTAGCCAATCAGAAATTGACTTGAATGTTCAATACATAAAAAGTAGATATTCACCAAAAATGTAGTTCTAAACGTTCTCCTCTGTGGAGACGTTGGGTGTGAAGACGTGGGTGGAGAGGAGGAGGTAATAATAATATAATTCTGAGATTTTCCAATGCTCATGAGTCAGCTCTGCTACTCAAACTGAAAAGGCCACCCTGCAGCTGCCACTGAAAGGCGCCCACAGAACTCTTTCCCCAACATACTCGCGGAGTCTCTAAGGTGGGTGTTCAATGTCAACAACACGGACCTCTAGCACAGAGTCAAATTCTTACAACCTGAGTTTGTGTAGGGGGTCTGCTAAAAGGACTCATCAGTTTTGTTTATTCCACTTCATAATTTGGCCATTTTTTTCTCTCTAACCATTCAACTTTGATCAACAACAAATTCATCAATAAGTATTGACCACTTTATGTAAGACAATGCATTAGCTACTGAAAGGTACATAACATGCACAGAGATTTGGTTGGGGCCTTATAGGTAGTTTATGACACCAGCCACGCTTAGGAAAAGGCATATGCTCATGTAACGCAGCTCATGCCAAGGGCTGAACAAGGGACACCACTGTGGATGGGGATTTGCTTCATCCCTGCTCTCTCAGTCCCAGCCTGGCCATCCCCCCTATCTCCATCAAGACTTAGAGCCGGAACCTCTTTCTGCTTCCTGAGGGTGTGAGCTGCTTCCCTCTGCCACACCTCTGCCATGATGTTCTGCCTCACCTCGAGCCCCAAGGAATGAAACCAGCCTTCTGTCGATTAAGACCTCTGAAAATGACCCGCCAACATGGGCTGCGTTCCAACCGAAACTGTGAAGAAGGCCGCCTGGTTCTTATGGAGAAGTACTACACACGCCTGGGCAACAACTTCCATACCAACAAGCGCGTGTGTGACGAGATCACCATTATTCCCAGCTAGAAACTCCACAGCAAGATCACAGGGTATGTCACACATCTGATGAAGGGGATTCAGAGAGGCCCTGTGAGAGGCATCTCCATTAAGCTGCAGGAAGAGGACAGAGAAAGGAGAGATAATTATGTTCCTGAGGTCTCTACCTTGGATCAGGAGATCATTGAAATAGATCCTGACACTAAGGAAATGCTGAAGTTTTTGGACTTCGGCAGTCTCTCCAACTTGCAGTTCACTCAGCCTACTGTGGGGATGAATTTCAAAACGCCACGTGGAGCTGTCTGAATCTTTCTGCTATGCTGTAATATTTTCAATAAACGTGGGACCAAAAAAAAAAAAAGACATTACCGCCACTAGAGGAATGCTAAAGACTTTACCCAGAGACACTGCGAAAGATGGCTGGAGGGCTGGAGGGCATCTCAGGAGCTGGCAAGACCACCCCCATCTCAAGCCCCAGGGATGAAAGGTGAAAATTCTCTTGAGAAGAGACCAGCGGGGCACCTTTCTTGCAGGAGGGGGTCTAGGAAGTTTTTTCAATGTGCTCAGCCACCTAGACCCTCCCAGGCTGCAGCAGCAAGGGTTCCTGGAGGCGTGGCTACTATTCGAGATGGCAGCAGACCTTGGTTTGAACCACTTGTGGGGCTGGTTCTGCAGGAATGCAGGATGCTGGAGTTAAGGGATCATGGAGGTTTCCACCAAGATTTCCAATGAAGGCCTGGGAGGCCAGGCAAAGTGCAGCAGGGTCCGAGTCCCTGCGGGCACCCCCTGAGAAGTCAAAGTGTGGAGAGGTGAGGAGGAAGTCGAAGCTGCCGTGGAAACCCCCAAAATTAAGAAATGCCAGTAACGTGGGATATCATCCTAGGAAAGCCGCAGGAAAGGAGCAGAGGCAAGTCAACAGAAAGGCCACTTGGGCTGCAGGGAACAAGGCCACAGGGGCGGAGCTACACATGCCCTTTGGAGAGAGTAAGTGCAAAAGGACGGGAAGCGGACCTCAGCGGATTCAGAGAAGTCTTTCTTCCTTCGTGGACTCGGGCACCCTTCCAGATGGGAAAATAGCCCTCTGAGGGGATTTTTGGTTTTATAGGGTGCAATGATATAATCGTTGGAAACTGTGTACCTGCAGTTTTGACTGTCAGGAGCTAGTAGTACAGGTTAAATTTTAATTTTAGGAGGGTTCATTTAGGAGGGAAGTTGTAAAAAGGCCGAAACTCACTGGGGAGATAAGAGCCTGGATCCTGAGGGATAAGTGCTCAAATCTTGCCCGTCATTTAGGACTAATTCACCATGGGGGAAGGTCAAGGTTTAAAACCCAGAATTGGGTGTCGCCCCTTTCTCCCAAGGTCCATTGTTATCAGGAAAGAATGCTCTGGGAGAGGTTTGCAGTTTGGCCAGTTTCTCCTCCCTCCTTCCAAGCCTCACCATCCCTCCCTTTTCTTGGGGAGCTGACTTACAGAACATTATTTTCATAACCCTTCGGAGAGAAAATCAAGATGCCATGTGCTGCAGGTACGGGACACGGAGCTACACGTCTTATTTGCCCAGCTGGATTTTGGTCTTGCTTTGGTCCCATTCCTTCTTTCTATGCCCCTATTTTTGTAAATGGAAATGTTTACTCAGTACCTCTATATGTTGGATATTTATAAATTGCTTTCAATTTTGTAGAAGCTCACAATGTGAGACTGCCTTGAGCCTCAAAGACTTTGAACTTGAACTTTGAGCAATCTCAGAACTGTTGAGACTATGGGAACTGATGGACTAAATGTATTTGCATTGTCAGATGGTTTGTGAGATTTTGGAAGACAGGGGCAAAATGTTATGGTTTGGATGTGAGGTGTGCCCCAAAAGCTCACATGAGAGACAATGCAGGAAGGTTCAGAGCAGAAATAACTAGGTGGTAAGAGTCTTAACCCAATCAGTGAATGAATCCCTGGTGGGATTAATTGAAATGGTAGGGTGTGGCTGGAGGAGATTGGAATCTGGGCATGACTTTGGGTATATATATTTGTATCTGTTGAGTGGAGACTCTCTGCTTCCTGAGGGTGTGAGCTGCTTCCCTCTGCCACACCTCTGCCATGATATTCTGCCTCACCTCCATCCCCAAGGAATGGAGCCAGCCTTCTGTGGACTGAGACCTCTGAAACTGTAAGCCCTCAAATAAACTTTTTCTCCTTAAAAAAAAAAAAAAAAGACTTAGAGCCACATCACTTCTGGACCCTTATCGCCACACGTCCCACATGGGTGAGGAAAAGGGATCCTGTTGGATGGATGGGCTGGCTGTGAAATAATAGCTAAGAAATTATTTTAATAGAAAAAACAACAGGAGACAATTATCTTTTGAATCAGGGGCATGACTGATTGAACCATCCATAAGGGAGTGGCTCTAACAAAATGGAGAAGCCCACCGTTTACGTATTTATAGCTGTACAGATCAAAGGGGACCAGGCAGGAGCTTCTTTGGTGAACGCAGGATCGGGTGGAGTTAAGCAAACCATTTTGCTCTCGCACATCCAGGACCTGCAAACTCCAGCGGTGAACCAATCTGCAGGGAAACCACACGCTCCAGGAAATCTGGAGCAATATTTCATAATTTTCAATTCCCGAAGCCAGATTTCCATGTCTAATGGTTCAACCAAGCCACGTTTTGTTTTCTGGCCATGGATGGCACTCCATAGACCCTGAAAAAGATTACAAAAGGCAGGCTTGGCTCATGACTGTATCAGTTCCTTCTCTGTGTATCTTCACAGCGTTCTCCTTTTTTTTTTTTTTTGTCTTTTATGAAATCCTCCTCCTGTCTCTCTCTACTAAGCATATTTGTGATAGCATCTAGGATCCACCCAGATATTCTAGGATAATCTCCGTGTCTCAAAATCTTTATTTTGACCATATCTGCAAAGATGTTTTCTCCAAACAAGTTAATATTTATTGGTTTCTGGAATGAGGATATAAAATTTGGGGGGGCCAATTTTTAATCTAATATACCAACTTCATTTTTTTTCATAAGAATACATTTCATGCCAGGTACACTGTGTAATCCCAGTGGCTTAGAAAACTGAAGCAGGAGGATCATGAGTTCAAAGCCAACCTCAGCAAAAGCAAGGCACTAAGCAACTCAGTGAGACCCTGTCTCTAAATAAATACAAAATAGGGCTGGGGATGTGGCTCAGTGGTCAAGTGCCCCTGAGTTTAATCCCTGGTATCCCTCTCCACCAGAAAAAGAATACATTTCACTACCTCAGATCATATTATATATGTTTGCTGTGCATTTCTCTCACAATCCCATCCTATTCTCAGAACAAATAAATAAATACTTGTTGAATAAATGAATATAGGGACTCTGTTATGATCAGACAAGGTCAAAGAGATTACTTGAACAATATGTAGAAAATGTTGGAATAAGAACTTCAGAGATTCCTAATGTCCAGTATCAAATGTCTGCTTCTGAGAGGTCTTTTGGCCAGAACCATAGAAGACCGTGCTGTTCAAGAATAGCAGACCAAAAGAGCTGGAAAAAAATAGTAGTCCCTGAGAATAGTACTGCTATGGCTTGAATGTGTCTTTCAATTTTCATATACTGGTACTTTAATTCACAAATTCATACATTGATTGTATTTGGAGATAGAGCCTTGGGGAGGTACTTAGGACTAGAAACAGTCATCAGGGTGGGACCCTGTGGCCATAATGGGGGATTGACTTTTTAAGAAGAGGAAGAGAACCTAGGCCAACATATGCTTGCTCTGTCTTGCCACAAGCTGCCCTCCACCATGTTATGAAACAACCCTCACCACATGTGGAGCAAATTCCAGCACCACTCTCTTGAAACTTCCCAGGTTCCAGAACTGTGAACTCAAGAAACTTCTCTTCATTCTACATTATCAGGTCTCAAATATTTTGTTGTAGCAACAGAAAACACACTAAAACAAATCCTTTACCAAGTGCCCAATAGTTTCAGTATACAAATACTCCAGTTGCCTTAATCCTGAGATGAGAAACTGTTTGATTGACATCAATCCTTAGGACATTCCCCATGGGACTGAAATCTAGTCATCTACTATTGCAGCTGGCTTAATGGCAGAATATTTAATGACTGCTTCCTCTTTCCTGTATCAGTTCCCCCATTTTCTATAGGTGTTACTTTCACCTCCCAAATACTTTGTATCTCAGGGTTTGCTTTGGGATGAAACCAAACTTAAAAGTAAAGAATAGCTTTGTTCAACCTCTAAATTTTTAGTCAATGTCTGACAGATAATAGTAAGAATTTTCAGCAGTGAACTATACTTTTCCACCTTTAAAGTGCTGAGTGAAATGAACAACCTACACAACTATTCAGGATGACTCTGGTTGGGATTACTCTGTCACATATTTGATAGAGTCAAGGTCTCCCTGTCTTCCCTCTGCATTAAATTAGGTCGGAATTTGAGATGTCACAAAGAATTGAAATGTCAAATCAGACTCACAAAAATCAAAGATGTAAGTATTAATAATTTTATGCATACAAGTTATTAAAAATTAGGACAACAGGGGAAAAATGGTACTATAAATGCACATAAAGATGTACTGTGGCCCATATTTGACATAAAGTCTTCAAGTGATGCCTATAGAAGCATAACTTACAAAAAAAAAAAAAAAAAAGAGCTTACCCAGTCGTGATACATTTTCATTTATAATCATTGTATGTTTTACCGACATTTTCCAGAAAGACACTCTACTTGGGACCAATACACTCCAGGTTTATTTATCACCATCTATTCTATGAAGATCAGGTACATCCTTCTAAAAGTAGTGGTAAGTTAGATTCTGCAGCTAGGAAACATCAAGGATGTTGACCAGGAGGTCTTAGCGTCTGGGAACAAAAACACCCAACCTGATAGTCATACTTTCTTTCCTGTGATGTTGCTCAGTAAAGGAAAGCAATAGATTCTAGATATATTGCTAATTCTTTCCTTCCTAAAAATTGAATTATTATGTTGAAATATTTAATATATAGTATGGAATAGCTGTCAAAAGATTAATAGACATATTGACTCACTTTGAAGCCTTTGAAAGATTCTGCTCTTAATTATCCCTTTTCTAACACAAGACATATATTTTAGTAAACATTGAATATTAGTGCCATTATTATTAATATAATTTTGAAAGATATTTCTAGAATTAATTAGCAAAGACTAAACTTTCTTATGCAATTGTTTGAAAAATATAAATAAAGAGCCTTTAGAAATGACATCTAAATGAGAATAATGAAATCCAAGCCCCCCGTGAAGATATGACAGCTAATACATTATGTGGAGCTTGTTCAAGGTATAAATAACTCAAGAACAAAAGATTATTTGTCTGACAAAAGTCTTTATCTGGGTTTTAACCAAATGTTGGTAACTGAAGGAAAGAACTGCATGCTGTGCCTAATTCCTTTCGCTTTGTGCAGAGGGAAGGAGGAAGAAGACTGAAGAAAGGCCTAATTTTTATTATTATTGTTTGGTGCTAGAAAAGTTTTTTTCAGGACTATTCAATTTTAGTGTTAGTCTTCAAGGTAAGAACTTTTTAAAAATTATTATTATTTTTATTTAGCTTTCAATTTTTAGACTGCATTTTGATTCATTGTACACAAATGGGGTACATCATTTCGTTTCTATGGTTGTGCATAATGTAGATTCATACCATTCGTGTAATCATACATGTACATAGGGTAATGATGTCTGTCTCGTTCCACCATCTTTCTTTATTTATTTATTTTAAAGCCGAGAGGATAATCTGGAGAACACAAAAGAATGTAATATACAATTCTGTGTCATCCTTTATGTATTTCAGGCCCCAACATTTGGGCCCAAAGACTTAAACACATCCCTTTTCCTTCCAACTATATCTATTTTATTTTGAGTAAGACAAAGCCGAGTCTTTTGAAGTCAGAAAAATGAGATGTGCATAGGACCCTGTTTTCTCCTCTTTCCTTCTCATTCTCTCTGACTCTGAGTTGGAGTAGTTGATTGTTGAAAAATTCTATTCTTGCAATGAGAGGAGTATCTTTCCCAATAGGCATACAGAGAGCCACCTAACTCTCCAAGGAAGGAAAATACTTGTCCATTCCATTGATATTGGACTTGGTTAAGTGACTTTTTTGACTTCTCCCTTCACTAGTCAAAACACAAAGCAAAATACAAGTTCACATGGAAATCATTTTATTTAAGTATACCTAAAATAATATTAATATCTTCATTATGAGCAGTTTCCAGATAATTTGACTAAGTTATGCTGTTTTAACTATGTCACTGGAGCTATTTACCTAAAAAGAAGAAGGCCACAACACAAAGGCTACCAATACCACCTTAGTTAACCCAAAGGGCCAACTTTCATCTCTAGATCAATGACTGAACGTACCCAATAAGGCTAAACAACCCTCTCTGGAAAAAGATAGTTCTTTCCAGTTAACATTAGCATAATAAATAAAAATTCTACGTGTTAAGATTTAGTGGTAAAAAAAAATTTAATGGTAAGGAAAAAAAGTCATACCAGTTTTCAATGAGAGAACAAGTCATAAAAACAATGGGAAGTTTATCTCTAGCATTCACAGAATTCTGTTTATTTACTTTTCCTCTTTCTATTCTCTACCACTTTAGGTTCCCTAGAATTTCTGTGCCTCTTCTACATAATTTCAAATCACCTATATAAAAAAGGATTTGAAATCCATTTAAAAATTTAGAATGGAACTTAGGGTGTTTTTCCCTCTCCTTAGATATTTGCAATGTCAAATTCCTTTTCAAATTATGTATGAACATCTTTTGATTTATTTTTATCTTTACAGAAAAAATACAAATATAAAACAATATATATCAGATATGAAGTGAGCTGAGTGCAGGTTAGTGAGTGAGGTTAGTTAATTGTGGGACACACTCAGAAAGGCATTGTTAAATGATTTTGTCATTTGTAAACATCATAGAGTAAAAACTAAGAAGGCTCTGATGTCACTAGGTGATATCATCTCATGGGAGCATTGTTGTATGTGAGGTCCCTCACTGACTGAAGTGTTATGAAATACGTGACTGTATCAGGCAATTCTCCATTTTTACAATGAGAAGATCAGCAAGAATTTTTAAGGTTGCTATTTTTAGCTAACCCAAATATTTACTTATTAGGAATATAAATGGAATGGTTGAATATAAAATATCTAATATCTTAATTTAATTATTTATGCATATTTAAATCACATAGTGTGTGGAATAGAGAAAACTTTACTTTTTCTATCTCATAGTCTTTAAAAAAGTTTTATCTGAACTCATCATGTACTCACATCTATTATAGTGACCTGACACACTTCATTTTCACTTTCACTAAAATGTTTTAGATAAACATTTTGAAGTGTTTATGATGCTCACTAAATTTTTATTCCAAGTCAAAAGTATCCATTCATGTAATTAAGATATTTATTTTCTGGTTCCTTCCATGGGTATATAACATGCAAACAAACAAAACACTATATCTTACTCATCTTATTGGTTTTTTTAAAGTGGTCTTGATATTTGTGTATTAGTTATCATGCCATTTTACTTCAGCAATTGTAAGGTCATGACTGAGAATAATCGGCAGACATGAAGTCAATTTCTTTTCACCAATTTTGCAGCATAACTTCTATGAGTCAGTATGGGGTTCTCATAGACTGACTTCGAGCAAGAGCAAGGTGATTTACAGCTAAGGTACTTCTCCAACATTAACTTTTTGCTATATTATACATGTGAAAGAGTGTGCACAGTCTGAGAAACTCTGTAAAGGCTCTAAAATGGGACAATTAGCTCTGCATTGAGAACAATTGCATAACAGGGACAACTCCATACCCCAGAGAAAATGATTGCTAACATCCTCATATATTTCTTCCTAATAATAAATTATTTGACCTATTAATTCCACATCATAAGTAATTTTGCATCCTGTCTTTTTCTTACCTAAGCATCTCTCCACATCATTAAATATTCATCTAAAATATCATTTTAATGACTGTACGATATTCCATACTATAGATACTCCATAATTTACTCAATATTTCTCTTCTTGATGGATGTTTAGGTTATTTTCAAAGCCTTATTATAATGAGCAGTACTTCAAAGAACATTACTGTGCATAAATCTTTTTCTGCCTTACTGGTTATTTCATTATAATAGATTTCTCAAAGAGAAATTACTAGTTAAAACAATAAGTACAATTATGAGTTTTTTGGAATAGATTATTACATTGCTTTCAAGACAGTAATACTAATTTTCTATTCTTAGCAGTGGCACAAGGAAGTCCAATTGCCATCTCTTTACTAGTATTGAGCATTTTGAGTCTTATTTTATTAATTTCATGGTTGAAAATATTGACATTTTGTATTTTAAAATATGAACAAAGTTAAATATGTGTAAAAATATATGTATTTTTACTAGCCCTTTATATATCCTCTTTGGTGATTTTTTCATATTCCTTCCCATTCACATATTGAGTATCCATGGCTCTTTAGCAATCTGTGAGCTTTCTATATGCTCCTGATATAAACGTTTTGTTGATTACTGCAAAAACTTGTCTCACTATTTTATAACATTTTATCAGCCTTGCAATCAGAATTTTTAATATTTTTACACAATAATACATAGTTTGTTCTTGATTACTAAAACTTTTTCATTTATTTATGTTTAAAGCTTTCTTCACATCAGGGTCAGAAAAATATTCACCTATATTTTGTCTAGTTTTTCTTAATAGCCTAATTAATCATTTGTTTATTTATTTCACATATAATTGTTTACATCATCAGCCTTTACAAAGTTTCTCAGATTATGCATGCTCTTTCACATATATAATAAAGTAAAAGTTTAATACTGGGGAAGCGTCTTACCTGGAAAGAACTTTACCCAAAATTGGTTTTGGATACTCACAGAAGTCACTTTGCAAAATTGGTAGATGGTCTAAGGTGACCTCATGACCTCTCTCTCCAGATGAGAACCCAGCCCTGGTTGCAGCTTTGCAGGGGACCAGGCAGAGTCATCCTGAAAACTGAAATAGAGAAAGTTTGTGGTTAAAGCCTGAGTTTATGGCAATTTGTGCCTGGCATATACAACTAATATAGTTTTTATACTTTCCGTGAAGATAGGTGCTCCTATCACAGATATCTAAAAATGTGGAATTATCTTTAAAACTGAGCATGTAGCAGAGGCTGAAAGAATTTGAAGAGTCTAATAAAGAAGACTTGGATGACCTTGAACAGAGAGTAAAAATCTGGTTTGGGGCATGTTGCCAGTGAGGGTTCAGAAGGAAGAAAATAAGATATTGAAATCTAGAAGAAGGTGGATCTTACCTGGCTAATAAAATTTGTTTCCCAAAGTTATATATAGAGTAAAATTGTATTATAATAAAGTTAGATATTTAGCAAAAGAAACTTTAGTGAAAATGGTTTCTTCTTGCTGATCATAGTAGAAGGGAAGAAATGAAATATAAATTGAGGAAAAAACTGATAAACAAAAAGAAACCAAGACTTGACAATCTTGAAAATTCTCAATTTTACCAGAAGAGTGGAAGATGGCAAAGTTAAGAAAATATTTTCTAGAGGAAGTGACTATATAAGCTTTAGTACAAATTTGGAAAGATCAAAAAGGCAATATATTCAGTTACATAAAGAATCCTTTCAAAAAATTAAGGGTCTGTTTCAGAGACCTTCTTGATCACCACAGTGCCTCAGTCATCTCAACAGGAGCTCAGATTAGAGACAAATTATCTCAAAAAGATCTGCATGTGTCATTTTTGTCTAATGGCCAGAACATCATTAAAATCCACGGGAGAACCGCAGGTTCTTGAGAAAATTGTTTCAGCACAGGCACTGCCACCTCAGACTGCAAGAGACAGCACAAAATGAAAAGTCTGTTAAACTCCTAAAATTCCACCTGCAGGAATTAGATTGATAAAACTTCAACTGCAAACACATGTTACCTTTCATGAAAAAGGAAGGAGGACTCAGAGGATGGAATCAAAACCCTGGAGGGCAGAGTCTAGAATCATAGAAAATCATTCTCAGCCTTGAAAACTGATCACTGAATTTCCAGTATTCACCCAGCTGGATTTCAGAACTGCTATCAGTGACTCATACTAACTTTCCCTTTTCCTTCTTTTTGAACTAAATTTATTGGCATCTATTATCCTACACTGGCCTCAGCCAGGATGTTGGCATATTAAGGACAGATACTTGTTTCTGTAATGTTGTAGGTTCTCAGGTAGAAAGGAGTTGTGCCTTAGAAACTGTAATTAACAGTTTATACACAGGCTTCTCATCCACACCTGAGTTATATAATGAGATTTTTGATTTTTGCTCTATACTGATATTAAAATGAGATATGACTCCTGAAAACCTTGGGAAATAATGAAATATTTTGAATGTGGAAGGAACATGAGTCACTGGAAGCTAGAGAGCAGAATATGGTAGACAGACTTCAAAGTAGCCCTCCCTACCCCATTCTCTACCTTTTCATATTTATGCCCTAGAATCATCCCCTGTCCTTGAATGTGGGTAGGAACGTAACTTACTTCTAACCAATAAAAATATGACTAATGTGAATATGACCCAATGATTGTGATGTTGTATGAGACTGTCATGCTAATATACCCACTTTAGTGTCTCCCTCCGTGGCATTGCTGGCTTTGAGAAAGTGAGTTGTTATGAATGATACAGCAACACTGAAGAAAACCCACCAACAATTTCCAGAAGCTGGGAAGTAAATACCTCCCCATTCAAGTCTCCAGGTAAGTACCCATCCCTGAAGACAGTTAGATTACAGTCTTACAGAAGACTCAACCATGTGTTCTGATTTGGATGTGAGGTGTCCTCCAAAAGCTTACTTCTGAGACAATGCAAGAAGGTTCAGAGGAGAAATGATTGGGTTGTGAGAGTCTTAACCTAACCAGTGAATTAATCCCCTGGCAGGGATTAACTGAGTGGTGACTAAACTCAGGTAGGGTGTGACTGGAGGGCGTGGCCAATGGGGCCATGGCTTTGGGGTATATATTTTGGATCTGGCAATGGAGTCTCTCTCTCTCTGCTTTCTGATCATCATATGAGCTGCTTCCCTTGGCCACACTCTTCCGCTCAGATGGAGCCAATCACACACAGACTGAGACCCTTGAAACCATAAGCCCCCAAACAAATTCTCCTCCTCTACAATTGTTCTGGTCAGATCTTTTAGTCACAGCAGCAAGAAAAGCTGACTAAAACACCATGTCTGCCCCAGATACTGATACAACAAAAGTGTACAATTCTAATCCACTACGTTTATACTCCCCTGTTATGTAACACAGAAAGCACCAGCCATAATGTATCTTGATGTGAAATATAAGACTCCAAAATAGCTTTCAAAGGGTTGCCATGACTACTCCCACAAGACATTTCAGATATTATTGGAAATATGGAAGACATTTTTTAAATAATAAAATGAATTTTAAAAATTATATGGAGTAGTAGTTTGCCTCTTTGCTTAGGGTTGTCCTTACCTATAATCTCACTGCAGTCAAACAAATATAAATACTTTTGAAGAACACAATGCTCTTGGGTAGGGCCTGTAAAATATCACTGAGGTATAAGTGAGACATTTATAAATTCTTATAACTCATTTAACAGCAAGTCACACAAAGATATAATTAAAAAGATGTCAAATCCTGCCTGACTCAAAGGAAATAAATGATCTCTTTTATCCAGGCTGGTAAGGGCAGTCTTCTCTGGGGATGTGACAGTTGTCTTGCACTGCAAACTATTTATATGATACATTTATTGGAGGATAAACAGGGGAGAGAGAATTAAAGATCAAGAAACCAAGAAGCATTGGGAAATGGTACAGAGATAATATTGAATGAGACATGGTATTCCATGTAAAGAGATATTAAGGACTAGAGTGGGAATGCGTAAACTGGACCCATATAGTTAAGTATCTTAAATGCTAAATTAAGAACATTTAACCTGACAGACATGGTGACACATGCATGTAATCCTAGTGGCTCCTGAGGCTGAGGCAAAAGGATCACAAGTTTAAAGCCAATCTCAGAAATTTAGCAAGGCCCTAAGTAATTTTAAGTGTCTTTAAATAAAATATAAAAATGGTTGGGTATGTGGTTCAGTGGTTAAGTGCCCCTGGGTTCAATCCCAATTACAAAATAAACAAACAAACAAATAATGTTGAGTCTTATCCTGAAGGTAGACAACGAACTCTCATTGAAATCTGTTTAACAGAGGAGTTAGAATATAATATCCTTATCAGTTTCTGTATTTAGTCACAACCCATTAACCACTTCTTAACTCATTTAAAATTTGAAACTAAGAATATGATATAGCTCAATAAACAAAAATAATACCCAGATGTTCTTCTTTAGTCTGAAAGTTTTTAATAATAGTATTTGCCATTAACTCTAGTGTGGCTAAAGAAAGGCAAGACATTCACATTTTTTTTTTCTTTTTTTTTCTTTTTTTTTTTTTTAAGACATTCACATTTAAAGTCAGAGGACCTTGGTCAAGTTCTGAAACTACCATTTGCTATCTAACGTCACTGGCTAAATCACTTAATCTTGAGATTTCTTAACTCTGTCAATGAGCAATGAAGGCAATATTCGCCCTATAGATCTCATAGTTCTCTATTTAAAAAACTAAGTAATATTTGCAAACTACCCAATTTTTGAGGGGTTCTGTTCACCAAAATGTTATGGGGTACAACTTAAGAACAGACTGATCACCACTAAGAAGTCCAAATTTGAGAATCTTTATTAAGCTGGCAGGCTGACTGTCTCACACGATGCCCCAAAAAAATGGCTATTGGGAGAATAGCCCCGACCACAGGGTTATAGGGGTTCTTATACCAAAAATCACATCAATCATAAGTGTCTGTTGCTATGATTCAAAATTACAAACTAACATCATGAGATCATCAACAGAGGGAGAAGTGGGTCAAAATGACCCTTACCTGGGTACAAACTAAAGAATGGTTACTAACATCCACACAATCACTGTTCACATGGTACATTGTTTAGGAGCAATAGGAATCAAAAGAGAGCAATTTTTCTTTACATAGGAATTGTCATTCTGTATTGTTAAACATGTCACACTAAGTAACTGATGATGGAGACAGAGGCAGGGTGTTCCCATGGGAGAAACTTATTTCCTACATAACATGGAGTCTCAGAGCAAAATGGAGTCTGTTTAGTCAATTCCCTCATAGTCTGGCCTGTAACATTCTCATGGAGCCGGATCTGTCAGCCCATCACACAAAACAAGAATTTATTCTATTGATTATAAAATGAGTTGAACTTAATTGTCAAAATGTAAAATTGGTTAAGTCTTTGAAGCCCAAGAAATATGTACAAGGAGTCAAGAACCTAATACAAAAGTCAACCAGGAGAAAGCATGGATTGCCTTAACTCTGACTCCAGAGGGGACTGAATCAGTAATGCAGGTGGAGTTTGACCTAATTGAGCAGAAGGTCTAACAGAGGCAGAATTGTGGTCTGAGCTACACTACTATTATATTAATATAATGACAAAAAGCCTATGTAAATGAGCAAAAGAGTAATCAGTACAGGGTAGCAAGTGGTCCAGCTACTCTCCCTTTTGGAAAAAAAAAAAAAAAAAAAAAACTCAAATGGTGTTGCAAGGAGGCAAAAACCACAGGAAACAAAGTGGGAGAGTCAACATCCATACCAACAAAATAATTTACTGCAGAACTTAAAAATGGAATACTATGAAATATTGTGAATGTAAGAAAAAGTCTGATATTTATCGATATGTTATTAAAGGAACATTGTACAGAGAACATAATATGCTCATATACAGAGGGTAAGAAAAAGAGACAGATTATGTACACCAAAATATTAATGAAAATGTAGATGAAAGTTATCTTTGGATATTAAAATTTGCAGGTTGCTTCCTTTATTTGTATTTTATTTGTAATTACAATAAATTGGAAAGGTGGTATGTATGTAATAAAGTTAGAACTGTTAATTGAATGAGGTAATGCATGTTAAAATACCGTGCAAATGGTAAGGTGTTACTCAAATGTGTTATTATTAATCACCATTCTTATTTTTTTCTGTCCAGCTGCTTCTATGATTTCAACATAAATCATATCAGTGGGAGGCAGCTTATATGGCCTTTGGATTAACACAGAACTGGGGGTCAAAGCTTAGCTTTCCCTCTTGGTAGCCAGATGACCTTGGGCAAACTAATTAACCTTGGTATGTCTTAGATATTTTTAAAAGGTAAATGGATGGAATGATACCTACATCAAAGGATTGTTCCAAACTTTAAATAGACAGAAGTAAAGTGCTTGCTCTAAGTGAAATGAATGATTAAGTGAAGCTTAGCTTCCTAGCACTGATCTAAACCTTCAATAAGCATTTACTGAATTCCTAGTCAAAGTCAGGGAAGGATTCTGGCCTTGAGGAGTTCACAGACTTGTGAATAAGCCAACTGAGGCAGTTCCTAGTATCCCTATGCCCAATGCAATAAGTATAGTACAATAACTATTCAATTAATAACATCAATATGTGTAATGATAAAGGATGTGTGCTTTGGCAACAGGAAAAAGAGGCACACATCTATGCCTAGGAGGGTATAGGGTCTTCACAGTGTAGGTGACACTTGAGCCTTAAAGGATGAGTGGGTGATCAACAGGTGAGGGGGAAGAGCATTACAGGGAGGAGAAGGAGCAGCTTCGACAGAGTCATAGAAGAACCCTGTTGTAATTGAGGTTGAGGGACCACAGTCATCTCATAAGGCTAGAAAATGCTAAGGACATCAGTATTCAAGCATCAGCTTCCCCTTGCTTTATGGAAACTCATGTGAGAATCTAAAAGGCAACTGGAAGGTTCAGATGTGATCTACTTGATTTAGTGCACTGTGATCTACAAGGAAGAGCATTTCACAATGAAATCTGTAAGTTAAGCACTAACATCTTTTAAAACTTTAAGAAACTTTAAAACATACTTCATGTAAAAATAAAATTAAGGAAAATAATTTGGCCTTAGGAGTAGACCAAATGTTATTTTCTCTGCTTGCACTATCACCAGGTAGTATTTCCATAATTATACCATCAAACAATGTTATTATGATTGATGATTTATGATACCACTCATGCCCACCCTTGTGGCCCTGGTGGAATACCCAAAATAAATATGAAAATGTTTAGAATCAATATTTATTTTGTCTTTCAAAAGCAACAAAACCCAATATAACATTTGACTATGTTGAATGGGCACTAGAATGTTTCTATTAGCTTTTTATTTTTATACCAAGGAGAAAGTCTGGGACACAAAGAAGATATTAAGGAAAAGAACTTTTGTAAGTGAGGTATAACTGTTCTACCAGGGAAATTAAACCAATAGAGCAAGGTAGACCACCATCAGCTGCCATCACTCAATCAAGTGTGAGATGCTAGCTATGCACAAGGGAAATGAGGAAAGCGTAGTCTCTGTTAGCTGTTGGCAATGAGTGTCCTGCATTTGAGGTAACCCAAGCAATTAGGATTCAACCATGCTTAGCAGACAGTACAAATGGTCTCATCTGGACCCAAGAAACTGTGTTAGATGCCTTCTTGAACTTGATACTAAGCAAGGTGAAGCTATAGAGAAAAGCATTAAAAAGAGCTCATTTCTCTTTTGAGTCACTAGAGATTCACTTTCTGTGACAAACTATTTGAATCCTATAGAACAAAGGAATTACCATATAATTGAACTGCATTGGCTCCCTAAAAGCTTGAAAAAAGTACAATTGCAGAATGGAGACAAGCAAGAAGAAATATGCTAACTGACGTATGTGACATTTGGAGAGTGATGGAGTTTGAGACGAGGAAGATGCTTAGAAATCATCCAGCCCACACAGCCTTTTACTGTGACTCCAGAGCTTGTGTGGACTTGTCCTTCTCCAGCCTCAGCCTCTTGCTTGCCCTAATGCCTCCTGCCTCATGATCTTTGCACATGTGTTTCTTCTTCCTGAACTGCTTGCTCTCTTTTCTGATATTCACCTCTAGCTTTTTCAATACTTTGCTGTAAGGGTTAATTTGAATTGTCAACTTGATTGGACTAAGAGATGCTGATGATTAAGAGGCTTCTGGATGTGTCCATGAGGGTGTGTCTAGGAATGACTGGAATGTGGGATAGTGAACTGAAATGGAGACCCTGCCTAAGCCTGGGCAGCACCACCCAAAAGGATGGAATAAAAGCTGGAAGAACAAGGAAGCAGATGCAGATGCAAGCTCGGCTCTTCTTGAACGGGTTCTTGATCACTGCTTTGATCATCTGAGGATATCGGACTCTCACTTCTTCACTCTTCCAAAGCGAACTCTGCCAGTAATTCTCCAGGTAGTTTCCAGAAGCCGTGGTCTTGGACTAGGGTAGCACTGTTGCTCTTTCCTGTTCTGGGGCTTCTGTATCTTGGACTGTGCAGCTGCGGGTTCTTCCAGCTCTCCAGCTGCAGATGGCCATTGTGGACTATCCAGCTTCTGGTCGTGTAAGCCAATTTAATAAACCTCCCTTTAATAATCATACTTCCTGTTGATTCTGTTCCTCTAGAAAATCCTAACACGTTTGTTAAATCATTTGTCTGACCCTTCACTGCCAAACCCATGTTACATTGCCTCCCCACTGTAGGTTCATTTACAGATTCTATTTCTCTGTTCTAGAACTTGCTATGGGGGAACATGAATTTGTGTGTTTGAAAAATATCCTCCTTTTCTTCTAGATGGTAACCTTTATGTAGTAATCAAGTCTTTTTTATTTTTCTTCTTCTTCTTTTTTAGCATGCATTCTCTAGTGCCTGGCAAATAATGAGCCTTTTAAAATTGAGGAATTCAACTTTTTCTTTGGATGCTGCGGATCGAACCCAGGGCCTTGTGCTTACAAGGCAAGCACTCTACCAACTGAGCTATTTCCCCAGCCCCTGAGGGATTCAACTTTTACTCCCATCATGAAAAGATATTTAAGTGACTTGGAGGCTTTTGCTGTCTCATACCATTGTACCATTCCTTTCATCTAGAATATAGTTCCCTAGTTCTTTCTGGCTAATACCTCCTCATCCTTCAAGGTGACTTTAAATAACTCTTTTGTCCCTAGGCTAAGCTTTCAGAAGTCATGTGCCTCCAAATCCTTTTGAGATAACCCTTTAGTAGCACTGACACTTTTTTTTTTTTTAATCAATCAATGTTCTTTAAAACCACATTCTCTAAGGTGGATCTTTCAGTTCCTTCTGAAAAAAACTAATATGCAATGAATGCTGATCATTCTCAGCTAGATAGCTCTTTTCTGACAGGTCTGCAATCTTTTCGGTTCCACTATCAAAGATCTCTGACACCAAGAATCAAATATGTTTGTCCACACACCTTTTCATGTCAGATGTACTTGTTATTATGCTTACATGGTTCAATTAGGTTGTATAGAACTAACGACATATGAGTATACATAAAAATTATTTCTATGAAAATTAAATGTTTTGAAAAGAAGCACAAGTTGTTTTAAATGAGTCATTTTACAATGACAGGTGCATTAAAATAGATTGAAAATCATAATCTAGAACTAATATGTATTATATTAATATTGATATTGTTAATATTATCATATTATAAAATATTTACATTTTCCTTATTGTATAATTATATTACATATTATATTTAAGTTTTTATACTTGGTACACATCTGGGATGATGGGACAAAATAAGTTCAAATAATATGCTGAAAGCAACCAATGTGTCCATTGATGAATGAATAAACAAAAGGTGGTATATACATGCCATGAAATATGAAATTTTTTTTCATTATTTTTATATTATTTTTTATTTTTACAGACTGCATATTGATTCATTGTACACAAATTCTGACATGTTACGATATACATGAATCGTCAAGATATTACACTAAGTGAAATAAACTAGTCACAATGTCTACTTAAATGAGGTAAGTAGAGAAGTAAAAAATCGTGGAAACAGAAAGAGAACAGTGCTTTTCAGGGACTGGGGAGGAAAGAAAGCAGAGTTATTGTTTAATGAGTTTCAGATTGGGAAGAAGAAAAAGTTCCACAAATGGATGGTAGAAATGGTTGTACAACAATTTGTGCTTAATGCCATTGAACTGTGTAGTTTAAAATGGTTAAAATGGTCAAAATTTTATGTCATGCTATTTCACCTCAATCAAAAAATAAAATAATAATCATATGTTTGAGGTACTTTTTATAATTTATCACTTTAACTGATTTCTTTTTATTAATGAAATGACTGCTTGTCCCCATTGTACCATATATTGGTAAGTTTCTGTTACATCAAATGTTTAACTGCATTTCATAGACAGAAAAAATGAACAGGAACCACATATTCCCTCACCATCCACAGACTCAGCCTAGCTAGACTACAGTAAGTGAGCAATAAACATTTGTTGAGAGAAAAAATTGATGAATGCTACCATTTTATTGCTAAAGAACCAGATGTTTAGAAAAGCTAGGATTACACAGTTAGCTGGTGGCACTGAGGAGACAAGATTCCAGACTTCATTTACTGATATTATCTTGGTTTTTTTCAATTATAAAATATATGTTAAAACCCTAATACATGCCAACACGGTTAGAAATCAAAAATACCAAGATGAAAAACACCCAGTTCCTGCTGTCAATGTTGTTTTGTGTTTTTAAGACAATTGCATCACACCCACTTTACAGAAGTATGTCTCATAAACCTCCAGGAGCAAGTCTGGCAAGAGGATTGCTTGGGAAATGACTGGAAATTTGGATAGAGTCTGTACAAAGTAGAGTCTGGACCAAGTTCAAGAGGCAGGAGTCTGGGGTCCCGGCAGCTCAGGCACTAACTCGTTGTCTCACCTTGGCTAGCTCCTCCTCGCCTCTCTGAACTTCAGTTCCCTCATCTGTAAACAATCTTATGAGTTCAATTTCTCTATTTGGCATCCACAGACTCTACAGAAAGCTTAATGATACTTTAGAGTCTGACTCAGGTTCCCAAAGCTGCAGACAGAAGCATTTTGGGAGAAGAAACAAAAACAAGCTATCTCAGGTCTCCATTATCCCAAAGGAAACAGCCCCAAACAATAAGCCCTGTGGTCCGGGGTTACATCCAGCAGGATGCTTCCTGCTCTAGTCAGTACCTACTAATCACATGGCTAAGCTGTCACACAAAGTGATGAATGTGGAAAACAGCCTTCTGGGGAAAGGGCCAAAAATCCTCCCTTCTTAGCCAAAAAAATCAAAAGAGGAGATTGCCTCATTCAGCTCCCCGGGCCCCAGTGAGAAGGCTCTCACTCAAGTGCTGGAAATAAGTCCTTCTGACTCTGTGAGTATTCTCAAAGTTTATGGAAAAGGCTCCTTATCCGCAGGGATTCCATCCACTCTATCTCCTGCTTCATTCGTCACTGCTTTTCAAAATGGTTGAAAGTCTAGTAAAAGGTTCTCCTGATCCCCAATCCTCATTTGTGACAGATGCCCCTACTCCCAGCTCTCTGACTTCAGATGTTAGATGTTACCCTTTATCATGGTACTAATTATTTGTAATTTTTTTTTTTTTTTTTTTTTTTTTTTTTTTTTTTTTTTTTTGCAGTGCTGGGGATTGAACCCAGGGCCTTATGCTTGCGAGGCAGGCACTCTACCAACTGAACTACATCCCCAGCCCTGTAAATTTCTTTAATGTCTGTTGCCTTGGCTCTCTAGGAGCTCTTTGAGTGCAGGGACTGAGTTTACATTGTTCTTGCAATCTAGACAAATACGGTTCCTGACAAAGACTTCAAAGGATATATTAAGCTGTGTGCTGTGGTACACACCTGCAATCCCAGCTTCTTGGGAGGCTGAGGCAGGAGGATTGCGAGTTCAAAGCCAAACTCAGTGACTTAGCAAGGCCCTAAGCAACTCAGCAAGATATATATATCTCTAAATATATATATAATATATATAAATATATATATAAATTGGATATTTACCCATTCGCATTTCTTAATTATAAATTTTCTGAGAATAGAGTATGTATCTTGTTTATTTTTGTATTACTATTACTGCTTAAATGGTTCACAGTCAAGATAGATTTCTTGAATAAATGAAAACATACCAAGATGTAAGCACCTTCAGCACACTTCACCTCTCTTCTGCTGGTCAGGCAGATTTCCCTAATGCCAATTCATTTTGAACATGTCTACTGATATTCCTTTGTCATCAGAGACTTTCCCACATGTATATACCAGGCCAGAAAAGCTCAGAATCAGCGTGCCTTGGCTTTGGTTCTTAAACAAACAGGAACCTGAAATCTTGGACAGCTGAACCCAGGTGCTCATAATTTGGGGGGTCTTCGCTATAGTTTAACATTCTCCAATATCTTATATCCTTCTACAACTTTCTCTTGTATTTTCTCATGTATTAAAAATTTCAATGCCCTGTAATTCAAGAAACCTAAATTCTGTACCAAATCTGCTACCAATTCTGTGAACTTGGCATGTCATTCCGTCTTATTGGGACTTAAAACACTAATCTGTAAAACAAATAGATTAACTAGCAAAACTCCAGAGCTTCTTCTAGGAAATCTAATATGTAATGAAGGTCTAAAATAGGTCTAGCCCTTGACCTTAGGAATATAATTAACAAACTGTTCTAGATTATTTTTTTTTTCTTATTTCTTCCCTGAGGTATCATCTATTCAAGGCAAAGTACTGTACTGCATGTGTTGGGTTATAATTGGAGCCTTGAACTCAAAAGATTTCCTATTTCTTGAAAAGTCACTTCCTACATAGACCTGAACAGTTTATGATATTATAAATGAGGTCTTTAGATTCACAATGCATACAGTGTTAGTTAAGACATGCTCAGTTCTTAAAGCAGCATTCTGAGGTCTGACTTCTGCTGTTGTCCAATTCAAATATTGCCTTGGTGACTTCAGAATATTTTCCACTTCTTGCCAGTAAGATTTTCTTCTTCACTGTGTGGTCTGTGGTCTGCTCTTATTTAAGTCAAGAGCATGGCTTGTATGCATTCTTTAGAGATTTGCTGGTCATTTTTCTCTAAGAAAGAAGCATCCAAGTGATACACTGAAAGTACCTCTAATCTCCCAGAGCCACATAGCAGACCTCAGCTGTAACGAGCAACAGAACGGCATCCCAGGTGCCTCATTTTTACCTTCTATGGTGAAGTCACCATTTCTGGGGTACAAAAATCACCTATTCAATTTCAGGCTTAATAATTGGAAAAGCAATATCCATCCCAGACAATCATTGTTGAGTCCACTGCCCTGCAACCCCAAACACAGGCCAAAAATAAGTATATTTTCAGTTAGAGGACAATATTCACCTGCCTCTTTTTTCTACACTGCCCATACCCGTGCATTTCTGTATTTACTGCATGCACAGCAGGAAAAAAAAAAAATATTTTGAATTTTACTTTAAAAGCAAGTGAACAGAGATTGCTTTTTAATTCTAGATCCTTTAGATGAGGAACTAAGGTGATTTTTTTTTTCCCACAACGTGGGTATTTCTTAAATATACGCTCACCTCAGCAAACAAATGTGAGCTGCACTTTAAGGCAGGGTCACTCCTAGCAACAGGAAGGGGTCATTGACTCAGTTCTGAAGTTGAAGGAAGAGTACTATTCCTTTAATAGTGCAAGGTTTTGTAAGTGAGTCAGACGTCAAATTCCAAGGTGTAGACCAACAGCAAGCAGTGTTCTGTAACTCTTGTCTCCTTCAGTGTCAGTATGTATACTCCAGAATTAGAAGCACAATTTACTAATAACCACCCTGATTGGCCACTCATCTCAAATCAGGCTTCTTAAATTTTAAAGTGCCAATTATTCACCCAGGACTCCAGTTACACTGAAGATCCTGATTCGACAAGTCTGGGATTCTGTATAAGCCCCCAGGTAACTTTGATGCTGCTATTCCATGAATCACCCTTAAGAAGCAAAAATTCCCAAACAGAACAATTTCCCCTCTAATTTTGATGATGATTTTTGTTTTATTTTTACAGTGACAAGAAGTCAAAATGATTTGGTGAACACAAAGGCTTTTGTTCTTTGAAAACAGTCCCCTAATCAAGTATCTCTTGCAGAATCATTTCCTATCTTGGGTTACAATTATCAGGATATTGGAAGATAAGTCATGATTGGCTAGGTTCTATTATCAAAACACATTATGAAAATATGAAGTATATTTTCATGATGTATATAGAGAGTCACAGAGTCTCAGAGCAGGGATCCCATAAATCCTGAGTATCCCAGCTGGGGGATCCCAGAATGGAGGAGAAGTGATCAAACCCTCACTCTTGGAGGCAAAGCTAAGACGGAGCCCAATCCTCCTTACTGCTATATAAGAAGTACTTGGCTTACTTTGAATCTCATTGTCAATATTTTTGGAAGACAGAGAGGGTACATAGCAATTTAGTTACTTCATCTCTTTTCACAACAGCTCCATCTTTTCAGCATTCTTTGGGATATGGTCTCAATAAACATTCCTATCCCCATTTTACAGTGAGGAAATAGAATAAGCAAATGAGCTGCCTGCACATGTGCGCGCGCACGCGCACACACACACAAACACACACACACACACACACACACACACACACACACACACACACACACAGAGGTACCATGGGAACAAGGAGAGAGCTACACAGCAAAGCTACAGTGGAGTTTTCCTCCAATGGCTCTCTGCTGTGTCATTAAGCTAAGCTGACCCTTCCTGCCTGTACTTTTTTATATCAACAAAATGAGCCAGATAAGCAATGTGTTGTGTTTTTGTTATTTTTCTCTTTGTTTTCCTTCTTTTGAGTTTAGCCAGTATGCAAGCATTGATCTTCTTACATAGTGCTACATTGTGTGTGTGGTTTTTTTTTTTTTTTTTTTTAGTTTTGTTTTGTTTTGATCAAAACAATTAGTTGCAGCTCAGAAGATATAATTCTACCAGCACATCACAGAAAATTCTGTTTCCTGTCTGCTTTAATGAAGTCAGGCATCACGGGAAGCTAAAACACCAGGGAAAAGAATATGTTGTAAAGTATAATTGCTTTCAAGAAGAAAGACCTTCCCCTGTGAATCCATTTTGGATTAAATGCTGGAGAATTCTTTCTTTCCTTTTTTTTTTTTATTTCCTGGCCCCTTTGTAAGGATATTTTGTGTGATTGCCTATACTTCGGTACAAAGTTTGTCCTGCTTTCTTGGGTGTTAATGTAAAAGATGGACTAAAGTCAAGAATTAATTTTTAATCTCGTGTCCTTTGTCCCAAGAATCCTTTCTAGAGACCCTTCTTACTAGCGTTTCCGTGATGAATTATTAATTTTGCCTTTAGAATGTCCCCACCTGACTTTGATACCCAACCACCCACCTCCAAATAGTGCTAGAAGCTTTAGTTTTTCCCTTGCCCTGTGTGCTCTGGCTCCATCGGCCTTGTTTGAATGTGTCCTTCTAGTTCCTTCCAGGAGACCTTTACCTTCTATTCCTTTTGCTCAGAATGCTCTTCTTTGCATACCAAGCTTATGCTACTTTCTTAGGCCTTCTCCAAACCCCCCATGTAGCATCACCTGGTGACCCTCTTTCATAACACTCCGCTTTCATTCTCTTTAGCACATTCATCAATAATACTTCTGTGATTTATTTAGGTTTCTTTCACAGTAAAAATGGAAGTTTCGTGAGATCGGGGACCTTTTCATTCGTGTTTGCGCATAGCAGTTGCATAATAAATACTAGCTGGATGACTGAATGAATTCATCAAATCAATCATAAGGTGCGAAATGGAAGTTCTATGAGATCAAGGGCCTTTTCAACTGTGTTTGCACATCACCTGGCACATAGTAGTTGCATAATAAATGTTGGCTGAATGACTAAATGAATACATTAAATCAATCATAAGGTGCATATTTAAATTCACAGGATCTTAGAGCAATAAAAGAATTAGAACTTGATCTAATCTACCTTCTCAATTTCTAGAAGTATAAAACAAACCCCAGAGAAGAAAATAAGGAGACTCTCAGAAGCCACTGAAGACGAGAGATGTCCATCATTAATCTTCCGGTGGATTTCTGTTAGGGGCCAGGCACTATTCTAGATTATTAGAAATCAAATTATCAGAAAGAGAAATGGCCTTCGCCATCATGCAACTGAGGTTGAAATGGGTGGAAGAGGGAAAGGACGAACCAAAATGGGAATGGCTGGGGGGAAACATTACTCCACCCATTCAATGAACTAAACAAAGCCTGAGAGGCAAATAAAATTGTATAACTGTATAAAACAAAAAAGGAAATAAAATATAAGAGAGAAAGAAATATGTAGTATTGAAGCCAGAATTGGGGACAGGCAGTTAGTGTAGAAATAGGGAATGGGGTCAGATCAAAGAAATGGAGGCCATAAAGCCATCTGCCTCTGGAAGTTGGAGACTGCCGTGGGAGAATGGAATGTCAAGGACCTGCAGAACCCATTGATAACCAAATTTACCTGGCTTGTCAGAGACTGCAGGCAGGAAGATGCTGATTAATGCCCCTGGGCCCTTACCTGCCTGAATCACTTTGGCCCTCCCCCTGCCCCACCCGCTGTTCACTTTTCACATCTCACCTGCAAAACCAGGCCTAATCCCTAGGCAGGAAGGAAAGAGATAAGGGGGAAAGAATGGGAGAATAAAACCCACAAAAAGGACAAGATTTGCTCATTCCATGGATTCCGCCTTTGGGTCCCCTTCTTCCACCCGGGAGAGTCTGCTTTTATTTTTCTTTAATAAAGCTGCATTTTCCACTCTACATTTGCCTGGGTGTGCTTCTCCGGCGTTATACTTCAACACCTGAGGAAGCAGGACTTGTCACCGGTAAAGAGCGGTATCAGTATCAATTATAAAATTTATATCAGAATTTCATTGGTCTGTGACCCTGGAAAATCTAAAAATATCAAAACAGAAAAGAAAATGTCCATGAACGCTTTGTGCCATCTCTTGGTGAAGGTTCCCACCACGATGAGTGAGTAGGGCCCTTCCCACTTGGGATCCTCTATTTTCATGATTGCCCCAGAATTCATCAGGACCATATGAAAAACAAATGATCTGACGGATAAACAGCCCAGGCTGGAATGTTATTCTTTTGAAAATGATTATTAAGGAGTTCCCAGGGAAAAGAAGATAAACCAAAATGTGTCAAAGAAAGTTTTATCATTAAGAAGGTGCAGCAAACTGCGTCAGCACTACTGAAGTGACAGATTTCTAGGACCCACGTATAAAAAGTATTATGCAATAGATAATTACACTCCAGTGGATGTAACTTAATCATAACATAATTAGAGTCAGGAAAATAAAAAATATTTCAGACACGCTTTAAAATCTGCCAACTTAAACAAATCTTGCTCACTGGCACATATCAGAAGCAGACATTAAATCATAATACAGTCTTGATTTTGGTCCCCCTAGGAAGCCACAAGAACAGCCTCTTAATTATTATCAATGACCCAGGGGGATAAAATGGGCAGGTTTGGCTGCAAATCCACTGAAAATCATATATTTCTAATAAATTTAGAGCCTGATGGTTAATCTAGATTATTCTGGACAAATGCACTTGGCTTTTCTGGGGCTATAAATAGAGGAAGAAAAGGCCATCACTATGTTTCAGTTACTCAAGCCTCAAGAGAATTTCTTTTCCTTATTGAAGTGTTGAAAATGTTTCATCCACCCTATAAATCCAAGAGTCACTGGCCTTGGTTTAGGGAGCCACCAATGCAAAATAAACAAAAATGAGCAATTTCTCCTCTCTGGCTGTGTCTGGATAGTACCAAATTTACTATCGGCTTCAAAAATAATCAGTCAATTACATGAACAAGTTGAGCTGCTTTTAGTGCTACAGACATAAGAAATGAAGATGGAACAAATCCTTCTACTTTTCCACTGCAGTTGTTGGGTCAAGGGTACGATTTCCATATAGCTCCTATCTGCTTCAAAGGCCTGAATCATGACATCAGAGTTCAAGCCAGAACAGAGGGTTTAAGGTTTTCTGTTCAGAATAGAATATTTAATTCCTTCTGTTCAGAGAAGTCTTCTCTGTACTGTGTGGTTTGAGCTCATTGGCCTGAACTTCACCATTTACTCTAGGGGATGGCAAATTTTCTGAAAAGGATCAGACAGTAAATATTTTAGACTGTGCAGGCAATGTATGATCTCTGCTACATATTTTTCTTTGTTTTGCTTCCTTTTGCACAGCTGTCTTAAAATGTAAAAGCTATTCTTATCCCATAAGCCACATGAAAATAGACTATGAGCCAGAGTAGGCCAACCCCTGACTTATATCCAACATCAATGCATAATAGGTATGTATAGTCCAAATAGAGAGTGGGGGGGGGGAGGGGAGCGGGTGGCTTTTATTTTCTTTTTGAAGACATCTTGAGTCCTTTAAGGAATTTTTACTTGACTATTTTAGTAGGACTAATAGTTAAAATATGTTATACTAATATCTCTTCAATCTTGCTTCATTAGTTGAAGAAGACCTAGCTGGTATGGGACTAGACCCCAAAATCTCAAGCGTCTATCCACAAGACAAGTTTATTTTTCACTGAACAAGAAAATGGGCAGGGATTGCCCACTACATACAGTTGTACAGCAACCCAAGCTGTACAACCAGTACTAACACAAGATTCCCAAGGTCATTACCGACATTGACTTTCGGCTTATGGATAGAAGAAGCACATGTGTGTATTCACCATGTCAGTCCATAATTGAATACAATATTTCTCTTTTATTTCTCCAGTTAGAACCAGTCATATTAGCACATTTTCATAAAAGGATAAATGGGAAGTACTGAAACAGGTTGAATATCTGCTTTCCAGTGAAAACTCTGCGCTAAAGAAAGTGAACACGAATCTTAGTGAGGCAAGAGTTCTTTGCCGTTCCTAGGACTTTTAATTGTTTCCAATTGTTCAAGAATTACTGACATTCAATGAATTATAGTCAAAGCATTTGTAATTGCTTCCAGGGCTAGACAGACATGCCAAGAATAAGGGAGCGATTTCTAAATTCTTGTTTCATCAAAGTAGACTTCCAGAGAGTCGTAATTAAACAATATTCCTGAAAGCAAGTCCTCATATAAGAGAAAATGGTTTCCTGAAATCTCGGCTGAATTTTTACCTAATAGAAGCAAAGCATAAAGAGCAACTACAGAGCAGGAAGGGGAAGGGATATGATATAAAGTTCCCATAAATAAAAGGAAAGGCTCTGCCTAGCCTAAGACGCGGGGATCAAGTGGACTGGGGGAACAGAGAGAGGCTTAGAAGCAACAAGTCGTGGGCTTGATGCTGCTTCTGTATTCATCTGTCCATGAACACCTTGTATTTTGCCTAGTTCAGAGAGACATGCCAAGTTGCAGCAGTTGTCATGGAGTTGAAAGAAAAGTGTGGGGTGGTATGACAGGTGGAAGGCAGGGACTGGGGGGTTATCCCATTTCTCCACTGCCCAGCTCCATATGGCTTGCAGTAGATCCAGTAGTTCCACCATCCCCAAATTAGAGATCAATAACAGCCAAAATTCCACTGCATTATATGTATGGTAAGAACAAATAATATGCAGAGTTCATGAAACTTGTTCATTCGTAGCAGACATTAGACCATGCCAAGGTCCAGGAAGAAGAGTTTCATTATCAACAGTGGCCAATACAGATCTAGGAGCTACTATACCCACCAAAGACACCTCTCCCCTTCCTGATTTTAAGTTATAGCTTTACCCAGAGCCCAATGTTACAAAGAAAAAGAGAAGGGATGAATCAGAAGCCTGAAATATTGAGTTTCCCCTCAAGAGTGGAGATGCTTCCAACTAAAATAATAATGGCTGCAAATTCAACTAGTTTGGATTGAATATACCAGAATACCATAAAATACATCGTCTACTCTAGACAGCTTGAGGGAACTTGAGAACAAAATGGAATTGAAGTAGGAAAACTAAGAAGCTATATTTCTGTGCCTCTGAGTGGTAATGTGTAAATTTATACCTGGTACACTATGTTTATTTTCGTTAAATTGTCTTGTTCCCCCTCCAGCTGAAGGCATATGTCAAAACACTTTTACCTACTACAGTAAAGAGCATTTTAAACGCAATCACAGGATGTTAGATATGGAGGCAATCCTCATAGTAATGTTAGATTTGTGCAGCAGTTATAAACACAAGCTTCGAAGTCAGAAAACCTGTGTGTTGACTTGATCTTGAGTTGCTTATTACATGTGGAGCCTCTTTCTTTATAGAGAAACGACATGTATTTCACAGTGTAGTAAGGATGTATATCAATATGCCTACCACATATTTTATCATATCTGGCATGTAGTAAATGCTGAAAAAAAGGTAGGAATCAGTGAATCTCCCAAATTTTTCAGGTAAAGAAAAACTGAGTCACAAGTTTCAGTGCTGCATCAAAAAACAACACAGAACATCAAAAATATTAGCCATATTTTCAGGTTTAAATAGGCATTAATTTTCAGAAAATACATCAGAGTGCTATATCATAATAGTTTATTTTCATTATTAAGATCACCTTGAATTCATCACCAGTAACTGGCAGAGAAAAACAGTTACAGTATACATATCCCATGAATGTGTTTCAAGATTAAGACCAAAATGAAAATAAGCTACAACTATATTTTCTGTGAAAAAAAATCATTTTTTTTCAGAAAAAGCACCTTTTATTGAAATTTTGAAAGTTTACTATTGATTATATTAAGTATGAACAAGTTGAATAGTCAATGTCAAATTAACCTTCAGCCCTTGGCAAGAGCTACACGTTCTCACAGACAGAGCCCTAACAGTATCAGTGGTATGAACTAGTAATTGTAATTACTAGCCTGCATTATCAAGCAGTGCAACAGCTTGTGCAAGAGGACTGTGAAAAACATTTCACTGTGGATAAGTTCATTTTGTACTCAAAATAACTCTGTAAAGGAGATCTTGGTACCATTTCCATCTTCAGATGAAGAGACTCTTAAAGGTGGCCAACGTGACTGGTTAGAAGTCAGAATTTCAACCCAGATTTAATGCCAAGCTGGTCTTAATTTCCTGTTTGTTCAGATCCTTGGTGATTTTCTCCGTACTTCCTAAGTGCATAAAATGATGACCGTGTCTTTTTATTTTCTTTAAAGTCTTTGTCAAAAGGATCTGCTTCCTCTTCAAGCTATTGTTTATTTTATTTTTAATAAATATTCATTGGTAGATGAATAAAGATGAACTACAGTAACCACGTCTAAGCAGTAAAGACACAGCCCCTCTTGACCAGGGTGACTATCACATCCATCCTCCGGGACAACGCTGCTGCAGTCACACAGCCTGGGAACGGCACTGCAGATTGTAACGCCTGTATTCACTCCCCCTCAAAGTCCTTGTGCTTAACTACCATTTCCTAATGGTTTTTGTAGCCATGGTAGGGCCATGGTGGTAATGAGAGAAACTCAGATTTCTGATAGCCTGACTCTGAAGTCAGGCAATCCTTGGCAAACCAATTCCTCTGAATAGGTGCTGCTTATCAGCAAAATGAAACTTAAAACACCTGCTCTCTTGAGTGTCATGAGGATACAGCGTGATAATGTTTGTGAAATGCTATGGTATTGAAAGGATGGGTTGTTCCAAAATGCTGGGGTGGGGGAGAAACCTGTTAACCAGACTGGCAGTGGTGAGGGAATGATGTTATTTCCTGATGCAGGATTTTATTCCAAAATAAATGACAAAATTTAAAATGTAAGAGACTCTTGGGTAAAGAGTCTCTATAACACATGGCAATTTACCTAGTTCTTGAAGTTCTTAAACATCAGTTCCTCTATTTTCAGATCCTAGACAACTCTCTATAGATCAAGCACAGATCATAATGATTGTGCCCCTTCTACTCCCTCAGAAACTTTGCTTTTCATTTTTATTCTCTTCCTTGTGGTACCATTTTTCTTCTTCTTCTTTTTTTTTTTTTTTTTTTCCATTATGTCTCACTGATGGATGATGAATTTTTGACAAAGAACCAAAGCTACCTGTTAGTCATAAAAAGAAGAATTCTCTGCCTTAGTGAGTCAACCTCTCATCCTCTAGAACATTTCATCTCGGCATCTTCAAGTTCCCTCCCTTTATAGAAGGGGTATCTGTAACTCTGTGGTCAGAGGTGAACAGGAAGGAGCAAACGGAAGCACAGACACTTGAAAGTGGAAGGGATCTTAGCCATCACAAGTTATCTCTGTTGATATAACTGTGAACTTGGGGAATGTGCTAAGCCTGGGTTTCATTGCATTAACTTATTTCATTTTATACAGTCCTCTTAACAATCATGCAAAATACCTTCATCCTCATTTTAAAGAAAACGGAACAAAGATTTTGGAAGGCTCTTTGTTGTTGAATAACTGGGCAGTGGCAGCACTGATCTCTCTCCCCAGGTCGGGGAACCAATTTGTTTCAAATTCAGACCATTCACATTCTTTCATCCATAAAATCCAGAGCATGTTGCCCAAATAAAGCAGCAGTAGGCTGAATATCAAATAAATACTAACACAATGCTAACTGATACCAGGGGTACCGTTTTTCAAAAGTAAAATTCTAAATAAAAGAAACACCTCTGTTGTAAATGCTTTACGTTACAGTTGTACTTCATTTCTGATAGTAGAGGGTGTTTGAGAAATGGTCTCTCCAGATATTCTTAAAAGATAATTCATCCACAGTTGGATTTCACTTGTTCTGATGGAGGGAAAGATGAGACACAGGAAAGACTGATAAATAATTTATGAACGAGACTGCTTCACTGATCAGATTTGGTGATGAAAAGTTCTTTGAAAACCCATGAGGAACATTCTTAATGGAAATTATTTGCACTTCCACTGGGTCGTCGTCTTTTTCTTTCTTATTATTGTTTTTTTCTGCTATTAGTTTGATTTCGGCTTGACAGTCACCACCATGCAGAAATGTAGCAACAAACACAATGAAAAGTCTTTCCACATGATTATTTTCAAAAGCAATAAGACATGTGTGACCTGGAGAATCAGCCCCTCCAATGTGTCAGGTAAGGAGGTGGATGATTATATTTTCCTTCACAGCCTGCAAGGAGCTCAGGAGCTCAGGAGAAAGAGTCCCGGGTCTAGAGTGGGCTCTTGCTGCCATCTACTGGTCCTTGAGGCAAGCGCAACATAGACTTCCAGACTCTCTCAAATGAAGAGAACTGAACGCTGGGGGATGGGCAAAGCTTGCTTTCTTTTAGGTAACAAAAGCCCTGTGGAGAGGAATTTCTACAGCAAGTCACGGAACCATATGTACCTGGTGCTAGAGAACGTTTAATAGAAAGCCTCACGTAGAATCAAATTTCTACCAAAAGGAAGGACACCATTCTCCCCTCTGTCCTTCAAACACATCTGAATTCATCTATATCCACGTTCCATTCCCTTGAAGTTTAAAACTGAGGAGGGAAAGAATAATAGTTGCATTTCTCTGATAACTATTTTTGTCAGAACCAGCTCCTAACAGTTACTAGCTGTCTGGAACTTCAAGCAAGTGATTTAACCCTTAAACACGATTTTCTTTATACAGAAAATAGAAAACTAAAAATCTGGCTTGCTGGCATCACAGTTCAGTCATTTATTCCATGTATGCCCACTGATATGATGGCAAAAGGATTAAACATGCTGATGCAGGTGAAGTCTCTTGCAAAATGTGTGTAAGCTCTGATTGAACGCCAGCTGTTTTCCTTCTTACCACCATCACTGCTTCCTCTCCTTCACATTTCAGTGTCTAGCAACTCCAACTTTGTAGTATTGCAGGGAAATCTAATATTGTAGTATTGGAGGAGAAAGACACTCAGAATGATTTCAGGGGGCCATAAGCTTTCCTGAGAAATTAGCGATTCATTTTTCATATCCTGAGGAAGGTCCTGACAAGAAGAAAGCAAAGCAATAGCAAAAGAGAAAGGCAGGTTCACAGATCAGAGCATTTCTATGATGATTTATCCCCATGAATAGGATAGATCTGAATTCCAGTCCAGGCATCACAACAGACTGAAAGATGGGAATATAGACATTTAAACAAATAAATACATGTGGAAATTTTAAAGGCCTATAGTCAGGTCATCTCATTTGGTCTCACATATATGTTTTGTGAGCAATACTTTTGATTTGGGCAGGCACACACAGGTCCAAGGAAAACTGCAAGGTACATTCTTAGAGAACAGAAGGAAATGGAAATTCAAAGAGAGCACCTTCTACTGAGTTTCCACACATGATACATGCAAGTATGTGAGACTTTAAACACGTAGTTTATAATAGCCTTATAATCATCACTATTAAAAGGATTTGGGGAAATAATCATGCCAGGGGAAATAATCCAGCAGTTTAATACAAATATATTTTAATACACTTCCAGGAATTTGTTGATATAAAGAACAACTGCAGGATGCTATGTTGTTGAATAGTCATATTCCATCCTAAAATCCATAGTAAGTCCCTGTTACTGAAGAGTTTCATTTAAATCAAAACAACATTATTGCTTAAAAATACACTATAAGAAAGTATATGGAGAAATAATATAATAGAGAATGGCAAATAGTAGAAAAACACAGAACAAAGAGGATTAAAGGGCAGAGTCTGAAACTAGGCTACTGAACTTCAAATACCAGCTCTGCCATGCAATGGGTGTATCACTCTCAGTAGACCTCAGAACCTTTCTGTTCCTATAAACTCCTTACCTGTAAAGTAGGGGCTAAAAACATGTGTTGTTGTAAGGATTAAGTGAATATAACATATGCAAATCACTTAGAAGAGTATCTGATGTGTAGTAAGCACCATGAGTTAGCTATTACTATGAAAGCAAAGAACATTTGGAATAAAAAGTTTTACAAAAAAAAAAAAGCCTTTAAATTGCTTCTTTATGCTGGATTTTTTTTTCTGTTTTAAATTAGAATTCTTTTTAAAAAATGAAGTTCTACTATTTAAAGATAAAAGCAGAACTGTGTTAGCTAAATCAGAGGTAGAGGCCAGGGCCACTGAGAGGTGACCTGCGTGTCTCTTGTTGCACTGCAGATGACCACAGTGGGAACAATGAGAAAATCATTGATTTTTTTTTTTTTTTGTCACCACAAACTTTCATAGGAATGAGTTTGACTGAACCCAATGGAATTAGAAACACCAATGGAGAAACATGTAGAAGCTCTGCTTGTACCCCAAGGGGCATCTTCCATTGTCAGGCCACAGGTGATAAACAGTCTATATTCAGGTGGCATTCACAAGCACTGGGGAAGCTGTTGTGCCTGATTCACCAACTCTCGTACTTTACTTATTATTTGATATTCATCTAGTGGACCCTCAAACCACCCGTGGGGAATGAGACCTGTAAAAGGTTTTTGAACATTTCAACATGACATAACTAATCAAAACGATCCAATTGAGTTGAGCGCAGGTGTTGTAAACGGGACACATTCCACAAGTCTTGGAGTTCAATGGTCCTTGGACCATAAAGCCCCTGCTATGTGAATCTAAATTGAGTCTGATTGCCAACCAATAATATGTGTCTTAGGAGGCCAGACTCAGTCCCTAATCTCTTGTCTTTCCTTGTGGTAACCAATCTGTCCAAGGTAGGAAAAAATGATGTTTCTCTGCACACTAAAGTTGTTGGTGACAGGTAGTGGCCCCTTCTAGAAAGTGAGGCTCTGAACCCAAGCCAGCAGCATGGACATTGTTCTGCTTGCTCATTTAGGGACTACATAGAAGTTTGAGAACACATGCCAAGCTAGAATTCTGTTTATATTGGGATATTCATATTTTTTTCAATTCTATATATTCTATTATACTACTTAATCACAGTGATGCTTCACTAAAAGTTTTCTATGTGTTCTTCCTGTTTAATATAGTTAAAGAGGTTGAGAATTTTCTCAAATACCATTTTGCTTAGAATACAGTGAGATCTTTAGAACAAGAAAATTTTCCTCTCATCTGCTGGAATGTTTTCCACAGTAAATATGAGAATCTTTAAAAAAAAATTGTTCTTCAAGTAACCACATTTCAGTTCATTAGCTTTCTGTTTAAAAAAGGAAAATGCGTGTAAAATAATTCGGAACAGTTTCACATTAAAAAATGAGGTAAAAGGACAAAAATTGGATGGTTGGTTGGATAGATATAATTTTATCAATAATGAGCCAGAAATATGAAACCTATAATCCCTTCACCATATCCAACATATATAAATACAGATCAATAAGGCTAGGAGGAAAATATTTACTTTGAATCTTATAGTTCCAATTCATCACTTATTTAGATTGCTCAGCCACAATTATTTGTTTTTAGTGGGCTACAAAGGCCACCTTTAGAAAATGGAAATGCCAATATTTTTCTAGAATCCTTTTCTGCTAGGAATCAGACATTGACCAATGTTCTTCTAATCAGATTTACATAAAACTGAAGCTTGACCCAGTAGGTAGTGGTATAAAAGGAAAAGGTGAGGAATTTCCTGTGCTCATGGCAAAATGCCAGTCTTATGGCAGAGTATCTGGGTTGAGTATCTGATCCAGAATTAGTAGCCATGGCTCTAGAAGCTGGTGTTAGGCAACAGCAGCAGATGTGTTCAAAGGCACACTATTCGGACTTGTTCAGAAACTCATCCTGGGTCCTATTCTCATGCTCTCCTGGTAATCCTATGAGTTACTCAATAAATTTAAACTTCACTTTTACTCAGTTTACTAGACTCAGTGTCCTTTTCTTTTAATGCAGATTTATAAATTCCTCAAGACCTTTAGACTATAAGAGTTAGAATTTACTTATATGGCAATCAGACTTTTTCAAATTATTTTAGTTTTATCTGGCCTGTCACCACCTAGCTCCTCAGGGATTGGATAGAACGTAGTCTTCTTTTTTAAAATAACCAAGAGCATTTAGCACAATGTCATCTTCATAATTTGTGGACCAAGTCAAAACTGGCCAAATTGGAGTAAATTATCAAAGACAAAAAGTGGAAAACAATTCTCTATTCTCTCTTTTCCATGTCACTCATGCGGATATTTCTTTTCAATGACCAAAATGGTCGACAACTAATTTAAAATAAGGTAAACGAAACCCAATTCCTAGGTTTTGCTACATCTCAAGCCTGTATATGTAAAAAACTATGCTCAATTCCAGTTTTCCTGTAAGGTCTAATACTGGTAGAGTAAAAACTGTAAGGGATTTCATTATTTTAGCCCTGTGCACTGAGCAGTTGACTGGTTATCAGTCCTCATAAGGATTTTTATACTAAAAGTAAATGTTCTAAAAGAAACCACCATAGTGAATTACACGTGTCATCTGCAAGTAACTGGCAAGAAAGTTCCAAAATCGGGAGATAATCAATTACCATAGCATCTTGCAAAACAGAAAGAAGGGAAGCCCTAGACAAAACAGCTTAATAAAATCAAACTTAGCACAAATACGATTTTAGTGTTTTGTTCAAATGAAATAATCCATCAAATCTTAAGTCAAGAATCAGAGTGTAAAGGCGTCTAGTGGGAGTTGTTGACAAATATTAGCTGAATAAATGAATACATTAAATTATTTTCAGAATATTCTGTAAGTAGTAGTGGTATGATAAAGGCTAAATATAAAGCATCCCCCATACTCCCCCTTTGAAACTCCATCAGCCATCTTTTCTTTCCATATGACATTTACATTCTTTCTTTCTTTTCACATCCCCAAATATATAGTGCTGTGTGATGTTGTAGCTCACATGCAAGCCCAAAAGATCATAAAGATGATTATCTGTCTTTGAAACAGATTGCAATTGTATTGAAATGGTTCATCCTAGCCCGGTTCTGCCTTTCAAATAATGGTTTACAAATGTCTCTCCTGTGCTGGGTCTCACAAGGGTGGCATCGGGAAAATTAGAGAGAAAGTGAATGTGAAGTTTCTGCTATGTGAACTAAGTGGGTCACAGTAAAGAGAGCAAACCCCACCTCCCAACAGTCCACCAAACAATGATAAATGTTGTATTCTATTTTCCAAAGCATCATCTTTCAAGAAAGCAGCCAAACAAGTAAAAATTGGATATCTCAGCATAAATAATACTTTATCTCCGCCTGTCACTGATACTTGCTGCTGACAAATTGGTATAAATATTTGAGATGCTAAAAAAAAAAATTGAAGTCATTGTACTGAAACCAGTGAATACATTTTGAAGAGATGAAATGGGGTTGGTCTTAACATGGAAAAAGACACTATCAATGTGGAAATGGGGTGACCACATCTCTCGAAGATTCTAAACTTCGGAGGAGAGGGAGGAGAAAAAGAGATAAGAATGGAAAAGAAGTTAGAGTCCAAAGGAGACATAATGCATTCATGTCTTTACCTCCCCTGGGGGATAATTTCTTCCAAATTGCTCATTTAGACACCTCTTTAAGTCAATGACAATTTAATTTTGAATTAGTTTAGCTATGAAAAACATTGTATTAATAATTTGTTAAAGATTAACATCCTTACTGCTTTCTAAATAATTCTTTTAAAAGTACCTTTTGCTGTTTTCAAGTTGACTTACAGTAATAAAGACTCCAGAATAGTAAGAACAGAAGTTAAAGATATTATACAGAGGCAGATGACAGAGTATCAACTTTTTTAGCTTCCTTATTTTGTTGAACCCAGTATCCTGGGTTCACTTTGGCGACCTAACTAAGCTCACTTATCTGCATAAGCTTAGTAATATTCTTTGAGAAGAAGCTCTTGATGAATAAAGATGACTTTGTTGTTGGAAAGACCTAGGTTCAGTCTGCACTGTGGATAAGTGACCACTGCATGCCTCAGTTGTCTTATCTGACAAATGGGGAGAATGACAATAGAATGCCTATTGTAAAGGTTTATTTTAAGCAATAAGTAGGATGAAACATTAAAAAACACAATAGTTGGCATATAGTAAGGGCTCGTAAACATCAGCTATTACTAGTATTATTACTTTAATCCCATCAAAACTTTATACCAGAGTGTCCTAGGATCTGTGGTAACTTTGCTGCTGCTTTAAGATCTGAGTCATATGAGATTTGACTCTAATACAGTCACCTAAATTAACTACCTTATGTAATTAGCAGCTCCAGATACTTGTGTCTGGGGTTTTTTTCTTTCCGTAATTATCTTTTCTTCCCCCTCTTAAACAACATTGTCGCCCACAGAGTATTCAAATTACAGCTTTCATAGCCCTAGCTTATACAAGTGTTCAGATGGCCATTGTTTTTATTTTTTTTTAATCTCAGTATATCTAAAATAAAAACAAAAACAAAAACCCCTGAAGAGGGCAACTCTGTTTTTCCATCATATGTGAAGGCCCAGACCAAAATAAAGGAGGGGAATATCCAGAGTGGTACTGGCTTTGCCCGTACGGTGAAATATCAACACTCCCCTCCTCAACCCCAGCTGCATCCTTGATCATCCTCAGTCAGGGCTGGGTGAGTGGCGAGATGCATGAATTGCAGAAGTCACGTTGGCCTTTGAGGTAAATGAAGGTGAGCCAGAGATGTACCCAACCCATCATTCTCCGACCTCATGGACGTTGAGGCCCACAGGTACTCTGCCAGATGAAAAACCAATTTGGGTTGTCTGACATAAGATTCTAGGAAACTCAGAAATGAATCTCTCTCATTCTCCTGTAACTACTTGAATTCTGCCAGGTTGAAGGGAGGTATAACACAAAAAGAAGGGAAGAATGGAAGACCAGATATTTAAGTTTATAATTAGTCAGAGAGCAGAAACAGCACAAAAAAGCACAAATATTTGTTTTTATTGTTTTATTTTTTACATTGCTATTTCTCTTCTCTGTATCAGTTCAGCTTTATTTTAAGAAAATAAAGTATTAATGCTGAAATTTATCAAGAAAATGTATTTCACTTCAAATGATAATCGGTAAGATCACTGGTTCTTTCATCCATTGCTTAGATATCATGGTAAAAATTTTAATGTATGGTACAAGGATGTTTTAGCACGTAGATTATCCTAAAATATTACCACCATTGATTGCATATTAATATAACTTTCTCAAGCTGTGGAATAGAGTTGTAATATTTGCTGACTCTGTTTTTGGTTTTGTTTTGTTTTGTAGATAGCCTTATGAGTAGACTTCAATAGTTTTTTCCTCTGACATGGTGTTTAGACCCTATAATTTAGAAGCTGTTGTTTTCCCTAGACAATAAGAAGGAAAGAAAAGAAGGCAGGAAGGATGAAAGGGAGAAAGGAGAGAAAAGAAATGCAAACTACATTCTCCTTCTTTTGAACTGGGGGCAATCATCAATTTTAATGAAATCAACCAGCATAAATGTCAAAACCCCCTTCTATATATTGCTACATAGAAATTACTGAAGACTCCCAAGGCACAGTGTCACAAGCCTGTAATCCCAGCAACTTAGGAGGCTGAAAGAGGAGGATTGCAAGTTCAAGGTCAGTAGGGGCAACTTAGCAAGACTCAAAAATATAAAAGGGCTGGGAATGCATTCCCAGGTTTATACCCAAAAGACTTAAAATCAGCATACTACAGTGATTCAGCCATATCAAACTTTAAAGCAACTCAATTCACAATAACTAAAATATGGTAACCTTCAACAGATAAATGGATAAAGAAACTGTGAGATATATATATATATGTATATATATATGCAATGGAATATTACTCAGCTTTAAAGAAAAATGAAATCATGGCATTTGCAGGTAAGTGGATGGAGTTGGAGAATATTATGCTAAGTGAAATAAGCCAATCCCAAAGAACCAAAGACAAAATGTTTTCTCTGACATGCAGATACTAATTCACAATCAGGGATGGGGGAAAGAATAAAGGTATTTTGTACTAGACAGAGGGGAACAAAGGGAGGTGAGGGAGCATGGGGGTAGGACTTATAGAATGAACTAGACATTATTACCCTATGTGATACATGATTAAATGGACCTGTATAACTCTACATCATGTACAACATATTCTCCATTTAATTATGATGTATCAAAATGCATTCTACTGCCACGTATAACTAATTAGGAAAACAAAAGGTTCCACTGGCTATTTTAAAAAAAGGGCTGGGGTTACAACTCAGTGAAAAAGCTTCCAACCCAAATGTTTGAGTCAGCTATTTTGCTGCTGTGACTAAATGACCTAACCAGCACAATTGTAGAGGAGGAAAGGTTTATTTGAGGGGTCACCGTTTCAGAGGTCTTAGTTCACTGAAGGCCAGCTCCATTCCTCGGGGCTCGAGGTGAGGAGGAACATCATGGCGGAACAGCATGGCAGAAGGAAGCAGCTCACATCACCAGGAAGCAGAGAGGGAGTCTCTCTACTCCAAAGCCACGCCCCGATTCCAATCTCCTCCAGTCACACCCTACACTTCAATTAATCCCATCAGAGATTAATTCACTGGTTGGGTTAAGACTTACAACTCAATTATTTCTCCTCTGAACCTTCCTGCATTGTCTCACACGTGAGCTTCTGGGGGACCCCTCACATCCAAACCAAAACACCAAGTAGATTAAATTCCCAATACCAAAAGAAAAAAAATTACCCAAGGCTCAAATCTGTCTAAAATTGGGAATTTTAAATATTACAATTACAAGAATTTGAAATATTTTTCTACAACCCTTACCAAGCACTGTGACATATTGATTGGGAATGAGTGACTGTGTTCAAACAATTGTTTCATTTCATGGACTCACAATCCTCTGAAAAGAGCACTATTACTTCCTCTATTTCTTTAGTTGAGACACAGAAATCCTAGGAGGTATGTTCCAAAGTTAGGCAGTATGTCCAAAAATAAATGGGGAAAACTAATCAGGTCTGATTCCAACACCACTCACTTAACAAATGAGTTTGTCATATTATCATTTAAGAGGGTCTACATAAAAAAAAAAAAAAAAATCATTCACAAATGCTTCTAAGACACAAATACTAAGAAGAGAATTAATGTGAAAACAAAGAAATAATGAAAATGTGATGAAATAAAATCAGACTTGGGATGAAGTCTATACATCAATGCCCTCATCCCTTTCGTTATGAAAAATAACCATGCAGAGAACAGAATGAGGAGCTCTTTGTTTCCATATGCAGAAGACAAAGCATCACACTTCTGAGGCCGAGTGCTGTAGCTGCCACTCTCTTCCCCTTCCCTGCTTGAGGGTCCAATTAAAATAGAAAAAGGCTGGAGTTGTGTTTACCTGTTACCAATAGCTATATATTATTCACTTTGATTTCTCTAGGCATAAAGACAGGCTTGTAGGAGGGAAGAGGTGATGGTCATCTGCTCAGATCATAAAGGGCAGACTGTCAACAGAGTGCTTAATAAAGCCATTCTTTCCCAAGAATGCTTATCAACCGTAGAGGTGGAAGGTCACCAAACACTGTGCAGAATCATGTGGCCAGAGCTCAGGGAAGAGCCTTTATGCCCTTCATTCTCTGCTAGTTTCAGGACCACAGCTGCCAGTGTTGTCTATAAGACACCAAACACCCCTAACTGTTAAAAACAAGTAATTTCATTAGACAAGTGGGAGGAGCCACTGCCAAATGTATATCCAGAAGAGTCAGCATTGGTCTCATTCCGTTGATTGTAAAGTGCTAATCAATGGAAGGTGGTATTAAAATACAGGTTGCTTTTGTGAATTAGATTGTCACATCTCTACAACCCTGTGGAGGGTAAATACATTGACAGCTTTCAGATAGCAACATGGTGCTCCAAAGACTTTCTCAGAGGTCTGGACTCTGAGTAGTTTATCCTGGACTCACATACCAAGTAGTTTATCCTGGACTCACATACATGTCATGTTGTTTCCATTCCAGCTGCTTTTCCACTGTATCAGAGCTAAAACATTTCAGTTGTTTTTGTTTTGTTGTTACATGAATGTCCTCAAACAAGAATGCTTGTCATGGTTAATATCAGTAATATTAAATCAATTTCATGGACACATTTTTCTAGTGTTGGCATATTAATTAAATAGTGACAACAAATATTAGGTCTTTTAGATCCTTCACCAGCCTTCTGTTTTTGTCATTGCCCCATGCACATTTATAAATACCAATATATTGTACTCACAGTCACTTTTTTTTCATGTCACTTTTTCATACCACCAAGCCAAGTATTTCTTCATACCTATCTGGAACAAATTAGTTCAATTCCCCCATTCCCTCGGATTCTGAGGGAAACCTTAATGAAAAAATACTCCAAAATGAAAAAATATTTTTAATTTCTTTGAAAGCCACTGACTGATTTTCTTTAGCCATTGCACCTTGTCTTGAATAGCATGAACCTATACTAATCTCAACGTATTAAAATCTGTCTAGAGTCTGTGAACTTTATTAAAGCCAAGACTTTCTTGTCTACCTTTTCTGTCCAGGTGAGAACCAACACTTTGGAAAGTAGAATAACCTAAATATCTGAGCCAGCATTCCCTTTCTTTCCAAATTACTCACACGTGTTCCAAACTGTTGGTGATCTGGTGCTGAGTGGCTCTTGGATTTCCTTGTGTGGTTAGTTCCTACACTCGAAGCAATTGACTTATGGGTAATGTGGTGTGAAGCTTGCTTTTCCAATTGCAGCTCTCTTTTCAATTCCAACCATAGTCAGTGGTGATGGAATGTCATCACCTATAGATTGATTTTTGATCCCTCAATGCCACAAAGAATTCATCTTAGAATTGTTCCAAAGAGGTGACCGTCAGCATCTCAAAACCCACTACCAGCAGCATATTTCATCAATCAATAAATGCAATATTTTCTTTTAAATATTAAACAAATTCAAGTTATCCCAAACCCAAGGCCATATCCACATGCATGGAAAATGTTAGCAATTTTGTTCCCCGTAATTGATTCTGTTTCATGCACGCTTTGTGAAGATTAGGGTTTCAGGCAAATAATATACACAGCAGTTTCATTAAGTAGCAACCAAAAGACAGATGATAACAAGAGAGTCAGAGTTGGTTTTTCTTTCTATTCAAGATTTGAATCCAGATGACTTGGGGATGAGATTTTTGCAGGATTTAAAACAAAAAAAGTTCAAAAAACCCAAAGTACCCAGCATTCATGAAGTTTTTACTCTGATAAAAGTAGCAAAGAGAGCTAACAGGAAATTATGTGGACTAAGGAGTGTCATCTGTTAGAAAAAGGTTACTAACTGAATTGCAAATCTATAAACCAGAACAGGACCTAAGTGTGTGAAGAGGAGCAGCAAATGAAAAGTTTACCCTTTTCATGTTCATGGCGAAGAACACGCTGTTCTAACATCAGTCTTGTAATTTATACAAACAACATTAGAATATTTACAAAGAAGGAAGGAAGGAATTTTTACCATGATATCAAATGTATGTAATTCATAATAAAAAGGAATTGAGAGTTGGGGAGATAGCTCAGTCGGTAGAGTGCTTAGAGTGCTTGCCTTGCATGCACAAGGCCCTGGGTTCGATCCCCAGCACCGCAAAAAAACAAAAACAAAAAACCAAAAAAAAAAGGAATTGAGATGAGTTTATCCAGCTAATCAGAAAATTGGTTAAAGAAGGAAATCATAAAAAATTGTATATACATAGTTTAAGCATTTTATTTTACTTCAAACACATAAATATTCAGTGAACAATCTTTTGTTAAGGGTCAAGGACTTTTCTCTGTGAATATCTACAATAATTGAAGTTTTAGCTCCATTTATTTCTTACACAAAATCCCAGGTATTTCATCAGCCAAGACTCCCAGTTATAATTTTGTTAAATAAAAGAGAGCTTAAGAACTTACAGAGCAATCTCAATGCAAGATCCTCCTAGACACCTATTTTCCTTCAGCCTTCTAAATTCTCTCACCAACACCTAATTTAACTTCCTTTTTAAAACAATTTGCCTTCATCAAGTTTTTAAAAAGCCTTCAATTTAGTTTTATAGAGACAAGTTTGTTCTCTAACACATGATCCATTAGCTTATGTAACATTAAGTAAATTATATAATTAGAATAATGGGCACACCTGATACACGGGCATGGGAACAAAGACAACTGACTCTCGGTAAGACTGTAACTCAATGTGTAGAACAAGAACGCCAATCTAAACCAGGAAAATACACTTCATGCCTCCCCTTGTGTCAACTCTACCAACATCCCATTGGTCAAAGTAAGTCATATGGCCAAATCCAAAGTCGTGGACAATGCGAATACATTCCATCCATCATGAGGCCTTGTCAAAAATGTGGTTGCAGAATTCTGTACATAACAAGGGAAGAACTGGGGAGAATAGCTCATTCATGACAATGTTTGACAGAGTGAAAGGAGTGTTTAATCCAGTGAACCTACCAGAAGGAAGTCAAGAAAGATTTGATTATACATAGATGCTTGTGAAGCAGTGAGTACAATGAACTCTTCATTTATTTCTTGGTTCATTCATTCACTAATTGATGAAACCAACAAAACCATTTTGTGTTTCTTTCATGTGTTAAGTACTCTAAAGATTTTTTTCTAAAAAAAAATAATTTCTTGACTATTTGATGAGTTATCTATGCTGAAGAGATGAAGAAGAATGTTTCCAACTAAACAGCGAAAAACATTTTTGGTTCTTTAATTTTTAAACCTTTTGTTAAAACAATACATTTACCTTCCTAAAGTAGGGATCTGTGTGAATTAATAATAAAATCAGCTAATGTACTTTGATTATTGCTATCAGCAAATAATTGTACATTACCTTTCACCTACATCCCTTCAGATTGTCACAGACATATTAAAAGTGATAAATCAAAGCAAGATAATATATTTCTGAGATCAAGGCACTCTAAAGTTCTCTTCCGAAGAAGATTCCTGGACAATTCAAATCTACAAATAGGTGAGCACTTAATGAATGAGAGAAAGTTTTGAAACTAAGATAAAGAGCAATTATTATCCTTCTCGTGATACTCAGATTTCTCTTACTATTGGCAGAGAAATGTAAAGAATTACTTAGAAAGCTCACGTAAGGTAGAAGGAAAATACTGCATTAGCTAAGATCTAGTTCAATTCCTTTAAGTGAAGTAAGAACTTAGATCCTCAGAAAGATACTGACTATATCTAGGGCTCACACTGCCACTAATTAGTGATGTTGCCTTCAACTAATCACCTAGCATCACTAAGTGTCACCTTCCCCAGAAACCATCCCTCATTGTTCTTCCCCTCCCAAGGCTGGGATAGTTGAAACCCCTGATTCTATGATATCTTAATTCTATCTCTATTACCTTGCCTATTAAATTATTTTATAGTTGCTTTGTATATATTTGCCTCTTGCACTGTTGAGGTACTTAAGATCAGAATCAATATCTTAAGTCCTTTTGTAGGATAAATCTAGGATAGCAAGCAAGACTTTTCAATGGATGCTTTAAAATACTTTTAATACTCTACTATAGGCTCCTCTGAAATTGTGTGGAAATCTGTTAATTCACTTTGGCAGAGAAAATTCCAACACTCTTCTGAGAACAAGCCTCATTCTCTGCCCATAAAGTATAATAATTTCTACTATAAGACTCAAGCCCAAATTCAGCAGAATACATTGATACTTTATTCTTCAACATTACATTTAAATTCTGGCTTGGATACATGATTTTGAAAATAGAATTCCGGGCTTTAATCTTCCATATTCTGATTGTTGACAATTCTTAAAAATGTACGAAGATGAAAACCTTGATATTTCCTGGACTTACAATGACATCGATGTCCTGAGAAAGTTCTTAAATGGTAACTTTAGAATATAACGGAGGTTTTGAGGTTCCATCTGATCTAAGAATTTTTATTTGAGAGTTGAAAAAAATTGAGATTCTAAGAGAGGAAATGACTTGTACAAGATTTCCATCAGTCTCAGAAATGGCATGCTTGAAACTAACATTAAAATCTAATGTGCATTTTTAAAAGGCAAAAAAGTCAAATTTACTCAGTATCTGCTTCTTTGCATGCCACATATATCATCTCCTTTTATTTGTGATGCCGACAATACTTGACAAACATCCACTATTCCAGAACTCTCCATGTTCACCTACAGAGAGCTGTGGGGTGATGAGAAAGCCATTGGACCTCTGGTTTCACTTCTAATGCAGGACGTGGTTCAGGTGACTTTCAGGATCCCTTCTACATATGCTCTGGACCTAGAGTTATTAGACTGGGATCTGGGAATACCTGTTTTAGAAATGGGATTCAAAATGCACATATAAAAACTCCAAGATCTTAGATGTTGCTAGAGAGACACTTTCATCCTTTAACAGAAGATTTTCATTGTGGTGCCTGTGTCTAGGTTGGAACCAACCTAGACATTCCTGTAGCACTTAAACTTGATTGGGGTCTGCCATTGATACATTGCAAAAGATCAACTAAAAGCTGAATCTCTTGTCAGTAGAGTAAGATGACTTAAATCATGCCAGGGAATGGAGTGTGAAGGAGAGAAAGAAAAGGAAAAAGAAGTGTGTGTACGTGTGTGTGTGTGTGTGTGTGTGTGTGTGTGTGTGTGTGTTAGCCACACGTAAATTTTAAAACTACAGAATAATAATTTAAGCTAATTTTTTTTTCTGAAGGCACTGACATCTTTTGTTGTTGTTATTAATTCCTTTCCAAAGATCTCATATTGATCTGGACTTACTTTTATCCTAATACTCACTTGATATAATGTTGCCAAATATGTAGAGAAATGGGCAAAATTATATAACAGGAAAGACTGTATGCGATGGTTTTATTTGATTAAGATAATAAAAGTTTAATGGATGAGAACTTTTGATCTAATGTTAGGAATTTATTCCAAAGAAAAAGACTCATGTTCAAGAATATTCAGCATAGCATTGTGCAAATCTGGACACACTCTAAACATCCAAAAGTAGTTGAAATAACTCAGTAGTAGAGTTACAATTACCATCTGCCCCCCACGACCTTGTCAGTGGTCTCTCACTTATTCTATGCCACATCCTACCATCTGGACAAAAATAAAATATTCAAAGTGGAAGAACTGTCTGTCACCTTCTCCAAACTTCTCATTTGACAAGTAGGAAACTGATAGCAAAGGTATTAGGTGAATCACCCGCACCTAAGAGCTCTTTATGGTCACCCTGGTCTCTCCTTACATCACAAGTGCAGGATTGATGTCTCTCAGTCTTCCTTGTTGATCCTGATTCGAGTCAGTTTTCACCCTTTTCCAATCAAGCTTTGCTACTCTGCAAAATACCTAGATTCTACTGGCAACATTTTTCTTATTAGGCCAGTTCCCAGAAGGAAAATTATCATCACCGTGTGTTCCAAAAATTAACCTACTTTTTCAGTTGCTGATGGGTAAAAAAGGCAAGATCACATAGCAATGGTCCACTCAGACTGGTTCCCACAGGCCTGCGGATGTCTCCTAAATCTAGGTTCAGTCTGGGTTTATTGGAAAAAATAAAATTCCTGGCTTTTCTCAACCAAAAAAAAAGTGGAAAGCTTTTCTTTGCTCTGCCTTCTATCTTGCTCCTGGTAAGACTAAGCATGCTTTTGAGTAGATGACATAAAATGCCCACTCATGAAGACCTATTCCACACTTCAACTCCTGAACAATCACATTTTCTGAGACATTACCCCATAGAGAGTTAGAGTAAATATTTTGTATGGCACCTAACATCTTTTGCAGTAATCGTTTCAGGGAATGAGAAAATAATGGAAGAAGCTCTGGAACTAAGCCACTAAAAGCCATCTTTTGAGGCAAACATGTACAAATGGGGTTGGCTGGAATCTGCTGCTTTTAAGGCATAGTAATTTAAATGCTTGCTTAAATCTTTTTAACTGCATCAGTATTTAAACCGTAATTGTATATCTGAAGACCAGAGGCGCTATTACAAATTTCTTGGAAAACTACCACTAATTTATTAAGTAAGAAGTAATAACTTTAGTGGCCATAAGAATTCACCACACATGTGAGTGTGAGACTGTACCAGAAAGTTCATCGGAAGCCTAGAGCAACCTACAATTAACTCTCCTCACTGTGGAAGGCATAAAAATTCTGTCTTCCCTAGATGCAACAAATTCTACTTCCTTAAAGAGATTAACGTCCTAGCCCACCCATCTGTCTGAAGGCCTCCCTGCTAAATCTTCTCTTCTTCCATCTGCTTTGAAAACAGGTTAAGCCCTCTGGGTTATATAGACTGTAGCATAACCAGAAAACGACTGGATACAAGCTCATCACCAAGAAGTCTTCCTGATTACCCTGTTTGGTTCTCCCAAAGCACCACTGTCCATATGGAGAAGCTTTTCAGAAGATTCCATTCATTACCTATTACTTCTTCCCAGCACTAAAATATATAAGCATCCAAAAGGGATGATTTCTTGGCCACAATAGCTCATTTGAAATGCACTCCATAATTAACAACTTTCAAAGCAAAGAGGTAAATTTTGTCACATGTATTATTAAAGAAGAGTGAAGTCCCCCAGGACCAAATTAGGCACTTGATTAAAAATGCCCATGTTAAAAGAAACAAGTAGATAGGGAGTTGTACTCTCAGCATTCCCAAATTAGCATGCTGATTGAAGTGCCTGTTCAAGCCATGTACACGGATACAGACCTCAAGATTGCTGATGATGAGGACTCACCTGTCCCAACTTGAATGAGGTCAGCCAGAATCAACCCAGAGGGGTCATCTGAGAGTAGAGGAGGTAAGAGACTGGAAGGAGAAAGCCTATGAGCTAGTAATCATGCTGCAACGAAAAAAGTAGCAATTGGGAATTCATAAATCTGGATTCCTTCACACTTCAAAATTTTAATTTTATTTTTAAGTTCTGGCCCAAATGGTAGGTTTTAGACTTCTGCAGATTTTTTTCTTCAGCCACTCTTGATCTTGGCCATCGTTCCTAACACCTCCTGACTTCTGTTTCTACTTGCACAAATTGAAATGATCATAAAAGGAACTCACGTATGAGTTTAGGAAAAGATTGAGAATGAAAACTCTACCTAAGGTTTCTTTTGTTGCAAGATATAGTGATATTTTAACTGTATTAAAAAAGATTTGATCAAGGCTTTTTAGACTCTAATTCTCTATCAGACTTCTATAATTATTTACAATTGTCTCTGAGAAGTGCTACACAGACATCAATAGAAACTCAAACTGCAACAAGACAGATTGGACTGTCACTCTGGGGAGAAGGAAAAACTCCTACACCTCTGATGCCCAGGAGTAAGTACTACAGATTTATCCTCCTAACCAATTGGTGACTGTGACAGTAAAGAGAGAATTTAATGAGCTTGGTAAAACAGCTGAGTGGTGCTCCGCCTGGCCTTAGCCCTGCGTATCCCACATCCAGAAAGGGTCTTTGGTTGAAGCACACCTGTCACTAGGGTTCCTTTGCCCATCCTGATTTTCTCCTAAGGCAATGTGTTTGATTGGCAGAAAAGTTGTTTCTCTGATGAATGCATTTGTCAAGCTTGCACGCAACCTAATATTCAATTCAATTTTTTTTAAAAAATTAAAAAAGAAAACACACTAGCATAGGAATCCCAAAGACTCTTCTTAATGATCATGCTGAGGTCAAGTGAAAACTGTTGTAGAAGTCATAATTCAGAATATCCTGCTCCAGTGGGCTGGGGTTGTGGCTCAGTGGAAGAGCACTTGCCTAGCATGTGTGAGGCACTGAGTTCGATCCTCAGAACTACATATAAATAAAATGAAGGTCAACTGACAACTAAAAATATTTTTAAAAAAATAAGAATATCTTGCTCCATTTAAATTCCCCAGGGCCAAATTGCTATAAAGATCTTTCTAGCATTAAAATTATATCCTTCCAGGCAACAAAGAACAACCCACCTTAATAACTAAGGTAATTCAATGGAAGAGAAGAATTAGAAGGTGACCTTGGAGATGTCATTTCATCTTCTGAATCTCATGAATTAAATGAAGGCTTTTGGTTCTCTTAGTCCCTTGCCACCACTGACATTGTTTGACTCAGTTGTACAGGTGCCACCCAGTAATTGAGGGTTATATAAATCACACAAGATGAAGAAGGAACACTAGACCACTAAGGAGAGTCATTTGGGTGTGTGCATATCTCAGGTCCCCTTCTAAACATTAGCCAACAATTGTCCCCCAACCCTGGCTTATTGTGTTTTTCACATTCAACACCTTCTACTACTTCTTTCACAGGATTTTAAAATTAGATAAGATTAAAGTGTTTTTTGAATGATCCAAACTCTAACTGCTGTCTTGAAGGTAAAAGTTGCTGGTGAATAAAAGATAAGGATGGTCATGCATTGAAGAATGTGTTCTCTGTGGTCATTTGATATCATTTGAAATTTCTTTTTACAAACTGTGTCATACTGTAGCCTCGGACCTCACATTGCAACCTGTTTTGCAAAATGCTTAATTAGTTGAAACCCTACAACCTAATGTAAGGTTGTGAGGACGTGAAATGTACATCTCAAAGCCTCTTTGATGACAAGGAAGAGAGTCTGGTCTGCTTTTCATCCGCTTATTAGTTTCGTTTGAATTAGTATAGTTACCCTTGAAAACAACTTTTTTTTCCGTATGATTAAAGACTAGCTATAACATTAAGGAGGAGGAAGAGGAGAAAAGGAAGGGAAGGGAAAAGAGTAGAATTGAAGTTATTATAAAGCAGTGGGAAAGAACAGTGAGAAATCCCAGATTTGCACTAATTAGCTTTGTGCATGATCTTGAATGAGTCAGTCCGTCTCTCTGATCCTTGTAGCTTTGACTACAAGATGACTGGGCTAGATTACTAATGATTATTAATGGTGTTTACCACCCCTTCCAATTCAAACATGTTATGACTTTAAGTACTTGTAATTAGAACATATTTAAAATTGGAACAGCCAAATGGGAATGTGGAATAAAGTCCCAATTTTCAATCTCTTTAAGGCTGAAAAAAATAAGAAGCTGTGATGGGTTTCAGTATGTGTGAAGGGATGGGAGGAATGGTTAGTTTGGTTACTTGCTTGTTTTTAATCTCTCAGCTCAAGGAGATGTATTTTACCATTGGCATTTCTCATAAATTCTGAATTCACAATCTGTCATAAGTTTATCACAATTGTCTTATTCCTTCTTCTAGGAATCCAAAAAGAATTTTTTAAATGTTTTCCACTTAATAGTCAACTGAAAACAGGCCTGGAAGAGTTGAGGGAGTTCACATAAAGCTTCTAGCCATGATCCAAGATGCAGGGTGTTAAGAGTCATTGAAATGTAGATAGCAGGGAGAGAACTACTACAGAGCACTTAGAGAACCCAAGATGAAAAGAGTTATATTAGGACCGGTGACTATTATTCCATTAAAAAATTCCCTTTGTGACTGATAGGAAGGAGCTCAAGTCTTCAAATAAAACACTAAATTCACACCTGACAGTGATTTTCAGAATATGGAACAAGCAGTGTTAGTAATTCCATTCTTAGCCCAGGGAAAAACTGTGCAGCAGAATAGAGTGGCAATAAAATAAATGTCTGTGGTTCTTGAAAAAGAAAAACTCTGAAGAGAAAGGAGGCCCTCTGGCAAAAAGAGTAAGCCTCATGTGCCAGTATGAATTCCTCTAAATTTCAATTAGCAGGTTAAGGGGATTACAATGCTCATGTTATTTCTGCCCTGTTCTGTCTCACACACTACCACATGCATGCAGTTGAACCTTAGCATCTGGGGATGCAGTGGTTTTGTTGACCAAATATTCACAAACAACTTCAGAAGGTTTTTGACTTTGTGGTGATCTTTTCCTAATTCCCTAATGTGAATAAAGCTTGGAGAGGCTTGCAAAAGTGAGTCAATTCATGATTGAACTCAGTGTCTACTTCTCAGTGTGACCTCTCTACTTTTTACTACTCTGTTTGCAGGAATATGCATGAATCAATATGCAAAATGACCCCCGACATAGGGAAGAACTACAAGCAAATGATGTCTTCACCAATGTGCTCATTCGGGAACCTGTATGTTGGGACTAAGGCTGGACAATTATACCCCTTATGCACTATATGTAACCAATCAAAAACCAGTTAATGTAGTTAATGTAAGTAGATGAAATTTCAGAATATCTTTGGTTGCCGGTAAGCTGGATTAAAGAATCCAATTTGCCTGTTACCACGTTTAGGCTCCCCATGGTTTTCTCTAGAATAAAACATGCTTCTTCCATCACAAACAATGGAGGATACCATGTAATCGATAAAAGAAAAGAAAAATTTTAACAATCTATTTGTATTCAACTTAAGTCTACCCAGGATGACCAGACAGCAGGTAGAATGGCTCTTGATGGCTGAGACCATTCTTGATGGGCCTGACACTGTAAGGACAATCTGCAGATGACACCGCCTCCAACTCAGCAACCAGTCCTTCCTGTCAAAAGAGAAGATGAGATGTTACCCAGAAATGCAAGGGATGAGCATATATTTAGGTAAGGCAGGGATGTGCAAATATTTTCCTTTTGGGCCAGTCTGGTAAAGGAAGGACTTCAATTTAAATAGCCCTCTCTGCCCTCTTTGCTTCTCTAAATCTATTCTTGCCTTCAACACCTTTACCTGTGCCCAGGAAAGTTGGCCTTTATTGACTACACCAATAGACTTTCTTGCCCTTCATTTACTATTGGATTCAGCCAATGAGAAGGACCTACAGAAGACCAAAAGACAAAAAAGCCAGGTTTTTTATTTCTGTCATTTAATCATGCCATGTGGTAGGCTGGTGATCTTCTAGAGGTCTCCACTTCTGCCAGATGTTCTTCTACAGGTGTGGCTTTTTCTCCAGGTGTCAGTAAGGCCTCCCTCTACTTGTCTTTTCAAGTTCATTGCTGGGATAACTTGTTTTGTTAATAGTGGGGGGACAGGACCATCCTATGCTGTTTTCCTCAATCTTGCACATGCCCACGCCCAAAATCCCTTTACAGAACTGTTTTCAATACTCCACAACTCTTAAGACATTGGCAATTTATTTTATTTTTAAGCCTCCTCACAAAATAGAGATCTACAATACTACTCTAACTTCTCAGGGCACATTTAGACTGACTTGGATAAAGCAGCAATTTTCTTCATTTTTCCAGGGAAGCTCCTCTCGATTCTGTGCTTCAGTGAACACCCTGTTTTGATTCTTTGGAGTATTCGAATGTGCAATAGTTGATCTGCCCAGAAACCACTTGGCCAGTACTCTTTCCCTGAGCTTCTTTGTTCATGAGCTGGAGGAATTAGTAAACACAGGTTACAGCCAATAAAATCCACACACACATAAGCTTGAGCAAATAATAAGTTGAACACATTTTCTTATTAAAATTATGATTAGGTTTATCACATCTAATCATAACAGTCTCACCAGGGAGAAAAGTCAGGAAGTCTTCATTATGCACCACTACTTGCTAAAGTCGGAATTCTCGTAGAGAGAAAAAAACCCATGTAACCAAGAGTATATTTTTGGAACATACACTGCCCCCCGCCCAAAATTGGCCCAAGTGAAACTAACCTGATTTGCAATTGCTTGACTAGTTTACTAAGCTGGATTTACCAAATTAATGAAGCCAAAGCTTCGGGGTCCCTCATTTGCAAAAATACCCTCCAAAGCTCTAACAGGAGCCTGGCAATACATCTACATGGTCAATAAGTACTTGTAAAATTTGCCAAAATAAGAATTTTAATCACAGTTTGCTGAGACTGTTAGGCCTTTCCGCTCAGACCAGTAGACTTCCCACCAATAGACTCCCCCTGTGTTAAGTAAGGTTTGTGTTTAGTCAGCTTTTTTCACTGCCACAACTAAAAAAAAAAAAAAAACCCGACCAGCACAATTGTCGAGGAGGAAAAATTTATATGAGGTTCATGGTTTTAGTGGTCTTAGGCCATAGAAGGCTAGCTCCATTCCTTGGGGCTAGAGGCAAGACTGAACATCATGGTGGAAGAGGACAGTGTAGGCAAACAGCTCACATGATGATCAGCAAGCAGAGAGACTCCACTCTTCAGATTCAAAATACATACCCCATAGTCACACCCCCAGTGAACACTTCTTCCAGCCTTTCACCTGCCTCCACTTACCACTCAGGGATTAATTCACTGATTAGGTTAAGGCAATAACCCAATCATTTCTCCTCCAATCATTTCTCCTTGCATTGTCTTGCATGTGAGCTTTTGGGGAACACCTCACATTCAAATCATAACAGTTCGTAGAGCTATGGGCGTTTTTATATTTTGGCTCAGCAAAAGTTCAGTTAGGAATACATTGAGTGTTGATTTACATGCTCTATGCATATGGTTCTTAGTTCCTTCTGCATATTATTGTTATAGCCCCCAGGAATATTTTTGCCACCCACTTCGCCAACTCACAAGACACAGAGGTGATGGGTCACAGACCTGTCATGATGTGAACATAATACCCAAGACTGATAGCAGGGAATTAGAGAAGAAATAAGGTTTAAAAGGTCTGGAGCCAGAAGCTAGTATGTGCAATAATGCAAATAATTTTATACATCAGTCATGTAAAATTATAAGTAGATTCAGTTCTCAAAAATGCATAATAAAAACAGTCAAATCCCATAAGGAATAGACTCAATAATGCACAAGATACAATAATACTGTATATGTCTTCTCTTTTTTGATGAGAATATGCAAAATAAAATTGAATAGAATCACTGTGGTTTAAGGGTACAAATCTGCAGCTGTCCCACAAACAGAGAGTACATCTGTACTTTTATTATCAAAAATATAAAAAGTATCAATCAACCCCTCTAGAGGAAAGACTGAATTATCTTTATATTCACTCAATAAAAAATAATATTAAACATGCTATTATGTGAAGAAGTCATCAAAATAGTATGCAGAAAGGATATATTATAGATAAGTGGCAAGCAGCTAAGTAATATAAAAATCATTATTTTCTGGATTTTTTTGTTTGTGGATTTGTCGCCTTTGTAAAAAAAATGTGTAATTCTTGTAATTTCTTTTTACAGATAAATATTCACTGTTGGATCACACTGTATATTCATGAAATTTCTTGCCTTAAAGAATATTCCACTCAAATTATATAAGCTTCAGGGACCACAAAAGCTGAGTTTCTCTGCAGCTTGCTTCATGTGTTGTAATGAAAATTCTGAGATTAAATGCTGTCTAACTTTATACATAAACAGGCACTAGACAGGATGGAACATGAAGAGAGAGTCTGTGTTAGAAAGAACAGCACATGTACAGGTAGCATAGCAGCTGCTACCTGGCCAGACACACAAGTGCTCATGCAGGTTCCCCAAGATTGGCATCTATTGCGTACTCAGCATCCAGCAAAGGGCTAGAAAAACTACCACCTGGCTGTATCCTTGTCCATAGCCATCTCCTAACCAAAAAAAATCCAGATGATTTCTCTGTGTCTCACACTGGAAATGACTTGACTCCTGGGACAATCCAGTTAAATGTCTACACAAAATGGCTCAAGACCCATCAGCACCCCACTTCCCGAGACTTCCCAGACAGCCCTCCTGGACCCCATGCTCCCCTCTCGCCCACATTGCTGCTACAGAGTTCTCCCTTGTCCCACTTTCCATCCCACTTCCCACAGCTGGAGTTACTTACCTCTCCTCCCACTTGGCTAGCCCCTCCAAAAGCAACAGCCACAAAAGCATGCTTTATACAAAAGGTTTTTAATAAATATTTTGATAATGGAGGAAGATTACAGCACAGTGCTAGACCAAATATTACACAAAAGGTATTACCATGCCTCAAAATTCATTAAACAAGTCTGGCCCAGGAAATATCTCCTAAGGCCATCTACATCCTTAGGCTCCAAGCTTCCTCCATGCTAGGGGCTTCATTTCTAGAACCTTCCTCCCATCTTCTCTTTAAGGTTTCTAAACCCTTTCTTAAACCATTGACAGTGCAAAATTCTTTACACTTTATTATGTAAACTGGTTTTAGCAATTGTTTTTTTGTTTTTGTTTAGTTTTGTTTGTCTAAATTGGTACCAAATAGGAAATATTCTAGGGTGGAGATGACACTTCAACTTCATAAGGTTAGATTTGTTCAGGCAGCTAAAAAAAAAAAAAACTCTCTATCAAAGAAAGATTCATTTTGGATTTCTTCCCTGGATAATCAATGCAGATACAGGCAACTTTTTAGAGTATGAAAACTTTCCCCAATTATAAATATTATAAAACTTATTAAAAGTAAATGGAAATCAATCATGAAAGCTTTTTAAAAATTTAAATGTTATACTAAGATATTACAAAGCATATATACGTAGAACTGTGCTGTCATTTATTACATTATTTCTAGTAGGAATATTATTACCATCTCCAGAGTTGTCACTGTGAACTTTCCTTTTCCTGTCATTGCATCAAGTTCTGTGATGGAAATACGAGTAGATTAGAGAGTGGCATGAGGAATCTCAGAGAGGTATAAGGAAAATGTATACCTATTTAAACATAGATAAATAAAAATAGAGTCTAAATAGGAAAACCCAGCCATATTACCATCCTGGAAGGAGCCACATTCATCTTTCCAATGAAAACAAAATATTCCACCTCACACATAGATGATCTGCTTACTTGGGCCTACCTTTCCTATGTGTGGGGCCAAGAGATGACAGATAGGAATATTCCTCTCCTCAAAAATAGAACTCTCTTTTAAACAAGAGAATAATAGGATTATAGGGAATCATAGAGATAAGTTATTCTATGAGCCCCACTTCAAAGATAAGGAAAACTGAGACCTAAAGAACCTGTTAGGCGAAGAATCACACTAGTCCGTGTTCAAGGTCAAGCTGGGCACCTATCTGTACTCCTGACCCTAGTTATTCTCATCTCTAAAGTGTAACCCATTTACCTGAGGTTGTGATACTAAAAGGATCTATCTTTAAGTTTTATTTATTCAAGGACAGACTCTTCAGAAGCATATAAAGTGACACAGCAATTCAAAATATTAGCTCAATGATTATTCACAATGATTAATTGGTTATATAATGTTTGAAACTTAAATTCATTTGTTATGCTTACCTTGTCTATTTCTTTTTCTTTTTCCCTTCAGAAACACCACTTGGATTTGTCAGTGAATGCTCAATGTTATCAGCATTTAATTGTATTTAATCACAATGGGTTAATTGTGAAGCCAAATGGGAGTTTTAAGAAAGTGATCAATCCCTTTATTATAGCATTAATGAGTTCCTAATGGTTCCTTGGTATACCATACCTCCTTGCTTCAGGCTAGGTTGAACTCCCTGCTTCTTATCTAGGGCTTAAGAGCTGGTCCTTGACAGCTGATCAAGGGCAACTTTTAAAAAGAAAGAAAGCAGGAAATAGAAAAAGAGTGATCACCATATTATATTAGCACTGCCATAACAAATCTCGGAGTCTGCATTTCTGAGAAACGGTATTAGTGAAGGTTTCTTGGTTGCAAATGACAGAAATTTGCTTGTGGTTTAGGCACAGCAGGGAAATTATTGGAAAGATATTGAGGTATCTTATTTAAGAGTTAGCAGGAAAGGAAATACTGCAGAATCTCAAGGACAACTGATACTGGTCTTATAATCTTTCATCTCTACTTCTTTGTGCATTTTTATTTCATTCTTTGAGAACAACTTATACCACAGTGAGGGGCATGATTGCCAACAACTCTCCTACTTTGTACCCTAAGCACTCAGAAGGTGGTCAGGCTTTGAAAATCCCAGGGAAGAACATAATTGGCCCAGCTTGACTAGGTGCTCTCCTTCCAAGACCACTCAGTTGAATTTAGAAGAGGGAAAGCTGTATTTTTTCATGGTTGAAAAAAAAAAAAAAAAAGAAAGTACTGCTTCCAGCAGAAAGTAGAAGTGCGTGGCAGATCAAAGATTAAAAATAATTTAGTATCTACTAAAATATTTTCAATTAGAAGAGCCATGAATGTATCACTAGAGACAGCAAAGTAGAAGTGGAGCTGGTCTCTGTTTCCAAATTTAATAGCTCTGGGATCTTGTGCCAGTACCTAATCCATTAAGCTCCCTTGACCTCAGTAACTAATTCATAAAACAGGAATTCATATTTTAAGTTGCCAAAGGCAAGAGATTAGACCAGGCACATGGCAGCCGTGAGCACGTACCTCACATGGGGAGTGAACTTGAAACAAGGACCTCAACTCCTGTGCTTTGAAGTTCATTGCCGGTTGTGCCTAGAAAAGGACCGAGTACCGTAGGGCAAAGGCGCCTCATTTCTGAAGGCATCAAACTCCATCATTTCCCAACATCGGCTCAGGGTCTCTCCAGTAGCTGTGCTGCACGGTTCCTAGACCACACAGCACTCTTCAATGATTCAATGCAATCTTTTTTCCTTCTCTTCCTCTGTTGGAATTGGATTTAGATTGTGGTAGTTAAGAGCTCCCAAACTCTTTTGACTTCACTCAGGCATCTCCGTAAAAACATTCTTTCATGTTTAATCCTGTCTTCACATCTGCGTCTCAAAGGACCTATACCAATAAAATATGGTCTAAAGTTTCTTTTGTGACCTATGAGTTGACTTTATGCTTTTCACCTAAGATAATAATTTACATTAAAATTGAATCAACTAGGACATTTAAAAACAACAAAAGGACTAAGTATAATTACCCTTTGCAAACCTACTGTTTCAACTCTCGCAAACTTATACCTAGAATTCCATATTTAATAAATAGGTTCCTGTGATCAGTGGAGTAGTCATTGGAACTGTCAGCATTTTCTCTACCCCCACCCTTGGAGGCATTCAACAGGATTATCTGGCTCCCTCATGGTTGAGGTAGGAAACACATGACTTTTTTTGACCAATGAACTTTGAGAGGAAATGGTACATATTTCCAGAGAATTAAATTACCAGAATGAGACCCTCCAGATCCGTACTACTCCAAGTATAAGCAGCAACTGAAGCCAGTCCACACACTTATTTTTTCCCAGCTCACAAGATAGGTAAAGAAATGAAAGTAAGCTTTTAGAAACTTTTAGAGTAATTTAACTAAGACATCCAAACTGTGATCCGTAACTTATTTTTATTGTATTTTGCACAATTTAAAAATGACAGATTACAAATAAAATAAATAAAAAGTGGTGCTCAACACAGATAATAGGGCAAGTATTGTTATAAAGATTCTATTTCATGTCAGCACTACCAATGACAAAGTTCAGGCTGTCAGTCACTTTACTGATTTGGATCCAATAATGACTAATGAATGGAAGTTTATCACAAACACACACACCCTGCCCACAGCCCTTGGTGAACCCACAATGAAAATGAAATATGAATGAAAATAAACTTATGTTGGCTTAAGCTTCTAAGATTTGAAATTGTTTGTTATCACTACAAAATTCAGCCCATGTCAACTGACTGAATCTCATAGATCTAGGACCAACTGCACAAGATGAAAATTTAAAACTTAGTTGATGTAGTTTCAGATCAAAGGAACCCAAAGTCTCATGATAAGCATGCAGAAATACAGCATTTAAAATCAGAATTGTTTAATAAAGAAATTTCTTCTTTTAGCATTTCCAGTAAGATAAATTAATCTTCATAAGACATTTCTTATTCCAACTGTTGGTTAATTGTTGATAAATATTGAGCATCATACTTTACATAGATTACCATATTTAATTCTAACAGAAACTTATAAGGTGGGCCTTCAAATTAATATCATTTGTACTAAGAAAATGAGATTTAGAAATTTAAGTAACTTGTTCAAGATCATAGAGCTAGTAAATTTAGATTTATATTTAGATCCAGTCTAATAAAATATTTGTATTTAGATTCAGTCTCAGGTAACTATATCAAATAATCATTTTGCTATCTATCCTTGTACTGAACTAAATAAGCCAGTTTATCTCTTCAGTTTATTGGACCTAGTTCTTTTTTTTATTTTTTTTATTGTAAACAAATGGGATACACGTTGTTTCTGTTTCTACATGGAGTAACAGCATACCGTTTGCGTAATCATACATTTACGTAGGGTAATGATGTTTGATTCATTCTGTTTTTTTTTCCTTCCCCCCACCCCTTCCACCCCTCTTTTCTCTCTATACAGTTCCTCCTTCCTCCATTCTTGACCCCCTCCCACCCCCCTTTAGGTGTCATCATCCACTTATCAGAGAAATCATTCCTCCTTTGTTTTTTTGAGATTGGCTTATCTCACTTAGCATGATATTCTCTAATTTTATCCATTTGCCTGCAAATGCCATAATTTTATTATTCTCTATAGCTGAGTAATACTCCATTGTATATATATACCACAGTTTCTTTATCCATTCATCAATTGAAGGACATCTAGGTTGGTTCCACAATCTGGCTATTGTGAATTGAGCATCTATGAACATTGATGTGGCTGCATCTCTGTAGTATGCTGATTTTAAGTCCTTTGGGTATAGGCCAAGGAGTGGGATAGCTGGGTCAAATGGTGGTTCCATTCCAAGCTTTCTGAGGAATCTCCACACTGCTTTCCAGAGTGGCTGCACTAATTTGTAGCCCCACCAGCAATGCATGAGTGTTCCTTTTTCCCCACATCCTCGCCAACACCTATTGTTGCTTATATTCTTGATAATCACCATTCTAATTGGGGTGAGATGTAATCTTAGTGTAGTTTTGATTGCATTTCTCTTATTACTAGAGATGTTGAATATTTTTTCATATTTCTGTTGATTGCTTGTAGATCTTCTGTGAAGTGTCTGTTCATTTTCTTAGCCCATTGTTGATTGGATTATTTGTATTCTGTGGTGTAGAGTTTTTGAGTTCTTTAGGTATTCTGGAAATTAGTGCTCTATCTGAAGTATGAGTGGCAAAGATTTTCTCCCACTCTGTAGGCTCTCTCTTCGCATTGCTGATAGTTTCCTTTGCTGAGAGAAAACTATTTAGTTTGAATCTATCCCAGTTATTGATTCTTGCTTTTATTCTTGTGCTATGGGAATCCTGTTAAGGAGTCTGATCTCCTAAGCCAACAAGTTCAAGATTTGGACCTATTTTTTCTTCTATAAGATGCAGGGTCTCTGGTCTGATTTAAGGTCCTGATCCTTGTGAGTTGAACTTTTGTGCAGGGTGAGAGAAAGGGGTTTAGTTTCATTCTGTTGCATGTGATTTCCAGTTTTCCCAGCACCATTTGTTGAAGAGGCTATCTTTTCTCCATTGCATATTTTTGGCACCTTTGTCTAGTATGAGAAATTGTATTTATTTGGGTTTGTGTCCATGTCCTCTATTCTGTACCATTGATCTACCTGTCTATTTTGGTGCCAGTACCATGCCGTTTTTGTTACTATTGAAGTTCTGGTATGCGATACCCCTGTCATTCTCTCTGCTTAAGGATGCTTTAGCTATTCTGGGTTTCTTATTCTCCCAGATGAATTTCATGATTGCTTACTCTATTTCTGTAAGGTACATCATTGGGATTTTACTTGGAATTGCATTGAATCTGTATAGCACTTTTGGGTAGTATGGCCGTTTTGACAATATTAATTTCTGCCTATCCAAGAACATGGGAGATCTTGCCATCTTCTAGGGTCTTCCTCAATTTCTTTCTTCAATGTTCGTAGTTTCATTGTAGAGATCTTTTACCTCTTTGGTTAGATTGATTCTGACCTAGTTCTTTTGAATGGAGAGACAGCTTAAATTCAATACCTTGTAGTGTAAATTGGCATCCAAAGATATTCAAAGAGTGACTAGAAACAAAGAAAATTAATAAACGTGGATACACTACTATAGTATTTTAATATTAGTCATCATAGCATAATTTTATTTTTCATATTAAGAAAATAAGGTCCAAATTTTTTAAAATATTTTCTATGACCCAAATCATATGTAATAATATTTGGGATTCAATTCCATGGTGTATTCACTTTACTAGATAGGTCTCTTGATTATGATCACACTAATTTCTCTTCTAATAGTTCATCCTGCCAAATAATTAGATAATTTTCTTTCATGTATTCATTTGTTCTTTTTGTTTCTAGTAAAATCAGTCCTTACCTTGCTCTACAAAGCTATGTGTTTTTTGTCCCTTTGCAATACCATTTTAAACTTACCTTCACCTCCTCCCTCCCTTATCCACTCAATTTTAGGTATTCCAGATGTTCCACTTACTATTATTGCAGAATAAATCATCCCAAATCTTAGTGATATAAAATAACTTCCATGTATAGTAATCTGATCACAGAATCTGTGGTCAGACACAGAAGGAGCACAGTAGGAATGCTTATTCCATCCCCCTTTTACTCCACAGCGTCTAAAGCCTGAGCTGAGAAATCCACAATGGTGGGGCAGGGGCTGGAGGGAAATGACCTGATAGTAAGGACCCAGAATCATCTGAAGTCTCACTCATTCACATTTCTGGTCATTGATGCTGGCTATTTGTGGAACACTAAATGAGGTATCCACTTAACAGGATTGCTAACAACATGGCAGCTAACCACCAAGAGTGAGTGTTTCAAAAGAACAAGGTTCAAGTGCATGACATGTTTATGACCTAAACTCAGAAATTGAAAGCATCTTATCACACTACTCTGTGAACCACTGAGGTCCAAGAGGAAAGGGATATAGAGTCATTGCTCCGTATTACAAGTGCCAATACCACATATATAAGATGGCATGTGGGATCCTTTTACTGTATTGGCCACCATGCTAGCCTCTTGATATTCCTTCACTCTGTCAAGCAAATGTCTGACTTCAGTTCTTTGCTGTTTATCCTCCTTAGGAATGTTCTTCCCCAGATGTCTGCAGGCCCAAGACTCTTGTATTCATTAAAACTTTGCTCAAATCTTACTTTCTCAAAACATAACTACTCTGCTAGTGACAAGGACTCTCTTCTGACCAAGCTTAGTCAAGTTTCTCTGAGGCATCTTCTCAGTTAGGCCTCATATTTGACCATCATCCTTTCTCTGGCCTTTCTAGCCTAGTTTTAGCATGAATTTTGCTAAATAATTTAGCCAGAGCCCCTCACTCATGATATTTGATCATTCTAGATATCTGATTAAGTTTGTCATCCCTCACCTTTGATATCTCAGTCTGTGGCCTACCTTTCAATAATCCTATGAAGTTAGTCTAGTAGTAATTCTCCATCTATTGATGTCTCCTCTTAGTAGCACTCCATGCACTGATCCCCTTACTCAACTCATTGGCTATAAATCCCCAGCTGTCTTTGATGTATTTGAGGTTAAGCCCAATCTTCCCCCTCTATTATAACACCCGTATTTTAGTAGTCTTGAATAAAGTCTTCTTCACCACTCAAAGTGTCAAAATATTTTTTCTTTTACATCTGTGTGCTTTATAATGCGATCTGAACACACACTGAACATAATTTACATTTCTATGAACAGAAATTATTTGTACTACTTGCAGTTTTCTCAATTTATATTATTGCAAAATAGCCTGTCAAAGACAAAGGCAGAGGTAAATTCAAGGGACAACTTAGTTGTGACACTAACTAAAATCAAAAGTCATTCACAATTTTTCCTTATACTAAACCTTAACTAATAGTCAACTACCACTACTAGTTGCAAGTTGAGACACGAAAACCTGGTGAGTCTTCTTGTCTATCTCCTGACTTTTAAGCCCAAGTCTTGAAACTCCTCACACTAACAAAAATTGTGAAATTACTAACAGAAAAGGGAGATGTTTACCATCTCCAGCTTGTTTCTCAGCATAAGTGTTCACACGTCCGAGTCATCTTGGCCAAGCCTACATGACCTCTGGTATTCAGAGTGCCTGGAAATTCTTGGAGGTGAACACATTTGCGTTCCCTTGCTGAGAATTAATATTGCCACTGTATAGCTTGCAATTTCCCTGTCAAAGAGAGATGACTTTATTTCACAAATTAAAAATATATCTAATATGTGTTGGAAGAAGAAGTTTTTAAAAAAAGATGAAAAGAAAAGTAGAGAAATGGTAACTGAATAAAAAAACCTGGAAAACCAAATAAAAGTCAATGAGGTAATTCTGAGCCACAAAAACCTCATCTGTACGCTTCGTGCAATTGATTGTATCTCTTCCTCCCAAGATGATGACGATGATGATGATAGTGAGGATAAAAGAAATAATTTTCATTTAAATCTACATCTGATAACTGAACATGGTAGGGTTCTACTTGTGGAAATTCTGGATAGAAAATTCTGCATAGGAATTATGAACTAGTACTCTATGAACACTTGGGTCTTCCTTTTATCTTGATAACTTGATGGGTCACTTGGGTATTAAAGGCAGACTAGCAAATCATAGTTTTCTAAAGAGACAGTAAAACAAGGAGACGGTTAAATTATTTAACATAATAAATGAATAAGAATTTAAGACTGAAAGAAGGGAAGGTGGATAGGGAAAAAGCAGAGAAACAGCTAAAAATAAAACAAGTCTGCTGGAGTTTATAGAGAAATGTCAATGCTACAGAATAATTTTTTTTTCCTCTCAAAATTTGAATATTGAAATTTAATCACCAATAAGATGGTATTTGGACGTCTTTAGGAGTTGATTAGGTCTGAGTTTAGTGTCCTTATAAAAGAAATTCCAGATGATGCCCTTGCCCCTCTGCCACAGTGAAAAAGTGGCCATTTGTAACCCCGGGGAAGTTTTTTACCATCCACCAAATATACTGGCACTTTGATCCTGAACTTCAGCCTCCAGAGCTGTGATAAATAAATTTCCTTTGCTTATAAATCACCAAGTCTCTAGTATTCTCCTACAAATGCCTGAATGGACTAAGAGAGTCAGCCAGGAAGAAATTTCCAATGACAGAGAAGCCCAGGGGAGCTGTCATAATTTTGACATAATTTTGCATCATTGGGATGCAAATGTTCCTCCATTCATTCATAGAGCTTAAGGTTAGTATTACCTCAGGCATGAATCAGAAAGGCATCTCACGTTGGATAAGATGGTCCCCCAAAATAGACATCATTCATGTGAATTTGGTGAGAAAATCCACACTGAACTCAAAAAAATCAAGAACTTTCAATAATTCTAATTTGAAGAAAATTTGAACTATCTCCTGAATTCCTTACATCTGATAGCTCCTTTTCAGGAGGACAGGTTTATCTTTGTTGACAATCTAACCAATGATAATAGCTAGGATTTGAGCATGCAAAGAAACTTGCAATAACCACATAGGATTACTGGATTACTCTGATAAAAAAATTTTTGCATTGCTTAGAGCACATCACTATGAGTCATCTGATTCTAGTTTTACTTCATTTTTGAGCTATTTTTTCAACTCTTTAAGTCGTAGAAAATTACAGTACAATGAAGAAGACTTGACTATGAACACACAAACAAATTGTCTGATGGAGGAGACAGTCTCCCTCCCTGAGCCAGTTTTGTGTCAATTTGCGAATAAATTTCATTATTTCTGATCTATTAATCTCTGAGGTTTGGGGTGTTTTTTAATGACATATCCTTGAGTCAACTAATTCTCCCATTAGTAATAGGTGAGTAAAATCTTTAACGTGTGCATCTTATAACTATGTGAAAATCATGATTTTTATCTTTTTTGTTGTCTTATAACAATAGTGCTTACTATGAACCAAACATTATACTAAATCTTTTAAATGTAGTATCTCGTATCATCTTCCCTATAACCAGAGTGGGATACGATTGTTATTCCCACTTTATAGATCAATAAATAAGAGCCCAGCGGGTCAAACTATGACTGCAGTCTGTCGTCTGCCATGTTTTATTGACACATAACACCTGTCAGTTTGCTCCATGGTGACTGGTGATGGCTGCTTTTGCCCCACAACAGGAGATCTGCAACCAAGACTGTTACACACAAGGCCCCAAAACCTGAAATATTCATCATCTGTCCCTTTAAAGAAATGGTTTGCTGACTTCTGAACAGATGAGAAAACAGACTCTGAAAGGTTATAAAAATTACCCAAATTCACCCTGTTAGTGAATAATAGAGTCTGGACTCTTCACCTTCATCCCATTTCCTCAAAGGTCAAGGGTTGTGGGTTTCACTTGTCCCAAAACAGATTTGCTCCTACATGACAAGATTTCAATTTCTGTGCAAAGCAGCCCCTCCTGCCTCCATTTACACCTTTACATACTTGGAATTTCTTGAAGGATGAGTAATTTTTCTGAGCTGCCATGAAAGATAAGGCTTAGGGTGAAAAGAAAAATAAATTGAAGTGTGTGTGAAGGGGGTCGTGATTGGGAACCGGCCCCATACCCTGAGTAGAGCAAGAGGCCAAGGTGTCTATTTGTTCTGAGAGATAAAAAAAAAAAAGTGAGGTTTCAGAACACAAAACAGTGGTTGCCTAGAGGCCGTGGGTCAGGTACCTAACCCCGCACACCTCTGTGGTTCACTCTCCCTTCCCATCTGCTTGGTATTTTGTCGTCAAAAGTGAGAGGAGACTGTTATAAGAAACTCTTTTCAGCCACGTGGGCTTCTGAGGGCCTGGCTGCAAATGGTTGTGGTGGAAGCTGTTCCCTGTCTGGTTAACAAGTCTCCTTCTGGAATATTGTCATCCTGACCTCTGCCCCCATCTCTTGCTCCCTGATCCCCTATAACCCCAATTAGTTTGTATGTGGAGAAATATGTTTTCCATTCAAAGAAAAAATGGCCCATAATGGTAAGTAAATAAGGATATCCCAACACATACGTATTAATTATCATTTTCTAGAAACCCATGAAGAAATGAAAGGGTCAAGGTGTCAATGAACAAGGCTAATCAGAATTCAGAAGGGCAATGAAAACCATGTAAATGGATTTCACTTGAAATTCTGCAAACAGGTAAAGGTGAGTGTCTGGGCAATTAATGCACTAATATTCAGCATGACCTAAAATGAGAGGGCTATTATTTTTTCCGAAAAGAGAAGACAAAAATTCTAATAAAGAGCATCACCCTCTTCTTGCCTCAATTGAGCTTTGAGGATACAGGCAATTACCTTTGAGCAAACCAAATAATGTAAATCCCAGCCCCAGAAAAAAAGTTATTGTTAACTTTCTGCAAGGTGACCAGGAATAAAACTTCTCACCTTCCACATGCCAACACTCTCTGAGATAGATATAGTCAATTCCCATTATTCACAGTATGCAGGATCTATAAAGTCACCACAAACACTGAATTAGCAAATACGGAACCATCACTCCTTGGGGAAATACAGGGGTAGGTTCCTGCAAGCATTTGTCAAGTGATCAATACAAAACCTAGTTTTATGTGTAGTTCTGTGAAAGGACACTTTATTTAATACATGTTGTTGATTCATTATCATTGAACTTGTGGCCAACAGCATTATAACTCATGATTGAGCAAAGTTTATCCAACACTTATTTTTTCCATGAGGCACATCACAGCTTTCTCACACTTAGAATAACAGACAGTACTTCAGTATTCATGTGGGAACCATAAACAGCAAAATCACACACGCTTTTCTCTGATATGTGGATGCTAATTCACAATAAGGGGGGGGTGGTTACAGAAGAATAGAGTTACTTTATATTAAGTAGGGGGGGCAGTGTAGAGAGGGGAGTGGGTATGGGGGTAAGAAGGATAGTAGAATGACTCAGATATTATTACCCTATGTGCATATATGATTACATGACCTGTGTGATTCTACATCATGTACAACCAGAATGAGAAGTTATACTCCATTTACGTATGATGTGTCAAAGTGCATTCTACTGTCGTGCATAACTAATTAGAACAAATAAAAATATATAAAAGTTACAGTAACAAAACAGAAAAATCTCTAATCACTTAATAAAGTGAATAAAAAACTTATGAATAACACATCAATACAAAAGAGAAATTGTCAAAAGTATTAGGAAACACTTTGAATGAAATAATAATAGAATAGCATATCAAAATAGTGCTTCAAATAAAATTCACTCCATTAAAGGATTATATTGGGAAAAAATATATCTGTCCCTCTATGTTTACTGAAGTATTATTCACATTAGTCCAGATATAGAATCAACCCAAGTATTCCACTGACATGTGATGTGAGTGGATAAGGATACACACACACACACACACACACACACACATTGGGTGGGGGAAGAAGAAAGATTTAAAAAAGGATCTACATAGAGAAACACTATTCAGCCATAAAAAAGAAAAACTCTGCCATTTACAAGGAGAATGAGCCTGGGAGACACTACATTAGGTGAAATAAATCATACATAGAAAGACAAATACTGAATAATTTCATTTATATGTATGTTATGCTTTGGATCATAAATGTCCCCCAAATGCTTATGTGTTGACGGATTGGTCCCCAGCTAATGATGCTATCAGGAAGTGGTGGAAATTTTAGGAGGCGGGGCCATGTGGAAGCAAGTTCGCTCTTTAAGAGAATGCCTTAAAGAGGTTATTGGAATCCTGGTCCCTTCTCTCTGTTTTCTGGCCATCGGAAGGTGCACAGCTTTGCTCCATCACACATGCCATGCTGTGATGTTTTGCCTCACTGCAGACTCAAACAGCAAGGCCAAACAACCGTGGACTAAAATCTCTCAAATCATGAGCAAAAGTCACATATACATGCACACATGCACACCACACCATTAAAGTTTTTAAAGAGTGGTACTAATTAACCAGGAGAAGAAAACTTGTTCACAGTAGAAAGCTGATACAAGAAGGGTAGCACATTCCTTGTCTGACCTGGCTGGAACATGTTGTCAGGCAACTCTCTTTTTTGTTTTTTTTTTTTTTTTTTTTTTTCCATTCTGCCTTGGCACTGTTGCAAAGAATGACTGTGAAAGCATCTCAAGTATAGATTCTGGGGTTAGAATTTTCGTAAATAGACCACTACGGTCTAAATGTATTGCCCAAAATTTATAAGTTGCAACTTCATAGCCAATGAGGATAGTATGGAAAGTGGGTTTTTTAGAAGGTGATTAATCATGAAGTAAGAGCTGCTTATCCACGATGGGCTAAGGCTTGTGGGAGTTTGCTCGCTCCCTGTCACACGTCCCACCATGCAAGGACACAGTGCCTGTCTCCCTCCAGAGGATGCAGCAACAGGGCTCCATCCTGGAGGCAAAGAGCAGCCCTCCCCATACATCAGACCTGACCAGCACTTTGGTCTTGTACTTTCCACTTCCTGAATGTGAGAAATAAATTTTATTTTTATATATTACTCAATCTGCTATATTATGTTTGAACAGATTGGTTCAAGAAAAATGGGGTGCTGCTGTAAAAAAAAAAAAGTACCATAAACAAGAGTCATCCCTGATCTGCCAGGGGTATGTTCCAGTAACCCCAAATGATGCCTGAAACTGTGCGTTATAACAAATCTTATATATACTATGGCTTTCATATACATACAAGCACAAATTTAATGCCTAGTCTACCTTAATTAAGCACTTATAATGTACTGTGGCTATGTAATTGGCAGTTGGATGCATGACAACATAAATTTCTTTTTCCTTCTTTACTATTTTATGGATAGAAAATTTGATCTTACCATACATTCTAGTAAACTTAATACACAATTTCACCTTTTCTCATTAAATTGAGAACATTCACCTTTAAAATAAATAAATAAATAAGCCCTTTACAGCTTCTCTTTGGCATTTTGGAGTTTCCAGCACCACTATTCTTGTGTTTGGGGGCCATTATTTACTAAAATATGCATCACTGGATTAAAAGTTCTATGATACTATGACAACTGACAGCTACTAAGGGACTAACGGCAGCTAGCATGTACTTTGTGGATACTCTGGACAAAAGGATCTGACCCAGGATGGAGTCAAATGGCATAAGGCATAAGTCAAATGGCATAAGGTTCCATCACGCTACTCAGAAGAACATACAATTTAAAATTTATGAATTGTTTATCTCTAGAATTTTCCATTTAATATTTGCAAACCGCAGTTGAATATAAGTGACTGAAACTGTAGAAAAAGCAAAACTACAAATACTGAATGTTGAAGCAGTCATGGTAGTGCATAACAGACAGAAGCTGAAAGAGTTTGAAAGAGTGTGCTAGAAAAATTCCAGATTGAAACAGAATGTCAAGGTGGATTGTGGTGAGGGCTTGCCAGAGAAGAGCTGTGGACATATCCTACTCTTAGATATTACTAAGTGGTCATGATCAGAATGTAAGAAACATAGACAGTGAAGGCCATTCTGATGAGGTCTAGTTGGAAATTAGGAATATCTTTTTAGAAACAGGAGGAAATGTCATCCTTGCTAAAGAATAGCAGAGAAATTATCTATGTACTCTATGGAAGGTAGAATGTAAGAGTGATAAATGGATATTTACCAGAAGAAATACTTAAGCAACATGTTCAGGGTACTGCGTGATTTCTCTTGATGGCTTATAAGAAAATGCAAGGAAAGAGAAAAGAATTAAGGATGGAATTTATAATCAAAATGCAAACAAAACTTAAAGATTTGGAAAATATTGAGTCTGGGTCTGAAAGAACAAAATGAGAGAATTCCCAAGATGCTACCAAATGAATGTTTGATAAGGCCATTAGCGTGGCTATAAGAAAGCCAGGTGCTACTCATAAAGCCAATAGAACACTGACCCCACATTTTTTAAAATTATGTTATTGTAAACAAATGGGATACATTTGTTTCTGTTTGTACATGAAGTAAAGGCATACCATTTGTGTAATCATACATTTACATAGGGTAATGGTGTTTGATTCATTCTGTTATTTTTTCCTTCCCCCCACCCCTCCCACCCCTCTTTTCCCTCTATACAGTCCCTCCTTCCTCAATTCTTGCCCCCCTCCTACCCCCCTTTATGTGTCATCATCCACTTATCGGCAAGATCATTTGTCCTTTAGTTTTGTGAGATTGGCTTATCTCACTTAGCATGATATTCTCCAATTTCATCCATTTGCCTGCAAATGCCATAATTTTATTATTCTTTATGACTCAGTAATATTCCATTGTATATATATACCACAGTTTCTTTATCCATTCATCAATTGAAGGACATCCAGGTTGGTTCCACAATCTGGCTATTGTGAATTCATAGTTCAGCTATGAACATTGATGTGGCTGCATCTCTGTAGTATGCTGATTTTAAGTCCTTTGGGTATAGGCCAAGGAGTGGGATAGCTGGGTCAAATGGTGGTTCCATTCCAAGCTTTCTGAGGAATCTCCACTCTGCTTTCCAGAGTGGCTGCACTAATTTGCAACCCCACCAGCAATGTATGAGTGTTCCTTTTTCCCCACATCCTCTCCAACACCTATTGTTGCTTATATTCTTGATAATCGCCACTCTAATTGGGGTGAGATGGAATCTTAGTATAGTTTGATTTGCATTTCTCTTATTACTAGAGATATTGAACATTTTTTCATATTTCTGTTGATTGCTTGTATTTCTTCTTCTGTGAAGTGTCTGTTCATTTCCTTAGCCCATTTGTTGATTGGATTATTTGTATTCTTGGTGTAGAGTTTTTTGAGTTCTTTATATATTCTGGAAATTAGTGCTCTATCTGAAGTGTGAGTGGCAAAGATTTTCTCCCACTCTGTAGGTTCCTTTTCACATTACTGATAGTTTCCTTTGCTGAGAGAAAGCTTTTAAGTTTGAATCTATCCCAGTATTGATTCTTGCTTTTATTTCTTGTGCTATGGGAGTCCTGTTAAGGAAGTCTGATCCTAAGCTGACATTTTGGAGATTTGGACCTACTTTTTCTTCTATAAGATGCAGGGTCTCTGGTCTGATTTCAAGGTTTTTGATCCTTGTGAGTTGATTTTTGTGCAGGGTGAGAGAAAGGGGTTTAGTTTCATTCTGTTGCATATGGATTTCCAGTTTTCCCAGCACCATTTGTTGAAGAAGCTATCTTTTCTCCATTGCATATTTTTGGCACCTTTGTCTAGTATGAGAAAATTTTATTTATTTGGGTTTGTGTCCATGTCCTCTATTCTGTACCACTGATCTACCTGTCTATTTTGGTGCCAGTACCATGCCGTTTTTGTTACTATTGAAGTTCTGGTATTGCGATACCCCCTGCTTCACTCTTCCTGCTAAGGATTGCGTTAGCTATTCTGGGTTTCTTATTCTCCCAGATGAATTTCATGGTTGCTTACTCTATTTCTGTAAGATACATCATTGGGATTTTAATTGGATTTGCATTGAATCTGTATAGCACTTTTGGTAGTATGGCCATTTTGACAATATTAATTCTGTCTATCCAAGAACATGGGAGATCTTTCCATCTTCTAAGGTCTTCTTCAATTTCTTCCTTCGATGTTTGCAGTTTTTGTTGTACAGATTTTTTACCCCTTTGGTTAGATTGATTTCCAAGTATTTTTTTTTAAGCTATTGCAAATGGAGTTGTTTTCCTCATTTTCCTTTCAGATGTTTCATCGCTTGTATATAAAAATGCTTTAGATACATGCATGTTGATTTTATAGCCTGCTATTTTGCTGAATTCATTGATGAGGTCTAGAAGTTTTTTGGAGTTTTTTGGATCCTCTAAATATAGAATCATGTCATTAGAAAATAGTGACAACTTAAGTTCCTCTTTTCCTATTCGTAGCCCTTTAATTTCTTTAGTCTGTCTAATTGCTGTGGCTAGAGTTTCAAGGACAATGTTGAATAGAAGTGGTGAAAGAGGACATCCCTGTCTTGTTCCTATTTTTAAAGGGAATGCTTTCAGTTTTTCTCAATTAAGAATGATGTTGGCCATGGGTTTGGCTTGAATAGGCTTTACAATGTTCAGGTCTTTTCCTACTGTCCCTATTTTTTCTAGTGTTTTGAGCATGAAGCGGTGTTGTATTTTGTCGAACGCTTTTTCTGTGTCATTTGAAATAACCATATGATTCTTATCCTTAAGTCTATTGACATGATGGATTATGTTTATTGACTTACGAATGCTAAACCATCCTTGCATTCCAGGGATGAACCCCACTTGATCGTGGTGCACAATTTTCTTAATATGTTTTTGGATATGGTTTGCCAGTATTTTGTTAAGGATATTTGCATCTATATTTATCAAGGATATTGGTCTAAAATTTTCTTTCCTTGATGTGTCTTTGCCTGGTTTGGGTATGAGGATGATATTAGCTTCATAGAATGAGTTTGGGTATCCTTACCCTCCTTTTCTATTTCCTGGAATAGTTTCAGAAATATTGGAATGAGTTCTTCTTTGAAGGTCTTGTAGAACTTGACTGAGAATCCATCTGGTCCTGGGCTTTTCTTGGATGGTAGGTTTTTAATGGCTTCTTCTATTTCATTGCTTGATATTGATCTGTTTAAATTGTGTATGTCCTCCTGGTTCAGTTTGCGAGGAGCATGTCTCTAGAAATTTGTCAATGTCTTCGGTAGTTTCTATTTTGTTGGAATACAGATTTTCAAAGTAGCTTCTAATTATATTCTGTATCTCAGTGGTGTCTGTCCCGATATTTTCTTTTTCATCACAAATTTTAGTAATTTGAGTTCTCTCTCTTTTTCTCTTTGTTAGTGTAGCTAAGGGTTTATCTATTTTGTTTATTTTTTCAAAGAACCAACTTTTTGTTTTGTCAATTTTTTGAACTTTTGTTTCAATTTCATTGATTTCAGCTCTGATTTTAATTATTTCCTGTCTTCTACTACTTTTGCTGTTATTCTGTTCTTTTTCTAGGGCTTTGAGCTGTAATGTTAGGTCATTTAGTTGTTTACTTTTCATTCTTTTCTTGAATGCGCTCCATGCAATGAATTTTCCCCTTAGTACCACTTTCATAGTGTCCCAGAGATTTTGATATGTTGTATCGTCATTCTCATTGACCTCTAAGAATTTTTTTTTTATCTCCTCCATGATGTTTTCTGTTATCCATGTTTCATTCAATACCATATTATTTAGTCTCCAGGTGTTGAAGTAATTTCTGTTTTTTAATTTGTCATTGATATCTACTCTCAGTCCATTATGATCTGATAGAACACAAGGCAGTATCTCTATTTTTTTATGTTTCCTAAGGGCTGCTTTGTGGCATAACATATGGTCTATTTTTGAGAAGATTCCATGTGCTGCTGAGAAGAAAGTGAATTCACTTGTTGATGGATGGAATGTTCTATATATGTCTATTAAGTCTAGGTTATTGATTGTGTTATTGAGTTCTATGGTTTCTTTGTTTGGTTTTTGTTTGGAAGATCTATCCAGGGGTTGCAGCGGTGTGTTAAAGTCACCCAGGATTATTGTGTTGTGGTCTATTTCATTCCTGAAATTGAGAAGGATTTGTTTGATGTACAGGGATGCACCATTGTTTGGAGCATAAATATTTACGATCATTATGTTTTCCTGATTTATGTTTCCCTTAAGCAGTATGAAATGTGCTTTTTTACTGAGCCCATGTGCATGGTAGGTTTTTCCCCATCCTTTCACCTTTAGTCTGTGAATGTCTTTTTCTATGAGATGAGTCTCTTGCAGGCAGCATATTGTTGAGTCTTTCTTTTTAATCCATTCTGCCAGTCTATGTCTTTTGATTGATAAGTTTTAGGCCATTAATGTTCAGGGTTATTATTGAGATATGATTTGTATTCCCAGTCACTTGGGCTTATTTTTGGTTTTTAACTTGGCTTGGTTTCTCCTTTGACTGGATTCTTCTCTAAGGTAGTTCCTCCCTTTGCTGACCTACATTGTTGTTTTTCATTTCCTCCTCATGGAATATTTTGTTGAGAACATTCTGTAGCGTAGGCTTTTTATTGGTAAATTCTTTTAACTTTTGTTTATCATGTAAGGATTATATTTTATCTTCAAATCTGAAGGTTAGTTTTGCTGGGTATAGGATTCTTGGTTGGCAACCATGTTCTTTCAGAGATTGAAATATGTCATTCCAGGCCCTTCTAGGTTTTAGAGTCTGGGTTGAGAAGTCTGCTGCTATCCGTATTGGTTTCCCCCTATTTGTAATCTGATGCTTTTCTCATGCAGCCTTCAAAATCCTATCTTTATTTTGAATGTTAGTCATTTTCATTATAATGTGCCTTGGTGTGAATCTGTTGTGATTTTGTGCATTTGGTGTTCTGTAAGTCTCTTGTAATTGATTTTCCATTTCATTCTTCAGGCTTGGGAAATTTTCTGATATTATTTCTTTGAATATGTTGTTCATTCCTTTGGTTTGTATCTCTGTGCCTTCCTCAATCCCAATAATTCTTAAATTTGGTCTTTTCATGATGTCCCATAGTTCTTGGAGATTCTGTTCATGATTTCTTACCATCTTCTCTGTTTGGGCCACTTTATTTTCAAGATTAAGTATTTTGTCTTCATTGTCTGAGGTTCTGTCTTCCAAGTGGTCTAGTCTTTTGGTGATGCTTTCCATTAAGTTTTTTATTTGGTTTATTGTTTCCTTCATTTCAAGGATTTCCGTTTGATTTTTTTTTTTTTTTTTGAGAATCTCTATCTCTTTGTTGAAATGATCTTTTGCTTCCTGCACTTGCTCTTTCAACTGCTTATTAGTATTATCATTCATTGCTTTCATTTCCTCTTTTATCTCATCCTTTGCTTCGCGAATCATCTTAATCATGTATAATCTGAAGTCCTTTTCTGACACATCTTCTAACATACTGTCATTGGATTCTATTAATATAGAATCTAGATCTGTTTGGATCATTTTCTTCCCTTGTTTTTTCATGTTGTTCATGTATCTTCCCCTCTAGCAGTGCAGATCTGGGGTATTACAGATTCCTCCCTATAGGCTCATAGTGACCCTATAGGTTTCCTAAACCTTTTCTTTAAGCGGGAGATTGATATTAGCAGACAATATGCAATCATAGACCAAATAGCTCCTATGAGCACATTAACAATATTGTCATAATAAACAGAATGACTTCAATTATTATCTTCAGTATAACAAACAGATTTGCAATAACGTCTGCAGTTTCTAATGGAGGACAAAGAGGATGCAGAGGGATGTAGGATGTAGCTGTTAATGGGATAAGAAAAGAATATATAGAAGTTCTAGATAATAGAAAGGGTGAGAGTATAATCAAAAGAAATTGGTTGTTAGCATGCAAAAAGGGAGAAAGAGACTCTGAGGGAACAGGTAAACAAAAGGAAAAGAGAGCAAGAAAAGTAAAGAAATAAAGACTTAAGATTGTTCAATAAGGAGAGAAAAGAAAATCTACACTATAACAATCATATAGTATTCAAACCTCCCAGTCTTCAGTAGCCTGATGCATGAGAGGTATCTGACAATGAGCTTCTAGACTCCATCAGGCATCTCAGGATGGGATTTGCCCCACCTAAAGATTGGAGTTGTGGCTTCCAGGATTATCCAAGATGGCCGCTCTGGCTTCCAAATGTGGGAGCAAATGGGGAGCTGCAGCTCGCGGTGTGGGCATGGTCAGCTGGAGGTCCTGGAGGTGGAGTGTGGTTGGTCAGGCAGGGGTTCTGGAGATGGGGCATGTTTGGTGTGGTTGCGGGATCCTGGAGGCGAGGTGCAATCAGTCTGGGATTCCAGTGATAGGGTGCAGTCAGTTGGTCTGGGGGTCCTGGCAGCAGGGAGCAGTCAGTCGATGTGAGGGCCCCAGAGGCAGGAAGTGATTGGTCAGGCTGAGGGATCCTGGAGATGGGGCTCAGTCAGCTTGGCCAAGGGTCCTACGGGGCCTGGCTGTTGTCTCAAAATGGCAGCTGCCACGTGTAACCAAACCTGCAGGTACTGTGACAGTGAACTTCCAGGCAACAGCAGGCAGCTGGCACGCCACTGGCGGTCGGTGATCAGTTTGCTGACTGTTTTCAGACGATCGGGAGGTGAACCTCCGGCGGTGGTGATGGGTAGGTGTAAGGCAGGCAATGGACAGGCAAGAGGCAGGCAAATGGCGGATGATAGGCACCTGACAGTGAGCAATCTGCACTTAAAAAGGTGTCGATATGCTGGCTGACTGCAGGTGATCACAGTAGACAAATAGGGTAAACAGCAGGGGATCGATAAGCAACAAAAACTGCTTCACCAAGAAACAGATATCCTCTGCTTGAAACCAGAGTTACAGAGCGACAAGGAAAGCAGCCTCCCTCTAGTCCACCATCTTGGATCTCCTTGCCCCCACATTTTAAAGATCTTTTGGGCTGCCATTCTCAACACAGTTCTGGAATGCCAAGGTCTTGAGAACAGAACAGTTTCAAGTGAGGGCCCCAGGAACCCATGGGACCTGGTAGCTCCCTTCCCAGAGCCACCTTATGTTTCTGGGAAAACTTAACCACTGCAAACTTCGGCTTAAACAAGCCCAGGTGCTGCTCAGACTGTTGATCCAGAGGGTAAAGGTGGCGAGCCTTGGTGGCAAGAGCATTATACTGATTCTGCAGATATGCAGAATGCAAGAGCTGTGGGGATATTGCTACCTCTAGCTAGATTGCAAAGGATGGCGCAGAGCCCCAGAACTCAGAGAACCACCACAGGCACAGGTGGTTCCCAAAGGGCAATGCCCAGCAAAATCTCGGATCAGGATTGCTGAAGAGAAATTCCCCTAGGGAAATATCTGTGGAGTCAGAGCAGAACCTCCTGCATAGAATGCCAGCCTTCAAGAGCTGCAGACACTCCTCTCCACCCCCTGAACTGCTATGTGGGCTGCACCCAGGAAGGTCAAGAAAGCGGGACCCCTCCACCAAGGGTCTTGGGGACCCATGCTAGCCCCAGCACGTCCAAAGGCAGGATTTAGAGTCAAAGATTATTCTCAAACCTCAAGATTGAATGTGGTTTGCCCTGTTGGATTTTGGACTTGACCTTTTTTGTTTCCTACTGCTTCCTTTTAAAATGAGGATGCTTATCCTACTCCGTCCCGTCACTGTGCTGGGTAAGTCCATAACTGATTTGAACCCATAGGTTTATACCCATGGGGAATTTTCTTCAGAATGAACTGTACCTTGAGTCTCACCCATATCTGATATAGATGAAACTCTGGACTTCAGACTTTTGAGTTGGTGCTGGGACAAGTTAAGAATTTTGGTGTTAGTGGCATAAGCCGAATGTGTTTTGCGTGGGAGGAGACACTCAGGGAGCAAGGGCAGAATGCTGTGGAGGACTTAATGTCCTCCTCGAAATTCATGTGTTGGAACTTAATGGTCAACATACTAGTACTAAGAGGTGGAACTTTCAGAAGTTGATTTAGACAAAAGGGCAGAGCCTTCCTGGATGGGATTAGGGGCCTTACTCCATGTGTTATAGGGGCTTGAGGGAATGGGTTCACTCCCTCCCGCCCTTATACAATGTGAAGACACACAATTTGTCCTCTTCAGGGGATGGATTAGCAAGCCTCCATCTTGAAGTCGAAGAGCAGCCCTGCCCAGACTCTGAATCTGTCAAAACCTTGACCATAGACTTCCCAGTCTCCAGACCTATTGAGAAACATATTTCTGCTATTTATAAATTACCCGGTCCATGGTTTTTTGTTATAAAAGCACAAACAAAATTAAACATAGGAGTACTTGCAAATATGAAATCTGAAAATAATAAGGATTGACTGAATTACTTCCTCCCAGAAATAACATAAGCAGTAACGCCTTGGGGATATCATAAACAGATTGCCATTGCTAGAATATGTAAGATAAACATTTCTTAATTCTAAAGACCTCAGGCATAGGTATCAAATACAGTGATTTCTTTAAGGAAATGTCAAGTTGGACAGTTGGTATAAAACATTATTGAATGGGGAAGATGTTGACTGCTTCATTAGCTGGCAGGCATTGTGCAAAACGGTAGCCACTTTTGACATCCAGGAAGCTGGCATAGTAATTGATTGCCTAGTTCTCAAAAGCTACCACCTAAAATCCAATCTCAAGCAACCCTAAGGGCTTCTCAAAGTGCCCTTCCAAAAATCCTCAAACCATCAGCACAATGACCTTCAGAATATTAAATGTCTTTCTAGAATAAAACTCTGATGTATTATGAACACATTAAAGGCTTATGTCAAAAAATACCAACAGCCGAGAAGTCAACAAAAACCAGTATTATCTATTTTGCATATTGTTAAAAATATTTGTGTTTCTGTGGAAAACCACATTCTCCATGCAGCACATCCTTCTAAATTATTGGATTCTATAAGTTTTTTGGTTTTGAGCTATTTTTTAAAACTCCTGAGCTGTAGGTAACTGATAGGTAAATTCTGTCTGGTCTGGTAGATACTTAATTGACTCCCCTTCCCTCCAGAGAAAAAAGAGATTTTTGCCTCCCTTGGCAATTCATTCCAACATTCCTTTACTTGCCAGATAAATCTGTGCCTTTTTGACATTTCCTTTGAACAAGTTATAATATCTGCCTGGTTCCCTCTGACAGAAAGGAAAAACTTTTTCTCCACCTTCTTAGTGTTCCTCCTGGGAGCCAGCAAATTAAACTAACAAAACACAGATTAACGGGGAAAGTGACACACAATTTTTATTAATATTTATGTGCCTGAGAGTTCACAGAAGTGAGTCTTAAAGAAGTAGTTAGACTCTGGGGCTTATATCCCATCTTAACAAGGAAAAGGGTACTAAGGCTTCAAGGGATGGTAAATCATGGGAAAAGTGACTAAGAAAAATAGGGAGGACCTAATGAAAGGTAGGCATTGTCTTAGTAAGGTCTGTTTATGCAAATTGCTCCTTGTGTCATCACTTCAAGCCCTACTTTTAAGTAGAGAAAGGGAGGACAAAGAATTCCTCCTGCATCTGTTGATTCTCAATTGCCTTAGGTCAAAATAGTCTTTAACCGAAGTGGGAGTAGCTAGAGTGAGCCCCTTAATTTCTTATATGAGTAGGATAAAATGTATACCATATGTTCACTTTTCAACCTGTATAATCGTCACTGTTTTATCTTTTTCTGAAAATGATCTCTTAGCAATATTTATCAACCACCTTTATATCTGTTCCCACCGCCCTGATGGCATTGTGCTGGGTGAGGGGAAGACTGGAAGGAGGATGTTTGTGGATTCTTCTGTCACTACTGACAGCAAAGGCAGTGTCCGCAACTACTGAGTTCAGTTTTGTAATTGGGTGGGGAGGAAGATAAGGAGAAAGGACACTCTGTAGAGTGCATATGTGCTCTAAATGAGGTTTAAGGAGGGAGATATCTCAGTCACCCACAATAGCAAGGGGCTGTGAACAACTTCCTCAAAGGTTTTTCTGATCTTGGGTGGCATGCAATCTTGGTGGTGGAGTGCTCTGAGAAACTTCCTGAGATGGCAATAAAGAATAAAGACTCTGAGAAATTAGGCTACTAAGAGACCTGAGAAGTCCTCTAGGCTATTGAAATTGTCAAGAGCCTCCAGCATCATCTAAGGTAAGCTACTGGCACCATATACTCAACTGTTTTTTAGTTTATTATTATTGATTATTATTGTAGTAGAGCTTCCTTTTGAAGGAATGTATGAGTGAATGTAGGTGTGTGTGTGTGTGTGTGTGAGAGAGAGAGAGAGAGAGAGAGAGAGAGAGAGAGAGAGAGAGATCCTCTTTTACTCCATTATCTAAGTAACATACTGGAGGATTAATGTGTGAAAATGGTTGGACTTTTCATTGACAAGTTTCTGTAAAAATTACTAGGAGAAATGCAAAATTTCCTGGCTGGGTAGGACTCCAGGAAATCTGAGAGCCATTGTCAAGCCCAAGCTAATCTTGGCTTCTGCATTCCTTCTACTCTCCATACTTGAAGACACTTATATCTGGAAGCTCAGCCCTCCCTTCAGAATATTAAGTCATGCTGTTATTCTCTCCTAAAAAGAAATTGGGTCTTAAATATTCCAGTCCATTATGCCTTGATGCAGACTGGAGTCTTCCCTGCTGATTATCAACACAGGTACAAGGTCTCTTTTCCACTAAGTGTGACCTAACTTTATTCCCAAGACTGACTCACTTACAAATATCCATTTATGTCTCTACAGTGGGCACTTATTTATTACAGGCTACCTAGTACTCAATCTTCTCCTTTGCATTTGCACCCTGATCTCCTGTATAGGGAAATTCTTCTTTAGAAGAACTCTTGGTGGGAAGCAGTGCTCACTTCAACCTAAGAGGTTGTGGTTTTTTCTCCCTCCTGTGCTGGCAAGCCTGGTGAAGTGGGTACATGATTGTCTCAGACAATCAGATGTGTAATTTGCATTTGCTTTGGAGAATATTCAGTTCTACTAGATGAATAAGTGTGTAGTTTATAAACTATAAGCAAAAAACTTACAGTATTTTTAAGTATGGGTAAGTAGGTACTAAGCAAAAAGTTTGTTAAATATAGGCAGAACTTACAGGGTATGGTAAGCTTAAGATGAGAATCTAATAAGTGGAACATGTGTGTCAAACAGAGGAATGAAAGGACCAACAGATGTACACTCTTCATGAGGCACATGGATACTGAACACTTGAGACCAAATCTATAAGAGTCACTAAGCTTTCAGGATACACTATATACAAGGGTTTTATATAGGAAGCTTTACTTCAGCAGCCATTAATGCCACCCATTCTGGTTCCGTGTGTCCTTTGTCCAAGAGACACAAAACCCATGGCTGCCTGTCAGATTAATTGGCCAACTTCAGCTCCTCCTAACATGTCTCCAATGGAGCAATTGTGATACCATTGGCCCAACATGTCATGCATCTGGGGGTTTCTTTGCTTAAACCTCCATTCTGGTCCTTGGAACCACAGTTTCAGCAGACTGGCAAGGCAGAGAGAGAGAGGACATATGAGCGACGCACACACTAAGGTTCAGATCATTTGGTCCTTCCATGTCATGTGCCCTTGCCCTAATTGAGCTAACTTACCCCTCCTTTTCCTTTGCTTCTCACTGTGTGTTTTAATTTGATTTGATAAATCATGTCACTGGAGCACCATTATTTCATGTATGAATTTTTCTGCTCTATGACCTCTAAAATAGCCTGCCTTAGAGGTTTTCGCTGACACAAGTTAATTCTCCTCTGTCCTGTAACTTTGAGTCGTGCGGTCTTAGAAGCCTGAGGACCAGGTTGTGCTTCTGTTGAAGTCTTGGTTGAGCTCCAGGAACTACAGCCTCGAGAACACCACCCCCCAATTTCAAGATTTTTCTTCCTCTTTATGATTGTGAAAGATTACATATATAAGAAAAAGTATATGAACTATGATAACATTTGCTAAATAATTATAATACAAAAAATGATATAACCTCATCAACAAGCAGAACATTAAAATCAGATGTAAGAGTTAAACTTGCACAAGACTGATCCCCCCATCACTTGGCCTCCTTTGGAAAAAAATAAAATAAACCATTTTCTTGCATGCTCCACTGAAATGAGCCACAGTCTGGCATTTCAGGCAACTGATCTTGGTCAAATGTCTTGGATCACAGTCTTTTGAATATCTCATGAGAGTATAAATGTCAATTTAGCAGGTTCTACCACTTGCTTGCAATGTCACAGAACTCCAACTGCCAGACTTTACAAGTGGGATTTGAAATCATGGTGCTGCCTCCAAGCACAAAGAATAACTAGTGGAGTAAATAAAGCTTGAAACCAAGATTCTGTCCTGACATACTGCACTTAAAAATCCTAACGCCCAAGGTTGGCAAACCCAATCCCAGAGACCTATGTGTCACTCTGGTAGATAACTTCATGCTGCCCAGGGACCTGTAGTGTGTCACTAATACCATCTGCAAGAGTTGCCCCAAATCAATGATACCCCAGGGTTCTAAAGTGCCACGCCTCATTTGCATGATGTTTACCAGCATACCCACACCTGCCGCATAGTACCCTTCCCATCATAATCCTCTCTCTCCCCCAGGGAAAAATCACAATCCTAACTTTTGTGAAAATTTTCTTACTTTTCTTGTAATTCTGTCACCTAGAGATTTATTACTAAACCATTCAGTTTAGTTTCTTATTTTACTACTGTACGTAGTATATAAGATTTGTCTCTATTGTGTATGACTGTAGTTCATTCTTTGTTGTTGCTATAATGTTATCTATAGGTGATATCTGGGGGGAAAAAAACTTATCCTCTACCCTTGAAGTTTGGTGTTTAGAAAATTGCAAATTAAACTGAATTTTATAAAGACAAATTAGCAAGAAAAGACAGATTTAATCATGTACCTATGAGCATTCACAGAAAGATGTGACTGAAAGAAGACAGAATTTGGAACATATATATCATCTTAATAGGGGAAGGAAAGAAGGCTCTCATGAGAAAATAAATGATTTTTAGAGAAGATAAATGAGGAATAGATGAGAGAATAATAGTCTTGTGACCATGTCTGTTTAGGTGTGGTGTGGAGACTTGTCTCCAGTGATGAGTCACTCTTTTCTCACTCCCTGGGAAGGTGTGTTAGTCAGATTTTCATTGCTGTGACCAGAATACCCAACCAGAACAACTTAAAGGAGGAAAAGTTTATTTTGGCTCACAGTTTCAGACATTTCGTCCATGGTCAGCTAACTCCATTGTTCTGGGCCCAAGGTGAGGCAGGACATCATAGGCAAAAGACACAGTGGAGGAAAGCTACTCAGCTCATGGTGGCAGGGAAGCAGAGACAGAGGGAAGGGCTGCAGGGAAGAGCAGTCTTCCAGGACACACCCCCAAGTCCACCTCCTGCCGCACCCCACCTGCCTGCAGTTAACCACCTACTAAATCCATCAAAAACTGGATGGACTAATAAAGTTACAGCTCTCATAATCTGATCATTTCACCTCTGTCATTAACACAGGAGCTTTTGGGAGACATAGCATATCCAAACCATAATAGAAGGAATTGTGGCAATTTAAGTTCCTTTGAATTCTTTTGGGATGCTCTGCTTTTTGGCAAATAGATTGTAGAAACTCAAAGGCCTTCAGCTCAAAAATTCTTATGCCACCGTGACATAATAAAGCTAATATCACAGAACCATTCTATTGATGAACGTCTAGAAATTCCTGTGACAAATTCTGTTTCATCAAATGTTGAAATATAACACCATTGCAGGCCAAGGCAAGCATATGAAGCAGATTTTATTTAAAGGTAGTAACACAGATTTCTCCTGAGAGGGAGAAGGGGGCCATGTGATGTTCTGGAATCCTGGGATGAGCATATCTTGCCCTTGTTATAGGTTTAGTTTGGTTTTCCTGTTCCTTCCCCTTTATCTGTTTCCTTCCTGCTTACATGACTAGGCCCAGGAGATGCAGGTGAGATGACAAAAAGGTGAGAAGCAGATGGGCAGGGGGGAAGAGCCAAATGGAGTGATGTAGGCAGGTAGGAGCCCAGGGGGCATTAATTAGCAACTCCTTGCCTGTAGTCTTTTGAAAAAGGATGGTAAAGTCAGGTAAATTTGGTAGTCGTTGGGCTCCGGAGATCTTACATTCCATTCTCCTAGGGACAGTCTCCAACTTTCCAGACTCAGATAGCCTCCATTTTCTCAATTTGACCCAATTTCCTATTCTACACTAACTGCCTGTCCTCAATTCTGGCTTCAATATGATGTACTTGTTTTCAGTTTTGAGGAGATGATGGCTAAGAGCTTTCCATGGTGGTGCAAAAATTTATGCTTCACAGTAGTTGGTGAAAGTCCTTTAATTTCACACCCTCACCTGCACTTGGTATTGTCTGATGTATTAATGTTTGTCACTTTGGTGAAAGTGTATTGATAATTCACTGTGATTTTATTTTCCTTGTTGTCAGCGGGGTTGAGTTGTCTTTTCATGTATTTATTATTCACTTCAATTTCCTCTTCGGTTAAATGCCTGCTCGGATCCTGCATATGAATTTCCATGGACTTATAGAACTTTTTGTATTTTGTATTTGTAGGAGCTCTTTACATATTTTGGAACTAGACCTTTGGTTGTTAAGTGTCACAAATATCATCTCCTGTGTCATTTTGTTTTTAAGGATTCTTTGAATATATGAAGTTCTTAATTTTAATATGGTTTTTAAAAAAGAAAACAGTTTTCCCCTTTATAAATTAGCATTTTTTGTGTCTTATAAGAAAATCCTTCCCAACTTGGACTTTATGAAGATATTTTCCTGCTCTATCTCCTAAAAGCTGTATAGTTTTTCTTTCTACATTTAGATCTTCAATCCACCGAGACTTTGTATATGTGTTCGTGTTCTGCCTTTTTTTTTCCAAGCCAGATTTTTCAGCCTTCAATCAATTCTGCAAGTCCCCTATCACCTTATAACAAATCTTCTTTTTGCTTCTAATATTCAGCATAGGTTTCGGCCACTTTCAATCAAGAGCCCTGGCTGATAAAATAGACTACTGCCTTGGATCCCCTTCCTGGAGCAGTGCCTCTTAATCCCAGTCCAGTTCTGTGCCAGTGACCAGATACAGACTATGTTTTGTCTGTGGTTTGGAGTATGCCCAAAGACTACCATACTCTGTGCTCCTGTGCTCACCCAGCAGACTGCTTCATATTTCAGAACCTACAGCTGTGTTGGTTCCACCGGCTTCCATCCCACTGCCCATTTCCCCCGTAAGTACAAAACCATGCTCCACTAATTCTCAAGAAATGACATGAAATTGCAAGCCCAGCCTTAGACGCCCAGCTGGAAGAGTGAGAGGCTCACAAAAAAGGGGGTTATAGAGATAACATTCATAAGCCACTGCCAATTGACGTCATCTGCTAAACCAGACACAAGTGAAAGCAGAAAGCAGGCTTAACTCCCAGTTGGGGATTTCAGATCTTATTGCCATTCTTTGTCTCTCCTATCAGGAGACCATGCAGGAAGATTCACACTTTACTTCTTTCCAAGTGGTTTATTGATTTGTGGATTCAGTGAAATGTGCATCAATTGAACTAACTATTCCCTTTAAGTAAGGGGGAAATTCACACTGTGCTGAAATTAACAGGCACAACAGAACTGCCTCTCAGAGTTCAACCACAGCACAATAGCTGTACACAGTATGAGGGCAATCTGGAGATTAAATAGCTTCACTTTATCCCTAGCGATCAAAAGCCAATGTGCTCTTATTTCTACTTTCTTTGTCTCCTTTCCTCCTCCCACCTCCCAGACACACACATTTCAAAGAGATTATGTGCACTATTTAACAGAAAATAGATTTCTGTCCCATCTTCCACTTTCTCTTGTTATCTCTAGGTTTTATTTTTCCTCATTTCTTCTTGAATGTGTAGCAAACTTTGATTCTTTTCTTCCTAGGCAACTACTTAACTTCACATCTTCTGTCATCAAGTCACAATGGAAATAATGGAGAAGACAAGACAAGATGGCAAATATGCCACATTTATTCAGTGAGTTTTTTTTTTTTCTTATAAAAATGTAAGTGCTGTTCTTATACATGGATGTGATTAAACTGATCTGTTGTTTGCTTCTTTTTCTCTTTATAAGGAATAGATAATTTCCTTCTACCTACTCTGTGTCTCTTGTGATTAATGCTGTAATACTTGACAATTTCATAACCTTCACAGACTTCAGAGTCTTCTGGGACAATCACTTCATTTCATATCATTGCTACAAGTAAGACAGATAAGACCTTTAGCATTATCTTGATCTTCCTGAGAAGGAGGAATGAATGATCCAATCCAAGTAAGAGAACCCAGTTCTGACTCCTTTGCTAGTGGTCCTTCCAAGATGATTGTTTAATATTTAAAGGTACTGTGCGTAGCTATAGTACCTTCAAATATTATCATATCTATAACAAAAATCAAATCTGTAGCACCAGCAATATTCATATCATTTTTCTCTAATATTTTATCTTTTTTATTGACAGATCAAAGTTTTACATCTTAACGGTGCACACCTAAGTACCCTGAGTTGATTGATACATAAGACACAAATCTATCAAAACATATTCATATTTTTTAACCATCTGACTCCATACTTGGAAAAATTGTGCTCCTATATGAACTATAAAAACATGTTATATTAATAAATTTACCAGGTACTAGGATTCTGGGAGTATCTAGTTCCAATAATTCAAACAACTTCGTGGAAACAGAACTACTATTCCTCATTCTTATTTGTGGTTTACTGGCCTCTCTGAACTCTGAACTTTTATACCAATCTGACTGAGAATACATCAGAAGATAACACACCAACAAGTCCTAAAATCCACATTATTCTTCACAGAAATAACCCCAAACCTCTTTATCTGGCTTTAAGTAGTTCTTCTCTTGCTCCATTTAAACTATGCTTAGTGTTGGGCTCCTCAACGTTCTTTGGAAAAGCTGTGGAGTGTCTTTGCAAACTGTAGCTGCCCATAATTTTAAACACCCCACCACCACCATGCAGATACAAGTTACTCTAAGAAAGAAAAATGTGAAAATTTAAATGGAAGTGTGTTTGTTATTTTTAAAATACCATTAAAAAAATCACCTGGTCTCCTCAAATCAGGATTCTGGCTTCAGCAGATGCTGTTCATAAAATCTGAGAAAACCCCCACTTCATCTTTTCTTTAGGTATGGGGCAACAAAGTGCTTAGAAAAGATGGGCTACTGATCCTCCCCTAGGATTGATCCCTGATTGGCCTAAGAATACCATGCTCAGATTGACTCAGATGTATTGCAAGATCAATTCCATTCGTGACATCTGAGAGCAAAGCGGGCTAGGGATTTCAAGAAAATATTTTTCTCCATGATAAAAGGGAAGACAGATACCTGATAAGAACCCTTTTTCTTCCTTCTGCCTTTGAATGTCTTTGGATGTTTTGAGACTGTTGGACTCCTTTGGACAAGAGAGCGACACCATCTTGTGACTATGAGTGGACAAATACAAAGAGAAAGCCAGTACGCTGGATGTGAGAAAGAAAGAAGTTAGAAATAACCTCCATTCTGAATGACATCACAGATCCATTGTATCATCCTGAAACTTCCCTGTCTCTGAACTTGATTAAAATTGAAATACAAAATATTCTTCTGGTTCAATCATCTTCTAAATAGATAGTCTGGAACCACCATTTCCCTCCTGACCTTTGGACTTAACAACATACCTAGTTTCCCTACCTTAAGCTTGTATTCACCCTAAAGAATTTAACTCCCACTCCCTGTTCTCATCTCCATGACATTTGGATCCCTATTCAACAGGGATCCATGAAAATATACAGTGTAAGCTGAGGGACATGAACCCTGACTCAATCAACTGCCCCGTCTTAGTCATGTGTGAGAAGATAGGAGATGAGGATGTACTCCATTACCTATGCCTTCGATGGCAAACAAATGGAAATAGAATCATGTGTTACATGATTTTCTTAGAGCACACAAAAGTAATTTAAAAGATGAAGTGTACGGTTATTTTGTAAGATCCTAACAAAATGTTTGAGAATCACATCATAATCCAGGTACAGAGACTCCATGACTGAGAATGAGATCATGTTGCTATCAACCTATCACAAATTGAAAATATTGTAAGTCAAAAATACATTCATAACATCTAACCTATAAACACTACAGCTTGGCAACACAGTACTATAAAGAATCAGTGGCTTCCCTGATGGTCAAATGGCTGATTGGGAGCTGCCCAGCACCATCAGAGAGCATCATGCTAGGAGTTGCTAACTGAGAAAAAGATCAAAATTCAAAATGTGAATGAAATATGGTCTCTACTGAATGTCTTTTTCTTTCATACCATCATAAAGTCAAAAAAAAAAAAAAAAAAAAAAAACCACTCAAAACATCGAAAGTTAGGAATCATCTCAATTGATTTTGACCTTGTGGGAAAAAATCCAGAAGATGTGAATCTCTAACACTTGGTCAACCCAAACCTTTAAAAAAATAATAGCCTTTAATTCCAATTCTAGTTATCCAAATTGTATAAAAAGTTCTGAATTCAGAAAAAGCTGATGGTAAAAGTTATTTATATAGTCAAATACTGAAAATCATCTAAATATTAGTGAGAAAAAAATCTAATAAGTAAATTATGGCATGACCATATAATTAGTTCAGCAATTAAAATAGTTAATATTTTAGTAGCATGGAAAATGCTGATTTATTACATAAGAAAAAGTGGATAAGAAATGAATAATGTGTTTTTAAGAATTATGTTCTATAAGACTACATATAACAAAGGGACAAGATCAAAATCTTAATAAAATATGAAAATAGTGACTAAATTTAGTAATAGAAAAATAGGTAATTTTCACTTCTCTAATTTTTGTGTGTGTGCTATTCAAATTTTCTTTTGCAAAAGTTTACAAGCTGCTAAACCCAAGGTCATTGCCACATTTGGTTGATTGACAGTTTCCTTTCAGTCACAGCCTGAACCTGGACCAGGACTTGGCAAATGCCCCCAAAATAAATAAGGCATAATTAGTGAGTAACACCAAAGTAGATGAAGACTGAAAGATTCAAATCAACTAACCCAGATGTTCCCAATTCCCAGATGTTTGTTGTAAAGTAAATCGCCAAGTCTTTAACTGCTTAGTTTTGTTTTCCACTTGGATTTTTGGATTTAAAGCATCTAGGTATGGAAACAACAAGGGTAGCTAAGATTTCTGAGAAAGTGGAGCAGGAAGCTCTGGCAGAGAAACACGTAGAAAGGAGCTTAGCAAGCACCTGTCTGAACTCCATCTGTGCTAAAGCAACTAATTGCTTCCAAAGACAGGTCCAGATTTTTCATATAAGCATTTCTGGTTTAGTAGCTTACTGGATGTCTCTACTGGGTTATAGAGAAGAGGAGAAATATTGTCACTGACACAAGATGAAAGATGGTTGGGTTCCATTACGAATCTCTTATAAGCCTCTAATCCTGTCTTCAAGGACTGCAAAGAGTCACTTAACCAACAGCAGGGACTGGGGTTTCCTAGAATAGGCATAGCTCCTCAGCTGCCTTCTAATCTCTCACTTGCCTGGAGCAGTGCCAACATATTAACATTTAAATCACCTCGAAGGGAATTGGACCTCTGAGTCATTTCTATCCCATTGAGGATATTTCTAGTTATAGCTTCAAACTTCCCAGGGGGATGGAAAACCTCAGTCTATTAGTATCAGGATCGGCTTACACAGAAACAGCTGCCGCATCCTGGAAAGGAATTAAAGGGGGAATCGGGAAGCCTCACTTCTAATTCAGGCTCTGTTGGGAACAACTCTGACCTTCGGCAATTCACAAAAATTTTCAAGTCCACAGATTCTTTATCTTTGGAACTTGATGTGTTGCTCTCTAAGGCCTCAATGATCCTATTTCCTTACCTTTAAATGTAGCCTGGATGTCTGCCACCCCAATACCCACAGAATCCTCCCAGAATCACCTTTTACCTTAAGGTGCAGAAATCGCAGTACTCTCATTTTTTGCAAGTTCTCTGGAAACACGTGCTCTTGGTCCCCTCTTGCTCCGTTGACCTGTATCTGCTTCATTTCCCACCACCTTACTTAAGACCAGCTATATCTCTACATCTTTTCTCCCCCACAGTGTGACACTTACCTTTCTTTTTTGTACCTCCTCTGACCATTACCCTCCTTCCTCAAAACAAGATAAGTAAGGTCTAGAGTAAAATAAAAAATCAATAAAAGACAGTATCCAAAGGAAAGCAGGGTTATGTATTAAGATGGAGACTGAACAAAATGTTCAACCTAGCAGAGGAGACTGGGCACAGGATGAAAATCAGATCCACAAGATAAAAATGGAATAAATACAGAAATGTGTGGTGTGTCATTTTTCCTTACAGAAGAATTAGAAATTCTTCTCCTCCAGGGGTGGATCTTAATCTCTCACTACCTCCCTAAATGTGGATGCAGCTAGTGACTTACGTCTAAAGAATAGAATATAGAAAGAGGGAAATAAGAGTAATGTTACAGTGGGCAGGGCTGACTAACCATCTCTACCAGGCAGTCAAGGGTGACATCAATCGTGACATCATCTGATAGTTTGTGCCCTTGATACAATCTAATAAAAATGGTACTCTACCTCTGTGATCTCCCGAAGACCTAGAACCCCAGTCTCCCCTTGAGAAAACATCAGAAAAACTCATATTAAGGAACAATCTAGAAAATACATAACCAATACCCCTCCAACTTTAAGACGAAAGAAAGAAGGAAGGAAGGAAGGAAGGAAGGAAGGAAGGAAGGAAGGAAGGAAGGAAGGGAGGGAGGGAGGGAGGGAGGGAGGGAGGGAGGGAGGGAGGGAGGGAGGGAAAGACAGAGTAAAGAAAGTGGAAAAGCAAGGAAAAACCAAAGGAGACGACTATATGTAATAGATAATGAACATCACTGGAAAAACTAGTGAAATCCAAATAAAGTGAAGAATTTTGTTCATAATACTTATAACAGTGTTTGTTTCTTAATTATGAAAAACTATTGGAATGTAAAATATAAATGTAGAAGAAATTATGAGATAGGTAAACAAATTATCTTTATTTCCTTGGCAACTTTTGCACATAGTGTAAATCTAACACTATTCTAAAATTTAAAAGTTTAGTTTTAAAAAAATCAGGTTAAATTCAAAAGGGTGAATTTGAAGAGGGGCAAATAAATTTTAGAGAAGAAAATAGGAGCCAGGGCCTGGAGTGGTTGTAGAAAGCAATCCCCAGGCCCTTTGAAAGAGACAGAGGATTTATTCAGAGGTGAAGAAGAAACTGGGAAGGCACAGTCACTAGAAAGCAGAAAACACATTTGCATGGTTTTGCAAAATGATTGGCTCTTCTTTTATTCCAAGGGTCCTGCTGGAGATATAGCTCAGTTGGTAGAGTGCTTGCCTCCCAAGCACAAGGCCCTGGGTTCAATTCCCAGTACCACAAAAAAAATAAAAATAAAATAAATAAATAAATAAAATGTCCAGCACAAAATGAGGTAATGCAGGTGCAAACCAAGGGTCTGGCAGGGAGTGATCCAAGTATCCAAAGAACTATATTTCCCATTTTGAAGCCCAGGACAGACAGAGCCTGTGAACAGAGCATTTCTTTCTTTCACCATGCTTACAATAGCACATTGTCCTTGAAAAGATTTTAAGGAAAACCAGAAAGTGCTGCAAAAATGTCTTGCTGAAACAAGGAGAATGACAGTGACTGACTGACTTGAACAATGCAAGATTAAGACTGTGCCTGAGAAGAAAGTGACAGGAAAAGCCAGGTGGGAATCTGACAAAAATTACCTGCTGCCTCAGAAAAGGCCTAGGCAGTAATGTCACCTTTTCATTCAAGGCATTGGCTTCAGGCTCTCTAAGTCACATTGACTGAACTCCCTGACAGAAACCTGCGTGTCCTCCTTAATCCCCATAGCTCCACAACGTTCTAGAGTCTGCGTTCCCTGCCCTCTGCACTGCATTTCATGTGACCCACTGGGACAAGAGCTCTATGGGCAGAAGTGGGTAAGCTGGGCCCAAGGAACAGCAAAGTGGAAGGCCACTTGTCTTTTTCTCCTTTCCATATATCCAGCAGGGGTACCATGCCAAGTTCCCGCACAAAAAGGTACAAAATCCATCTTTCCTAGTTATTACACCACCAATCACCAACCCAGCTGCCTGCAGCAGGCATCCTTGAGCCCCACTTCTCACACCCAGAACCCACCCCATCTGGAAATGGCACAAGTGTAAGCACAAAAACATTGCCTGAACCTGCCCTCGTCTCTTCACCTCTATCACTCCTGCAACCTGCCTCAGTTGGTTCTACGGCAACCTTGTTTTGCCTTTGGGATTCTCCATCTTTCCCCATGTCGACACGTGGAGTTCTTTTCACTTATTAATTTTGCTACTCATTGGCATTCTGGACTAGAGCCTATCACCATTTCTGGAAAACCCCAACCATTTCTTCACCCAAATTCCAACCAAATTTTCAACTCATGCTTCATGCTATTTTCTCTATGATCTCCCCAACTCTGAATGGATTTGTGTTGGGTCTTCTCAGTCTCCTTTATGTCTCTTAAAACCTCTTCCATATTGTCCAACTCTGTACTGCTTGTCATACAATTCCTTTAGCTCCACCTTTCAGTTCACTAATCTTCCTCTGAGTGGCATCTGATCTATTCACACTGTTCATTGATTGAAATGTGAATTATCAACTTTGTTTTAAAAAATTTCAATTGGTTCTTTTTTAAAATCTACCAGGTCAAGGTGGATAGTTTCTTCCTTCTTTCCTGTTTCAGTAAGATTACATTAAAATATTTATTTTATGATCAGTATTTGATTAGTACAGTATCTGTAGTCTGGGTAGTCTGATTCTGTACTTTCTTGTTTCTGCACATTTCTCCTATCTTTAGAATTGTAAACTCATGGTAGAATGTTGTAGAATCCCCAGGGAGGTTTGCATATTCATTTTTCAAGATCTTGGAATTCTAATTAACATGAAATTTTAGAATTCAGAGTCTCAGGACTACCTAAACATTGTGAATTCAGAGACTGAACTGAATTGTGCTTGTGTGGGCAATGGTCAGCAGTTTGTATTTTCTGCTGCATTCATAGCCAAGGTCAACAGAGATAAGTGTCCCTTCAGCCTTACTATAAAGGGGGGCAGAACTTTCTTAGTTTACCCCACAATGCCATTCTCTCTTGCAGCTCTCAGCTTTGTGTACAACTTGCAGATATGATATCCTCCCATACTTTACCCCACTAAAACCTAAACTACTGCTGTCAAGGATGGTGGATAACACAAAATGCCTGAGCCAGCTCTCTCTGGAGCCTTCTTAACGCTGTGGATTCATATTTACTTTCTGACTCTGGAAAAACACCATTATTTTTTCCTCAAGCTAGCCATACACTAAAGACAATGAGTTCTCTCTCCCTCTCTCTCTCTTTCTTTTTTTTTCTTATCCAGTATTTTCAGGTATGCTACGCAAGACAGGTTTTCTGTGAACCTATAATAGACTCCTAACAGGTCTCTGATTTCACTCTCATGACATACAATCCATCCACCACTCAGCAGCTAGAGCTATCTTCATAAATGAGAGGGAGGGGGTATGAAAAATGGTGGAATGAGACAGACATCATTACCCTATGTACATGTATGATTACATGAATAGTATGAATCTACATCGTGTACAACCATAGAAATGAAGTGATATACCCCATTTGTGTACAATGAATCTAAATGCAGTCTGTAAAAAATTAAAAGATAAATAAAAAAGAAAACAAATTAATAAAGATCTCCAAGACTATTTTCAGAATCCCATTTGCAAATATCACCCTTCCACTCGAGGACTTCTTAGGGAAATCATTCTGACTGTGCATGCATCGCACATCGGTGTCATATTTAACCTGGCTGTCAGCTTTGGATTTTCTCAAGTCATTCAGCCTGCTGAATTTCCAGGTCCTCTAAGATGGAAGCTAAAAATTGGCTTACATTTCCATCCCAGCACCAGCCCTTGGGATTCTTAAAAGACTTGTTTTTGTCCTCAGCAGCCCACGTTCCAAGTTCTAATATGTGATCACATGTGGTCTCATCTTACCTTCTGGTGCGTTCTCCCTTCTCTCCTTATGATGGGATGGTCATAGCCTCAAGTCTGTCACTCTCTAACAGCACTGACTAAGTCATTTTATTACAGTGCCCATAATCTTTTAATTTTTTTTAAAAAATCAAAATAAAATTTATTTTGGAAATGTCACAATTAACATGTAAGCTAAATACAAAGGCTTCTTATTAAATTTTCATACTGCCAAATTAAGAATGTTACTAAAAATTAAACTCCTCCCTCTTTCTCCCTGTACTGAAAGATTAAACTCTCTCTTTCTCCCTTCCCCTCGTGTTCTCTTAATATCTCAGAATATGCATATTGAATAATCTACTAATAAATGTTTTGTATAGTAGATAATCCTGAAGGCTTAGGTCAACTTGGAAAGATGGGGTGGGGAATTTCTGTCACTTCTTCACAAACACAACTTGGCAAACAATTTTAGTCCAAATAGTGGACATCAATGGTAGACATCACTCTCAACATCTCTCAGCTATTCATGCTTCCAGAATCATTTTCCTGATCATCTCCTCCTTTTGAACCTCAACTTCCACCATATTATCAGCCCTTCAGCTCCTCTCTGCTGAAATCCCAAGTACCCTTCTGTGGTTCATTTATTCTAAACACTCGCAAATCTCATTAATTCTGGTGGAGAGCAATTTCCCCAACTCGTAGTGAGTTTAGGTAATGCTTGAAGAAACTAATCTTCAAAACCAAACACACCCACTGCTTTGCATCTCAAAATAAAATCAAACCTCTCCCTGAGAAGAATCCTATACTCAATCACCAACAAAGACAACAGCAAAAGAAAATTATTTCTTCCTAACACACCTGGATAACCCCAATTTCTATATTCAACATTTGCGGTTTTCTTTTAAACACACTATTAATTGAATGTAGCATTAGCTTGTAGTTGTCACATAGTGCATGCCACCTGATGGTTGGGCATGTCCCCCCAAAATGTTCATTAGCAACCTCAAAAGACGCCAAAATGCCTTTTCAGTTTCACATTCCCCAAACACTTAGAGTGTTAACAGTATGTAGTTATATTTTTGGACAATTTTTCCTTACTCTTCTCAGACTATGACTCCTTGCAGGCAGGACCTTTTTCTTATTCATTGGTCTAATCCAAATACTGGTAAAAAGGAGTATTCAATAAATGCTTGTTGAATTAAATGGATTAGCATGTTCATTATAAATTTAATTGTGGCGGTAAAATGAGTTACATGATAATTATTTTCAGACACTTTTTGAATGCATCTAAAAGATATAATCACCCCCCAAAAAGTATTTGATGTTTAATTAATACCATTCAAGAAGAGCTTAAGCCCTGTTAACCATGTACACTAAGCAAGAAGTGGAGGAGAAAAATAAAATACTAACAGTACAACCCCACTCCACCCCACTCCACCCACATTATGGAAAATTGAAGAATCCAGGACCAGAGCCAAGCTATTACCTCTCTTCCTCAGTTTTCCCACTTTAATTCAGTCTATAGAGAAGGCAGGAAGATTCTCGTGGCTTCTGCAAAAGAAGAGACTTATACAGAGAAAAGCTTAAACTTTTCCTCCTTATTTTAGCACTTATCAAGGTTAAAAAAAAAAAAAAAGGCTTGGGACTAATTACTTCTCTTGTACACCCCTGTAGTTTGTTTATGAATGATTCTGCCAATAATTTTCCATTTGATGGGTTTATTTTTTATCTATTAAATATCTTATGCTCAATAAATATTGATAGAATTTTGTCATTAGTTTTTTTAAATCTAATTTTATTTCTGTACCAATTGGGTAAAGGATTAGGCTGGAAAGAGTCTCAAAATTCACACTTTCTCATCTCCTTAAAGGCAGGAAAGGGGATCAGAGAAAGTACTGCCGATGTCCATGTTTCAAACTCTTAATCCTGCTCCTCCAATCTGCACCTACCTCTAGGAGTCCCTAAGTGAAGCTGGAATGGAGAAGTCAGGAGGGACAACTTCTCGCCCTGCTAGAATCCTCCCGTTCTTCCTAATAGAATCACAAGATAAATGGCCCATGCTGTGAGCCCAAGAAGACAAAATCCTTGAAGAAAGGTACAGAGGGAAAGGGAAAATGAATTTTTAATACATCTGTTTCGCTTAAGGGCTGGGATGGGGAGGAAAGACACTGAACAAAGATTCGTTGAAAAGTCACTGATCTCCCACCAGAGGCAGGAGTAGCTAATTGAGCTGGGTGTTCATCCATCCATGGGGGGGAGGGACGCGGCCCGTTTCCCAGAGGAAAAGGAGACATTTAGAGCTTCACACGGTTTCGTGATTACATCTTAGATGGATTTGGTCATTGTAATCAGCTTCCAAACGCACTCATTGCTCTTCTCCCACTTAGGATTTCCAGTTGTAAAAACCCAAAAGAGTTGAAAATAAGAAAAAAACTTTGAAAGAATCTGCACGACCTTTTAGAGTCCTTAAGTTTAACTCTGTAAAAGTTCCCTAAGTCCACAATTACTAGTCATTAGGCAATTATTCAGGTTTAAATAATTTAACACCAACTGACTCTTGCATTTTAATTGCACAGATAATTTTCTTGAAAGCTTACAATCTGTACTCTGGGGGAAAAATGGACAAGAATGGCAAACTCGCTCAGGGACTGGGCTTGAGTAATTCACTCCAAGCAATTCTGCCAGCTACTTGGTTGATGCTGATTCCAGTCTTAATGCATTGGCACTTCCTTTTGATTTGGAGTATTGTTTTCAGGCTTGTGAGTTTGGTCCTAGGTGACAAAATAATGAACAATACCTATAAAGTGCGATGGCATATGCTTCAAGACCCCTCCCTGCACTAAGTTCCGCTTAAAGTCTCTACTGGCTGTAATAATGCTCAAACCTCTGTTCACAGCACAGAAGACTCTTCACCATCAGCTTAACTTACATTTCCAACCTCACTCTCAGGAAATTTCACTGCCAACACTCCATCTTGCCACACCGCAATATTCACTCTTGCTAACACAGGCATGCCCCTTGGGACCTCCAAAGAGGTATAAAATCAGAAATTGCTCTGCTCTATTTTGATTGCCACGCAAACAAACACATATTTTTTAACAAGTTTATGTTCATTAGAACTTTTCAAAAATTGCATTAGTGCATTTTAAAGAATAATGAGTTTCCTGGGGTCATATTTGTTTATCATTTTACATACCTACATCATATCCATGCTCTCTCCCATTTTTTTTTTTTCAAAACAAAGCTTAAATATCACCTCCCTCATGAAGCCTTCAAAGATTTCTTTAGGGAGAGTTATTTGTTCCCTTCTCTGTACTTCCAGAGGTCTGTACCTTCCCCTCCATTTTTTTAAGGTCTGCCTCCCAAAGCAGATCTCAACCTTTTTTAGAGTAAGATTTCTTTATTCCCAAGACATTGCCAGGTACAAGGCAAGCATGCAAACACTCAGGGAATATTTGGGTGATTCATCCATTTGAGAAATTCCATTAACAGCTCTCAACACTCATGGCTAAAAGAGGTGTTGTAACATTTATTGCTCTTTTTAATGCTCGCAATTAATACACACTACCTGCCCTGTTTCAAAATGGCATTTTTAATGATTCAATTAACAACTAAAAAAAAAAAACCCTATCCTCCTAATTTACTTCTTCTACTTTTACCATTTTAAACTTTGTCTCTTACTTTAAGCCAATCCTCTCTGGGCAAGTATATCAAACTCTGAACACAGATCCAATTATCTAGGAGCACAATGGTGTTCACTTGGGGTCATGAGCATGATTGCACATGGGATCTAAACACTAATCAGTATCAGGAGACCCAGTAAACTTTTGCCTCTTCCAAGAAATTACTAGCACGTAATTAAATTTCATTCACAAAGAAAAAAGCTCCTTAACATTTATTTTCACAAAGCAAATGCAGAAGAGGAAATCTTTATTTTCAGGCATAATATAAATGAAGGAAAGGGTGCTACCTCTGTTCACTTCTACAAAGTTCTTTTTCCCTTTGATGCCTAAGTGAAAAAATTCAGGTCTCTCTATTCTAAACAGTTAATTCACATTTTGCCCTTGTCTTTCTGTCTTGTTTAAAGGTAGTAAAACTGTTTGGAAAGTTATAGTTGAATGAGACAAAAGACTGGTCTTCAGGGAGTATACAGTAACATTCACTAACTCAAATACAAGAGGGTGACTTAATAGTACACATCACTTGGTGAAAGCATCCAAATGAGAGTTTTTAAATTTTGACTGAATTTCCAGGAAGTCTCACAGAGAACACATCATGTGAGCATTTAAGGGTGAGAAGAATCTACATAAGTAGACTATGAACATAAGTACAAGGGAAGTCATAAATGATAAAATAACAATAAGTACTTCATTGCAATTGAGCCGACATGGAAATCCATGTGGGAATTTTTTGAAACTTAATTCTCAAAAGATCTTGAGGATCAAGTGCTCGAGAGCTTAGAAGTTATAAAGAAAAGTTTGCACATTTTTTTTGTTTCCTTGAAGAAGTTAATTGATTTTGAACAAAGCTATTACTCTGTTATTAACAGCAACTCAAGTCAATCATGGTACAGATATTATCTTGCCTTTCATTTTTCTCTCTTCTGACTGTATCTCTACTATATCTTCTTTCAAGTATAATCAGTTACAGGTAAATTGGGTAGTGTGTGAAAATTTCAGCTCTGCAACTTTGGGGTGGATGCTTCAGGGGAATTATTTAATACCAGTGAAGAGTAATTTCTTTATCTCTGCATTGGGGCTAATTACAGTCATAGCTATCTCATAGATTGAGTCGATCAATCAATCAAAGTACTAAGTCCAAACCTAGCAGATATATCTATGTGATATTAATGTTATCTATTAAACGCCAAAATGTCCTGCCTGATGCAAAATCCAGAAGTGGCCCAACATAGACAACTTTATCATTGATGTGTTTTCTTGACTGGTAGGATTATTCGGGTTCAACTGCTGTCTGTTACTTTGGGTAGGCACCTCTGGTTTTCCAAAGTGCTAGGACGGCTACCAGGGGATAAATTCCATCCACGGAGGAAACCCAATTAACTTAGGGAAGAAAAATAATAACAACATCACCCCGAGATCCCTGATGAAGTTCTTTATTTTATTTTTTTCAGATAAAACTTATTTTATTATTTCATTTTAGTTAAATTTCAAATTAGCCTAATTTGAGAATGAAGGGAGAGGAAAGTTGGGCTTAATCATACACATTCTTACTTGACTCCAATCTTTATGAAAAGGTATCTTTCAAAATCAAAACCTTGAAAAGCCTACTCCCTGATGTACTTTTCTACTCTGACAATGTGTGTTCTTTCTTTTTCTTTTCCCTGGTGACTTGGAAGTTGCATGAGGCTATAGTGAATGATGGGGCCATTTGCTGTATTAATGGCAAAGACGCAATCTCACACAAAGCAACATCAGTCTCTTTGATCATTTGAAGAAAGCTCATTACAAACCAAATAATTCATGAACCAACGTCCATCCATAAGGGATAATTTGCACTAATTGTACTAAATTAAGTTGATAAATTATACAGGATTCAGAGAGAAAATTCTTCTGTCAATATGGAGATATTTCTCAACATTTTAAAAGGTAGATTTTACTGGCAGGTGCTAACCACTTCATTTTGTGATTTTCCTTCCACCAGATGAAACCTCAACCTATTTAAGTATAAAATAGGCATAATAATAGGATTTACAACACTTATTGTGACAGCTAACTCAGACAATACATATGTATAAGTAAATGTAGGCATTCCATCAATAGTAATCATTATTCTTGTATCAGAACCCAGGATATGGTAACAATAACCACCACACAATAAGCAGCTGGATCATCATAAGTTTGAGTGGACACTGTCAATATATCTATTACATTGGGAGGAGAAAGAATTTCCCTAGAATGAAAGACCGAAATTCTCTTTATTCGGTTTCTATCTGGTTGGTGAATAAGTCAATCCCTTTTCTGGTTGATTAAATCCAAGGTCTAGAGAAACCTAAAATATATGTTGTAGTAGTAATAATAATAATACTCATATACACCTATTTCTCATTTTAATTAAATGATTTTTTTATAAAACTAAATTCCATTAGGACAAGAACAATATTCTAATGTTTAGTGTGATATTAATTCATTCATTAAAACTTTGTTAAGTAGTAAGTGCAGATTAACTTCTTATTCTTTTATATTTGGGGAAATAATATTTGCCAAGATACAGAATAAAGTCTTGCCTAGTAAAATAACATACAGTGTGTCTAAATCATAAAGATTCATAAAGAAATAACTGGTCAATCAGGAGGTTAACTCTGAAACTGCAAACTAAAATAAATCCTTCCTCTTCTCATTTTATTTTCTCAGGTATTTTTCACAGCAACAAAAAATCTGACTACCACAACAATATCAATCAAATATTTTAAGGTGTTTGCTTTGTTTATGGTCTATCTTGTCAATGACCTGGCAATAGCATAACACAATGACACATTTTGAAGAAAATTAGGTAGCAACAGGAAACTCCATTCTAGGACAGGAAATGAAGTTCCACAGAAATACAGCTGTCAGTGTCCAGGCCTTTGATGAGCAACTACATCACCATCGTTTCCTCACCTGCTTGTCATATTTGCTTCTCCCCCTGGTAGGAAATGATGAAGGAATATAGTCATAGTAATTCTAATCACCTATTGTAGGTCTCAGATTTCATCAGTTAGGTGAAGCACAAGTAAACCAGTACAAGTCATGTGTAGCTTAGTAACAGGGATATATTCTGAGAAGTGTGTCATTGGGCAATTTTATTGATGTGTGAATATCATAGTGTACTTACAAAAAACTAGCTGGTATCAGGCAATTGGCCTGGATTCTATGTAGTCAAGAGTTATATAAGATATATAAGATAGCTGTCAGCATAACATGGTATATTCTTTCAAGGTAAATGTTCTATTTTAATAAATAGGCATACACTCTAAATAATGTTTAAAAGTATACTAGCTGACATGTTGGTGCACGCCTCTAATCCTAGTGGCTAAGGAGGCTGAGACAGGAGGATCGATCACAAGTTCAAAGCCAGCCTCAGCAACTTTTTTTCTTTTTTTTTTTTTTTTTTTTTTTTTTTTTTTTTTTTTTTTTTTGGCAGTGCTGGGGATCAAACCCAGGGCCTTGTGCTTGCAAAACAAGCACTTACTGACTGAGCTATCCCCCCAGCCCCAGCCTTAACAACTTGGTGAGGCCCTAAGCAACTTAGTGAGACCTGTCTCAAAATAAAAAATAAATAAATATAAAGGGCTGGGGATGTGGCTCAATGGTTAAAGCACCCCTGGGTTCAACCCCTAGTCTCCAAAACAAACAAACAAAAAAGTAAATACACAAACCAGTAACAGAGTCCTTTGTTATCAAGTATTATGAACTGTACCTAATAATATTACTACACTTTGATAATACTGGCTGTGCAGTAGGTTTGTTTACACCAGCATCAACACACGCACAAAGGTGAGTAATTCAGTGTGCTATGGCATTATGAAGGTAATGATGTCACTAGATGACAAGATTTTTCAGCTCAATTATAATCTTATGAGACCGCCATCATATAAGCAATTCATTGCTAACTGAAATAGTATATGATACATGACTGTATTGCAGTGTGGTAAGGAGCAGATAATAAGGCTTTTCTGAAGCCAGAAGGTTGGATTTTATGTCTTCAGTGTTACCATTGTAAATCATTCCACCATTCTAAATCAGTTAATTCATCATACTATAGCTTGTTTTATTTGGACTAATACATGCAACAAATCTAGCACTTATCCTGACACATATGCTGTCAGTGAATATTATAAATTATTGTCATTTCAAGCACTTACGTCTCTTTTAATAACACTACTTTCAATGACACCTTACTTGTGCATCAGTATCAGGGAATGAGGGAAATGCATGTAAATTTCCATATACTAGAAGCTTATGCTCTTAAGTTCAAACCATTTTTGTCTGAACCATTTTATTTTAATTTATTCCAGAAAAAATATATGCTACCATGAAGTTGCAAATAGAAATAACGACTATGGTTTAAATATGTTTTGATATTTTCATTATCACTGTGATATTCACATGACAGTATCGTGATACCTAAAAGAAAATTTGAAATGGACAGGACCAATTCCATCTCCATTAAAAGGTCTCAGGCTTCTGAAATTTGGGGGATTTTTACCCTTTACTCTGCTGCGTTCAATGTTTCTAGCTAGATCAAATCTATGGCTTACATATTGTCCTCAGGAATTGATATCCTATTACATTTTTGGTCCTCCTGTTTTCATGGGGTATGTAGATATTTTTGTTTGGAAAAGCTTAAGGACTATATTTTAAGTGAGGCCTGGTTGCAATCAACCACAAGAATAAAATTCTGTGACTTCTTTTCAGCAGTCCTGAGAATCTCCACAATACAGTGGATTTGGTCAAATCTCTTGACTTGAAGAATGTCATAACTCAAGAAAATTGTAGGTTGCAACATGATCAGAAGCCAACACATAGAAAGATTGTCTGATAGTGGTTAAGCAGCTCAGCAGATCGCGGCTGCAGCATCAATAGAGGCCAGAAGAGCAACCTTGGCAGAGAGTAGTGTTGAGGGAAGAATCTGGAGCAGAGATCCACAAAAAGATCCAGATAATTGATTTCAGATGTGGCTGGCCTCCCATTTCCACTCCTATATGTCCTCCACACACTGTAGTAAAGTAAAAGTGGGACAGCTGATGTTCTCCATTTCACAAAAGGAACTATTGATCCAACAAACTGAAGAAAAACTGATATAAATACCATGGCCAAGATCCACCAATGAGTAAGGCTGGAGAGAGGCTAAGGGAGTGCATGCAAATTTCTTGTGTTTTTTACCCACACTACTCAAAAATTTTTCCAGATCTTTCTTGCTGCTATTAGTCATCTCTTTTAGTGTTTTCTGCCTCTGACTTCCAATGAACCCTAAAACTGACATCACACAGTTAAACTATAGTTCCTAACCACTTACCTATTTTATAAAAAACTAGAAGAGAGGAGTTTAAAGATTTCCAGTACAAATGAATAGATATTTGAGGAGCTAGAAATGCTAATTACACTTATTTGATCTTTAACCATTGTACACACATGAAATTATCTCGCTGTACCTCATAAATATGTACAATTATTATATGTCAAATAAAAATAAGCTGTAAAATATTATCTAGAATGAGTTCATTGACATGGAATGAGGGCTAGAGAGTTCTTTCTCAACCAGACATTAACCCACATGACATGTGAGATCTCTTTTAAACTGTTCAACACAATTGTGTTAAACAACAAATTCAGAGTTAAATGAAAAGGGCAGATAGAGACTAGACCAAACTAAGCCATCTTGTATTTGCCTTCTTAATACACATTAGTTCTATAAATTATTCTAGTGTCTGAGGGCCACTAAAATACTCATTATGTCATTTTAGAAAAAAATCAATAGCATATGTTTATATAACTATCTAGGACTATGAAAAACTTTGTACTTTGAAAAGTAGAGAAAATTTATTGAGAGAATTACAGCTCTTAAGCATTTCCAGGCCTCTTTAAGCATCTCATATTTGATTTTCAGACCAACAAACAATCATCTGCAGCTTGATAATCTCTCTAAGGTCCTATCTTCTATAATATGAATGTTTATGATATTTGTTTTATAATTGTGTAACTATGATAAGATTAATTATAAATGGGTGTAATTTTAAAATACAGTTGAGCTGAATCATATGAGCTTCTGGTACAGAACATTTAAACATTGCATGATTGAATTAAAACATCTGGCAGTTTACATAGCATAGGAGGAGATTTTTTAAAGCTAGCATTTAAGTTTTGTATGCATTTGAGCATGGTAATTGCTTTGGGAAACACTTGTTTTAAATTATTGACCCTGTGATGAAGTGATCATCAATAAAACTTATATCATCAATAAAGAATTAACCGAGCATCTATTATGTGAAAATCTATTTTGCTAGGCATTGGGTAAATACAGAGTTATAGAGGCAATCTCTGAATTAAAGGTTTTATGAAGCAAGTAGGAATACAAATAGAAACTAACATCAAAGCTTGATAATGACTCTTGGCGTCTGCCTCATCTTGAAGACATTTGAATTTTTGACATAAAATTAGAAGAGAACTTAGAGTACAATACTCTTTAAAAGTAAAGAAATCGAGGCTGGCAAAGTGAGCAATCCCCAGTACTTCCGTAGAACCTGGTTCACAGAAGAAACACAGGAAACATGTATTAATCAAATGCATGAAGGAAGTTTTTCGTACAAAGTCATTCGGTCTACACTTCTGAATATAGAATCCAGATATCCTGACCCATAGTCTTGTGGCCAAACATTTTGGACTTTCACCTTGAGCTATAAAATTAAGCCACAATTGTTTTATTTGTTTCTATTTACCTTTTTTATTTTCAGATAATTATAGACGCTCACGCAGATATGAGATATGATACATAGTATGCCCCTTACCCTTTATCAGTTTGCCCTAAAGAGAACACCTTTCAAAACTGCAGCATAGTACCACAACCAGGGTACTTACATTTCTACATCTGCTGTTGTACTTTTGTCAACACACTCATTTTCTGCTACTGAACCTCTTCCTTAATTCCCATAAACCTCTTCTCCATATTTGTAATTTCATCAATGCAAGAATATCAAATAAATGGAATCATGCAGTATGTATCCTTTTAGGATTGGATTTTTTTTTTCCATTGGCGTAATTCTCCAGTGATTTATCCAGGTTGCTGCAAGGTATCAATAGTTCATTGCTGAATAGTGTGTTAGTATAGTTTGTTAAATCCTTCACTCATCGTTTAATCATTGTAGGGCATCTGAGTTGTTTGCATTCAGTACTATTATGAATAATGCTACTTTAAACATTTACATTCAAATTTTATTGGAATAAAAGTTTTCATTTCCATGAATTAAATGCTCTGGAATACAATAACTGGATTGAATAGTCAATTCACATTTTTTTAAAGAAACCACTAAACTGTTTTTCTTAATGGTTGTACTATTCTATTTTCCCACAAGTACTGTGTCAGTGACCCAACATCTCACTAAGGTCACTACTGATAGATATGCAGTTATAGCTCATGTAACTTTAGTTTTAATTTCCTTAATGTCTAATGATGTTGAATACCTTTCCAGCTGCTTATTTGCTTTCTGTATGTCATCTTTAGTCTTCTCCCATTTTCTGATTGAATAGGTCTTTTTCTTTGTTTTTAACTGTGGGATGTAGGTGGGATATTCCATATCTCTATACAAGTTCTCTGTGGGATATGTGGTTTGCAAATATTTTCTCCCAGTCTGTAACTTGTCGTTTCAATGTCTCAACATGGTCTTTGGTGGAGCAACAGTTTTCAATTTTGATGAAATCCAGTTTAATGCTTTATCATTTTTTCCTTCTGTGTATCATGCATTTGATTGAAGTCTGAGATTTTGTGCTGTTTTTCTGTATAAAATTTCAGGGTTTTACATTTTACATTTAAGTTTGTGACACATTTTGAGTTCATTTTTGTGTAAGATGTGATGTCTATGTCAAGGAAATTGTCGTGGTGGTGGTTGCTTATGGACCAAATTGTTTTGCAACTATATTAAAATCAGTTGTTCATATTTATATGGTCTAGTTCTGTGTTCTGGGTATTGTTCCATTACTATATGTCTATCTCTCCACCAATGCAGCACAGTCTTGGTTACTGTAATTATGCAATAAGGTTGGAAATTGGATGAACTGATTCCCTCTGTTACTCCTCTCTTTCTACATTGTTTCGGCAATTCCAATGTCATGCCACTGGTATAAATGTTTGAGAATAATCTTATCTATATATACAAAAAAATGGGATTCTGTAAGAATTGCATTAAACCTATATATCAAGGTGGGGAGAATTGCCATCTTTATGGCGTTGAATCTTCTTCTTCATTAACATGGCTGGTCTTTCCATTTGTTTAGAACTTCTTCGATTTACATTACCAGAGTTGTATAGCTTTCATCCAACAAGTCCTGTGCATTTTTTGTTGTTGTTAGAAGTGTATCTAAGTAATTTTGTTTCAGTGATTGGATTTGGCATGGCATTTTTATTTTGGGGGTCCATGAATTCATTGCTAGAATATGTAGAATATATAAAATAGAGTAATATAATTTTATGTTAAACTAGCATTCTTTGACCTAGCCAAATTCACTTAAAACTTCTGCAGATCTTTCAATAGATTCCTTGGGATGTCCTATTTAGTCAATTCTGTCATCTGCAAATAGAGACAATTTTATCTTGATGACCGCTGATATGCTTTCTATTTCATTATCATGTCTTTTGCACTTGCCACAACTTCCAGTCCTCTTTGGTGATGAGAGTACATATCTTTGACTTTTTGCCAATCTTAGGGGGAAGAAAGCAATAATATTTTCACCACTAAGTACAATGTTAGTAATAGGTTGTTGTTGTTTTGTTTAGTTTTATTTTGAGATTAAGTTCCCCTCTAATTTTATCATAAATGAACATCAAACATGAAATGCTTTTTTCTGCATCAATTCATATAATCATATATTTTTCCCTAGCCTACTTACATGATAGATTATGTTTATTGATTTTCTAGTATTAAACCAGTCTTAAATTCTAGAAATAAAGCACAATAGGTTATGATATATACAAATGATAAACATAAATAGGTAGATAGATACCTTCTCATCAGTTGCTAAATTTTATTTGCTGATATTTTGTAAGAAGTTTTTGCATGGGTATTCAGGAGGAGTATTGGTCTGATTTTTGGTTATTGTTTGTTTTTGGTATTAGAGTAGCTTCATAAAATAAATTGGGAAATTTTTCTCCCCTTCTATTTTCTGGAAAAGATTATATAAATTGTATTAATATTTTTTAAAATTTTCTGTAAAATTCTTCCGAGAGACCCTCTGGGCCTAGAGATTTCTCTTTATGAAGTTTTCAAAATATAAATTCAATTTCTTTGATAGTTCTAGAACTACTCACATTGCCTAATTCATATCGGATAAACTGTTGTAGTTTGTGTTTTTTGATGAATGGTGTATTTAATCCATATCATCATGTTTTAAGTGTAGGGTTGTTTATAGTTTTCTTTAATAATTTTTTTGTTGTCTGAAAAGTCTGTAGTGATGTTCCAGTTTTGTTCCAATATTAGTAACTTTTTGTTATGACTTAGATATGGTGTGTCCCCCAAAAGCTCAAATGTGAGACAATGCAAGGAAGTTTAGAGGTAAAATGATTGATAGTCAACCTAATCAATGCATCAATCTCCTGATAGGGGTTGACTGGATGGTAACTGTAAGCAGATAGGGTATAGCTGGTACAGGTGGGTCACTGGGGATGTGTCTTTGGGGTTTATATTTTGACCTTGCTGAGCAGAGCTTTCTCTGCTTCCTGATCATCTTGTCCTGAGCCACTTTTCTCCACTACTCCCTTCTGCCATGTGCTGCTTCACACTGAGCCCCAAGGAATGAATCTGCCATCTATAGACTGAGATCTCTGAAATCATGAGCTCCAAATAAACTTTTCCTTCTCTAAAATTGTTCTCATCATACCTTTTAGTCATAACAGCAAAAAAAAAAAAAAAAAAAAAAAAGACTTACTGAAACCTTTGTGATTTTTCCCCTAACATTGTCAGTCTTGCTAGAAGTTTGTCCATTTTATTGGTCTTTTTTGTTGTTGTTGACTTTGCTGGCATGTTATTTTATTTATTTCATTTTATTTTTTTATTTTTACAAACTGCATTTTGATTCATTGTACACAAATGGGGTACAACTTTTTGTTTCTATGGCTCTGCCCGATGTAGATTCATACCATTCATGTAATCATACTTGTACATAGGGTGATGATGTCTGTCTCACTCCACCATTTTTCAATACCCCCTCCCTCTCATTTCCTTCTACATAATCTAAAGTTCCCCCATTCTTCTTTCCACCGCCCCCGCCCCATTATATATCATCATCCACTTATCAGGGAAAACATTTGGCCTTTGATTTTTCAAGATTGACAAATTTCACTTAGAATGATACTCTCCAATTCCATCCATTTATCTGCAAATGCCATACTATTATTCTTCTTTATGGCTGAATAATATTCCATTGATGTCGGCATGAATGTAGGGGGAAAAGCACACTTTTACATTGCTGGTGAAGTTGCAAATTGGTGCAGCCACTCTGTAAAGTGTGGAGAATCCTCAGAAAACTTGGAATGGACCCACCATTTGGCCCAGTTATCCCATTCCTCAGTTTATACCCAAAGGACTTAAAATCAGCATATTACAGTAACAGCCACATCAATGTTTATAGCAGTTTAATTCACAATAGCTAGATTATGGAACCAACCTAGATGTCCTTCAACAGATAAATGGATAAAGAAACTGTGGTATATATACACAATGGAATATTATTTTTTGGTCTTTTTGAAGAAGCAGGTCTTTCAGATAGTCTCTATTATTTTTCTATTTTCAATTTCATTGATTTCTACTCTTACTTTTATTTCCTTCTTTACACTGATCTGATTTCTGATGAAAAATCTGCTGTCTTCCATATTGGTTTTTCCTCCTATAGGTAAGATACTTCTTTATTTCTGTGTTTTTGGTTTTTTTGTTTGGTTTTGTTTTGTTTTGTTTTTTGTACTGGGGATTGAACCCAGGGGCACTCAACCACTGAACCACATCCCAGGACCTTTTTTGTATTTTATTTAGAGACAGGGTCTCACTTAGTTGCTTGGCACCTCGCTTTTGCTGAGGCTGGGTTTGAACTCATGATTCTCCTGTCTCAGTCTCCCAAGATGCTGGAATTACATGCCTACGCCACCACGCCCAGCTTTATTTTTGCTTTTAAAGATGTTTCACTTGTCCTCACTTTTCATAAGTTTGCTTGATGTGTCTTCTTGGTTTGGATTTCTTTGGGTTTATCCTGCTTGGAGCTCTCTCAGCTTCTCAAATTTTTCCAAATCTATACCTTCACATATGTGTTTGTTCATTGCCCCTCAAATCCACTCACACAATCTTCATCATTCCTACGACTTGTCATGAAAATACCAGTGTCTACTATTGGGATGTAATCTCCAGATATTTCAGAACTACCAAATGTTGTTAAATTCCCAACAAAGGTGAAGATAATATCTTCTCCCCTAACAATGCCCTTACTTAACATTTGGACTCGAACACTATTCCACTTATTCCTAAAGACCAGCCTTCCCTCCCTTCTCTCCACAGAAGCCAGAAATTAGTCAAGGTCCAAACAAGAGCTATTTTTCTTTTTACTCCTCATAACTTTCTCCCATCCTAACATCTGTTCTTCTTCTTCCAGATAGAATAATGTACCATGTATATCAATGGGTGCAAATAGCTAAAGTATTTGAATTAATTCCTTACATTATCTTCACTCACTTCTAAGTTACTCAATACTGCCCAGCATATTAATACTGCAGGGGATTTAAAAGGTTATGTTACAATATTTGTTACATCAATGATTTGATAATGGTTGAGAAGACAAAATACATACTTCTGAATAAATACTAAATAAATAATGTTTTAGTTAGTTTAGTGTCACTGTTACATAATAGACCTGACAAGAACAACACAATAGAGCAGGAAAAGTTTATTTTTGCTCATATTTTCAGAGTCTCATTCCATAGTTGGCCAACTCCATATCTCTGGGCCTGTGGAGAACAGAATATCATGGCAGAAGAGTATGGCAGAGGAAAGCAGCTCAGGAATGGCACCAAGAAGCAGAGAGAGCTCTATTCATCAGGAATAAAATATAAACCCCAAAGTCACACCCCCAATGACCTACCTCCTCCAGCCACACCCTATCACAGCCTACAGTTACCGTAATTCACATCAGTGAATCCTCTGATTGGTTCATCATTCTCATAATCAAATAATTTCACTGTGAACCTTATTGCATTGTCTAACATGTGAGTTTTAGTGAGGCACCTCATATCTAAATCATAACATTCTACCCTCGCTCCAAAAAGTTCATGCCATTTCACAGTGAAAAAATATATGTAGTCCATTTTTAGCAACTGCAGCATTACCCAAAAGTTCATGTCCAAAGTCTCCTCTAAAACTCAAGACAAACTCTCTGCATGAGCTCCTGTTAAAATCAAAACCAAGTTACATATATCCAATATCTAATGGCATAGAGTGAACATTTTCATTCCAAAACCGAGAAAGAGCAGCATAGAAAGAAAGGATGGACCAAAGCAAAAACCAAAATCCAACCTGGCAATTAAGTCCTCTAGCTCTATGTTCAGTATCTGGAGCACATGGCATTTTGATGACCTTCCAAAGTGCTTCCGTAGCTCCATTATTCTGGTTTTGATGGTTATAGTCCATTGGTTTGTCTCTTTTCAATTTCTATAGCTTTCCTCATCAGATGTTCCACAGTACTGATATACTTCAATCTCAGGGATCTCCAATGCAGCTTTGGCTTTCTTTTCACATCCTTATGCATCACCTTTTTAGGGAAGCCTGCAATGATTCTGACCTGCTACATTTTTGCTGTTCTCCATGTCCTTTCTTTGAAATCTCAAAGGAAGCCTCCAATACCCCTAGCTCCAACATTCTACATTCCTATGGAACCAGCACCACATGGATGACACCAAGGTCTGCCACTATCTGAAGCAACAGCCAAACCTCTTGGAACCATGACTGCAATAGCCTCTGAGTGCCTGGATAACTGAGCATGGTGAAACAACTTCCTTAACCAATGGGCAAGTAAGACACACCAATGATCTTGCCTCGAAGGAATTTTTATATTTGCACCCTTGAGCCTGAGATGTGTGGTCTTGTTAATTCCCAAGATACTCTCAAGTCATCTTTCCTATTGTTTCTGGGTAGAGTACTTAACATTTCTTTTCTTTTCTTTTTCTTTCTTTCTTCTTCTTTTTTCTTTTTTTTTTTTTTTTTTGTATGGATATTGAATTCTGGGGCACTTGACCACTGAGCCAGAGCCACAGCCTTATTTTGTATTTTATTTAGAGACAAAGTCTCACTGAGTTGCTTAGCACCTCACTTTTCCAGAAGCTGGCTTTGCACTTGTGATCCTCCTGCCTCAGCCTCCCAAGCCACTGGGATTACAGATGTGTACCACTTCACCTGACATACTTAGCATATCTTGAGTTTCTGTAATCTTCTTAACAGCCACAAATTTCTTAGCCCCAGATTTATTCATTCTTTTCGGTCCAAACTGCAACTTTTCAAATCTTTCTGCTCCTGATTATTACAGTAAACTTGATTTTAAGGAACCAGCAGTATCCATGCCACCATCTGAGTGCTGTGCAATCTTAAAATGTCCTCCATCAGATTAATATGTACATAACCTTTAAATTCAGTCTTACTCAAAGACTCAGGACATGGGCAAAATGTGGACAACTTCTTTTCAAGACTACAACATGATTGACTTCCAGGCCAATTTCTCCAAGAGGGTCCTCCTCTTCTGGAACCTCATAAGCCCAGTCTTTATGGTCCACAGTCCTATCAGCATTCTGGTCTTTTGAGTTCTACCAAAATTCACCCATTAAGATCCACTTAGAACGTTCTAAAGCTTTTCCACATTGCAGAATTTCTAAACTTTTTAGAATTACTCCTCTCCCCAAACCAGTTTCAAATACTTCTGAACTACATAGTCAAGTTAGTCACAGCAACAGCCCTGTTTCTCAGACCAATTTCTGTTTAATCAGCTTTGCATTTCTGTGACCAAAAGACTTGACAAGAACAACATGGAGGAGGGAAAGTTTATTTTTGCTCATGTTTTCAGAGATTTGGTCCATGGTTGGCCACACCCTAGCTCTGGGCACAAGGTGAGGCAGAACATGATGGCAGAAGAATGTGATAGTGGGCATGGCATCAGAAGTAAAGAAACCTCTCTTCACCAGGGACAAAATATAAACCCCAAAGGCATGCCCCCAGGGACCTACCTTCTCCAGTCAAACCCTACCCCAGCCTCTAATTACCAACCAGATAATATGTATCGGTAGGTTAATCCACAGATTAGGTTTTAACTCTCATAATATAATCATTTCATCTCTGAATATTTTTGCCTTATCTCACATATAAGACTTTTGGGGACACTTTCTGTGTAAATCATAATATATAATTAAACTAATTTTAACATGCCAGGTTTTAGAGTATGAAAAAAAACTCTCCTTAATTATTTTCTCTTTAATTTTCAAAGAAAACACTAACAATATTAGGACCTTGACCCCAGAAAATTTACATAGCTCATCCTATGTTATAGATGTAGTAAATAGTGAATTTAGGACGAAACTCTGGGTCTCTACTCTGATTACTGGATCATGTTAAGGGACTCTTAGGGTGATAGTTATTTTAGCTCATATAAAAAAATCATCTGAAAAATAAACTGAAGAATGGGGAAAGGAGGAAAAGCTGGCAAAGTGGCTGCTGTAACAAATTGAACCACAAAAGCAAGCAATCTCAGGAAATGTTAGCAGATAAAATTTGAGATGCTCATTTAATAATGGCATATGTTTTAAAAATGAAGAGGAAGAAAAGATGTATTTCTCTTAACAATCTAACAAGATAAAATTCTGTTTACTCTTGCTTTAATGCCTGAAGCTCTTACTGTGGTACTTCCTGATTCAGTAATTAGTGAGTGGTAAACAAGCTAGATTTAAAGTTGCCTAATAAAAGTTTCCTTATAGCAAGCACTAAAAGCATCAAGAATCTACAGCCAGGGAAAATGGCTTTCAAACTGTAGTCTAAGAAGTGTTTGGTGATTTTAAAAAACACAGGAAAATCATTCCAAAAGCAGGGAATGTTACAAATTTTATTGATTACTCTTTCCTCTGTTCAGAACAATCCAGAGCACATAGTAGGAACTCACTATATGTTAAGTGACTTCTAGAAAATTATTCCTCTAATTACAAACAAATTCACAAGAAACATGTCATTTGATGTTGTCTCAGGGTAACTTTACCCAGCCTGAAATTAACTTCTGAGTCCTTAACCCAACACAGCTTTTTCCAACAAATCAACAAGGTAGAAGACTTAGCAACTCAATAAATACGGTGCCATCACGTAGGAAGAAACTGCCCCCAATTATTCAAAGCCAATTTCCCATATCCGAATGCTTGGGGAACATAAAGCAACAAGGAAAAGTGGAGGATTTAAAGATAAACCAAATTCCAATCCTAATTGTGTCACTTGCTCACTGAATAATTCTGAGTCTCGGTTTTCTTTTAATCTACATAATAATATCTCTTAAGATCCTTGGGATGATTGAAAAGGGAAGGATATACAGATTTAAAAGTCCCCTGTCATGTAGTATGTACATATTTGCAGAATACAAATATGTAAATCAGATTCTGAAAATTCACTCCCTTTCTAGGATACTTGCCAACAGATTTATCAATTATTCCAACATAATTCTATTAAATTTTAATAGCTGAGAACTAGATGCAGGGTAATTTCCACGGATAATTTATACCTGTGTAATTCTAACTTCCAGGTCTGCTAAATCCTGTAGCCACTGATGATTAGTGAATGGAGCAAACATCATCTTCCCATTTATGTAAAGCTCACAGATTTTTAAAAAAATCCGAATAGTATATAAGCCATAGTTGTTTATTGCACATTAAGTAACCACTTATGGTGTGGCTAACAACACATCATACAAACAAGGCCCCATATCTAAAACTCACATATAATCATTCTTGAAAACTATGTCTCAGGGATAGCTCATTCGGAGCTCTGTATAAAAAATAGCCAAAGAAGAAATTTTGTCAGTGTGGTCCATATTGATCCTGCATGAGTTGAGCCAAAAAGCAATAATCATTGAATCACCTTGAATTTTCCCTTATAAATCAGGAGCAGGGTAAGACTTAAATGAGATATCGGTCTTCTTTCCCATCAATCCAATTATTTGCCCTTCTGTTTTCAGAATTTTTGTGTATATAAAATTGTGCTGTTTTTTTTTAGGTACCCTGAAACAATAGTTAATTCCTAAAGGTCTCTTTGTTCGAATGTCCTTGGTTCTAGGAATGTATCTGAGTGGTGGGTGACATGGATATCATAATAAGGGTTGTTCATGTGCTGTGTGTAAAACACTGTGGTAAGTGTTTTTATTTAATCAGATTGCTAGCTCAAAAAGATAGGTGCTACCAATACTCCTGTGTGTTTGAGAAAATGAACCTGTAGAGGTTTGACACTTTCCTAAGATTCACACCTGGGAAGTGCAGAGATTAAATATGATTTTATCTGCTTGCAAAGTCTACCCTCTTTGCCACAACTATTCTGCTGGTCAGGACATTATTTAGAGAATTATTAAGGGAGAATTCGAGGCCAGGTAAGTTCAAAAGATTATCCAACTCAGTTTCTGGAATTTGAGTTGCCATGCTCTTACTTTTGATGATCTTTAAAACACAGGGGAAGTCAAAACAAGAATCAGAATGATTTGATTTTCTTTATGTGTTTTGATAAAAGGTGCATTCCAAACATTTCTATATCTCCTTTCTCAGTTTTAGAATAAGTAGGAAGAAATAAGAGAGAAAAGTTCAAATTGAGGAAAGTTGATTTCCAAAGTATAAAATGTAGGCTCCAAAACTGCTAAAAACATTAAATACACCCCTCATTCTTCCCAACCTATCTCTTAAGTAACTGAGAAGTGAAAAATATGTATCTCTGATGTCTCCTCTACTTTTTGTGCACTTTGCCTTTCAGGCCTATTAAAAATAGTACTCATTAACACCAAACAAGAATTTATATCTTCTATACATAAATTAGCATATCAATTTTAAGAATCCTAACTCTATGGCAATGCAGTTTTAAAGCATCAGATTAGGTTTAGTCATCCTGTTCCTTCCCTCTCCCACATTCCCATTTACCTCTTCTCTTCTAACTTCCTTAGTTGCCAACTCCAAGTCGTAGGAGTTTTGAGCCTCAGGAATATAAGTACGTATCTAGAGGTTGATTGCTACATCTGAACACGCCTGCCACCCAGTGCCCACTCCATGTTCACAGAAGCCCAGGCATTGGCCTTTTCCAGGACACCTCACTCCCACTAGTCTTGCTTGCTGTCTTTCTATAGTGCACCACTGGAATACTCTCAGGGTACAAATGTCAGTCAGATGTTTGCAAGAGAATTTTCCAGACCTATTCATTTGGCTGGATATTGGGGTACTATATTTCTCATGACTTTAAAAGATAATTTTGTTTATTTTTATTGAAAATCTCAGTACTCTTCTGGGATGCAGTACATGACCAAATGGAGAATTCTGTCAATTCTATCCATGTCAACTTTGTAAACTGTTCCCTTCTACAGTAAATGTGTGGGTGAGGAATTAGATAGAAAACCCAAACGCTTTTCTTATAGTTGTTAGAAATTATTCAAAAGGCAGGGTAATGAGGTTGACACACAACGTTATACTCTGCTTTGTGCCCTTAAACTGAGCATGACCCAGTAAATCCAGCCCATATGACCATAGACTCCAGGCTAGTACTCAGGCTGATAATCCAGACCTGCCCCAATGCCAGAACAGTTCAGAGGCCTCAAGCTGTGGACTACCCCAAGCACCAGGCTGGACCCCTCAGCCATAGGCTACAGGCCAACCTCAGAACCAAGTGCACAGCCCTAGCTCTCAATCCAGCACCTGCCTCTAGGACAGTCCCTATGGATATAAACTTTAGGCCAATAGCCCCAGGCCCCAACCTAACACCAGCAAAGTGAGTCTCCAAGCCCCCCAGCTCCAGGCAGGATCCTAAAGCCGCAAGCTCTAAACCTTCCCATTGTACTCAGCCTCCAAGCTTGCCCCACTTAGCAGTTTGCAGGTCTAGGCTTATGGTCCCAGGTCCCAGTGCCAGATCAGCCCCAGAGGTCCTGGACTTTGTACTCAACTCAGTGTCAGCAATGTGCATACAGACTGAAACTTCAGCCCTGCCTCAGCACCAAGCTAGTTTCTGCATCCCTAGTCATCACGTCTGTCCCTATGGACACAAGATTCAGGACAACCTAGCACCAAACCAGCCCCTACAGTCGTAGCTTCCATTCTGCTCCAGATTCAAGTTTATACACTGACCTCGAACACCAGGTAAGAACCTGTGTATACAGCCTCTAGGCCTGCCCAATGCCAGCAGTCCTATGCTCTGGCAGATCTAGGGTACAGCCTACACCAGAATATTCAGGGTCTGGGTATGTGTTGATAGTCTCCAGAGTTGGACTTGACACCCACCAAATCTAGGTACCTAGGTCCCAGGCTGACCCTTGAGAACCTCAGAGCCAGCCTAGCCCTCATAGACCTACCCTCTAGTTCAATATGTGCACATTCATCCTCTGGGCCAGCACTAGCAGACACAGGCCCCGTGTCCATCTTCATAGCCCCAGATTCCTGTCCATCCCTAGTGTCTCCATAGACCAGGCCAACACCTATGACTCTAGCTCCAAGCCCACCCCAATAGACTCAATGCCAGGTTGTACTGTGGGGACTGAAGCTCTAAGAATACCCCTATAGACCCAGGCTCTAAGCCAGCCCCAATGGACTCAAGCTCCAGACTCATCCCATTGATCCATGCTCCAGACCAATCACCACAGACTCACTCAACTGAGCCAACCCTAATGGATTCAGGATTCAAGTACAAACTGTTAGATCTAGGCACCAGGTCAACCTACCCAAGGACTCCATCGGCAACCCTGCCCTTGGACCATGTCTGAGGTCTGGCCCAGAATCTCTGGATAGGCTGACTGGTAAAGGGTTTTCCCAAACAAAGAAAACTGCAAAGCCTAGTTAAATCCCTATTTATTCAAATGTACAGACATAATATAATTGTGTACTTACAATTTATATTTGTCCATTGACAAAAAATGTAGAAATGGTCTTTAAAATATTCAAAAGTAAAATCACTTTTTTAAAGAGCATGGTAAGCAATTACTAGGGAAAAGATATAATGCTAATTGCTCTGAGAGCCACATAATTTGTAAGACAAGGCTGCTGTTCTCAGATATATAGTGCATAGGGGATACTAAGTCTTCCTCTTTCACATGGGCCACAGTACTACTAGTAAAAGGCATTAAGGATCATGCCCACCACTGACGCTCAAATCTTATATAGGTCACATGAAAATCTAGTTAAGATTCAGTTTCAGATGCAATAACTCTTGGAGGGTCCCTGAGATTTTATATTTAAACAAGTACTCAAGTGATGTAGATGCTGCTGGTTCATGTACCACACTAGATTGACTGGAAACTACATAGGTAGACCACAGTCTCTGCTTTAAGAGATCAAAGTATTTTAGTGCAGTTGAAATCACTGTATACATCCTTTCTATAACAAGTGGTTATGACCCTAAAAAAGCAACCTCATAAAATCTTTACTGTGTAATGTCTCCCTGAGAAGCATGCCACACCCATGATATACTATGCATTTTGCATTTGCAAGGTATTCACCTCTCTAAGCCATCAATCTATCTAAAATATGAGTACCTAACTACAAAAGCTGTGGAGAATAGGAAGAGATCATGCTAGGTAGTTTCCAGTACATAAAAGTTGGCACCCAGGAAGGTGGCACTATTATTGTGATTTGAGGAAAATGGGGATTTATTTTTAAATGTTAATAATTAAACTTTATCTTTTCTAATCATAAAATGCAACATCATTAAGGAAAGTAAACCTCAGTAGGAATTTGTGATTTGAGTCATTTTTAAAGCACCACTGAAGGACATGTTCCAGCAGTAGCACTTGGTCAGAGGCTCCCATTAGTAATTAAGGACTGCTTGCAATCAGCAGTGTGCATTTGCATTATGTAAGACATACTGATTTCTGGAGGAAGTCAATCCCTATCTCTCCCCTGCTAATAAGAAATTTGGAGGCACGAAACAACCCCAGATGGTGCGTGTTTGTAGTAATGAATGAAGATACTTTAATGGTGTGAGTTAAGTTTTACTTTGTGTTTTTAATGAGGGACTCACTGCCCAGGACGTTTTAATTGTAAACTAGATTCCCCATGAGGTCTTAAAGTATTTTATGTTAAACATTAAGCTTTGTTAACTTGTATGGGTGATATTATTCATCCTTTAAGCACAAGGGAATATTAAAATATTTCATAATGAGCCATGAATACATAACATGATTCCAAAAATTTAATAATTCTAACCCACATGCCATTTCTCCAAATAAATTTCTTCTACCTGCACGAAGCCACGTTCAAATGAGAAGATTGAAACTCAATTTCACAGATATCAACAGTTATTTTCCTGAAATTCTAAGTGAAAATAACCAAGCAGCAAGTGGGATAAGACTTAACATTCTTTTGACCAAAATATTCTGATGTACAGGCAAGTCACTTTCTGAAATCTTTTTCTTGATTACCTGAAAAGTGACCTCACTTTGAGATCACTTATTTAATAAGATTCAGTCTCAATCTCCCAAGAACCATTCTAACTTTAAAAGTCTTATCTCTCATTTGATGGAATGTTCTTTACAAATGAAGATTTGCAGGAAAGAAGTCAGGCAGAACATTTTTGAAAGGCTTTACCAAAGGATTATGAAAATAAGACACGTAGAGATACATTAAGCATCACTAATCCATCTCAAGGAGGAAAAATAGTTTCTAGTCCCATTTTTGTCTCTAAGTTTGGTTGTTTGACCTTGGGCAAGTTCAAGAGTCCCGGGACCTCTCTTTCCTCGTCTGTCAAAGGAGAATCCTTTCAAGATCTGGTTGAGGATCACCTATAAACAGCCCCTACCTGGGCTGCTTCTTAAAAATGCACATTCCTCAGTCACACCCAATTCACTCAACCAGACTCCAAGGGCGTTATTTTTCTTGATGAATTTCTCAAGTGAATCTTGTTTTTACAAAGTATGAGAAACACTGGTGTAGATCTGTTTCAGGTCTTTAGGCTTCAACATCCTTTGCTTGGGAATATGGACCCAAACTGAATCACAGATCTTTACAAATGCCATTCCCAAGCTACTCCCCGTATCCCAGAGATACTGTGTCTCAGTCTCACCTAAAACTTGAGTCCTGCCGTCATTTTGAGGTTTAATTGTGTACTTACAATATGCAATGTCCTTTTTGCCTCTATCCTAATTGGAATGGGACATGTGGAGAAAATTAGGATGAGCATGTGGAGGAGAGTATGGGCAACTAGCAAGAAATCAGAAAATGACCAAAATCAATAAGACTTTCTTCACTACAAAATCAAAGGAAATACACCTATGTAAAATGTTCTGGTAGCTAAACACAACATGTATTAAAGTGTATGTAACAGGGTCCTATTTTATCACAATTTCAAAGATGCTTTTATGGAGATGTATATGTATACAATAGCTATTTAGACTTTTTGATATTTTTAGCACTACATAAGTACGAGAATAAGAAAGGTAATTACTGTTCCTGAAAGTAAGAGGTAAGGGGATAAGGGTTTGAATGAATGAAGGAGGAAAGAAAAATGAAAGAAGCAGCAAGAAAAAAGAAAGAAGAGTTTGTTTGATATGACTATTATTCATTTAAATAAAAATAAAATCTCTGTATATGTTTGTATACATATGTACACATCATACATATATAATTTTGAATAAAAAGAATAAATGTGAGTGTTGAAAAAATAAACCAGAAGTAAGAAAAAAAATAACAAATATTTAAAATATCTCACAAAAAACTGGCCATCTGCACCATACTTCTGAATACTATGCTATTATTCTAATTAGACATTTTCTAATTTAAAACCTAGAACTCTCAGAAGTTCTTTATAAAGAAGCATCTTTGGTTGTGTTTGGAGCACACTCTCAGTAAAAACTGTAGTTTGACTTGGATTAACCCTGCCAGGAAGTAGTTGCAGAACTCTGAGCAACCCCTTTTGGCACTCTGGTCCTCATGCAAATATTTGTGAAATGAAGAGATGAAGTCAGATTTTTTGAAGATTTTTTTTTTCACGATTGCTACTGCAGTCTGTAAATTCTGCCTCTGTAGGAATCCAAGTTTATTTTCTCCCTTTTCTCAAGTTTCAAACAAAAAAAAATCTGTTTTATAAAATTCAAACAACTTCCTTCAGTTATTTCTGGAGGCAGGGCCATTATTGACACCAGGGTCTACCCAGAAGACAGTGATAAGACACAATTTTTCCTACTAGAGGGAGGTAGAAGTAAAGGAGGGTTTCAAAGGTAATTTTTCTCTAAGAGTTAGGAAGACAGGAAGGAAGGAAGGTATCATAAGCATCTACAGGGTGTGAAGTGATCTTTTCAACCATGCAGGTATGTGCCCATTGAATGTAGCCACAGGAAAAAGCAATTGTCCCAGAGAAAATGACAGTCTTACATCCTTACCCTAGCCAAGATGTGGGTAATAACCCATCTGTTAGGGAAATGATGAAATGTGAGCCAAAGAAAATGAGTTCATGATCTCTAGATGTTAAAGAGAGAGAGAGAGAAAGAGAGCTCATGTAATATCTTAGAACTGCCTAAAGCTTTCCTTTAGCCTAGTTTCATTTCCTCTGTGAAGAATAATTTGCAGATCTCTTAGGACATCACCTGTAGGTGCATGCACTCTTCTAGTGCATTTTGTACTGTACTGTCCATCCCGAGCGCAGCAGGATGGACCTATGAAGTAATTTACCTGAAGACTTGAGTTCCTTTCTATAATATTTGAATTTTCAGGTCTGAGCAAGTCTGCAAAAGCCATCACCAGTCAGTCTTTTGATTCACGAAAAAGAATATTCTTTCTAAACTAAACATCCAAAACTAAAACTTATAGAGTCCAGTGCTTCTGGGAGATACCGTGTGACCTTGGAGATGCTTCTCCTTGCAGTATCTTTATTTTCAGTTTCCAAAGCAGAACTCTTGCCTCTCAGATTCAAAACAGAGATCCTGAGCTGGGATAATAACTCTGTGATAAAGCACAGAGCCTTGGGCCCTGGTTCAACTCCTAACATCAAAAACAAACAAAAAGCCAGAGGCCCAGACATATGAAGTGATGCACATAGTTGGTTACTATCTGTACCCCGAAGGACTCTTACCGTGACTACCAACGGACCCCAAACTGACTTAAGCAAAAAAAGAGGAGTCGTTGATTCAAATTAAGAGTAGGATGAGCTTCAAACTTAACTTGATTTATACTCTCAAAAAAAAAATCACCAGGACCAAATTTTTCTCTCCAGGGCTCTTATTTATTCGTCTTCTAAGTTGTTTCCTATTTCAGGAAGTTTCTCTCATAGTGCAAGATGCCTCCAGACTTGCTGTGGTGAAATTTCCATCCTCACCAGTCAAAAAGTTATTGTATCTCAATGCATCTGTGAACATAAAATATCCGATTCAAACCAAGATGTTCTTCTTGTAGCAAATTAGGATGTGAATAACCATATGCCTAGCTCAAGGTAGGCATGGTTTCCCACAGGTAATATCAGGGCTAAGAAGGGAGGAGAAGCAGAATCTCAAATAGTAGAGGTTCTTACCAAAAGGAAGGCAAAGATGGATGCCCGGAAAGTCAACAGCATCTACCACATTGTTAGGACCTGAAATAAAAGCCAGGATAGCCAGGATTGTGTGTCCAGTCTCAAACAGGGAGGTTTCCATTCTCGGCGTGGCTGTGATATTAACAACTGATAGGAGGGTTGGTGAGATGGTAATCCCTAGGATTTAAATACAAATCAATGTTTGGAGACAATACAGGAATAATAAACACTACAAAGTGTTACAATTGTATCGCACAAGCACCCTGCCATAAGCCATTTTTCCTATTTTTCTAGCCATGAGACCCCGATTTTGTCCAGTGGCAATGTATTAATTCCAGGTGAAGAATCACAACTGGTTTAAGCCAATATTAGCAAGTTTACAATCTTTTGAAAGTGATTGTTCTAGAGTCTGGGGTTAGATAGACCTAGAGAAAATCCAGGAAAAGTTTCTGAGAAGTGTTTCATTTTCATGTAAGGGAGAAACCCTGACTCTTCCTTTCTTTTTTTAATCCTATTTTTTTTCACATTATGCATTATAAAAGGAAGAAAACAGGTGGGGAAGCAAGGAAGGGGCCTAGGCTTGAAAAAATAAAAGGTATAAAGCAACCAATGTGGAGCTGGGATCCAAGAGTCCTGGCTTGATCACAGTGGTCAGGTGATGAATCCTCCCTGTTAGAGACTCATGATTGGTAAACCAAACCTATTAACCTATGCCCATGCGTGGCTGTCACACAACCGAGATATTTAGAAGGTCTAAGTGAGGACCTTTGTCCTGCCTCCACTGAGGCATGATATAAATGCAAAGCATTATCTTGCTATCCCCTCATTTTAGGAGGGGGTCCTCATTAACAACTGGAAGCTATATCCTGCCCAAACCATAAAGCAATAAATGGTACAGAAATGAGTCATAAATTACCTATAATTGCACTATCCCATCACATCAGAACCAGGGGCTGCTCCAAATTAATGGGCAGCAAATTTAAGGCAGATATAGAGATATAATTTTCTATGCAATACTTAATTAGCCTTCAGAAACTGCTACCATGAGATGTTATGTCAGAGCCCTAGATGCATCTCCCAATAGCAGCTGCAGCAGCCACAGCACATAGTAAAATAAGCCAGGACCACACCTCCCAGAGTTTGCAATCCATTCTAATTGCTCACAGACTGTGATCAAAAAAGACGTCTCATAGCGCCATACTGTGCAATTGGCTTCTTACTTAATAAAGCGGACCATAGTTGTTCTTTTATGACTGAAGTTATGCTATAACAAGACCCTTCATTGCCTCTCTATGGTCTTGTCAATGATCTGACTGAGACAGTGGTGGCTCTTTATGTATACAGTTTAGAACAATATTGAGACCAACCATAAACTCTAGCTGCCAATGAAGGATGGGTAATCATGGTGGAGGATTCCAAAGCCTTCTGTTCAATAACTCTTTAGGGTGTCATTGCACTTGATATTAGGTTTTAACCTGGACCAGAGTTGAGAAAGTGTAACGCTCACATGGGAAGGCACAGCTTACAGCATAGCCAGTGATCCCTGCTAATGACAAAGGAAACCATGAAGTTCATTTTTCCTCCACTGGTTCAAGGTTGCAAAAGACCTTTGGAACTGGCTTCACTGAAATTGTGGTCGAATTTACTTTTGCAATCCAAGATGTTCAATGTCTGATTCTCCTTATTTTTCTTGGATTCTAGACATGGTTTCTTGGAAGATATAATTATCTTCAGAATGTTCAAGACCTAAAACCAGCTGGAGAAGTCTCCCCTTAAATTTTTCAAAAAAATAAAAGTAATTACATCACAGAAGCAAAAACATGGTAATTAAAATGACCATTATGTAGTACCCTCCTATAATTATTGTTATTCATTTTGGCAACTGGGAGTTTGAGGATTTGAATTTATTTTCCAAGTCATACATGTGAGAAAAGCAATTTATATACTGTTGATCACTGGGAATTAATTTTCATCTATTTTTTCAGACTTCATTGGAGGACTATATAATTTCTCTTTATCCTTGTCATTAATTTTTAAGGGATACTTTTTCTGGCTATTCTCAGCCCTCACTGACAGATACTCTTTACGCCTCTTGCCGGTCATAGGACTCTATTCAAACCCTTTTTTAGCTTCTTCTGTTTCCCAAACACTTTCTTTTTGCAGCCTGGAGCAGGAGAAAGTTAACTACACAAAATTATTTGAACACTTTTGAATAATTTGCAGCAAAAATCATTTGCTAAATCGATGTATAAGATGTTGGATTTCATCTAATCACCATTGTATAGCAATGTCAAATACATTTAATTTTGAAGATACAATGTAATAGGTGACAGTAACATTTTTAGAAGGTAACGGCAGAGAATAAACACAAAATATTTTCAAAACAGAAATATGAAGACCAAGAAAGGATGTTAAGAAGTGAATTACTATTTTCCAAGATGCCAGAAGAAAATAATGCTGTCCTATGCATCTATGACTGGTGCACAACAAGGAGTGTGATATTGGACATGCCACGTGTATTAATTATGTAAGGATTTTTGTCCTTATCTTAAAGTTGAGGTGTAAGAGGGCAGAGGAAAAGTTTTTCATCTTCTGTAATTTTCTTTCAATGCAGATCCAATCTCTTGACAATAACATTTTTCTTAGTCTAAAGAACTTTTTAAAATGTTTTTTTCCCCCCCAAAGGGCAAGATCTGATTTTAATGAATTTCCTCAATTTTTTTTGATCTTAGAACGTCTTCAGCTTTCATTTCTGAAGGAGCATACAGGTGGATATAGAATTCTTGATTGATAAGTTTGTTTGTTTTTCATGGCACTTTAAAAATTGACTGCATTGTCTTGTGGAAATGTCACAACATAGGCTTGTTATAATTAAAAAGTAACAAAAATCCTGAGTTTAAAGTCACATATTCATGCTATTTATACTGAATGTTTCTAACTATGGAATCCTTTTGCTCTCTTCTTATTACGTAGCAACATCTGTCATGGAATAACTGTATCCCAAAGATGCCCCTATCTTTTTTTTTTTTTTTTTTTTTCATTTTCCAATGCTTTATTGAGGTATAATTTATATGACAAAGTTCACTAGTTTAAAGAGTATGAATCAAGAGTTTTTCATATATTTACTTAGTGGTGCAACTATTGCTGTAATCTAATTTTGGAACTTTTTCATCATCCCAGGAGAAAGCCTGTGTCCATCGGCCGTCACTTCCCCTTTCCCCTGATGCCCCATCTTAATCCCCAGAATCTATTAATAACTGGATTAATGGGGTAGGCCCAAAATAATCACAAGAATCCCTGAGGGAGGGAATAAAATCAGAAGTAAAGAGAAGACAACATTATGATGGAAACAGACATTGAAGATGTTGTGCTGCTGGCTTTGAAGTTGGAGGGACCCACTATAAGCCATGGAATGAGGGCAGTCTCTGGAGGCTACAAAAATCAAAAAAAAAAAAAAAAAACAGATTCCTCCTTAAACTTCCAAAGAAACGGTCCATCCTGACACTTTGATTTTGTTTAGCACAGGAAGTCTAACTTGGGATTTCTGACTTCCAGAACTGTAAGATAATAAATTCTTGTTGTTTTAAGCTTCTTAATTTGTGCTAATTTGTTCCAGCAACAATAAGAAACTAATACAACTTCCTATTATATACATCTTCCACGAAACATTCTCTGGAAATGCTACACCACAGGCAAGTCATTATGTTAAGAATGAGGAGGGATATGAACAGAAACACACTCTGCCGCTCTCTGAATAATCCTGTGCCTTAGCAGAGTAGGCAGAAGCGTAAGGAGATGATACAAGACACTGTAAAAAGTACAAACCTACTTCATAAAGATGGCATCATGAGGACTCACAAAGAGATTAATTTTTACCAGGTGTCTTTAAGGAATTTAACAAATATTTATTCAAAGCTTTAATATGTGATAGAGTGCCAGGCACTTGCTACAGAGATGAACAAGAAATGGTTCATTCTCTTCTTCCAACGAAAAAACTCTTTGGTACAAAAGCCAAGTCAATTAAAACGAAACTGGTTGCAGCCTACCTTCAAAATGAAAACAGCTTTAAGAGTCCCACAGAAGATTAGTATATGCTGTGTATAGTTGGAAGTATCTAAATGATTGAATGAGAAAATACGCATTTTTCCAATCTAAAACATTTGTTTCTAGGCACGTTAATGTAGAAATTGAAATGGCATTTTGAACTTCCATCCCATTTAAAAATGTTTCATAGGTGCTACCTCATTTCATTCTCAAAATATCTAGGAATAAAAATATTGATATCCACCTTAGAAGCAAGGATACTGGTATTCCACGAATTAGCAGCCCAAACCTACCTCCTTCTCTGCCTATAAAATCTGTATTCTGTAGACAATTGAGACCTGGTAAAGTTTGTGAGCAGTAATGTGACATGATCAAACCTGTGAATCTCATTGTCCTTTTCATGACTTATCCTGAATCACGCGAGATCCAAATAAAGACTAGCAGTAAAAGTTCTCTTCGTTGTTGGAATTTCCTTTTTACCTCAGAAAGCTAAGTACAGATGGTTCCCAACTTACTATTTAAGATTTTTTAAAATTTTATGATGGTGCCAAAACCATATGCATTCAGTAGAAACCACACTTAGAAATTTGAATTTCAGCCATTTCCTGGGCTAGCAATATGCAGTATAATAGGACAGCAGTGAGCTACAGCTCAGTCAGCCACAGTCACGAGGGGGAAACCACTGATATTGTACAGTACACTGTGTTGCCAAGCTACGAAGTTCAGTAGGTTAGGAGTATTAAGTGCATCTTCGACCTAAGATATTTTCTACTTATGATGTGTTCATGAGGGCATGACCCCACAATAAGTCAAGGAGCTTCTACGTAGGCAGCACACAATCACTTAGCACAAATAAAGTCACAAACCAGCATAATTCATGTTAAAACTGCTGGTATTTCCAAAACAAGAAATCAGAAGGTAAAAGGAAAACAAAGTATCTGTGAAAGTATCTGTGAACTGAGATCCCACAGAAGAAAAGTGTTGTTGTTGACAAAGTTGCCCTGGTGCATAGCAGTGAGTCTGTATTTCATCTTAGCTTGGAAGTTGTAAAACAAACATCAGTGCCTTAAAACAAAATGGGGACCCCAGGTCTGCAAATATTTTTTAATGAATATTATTCACTTTGTCCCTGAATTTCAAGTTCCTATAAAACTTTGTTTCAATCCAGATAAAAGAATAAAAGTCGTTATTTAAGTGATTATTTAAGTCATAAACCTTGAGAAATGGTTATCAGAGTCAGCTAATGACCTAGCCTTTCAGCTAATGGAGGTTAACACTCTAATAAACCATTTGTTAACTGCACCAATTGACGACGAGAGAATTATAGCTATTATAACTCTGTTTTATGAGTGATCGTGGAGGAAAGACACAGTTGGATGGGGACAGAGTGCACAAGCATACCAAAAGGTGATACGGAGAAACTGATTGCCACCTGTCATAAAAAGATTCACTGAGTAATGAATGGGAGGGGGAGGGGAGTCACCTTATATAAGTAATTAAGTCTGTGTGAAGTGTTAGTCTTGGTATGAAAGTAAAAATTCCTGAAATGAAGCACTCAAACATGCCCTCAGTAAAAATGGGCATTGGGTACTTGGAGGGACATTTGGAGCCACTCAAACACAGAGAGAACTTTTGCCTTCACAAGGAAATGTCTCTCCAAATGCAATTCAAATACTTCTCAAAAAAATGTGTATTTTAGGTTGAAAATTGGAATCGTGTTTCTCTTACAATTAGTGAGACTTTTTTTTTTTTTTAAATAAGGACATTTTTAAAGTAAGAGAGTAGGCATTATCTTTCTAAATTGGAAAGTCAGGAACATGCCGTTTCGGTTAGGATTATATTTAATGATTGCGAGGAGCAAATAGTCAAAGTAAAAGTCTTAAGTAAGAGATTTTCATTTCTCACTTGTATAAAAAAAAGTCTCTGCCCGTGGGTGACTTTAGCCTCATGAAATCATCAGTGATCCAGGTTCCTTCTCAGATACCATTCCAGCAACCATGGGATGTGAGTTTTTCTGCATGATGGTGGAAATAAGAGCTTCATCCATCAAACCGGTATCCTAGGCAGCAGGATGCAGAAGAGAAGAAAGTGCTGACTCTGGGACTGACCTTCCCTGAAGAGATGGCTGGCGTTTCTCTTCAGCTGCCAGGAGGGGATCTCTTGGTACCTGGAATCTCCACATACTAGGATCATCTTTGTTTAACTGGAGGTTTTGGAGGATAGTCAAGCAATACGATTCATGATGCAGGTCACATGGTATCAGTTCTGACTCCCAGTGGAACTAGAGCTATAGATATTAACCCCAAGCTGCAGGAGGGACAAGAGACTACAGGCCAGTCACACAGGCAATATGTGATGGAGCCGCAGTAATAACGCTGGACGCCAAGGCTCTGAGGAGTTTTCCTGGTCGCCAGCGCTCCAGGTGTGCTGCCACACATCTTGGCCAGGAGGAGTTGGCATGGTTCACGACTTCATGGGAAGAGAACAGCCAGAAGCTCTGCACTTGAACCTCTCCCAGACATTGCCTATGCAGCTCTTGCCCTGGCTAATTTTAACCTATATCATTTTCCTGTAATAAAGCATAACTGTGAGTATAAAGTTTTACTATGTGAGTCGTTTTAGTGAATTATCAAATCTGAAGGTGGTTTGGGAATGCCCTAAACTTGAAATTGGTGTGAGTGTGCAGGGAGTCTTGTGTGGACAGTGCTCCCTCTAACCTGTACAGTTAGCTAACGCTCACACTGTCCCCTTTGAGGGGCATTCCAAAGGTACCACATGACGTTTCCACTCACTTCTCATTGGCTGGACTGTAGCCATAAAGATATACCTGTCTGCAAAGAATACTGGGAAATGTAGACTTTGGGCTGATTGTGTTTCTACTCTTAATAAATCAAAGGGTCTTTTACTTAGAAAGGAAATAATAATGGTACCATACACTGTGATACCTTTTGTTTAAAAACAAAACAAACAAACAAACAAAAAAAACCCAAAACTATCTATAGTCAAAAAAAATTTCTTCATTCTTACTTGATGATAAACAAAGTTGAAAATTTTTCTATATTTCATTAAATTAACTAGAAAATCTTTTATTTCATAGACAGTGTCAAATATCACTTTTTGCATATAACTTATTGTGTGGTTTCCAGGCAGGATAACTTGGCCTTTTAACATTAAGTCTCACATTATTGTTGATATTTGCAAAAAATAGAAGCAATATGGACACAGCTATGGGTCCAGAGTGATATGTTTGATCTCAGCCATTATGGGGAAGGAGATACTTTCATTTTATTGGAAAGGAAACTGTAGCTTCAGATGCTAAAGATCAGCCCTCCAGGGCTTAACACAGTCAGGGTCTAGTGTTCTGTTCAAAGAACAGGCTAGCCCCATAACTCCCAGTCACCACTTCAGTGAAGGTCAAGATGGGTGCTCTTCTGACCAGGCAATGGCCTCCCACCACCTTGCTGGTCTGAGTGGATAGCATGGGAAGCTCCCTTTGCTTGCCAAGGAAAGAAAGTCTGAGTCCCAGATATATTGTGTCAGTTAACTCTTACAAAGCTACATTTGCCCTTTCTGTCTCCTTTCTGTTACCTCTTTTATTTCTGCCTTGTAAATTTAAAGCGTTTGGTTGTTCTTTTTCAAACTAAGTTTCTTTACAGTCCAGTAGTGGAATTTCCAAAGTCTACTGTGACTTCTCTGGACACCCATCCTTCTGCAGGGTCACCTCTATTGATTCACAATGATTTGGCTTTAAATCTGCCCCTGGGTCTCCTAATCTGGGTCTGTGGCACAGATGTCTCCTGCACTTGAATTCTTTAAATCTCCACACAGCAACCAATATGTTGTGGGCACAGATTTCATTCCACAAACCCATAAGCAAGAACATCATCCTCTTCATAGAAACTTCAAGATGCTAGGAACAGCCAACCCACTGCCTTTTTCTGGGGACGCCTCTGACATTTGTGGGGGAGTGGGTTACGTGATTTCTATGGAGTAGAAGAGGTAGCAAATATGGGTTTCTTGTCCTTTGTGTATTCATCTCTGTTCACAGCCTCCATGGCCATCCTCATCCCCTATGGCTTTTGGTCATCAGTAAATGCAGGCTCCTCCCAGCCCTGGTCTCATCAAGTCAGCAGCTGTCTGCCCACCAGACAGATGTCTGTGGGGATGATTTTCCTGCTTTGGCCCCTTACTAAGACTCCAGGCAAATGAGAGGGAGGAGGGGGCAGGAGTATGAAAGATGGTGGAATGAAGCAGACATCATTACCCTATGTACATGTATGATTACACGATTGGTATGAATCTACATCATGCACAACCATAGAAACGAAAAGCTGTACCCCATTTGTGTACAATGAATCAAAATGAAGTCTGTAAAAATAAAAAGTAATAAAAAAGTAAAAATTTTTTAAAAAGACTCCAGGAACTCTGTAATGCCATGCCCAGCTCGTGTACAGAAACATTCCTTGTAGTTGCTACTCCAGCAAGTTGAGCAATGGGAACTCCAGAGACCCTTCCATGAGTCGCCCTGGCTGAGCACACAGGGCTGTCTACCAAACCTGCTGGGGTTCAGTGCTTTACCTGTGTACTACTGACCTCCCCCAGGCAGAGTCCAGAAAAGACAGGTTCAAAGCCCTTTCTCAGGAACCCATCAGAGTCTACAATTTCCTCCATTCCTTCTATCCTGGGAGGCTTTTCTAGTCCCAGAATCCAAAAGTGCCAGATGAAAATGATCACCTATTTTCCTGCAGTCTCAGTAGCTTCAGTCTGGACTTTCCAGAATGTAAAAGCCTTGACTGTTTCTCTGCCATAATGGGTTATGGGTATTACAGAGGCATCGTCTATGAAAAAGGTGACACTAGACCAATAATATCACCATCACCTGGGAAGTTAATAAAACGTAAATATTCAGGCCCCACTCACGACTTTCTGACTCAAAAACTCTGGGAGTGGCACCCAGAGGAGACTCATGCAAGCTCAAGTTTGACAGTACAAGCTTAGAATCATACTGCTTGAGTCTTATGAGCAGCGTGACTCAGGGCAAGTGGTTTAACATCTCTGTCTCAGTTACCGTAGCTATGAAATAGGGATGGTATATGTATTTGTCTCAGATTGAGACTTTGATAATGATTACATAGGCTAATATACATAAAGTGCTTAGAATAAGTTCTGGCATGTAACGAGTACTATAAAAATAGGTACTACTTTCACAATTATATCTTCTGGCTGAGACTCAAATTGTGGGAAAGATTGGGGCAACAGAAATGTCAGGGAAAGAGTCATCATTTAGTATTTCAAATATACCAACCCACAGAATTTGTAAGAAATTAAACTGTCACCTTTCGATCCCTTTAAGTTCATTCCATAATTCATATTTCAAATGAACTAGTTTCTCACTTTTTTGTTCAAATTAAAGATCGCATGGAACCACACAGAAAAATATTTTCTAAAATAAATTGTTTAGGACTTTCACCAAAACAATGGGACAATTGTGTGGGAACTAATTTTGATACCCTGGTAAGTGCCCTTCTATCCACCTGCAAGCATCTGACATGATAGATATTCAGATATTGTGTGAAAGAATCATATGATGAGATGAAGAATCAGAAAGAGTTTTAAATGCAAATTCTTTCTGTTTGGTCAGATTTGACTGTGTTACTGAACATTGACTGAACTTAAAATTGAGCAAATTTCCTTTTGAAAGATAATTGCTCACTCGCTCACATGAGGCAAATTTAATTCTTCAAGGAAGCCAACATCCTACGGAGTATTCTAGGTGGTTTAAACCTTATCTATTTAGTCTGGTTTCCAGGAAACATTCACCTTACCTGGGTCATCAGCAGTCCTCTGAAGACGAGTTCATTCACAGATCTGGAAATAACCCCTTGGGCAACTTTGTGCCACTACTGTGTATGACTAATGGCCCACTTCTTAAAAGGGGGTGTTTTCTTGTTGTCAACACTCTCCAGAGTTTTTCCACAAGGGAAGAAGAGCTTCATTAATGAAAATCAAGGACAATTGATAACAACCATAAATCTGCCTTCAGTGCTTTCTTGCAAGGAATGTTTGAGAAAGCATGTAACAGGAAAAAAAATATGTACATCTTTTAAATCCTCCAGGTATCTGCTTCATTTGTTTGTTTGTTTTTTTCTTATCAAATTCACAGTGCAGAGTGGTCTAATGTCACGAATCCTAATGCAATCAGAAAAAATATGTTGGGTAGGGGAAAAGGTATGTTTCCATCTAATAAAAAACACCCAGGTATTTGAAAAATCACCTTCTTTGTTAATCTTTGAAACTCTATATTGGTGATGTTTGGTATTATGAAAATATAACATTGAAGTTAGAATATGTTACATGAAATGAAAACACTTTTAAGTCAAAGAGAGCTGTATGGATAAATCATCTCATCTATTTCTTTCATTGTATGTACGGGAAACTCAAGGCCAAATTGTTACCCAACTTGCAAGCTGAAACACTTCTTAAAACGTTGTGGATTTACAAATGAATGAGTTTGTATTTACAAACTTTGTTTTCTAGGGACTCTTGTATTTTCTAGGGAGTCTCCTGGATAATGAGAGTTTTGAACTAAGACCTAGTCTCATATGCAGCAATTACCACTTAATAGAGGAAGAAAGACACACACCAGATATGAGTATCAACAAAGAGTCACCGTAGTTGGTCAAATGAAGATTTTAATGAAACAGTTCCACAGAGTTGTCAAGGCAGAGGGTCTAGTCAGAGGACAGTTTCAGTTTCAAAGTGTAAGCTTGAGGTATTAGCTTGAAGTGGGCCATGTGTGATCATCACAGGTAGGAGAAACCACAGTGTCCTAAAGCCTGAGGACAAAGATTTGGAGGTTCCTTGCTATGGCTACTTTCCTGGGCAAAGCTTGTGATGAGTGACCAGGTGTCAGGATCAGGTCATGCCCAGTGTTGGGGAGTTCCTCCTTTTATGGGTCTTAAGTGAGGGGGTTGCATCTAGTTAGGCTGATAAGCTCCCATGTCTGGTGTACCTGGTAGAATTTGTGGATGTCCAGATGTTCTGGTACTCCTTGATTTAGTTTGATAAATTGGCACATTGCTATTGTTTGAATGTGAGGTATCCCCCTAAAGCTCACATATGAGACAATGCTGGAAGGTTCAGAGGAGAAATTATTGGGTTATAAGAGTCTTAACCCAATCAGCGATTTAATCCCCTGATAGGGAATAACTGAAGTGGTAGGGTGTGACTGGAGAAAGTGGAACTTGAGAGCATGGTTTTGGGGTACATATTTTGTATCTGGAGAGTGGAAACTCTCTCTTCCTGATTTGATGTGAGCTGCTTCCCTCTGCCATACTGTCCCTCCCTGATGTTCAGCCTCACCTTGAGCCCAAAGGAATGGAGCCAGCCTTCTATGTACTAAGACCTCTGAAACTATGAGCCCTCAAACTTTTCCTCCTCTACAGTTGTGCTGGTTGGATCCTTTAGCCACCAAAATAGCTGACTAAAACAGAAATTGGTACTGGGAGTGGGGCATTACTGTGCCTAACCTGACCATGTGGTTCAAAAGCTTTCTAAGCTTTTTGGAATCGATGGGAGGAATTTTGATATGTTTAATAGTACAAGCTGTTGTTAGCTGTTAACAGAGCTTAATGGCTGATTCTGGTGGGAGCTCAGAAGACCAGAATGCTAATAAGACTGGGGACAATGAAGCAGGGTTCAAGAGGGTTCAGAGGATGACTCTATTGGAATTTGGAGTAGAGACCATTCGTGTTATGTTCTGGCTGAGAAGCTGTCTTCATTTTGTCCATGTCCATAGACTTCCTGTGAGGATTTTAGAAACAATAGACTTCTTAATCTGATGGAAGAAATGTCTAGGCAGCATTGCACTCAGACAATGGCATGGATATTGCTGGTGGCTTTTAACCAAATTTATTCTGTTAATCAGGAGCAGAAAGCAGAGCTGAAAGATTTGTAAAAAGTGAACCTGAAAAGTTGGAGTAAAACTAGGCGTAAGGAAGTTACAATTGTTATAAGACATCAGTGCCACTACAGAGGTGCTAAAGGCTTTGCTAGAAACAATAAGAAAGCTGGCTCAAGGGCATCTCAGGAACTGGCACAATCACGCCCATCTCAAGGTTAAGGGAGTGAGGTGAAAATTATCTTGAGAAGAGACCAGTGGGGCACCTTCTTGCATGAGGGGGCCTAGGGTGTTTTTTTAATATGCTCAGCCACCCAGGCATTCAGAGGATACTTCAGTCAGGGTCCCTGGAGGCTTGGCTTCTACTCGAAACAGCAGCAGACCTTGGCGTCAACCATGTGGTGCTGGTTCTGCAGGAATGCAGGATGCTGGAGTTAGGGGATCATGGAGGCTTCCATAAAGATTTCAGAGGAAGACCTTGGAGTATAGGCAAAGTGAAGCAGAATTGGAGTCCCTGTGGGCACCACAGAGAAGTCAAAATGTGGAGATGAGAGGAGGAAGCTGACCTCTGAGACCTCTGAGATTAAGAAATGCCAGTAGCATGGGACATCAGCCGAGGAAAGCTGCAGGAATTGAGCAGAGTCAAGCCAACAGAAAGGCCAGTTGGGCTACAACCAACAAGGGCAACAGGGGCAGAGCTACACATGCCCTTTGGAGAGAACATCACAATGCCATATGCCCCAGATGCCTGACACAATAGAGCTACAGGACTTGTTTGCCCAAATGGATTTTGGTCTTGCTTTGCCCCTAATTTTCTGAATGAAAATATTTACTTTGTACCATTATATATTGGATACTTATAAATTGTTTTTAATTTTATAGGAGCTTACAATGCCAGATTGCCTTGAGCCTCAGAAAAGACTTCAGACTTGTGCTTTGAGCAATCTCAGCACTGTTGAGACAATGGGACTCTTGGGAATGGACTAAATGTATTTTGCATTATCAGACAAATGGGAGCTTTTGGGGGCTAGGAATGGAATGTTATGGTTTAGATGTGGTATCCCCCAAAAGCTCATATGTGAGACAATGCGAGAAGGTTTGGAGGAGAAATAATCGGACCACACCCTTAATATAATCAGTGAATTTATACCCAATGGGATTAAGTGAGTGGTAATGGAATGGCTGGAGGAGGTGGGAATTGGCGCACGCCTTTGGGGTATATATTTGTATCTGGCAAGTGAAGTCTCTCTCTGCTTTCTGATCATGATATGAGCTGCTTCCTTTCACCACACTCTTCTGCCATAATGGTCTGCCTTACCTCAAGGCCTGAGGAATGAAGTCAGCCTCCTATGGACTATGACCTCTGAAACCGTGAGCCCTGAAATGAACTTTTCTTCCCCAAAATTGTTCTAGTCAAATCCTTTTAGTCACGGTGGTGAAATAGCTGAGTGAAACACATGTGTAAGTTATTGACCAATATGTACCTCATGAGAGGTACCTGAGGATGGTGGTTATTTACTTGTACAAATAAGATGTGGAGTATTTCTGTCTTAATTGTTGTATTTAAGATGGCGTAGTTCATAAAAAACTACTGCTTTACAAAATATGGTAACTCAGGGTTGGGCACCGCCTGAAAACTGCACTTCTATACATCATGGAGGAGATCAGAGCAGGACACAGCCTGCTCTCACCTACAGTACTCCACGTGGTCCTCATCATAACCCTATAAGGGAAGTTCTATCATTATCCCTTTGTACATATGAAAGAAAAGATACAAGAGGTTAGCAGTGTGCCTAAGGTCCAATAGACAAAATGGCAAAATAAAGCCTCAAACTTGCTTGATTCCAGGGCCCAGTCCCTTTGTGCTTTGTGCTTGAGCAGGGAAACTACTTGACCAAGTGATTCTTTGGGGTGATTAATTCTGCAACACACAGAGCCCACAGCACAAGCAGGAATGCTTAACTACAATTTCCTTTATCCATTTAGAAATTTATGAGAGAATTGTTTCATACGCTTGGACTCAAAATGCTGGTTTCACACATCTTTTTACTTCGACTTTTTGTTTTTTGTTTTTTGTGTTTTAATCATGAGCTAAGATCTGACCATTTTCTTATTCTCAGCTCTCTCTCCCTCGCTCTCCCCTACATTTTCTCAGCAGACCCTATTTCTCTCTCAGTGATGATTATGGCTTCCCTGAGGCCTTCGTTGAACAGAGGAGCCTTCTCTCACCCAGGCTAATCACCAAAGTACACAAAAAGAAAAGCATGGAGGGAGGGGATGTGCTGGGTATAATTACAAACAACAGCAAACAAAGCTTCCTCTGTCGTTTAATGCTGAAATGTATCCGTTCAACTAATTAGTTTTGGGGGGACCGCTAATAAATCCTAATATTTCTCAAAGAGAAATGGCTTGTAATTTAATTTATATTAAGCTGTTACTGAAGTTTACGCTAATTAAATCTGGGCCGCAATAGCAATTAATCCCAGGAATCATCTGAAAATTTAAATAATGTAATAAAGTAAATAACTCTGCATGTCCCTCCAGAAGCAACAGACCACATGGGGGTGGGGGATGCCACCCAACTTTGTGAGGAGAGAGTGAAAGGAGAAACCGTTTCTGGCCCTCTCAGCACAGAATATTCGCTTTTTAATCAGCAAAGGTACAGGGTAGTCTGCCTGTGTTTCCTCCAGAGAGTGGATTTCCATTGTAAATGCTGAAGGTTAGCTCTGGAGGTGTCTGCTATAAAAAAAGTGACTTGTCAAGGTCCACCCCAGGAGGAAATGAACTCCATAGCAAAGAAGTCACAAGAAGATCTCCAAGGACAACGCCAGGCCTGAAACAGCCTTCCAGCTTATGTGTGCTGCTCTGTTGTCACACAGTCAAAAACTCCTACGCACATGCATATTGCCCCTGTCTCCTCCATTCATGACCATACCTAGGAACCCAGAGGGGAAGAAGAACCCAGTTAAAAACCTGGTCTATCTCTGGGTGTCCTTATGCCCACACAAATGCTCTACACTATACAATATATATGTTCAAAGTTTTGCAAAGTCTTGCAAGTAAGACTTCATGTAACCACAACAGAGATTTAAACAGGCTTTTTGCAGAATAAAATATCTACCTGCCAAAAATTACCCTTTGTACCCAGTCTTTGGGGTCCTTCAGCATATGAAAGCTAAAATTCTTGCCCTTGTGTGGCTTTGGTAATGGTTCCCAGATGCACAGCATTCCCAGTGTGGAGGGGATGAGCTGTTAGCCACATCCTCCTGGAGCTGATGGGAACAAGGCCTGGGTCCTTTGTGACAGCTCCACTGTCTCTCAAGGAGACAGTCTGTGGCCTCTGTTGGACTTTTCTTTGTGCAGTTCTTTGTACACCTTGCGGTGTTGTGAGAGTCAAATCAGATGATGTATATTAAAGGGTGTCTGAAAAGCTAAAGCTCTCAAAAAAACATAGGGCTATTACCTCTGAAGAATAAAGAAGTCATTCCCAAATCTTTCCAAATATGTTTCCCCAAAACAAACCAAACAGGGATATGAGGGAAAGAAAGGCACAGAAATGAAGACTTGAAGACTCAGCACAATCATTAGACAAGTACCTATTTCTTTACAAAGTGTCATACCAAGCAGCTCCATCAATAACACTGAATTTAACTCTTAAACACTTCCTCTGGCCAGTAGTGCACACCTGTAATCCCAGCATCTCAGGAGGCTGAGGCAGGAGGATTGCAAGTTCAAAGCCAACCTCAGCAACTTAATGAGGCCCTAAGCAACTTAGTAAGACTCTGTCTCTAAACAAAAATAAAAAGGGCTGGGATGTGGCTCAATGGTTAAGCACACCTGGGTTCAATCCCTGGTACCAAAATACAAACAAACAACAAAAAAAAAAAAACTTACTCTGAAAAAGGCATGGTTGCCCCCACTTTAGAGATAAGAAAATCAAAGAGCTAAAGGGGTATATTTTGCTCCACATTCATGGTCAAACTGAAGTTAGAATACAGGGCTCCTACATTTTCATTCTCAGATGCAAAACACTTCAAAGAAGTCCTATTTCTCCACGTATGGCTTCACCATTTTTGTGGTCTGAATTGTGTCTTCACCCTGTATCCAAATCCCTAAGGAAGCCTTGTGAGGATTCAGTTGGGCTAAGGGATACCCTGATAACTGATGCAGCATTATTTCTGGATATGTCTGTGAGGGTATTTTCAAAAGAGACTGGCACTTGAACCAGTGGACTAAGGAAGATCTGCTCTTACCCAATGTACCACTGAGGCCCCAGATAGGCTAAGAAGGCAGCGGAAAGGTGAACTCTCTTTTTTCTGAAACTTGGGACATTGTTTTAATCAGTTTTTTGTTTTTTTGTTTGTTTGTTTGTTTTTTTCCTGCTCTGAGCAAAAGACCTGACAAGAATAATTTTAAGGAGGAAAAGTTTATTTGGGGGCTCATGGTTTCAGGGTCTCAGTTCATAGATGGCTGACTCTGTTCCTTGGGGCCTGAGATGAGTCAGGACATCACAACAGAAGTATGTGGCAACAGAAAGCAGCAGGAAACATAGCACCAAGAAGCAGAGGGATCTCTTCTCAACATGACAAAATACAAACTCCAAAGGCACACCCCTGAGTACCCACCTCCTCCAGCCACACCCTACCTGCTTTCGGTTACCACTCGGTTAATCCCCATCAGGAGATCCACATGCTGATGAGTTAAAGTTCTTATAACCCAATCATCTCACTTCCAAACTTTTTTGCATTGTCTACACATGAGCTTTGGAGGGAAAGCTCATATTTAAACCATAACAGACACTCATCTTCTCCTGACCTTGGACATCAAGGTTCTTCTATCTTCAGTATTCAAAACTTGCACTGGGAAAAAAACAAAAACAACAACTACAACAACAAACTGCACTTGAAGTTCTCAGGGCTCTCAGGTTTGGAACTTTCACTGACTTCCCTTGTTCTCCATTCTGCAGATGGCTTGTCTTGGGATCTCAGACTCCATAATCTCACGAACCAATTCCCATCTATTAAAAAAAAAAAAAACTTTTCAATATTTGTAGATCCTCTTATTCTGTTTCTCTAAATAACTCTGACTAACAGGAATCCCTAACCAACCCCTTATGGACTCATTTGTGAGATAAGGATTTTGAAGAGGTAATAAGTTAAAATGAGACCATAAAGGTAGGGCCCTAATGCAACAGGCCTGGTGACCTTATAGAAGAGACACAAACTGCTCAATTCACAATAGCTACATTGTGGAACCAACCTAGGTGCCCTTCAACAGATGAATGAATAAAGTAACTGTGAGATATATAGATGAATGAATAAAGAAACTGTGAGATAGATATATATATATATATATGCAATTGAATATTATTCAGCCTTAAAGAAGAATGAAATTATGGCATTTGCAGGTAAATGGATGGAGCTGGAGAATATCATGCTAAGTGAAATAAGCCAATCCCAAAAATACTAAAGGCCAAATGTTTTCTCTGATAAGTGGATGATGATACATGACAGGGCAGGGGGGTAAGGGGGGTAAGAGAAGAATGGAGGAATGTTGGATTGTGTAGGGGGAAATGAGGGGAGGGGAGGGGGTGGAGGAAGGAAAGATTGTGAAATGAAACAAGCATCATTACTCTATGTACATGTACAATTACATGAATGGTAGGAATCTATATCGGGCACAACCATAGAAATGAAAAGTTGTACCCCAATTGTGTACAATGAATCAAAATGCAGTCTGTGAAAATAAAATTTAAAAAGAAGAGACACCAGGGATACACAAAGAGAAAGGTCGTGGGACACAATGAGGAAGCTTTGACCAGGTAAGCCTGAGTCCAGAGCTGACTTTCATCCACTGGATGGTACCACCTCATCATGGAATAGGCATTTTACATTGACTTCATTTAATACTCTGTGAACCTGGGGTCTATGGAAAACTCCAAGATCATACATGCAAATCTTTGCGTTGATGTTTGGTTCCAATTTTCAAATTATGCCTGAGGATTTGGAATTTAACATATTGTCTCCCTTTTGAACTTCTTAACTGTTCCTTTAGTGGTTTTCCATATAAAAAGATGGTAGAGTGAACGGAGGTTTCTGAACTCATATTTGGCATCATTAGGTTTTATAGTCTCTACAAGTTCTACACTATGAAATTTAGAATCTGATATTACTGTGTGCTGTGGTCTCCTCTCATTAAAGCTGAAGCTAGCAACAACTATGCCAGGACTCTGCAGTGTATATCTAATGAGAAAAACATTTATTAGCATTGACCCATCACAAAAGGCTCTTTTATCAGACTGTGGAGTGCAGACAAGCACTAGGTCTGTCTCACCCAAAGTCAAATTTCTTTAGCATAGCTGCCAATATCAGTCATGTATCCAATTCAGAAAATATCATATACATATTATATTATATACTACTCCTGTTAAAGAGTATATTAACATTTAAAATAGAGAAGAATGAAAGAGAATAAAGATTGCATGTATATAATTTTAGAAGAAAAACAAGTGACCAGAGATGCCAATACTGTGAAAGTTACTGTCAAGTGGGAAATATAAAACTTAGATCATTATAATTTGTGACATCTACACTTTTATAGTGGTGCTTAGAGAGTTAACTGAAATCAGCCAGATGTAACGTTTATTTGGGTTAGTTCTAAAATATCCCATTTTCCTTCTCACATTTCTCATTTCTCCAAAATAATTATACAAACTATACTGCAAAACCCAGAAGGGAAATTCCACTTTTATGAAGAAAACATGAAAAAAAATCTTACACAAGAAAAATATGTTTAAATGTCTTTCTCTTCCACTTCCCTGGTTTCTCATCTATTTTAATTAAAACTCTCCATTTAGGGGACAAGTGATTTCAGATTATCAAGAACATAAACAAAATTTTACCCTTTTTACAATGTTTTCTGGTCCCCATTGAATTATTTCTTGCAGGTAAAAACAAAAAGCATTTTACAAAACTGATTAAACTAAAATGAAAAAACTAACTGATTGTAAGATGAACATTTTTCACCCTTGATATTATTCCCCCATTGATTATATTGAATATGTGCTTTTGCTTTCATTTACACACACACATGTGCACACACACACACACACACACTTAATGGCTGAAACCTCTCATAATAGCAGAAGGCTTCTTTCCTGTCTTGTTGACTGCCAAACTTTCAAGATTAGGAAGAACCACCTACATGGGGTCTGTTTTATCCAATTATTTCTTTAATCCAATCCTTAATCCACCATTTTATGTCTTCACACATATGAAGTACTGTCAGACATGTTTCATGCCCTGTGGCCATATTTGGGCTTGGGTAAGTCATGAAATACATGATATTCTAAATAAAAGTACATGGTTTTCAACAATTCATGCATGGCAAGATTACTAGTGCTACTAAAAGATAAAACATTCAGGTGGATCATTTTTCTCATCAGCTCATCACTATATGAATATAAGAATATTCATCTAAATCTATTTATTTATGACGTATGCTTTACTTACAATTACTAAGAAATTTTATAATACAACCCAGGCAAGTTTTGGATATTCCTGGAAAATTACATACAGGTAGCAACTAATCTTTCCAAGCACTTTCAAAAGTATGATCTCATTTGATTTTCATACCAACACTGTGAGAATGAAAGAACTAGAGTATCATTCCCATTTTACGGATGAGAAAATCCAACATTATAAGCCTTTGCTTAGTGTCAGAGCTAAGCAGAACATCCTGTATTCCTGTAAAATTCTGTGCAGTTATCTTACTGTACTGATACAGTTTGGTTTGAGGTGTCTCCCAGAAACTCCTGTTAATTTAGGAATATTCAGAGATAAAATGATCAGGTTATAAGAATCATAACCTAAATCAGTACACCTTAGTTTGAATGAACTGACAGGGTGGTAACTGCAGGCGGGTGGGACATAATGGGAGAAGGGGGCGGTCTCTGCAGGCAAGCCCCAGAAAAGTTCATCTTCCCTGTGTCTCCTTACCCTCTAGCTCTGCCTCATGGCCACCTTATGCAGAGCAGCTTCCCTCTGCCACATCCTTTGGCCCTGATGTTCTGCCTTATCTTGGGCCCAGAGTCATAGAGTTGACCAAGCACAGACTAAACTTCTGAAACTGTGAGCTTAAAATAAATTTTTCCTCCTCTAAGTTGTACTTGTCAGGTATTTTGATCACAATGACATAAAGCTAACATATGTACCATAAAAATAGACTTTGTTTTCTGTTTATTTTTTTAAATACCTGCTTATAATGATGTTCATTACAAATAAATTGTGACTTTGAATTCTATATATAAGGATGGGAAAATAAAGTTTTCCATAACTCTCGATGTCTATAATGGAGGCAATATCAATAATAATTTTATAGAATATTTATATTCTAATTACTTTTGTGAGCATCTCATAGAGGAGGAGTCAAAAAATCATAAACTACAGGCTAAATAGGATCTACCATCTTAGGTTCTAAAATTTTTATTTATTGTTTGTTTGTTGTTTTGTTTTGTTTTCAACAATCTGAATGGTTGAGGTGGTTCTTAAATTTTTAAGTAATTGAAAAAAAGTTTAAAAAACACTTTTTAATCACAAGCGAAAATTGCAGAAAATTCAAATTTCAGTATTTGAAGTTTGTTGGAAGATAACCACACTCAATTTATTTATGTAATGCTTTGCTTTTGTTACCAATTTGAGTAGTTGAAACAGAGATCGCATGGTCCAAAGCCTAAAATATTTATTATCTAACCTGTTTTAGGAAAGGTTTGGTTTCCTACCTACTATAGAGTATATCCTTTTTCATTTTTACCAAATTATCTTTATTTGATCAACACAACTGAACTCCATATTCAAAGAACCTCCATGCAACACTCACACTATTCCTGTACTTAGGGAAGTGAAGGTTGAGAAACCTGGAAATATAATTATGCTACTGAAAATCAAAGGAAATTCTATATGAAACAGAAATCATATATTGAGTAATTTAGAAAGTTCTAGAATCTCACCAAACTTATTATGTAAAAGGAGAAGTGATGCCTGCCCATAATTCCAGTGGCTCTCTAGGCTGAGGTGGGAGGATCACAAGCTTAAAGCTAGCCTCAGCAACTTAGTGAAGCCCTAAGCAACTTAGCAAGACCCTGTCTCAAAATTAAAAGAAAAAGAGAGAGAAAGAGAGAGAGAAGAGAGAACTACGAAATGTAAATACAGGAATTATTTTCCATATTACAAGAGCTTTTATTGTACTTCTGTACTTTTATTGTAAACTATCATTTTATTAAAAAAACCTTTTCATGACGGCTAGCCTAAGTTTAAAAGTTGCAACTTGGAAAGCACATAGATAAGAAAATGTTTTTTTTATTATGGTCTTTTGTTTCTGGCCTAGATCTCAGGGATTTGGATTTTCTTTGTTTGGAGCAGTTCTCTCTCTGTCTCTGTCTCTCTCTCTCTGTCTCTCTCTCTCTGTCTCTCTCTCTCTCTCTCTCACTCTCTCTCTCTCTCCCCATCCATCTCTCCTCTTCTCCCCCCTCTCTCTGTTCTTCAAAAATAGTAGTTATCAGAAGTTCAAGAGGGTAGGAGGATGGTTAAGAAGGTACAGGGGTGCAGCCAAATAGGAGTTCTGTAGCACAACTAAAGTTCAAAATAATTAGTTATATATTTCAAAATAGCTGGTAGAGAAGATTTTGAATGTTCCCACCAAAAGGAATGACAAATGTGTGAAGAATATGCTGATAATCTTGATCTGATCATTGCACATTTTGTACATGAGTAGAAATTTCACACCATACTCCACGAATATATACAATTATTATATGACAATTTTTAGAAATTTTTTAAAGATGTAGAAAATTGTAACACCCTGCACCTGGGAGCTTCTTCCTGAGTCCTTGCAGTAGCAGCATTGTTATGCTCTACTTTCCTGAAGTAGGGCAGAGAAGTTCCTCTAATTCCTAGTTTCTAAGAGATAATGTCTTCAGGGTTACAAATCCCTGCTTCTCTTTCCTCAAGCCAATGAAGATATCCAAATAGATCCATAGACTATTGGGCCCTCTTACCTTTGGACATGGGCCCACTGCAAGTCACAGCAAATAGCAAAATTGAAATTTTGAACATTCTCAAACTTCTGACCCAGTCTGTTAAAGGGACCAACACACCTGTTAAAGAAAGATGGCAAGCGGCCATGTTTGCAATAGTCAGAAGTTCAGTGTCATGTAAAAGACTTTTGTCCCTGGTGCTGAGATAATGAGCTTGTTCCTTCTTGATGATTTATGGGATGCAGATGAGAAATTGGCTGATTGAGGCTTTGGAAGATGAAAGTTTTCCGCTCTTGGCAGTAGTACCAGTACCCTGGAGAACATGGTTTAACTGTTCCAGTTCCATTACTGCTGTCAGAAAAAGTAGAAGAGCAAATTACACCAGGTGAATATAAATAGTATTCATTTCATTCAATTTTCTACCTGCGCCAAAACCTGGAAAACACTCTGAACTTCCTTGTAAAACCAAACTATGTTATTTTGATACATAATTACTGATATGCTTGTGCAAAGCAAATAGCTGGTCCCTAAATTACTATCCCCCTTCAGTCTCTGTCTTACATGCTGGTCTTTATGCATCTACATTTGTCCCCTGTTAGCTAAAAGCCAAACTTTTTCTCCTACGTGTTTATCACAATAAAGAAATTAATTTTGCTCGAATGTGAAAGAATTTTCAGATACTGATATTATACACTCAAGATTAATAAGTACTATCTTGTATCATGGACTTTGCTTCAAATAAGCATTAAATAAATCCTTCTGTTCATACAGTAACCACCACGAACACGAGCCCATCTAAATCAATTAAAATTAAAATTTTAAATTGATTTTTCTGGTCAGACTAACATATTTCAAGGGCTCAATATCCATATGTGGTCATCAGCTACCATATTAAACAGTGCAAATTCAAAGTCCATCACTGAAGAAAGTGCTATTGGACAGTTGTGCTATACATCTTCACCCACAAACTATCTCTTAGTGTCTGTCACTTGTTAGGCATGGGCTTCTGGTTCACCCAAATAATTCCTTTTAATTCTATTCAAATAGGTTAAGAAATTCTTTTTTCCCAGGTCCATTCTCCTAACCTGGAACATTTCAGAGTCTCCTCACTATTTTTTTTTTTTCAATAAATAAACACTGATACCCACAATGCACCTGGAGCTGTGGTAGAAGTAACTGTCTCCCAGATGCTGCTCTTAGGTATTCTATTTTCTCAAGTCTTGTTCCCTTTGCCTGTATCAAGAATTTCCACAATCCCTCCACTAAGAATGAATGTAACTCACTCTCTCCCTATTTCCATGCAGTTTTCCTTAACAATTCACAATGATTCTCAACCTGCCTCTTCTCCATCCCCAACCTCAGTTGATTCCATTGCCAAAACTGCAAAGGCAATCTAAATGTCTTCCACTATGTTCATAAGACCATTTGGAAATTCACAATTTACATATGTATTTTTAAATGCAATCACTGCACATTCACTGTTTTAAAAAAAAATCTAATTGTCTTGTTTGAACACTAAATATCTTGACACTTCAGTATTTTATTAGATATATTTTGAATCCATCATGCAAATTCAATACAAATCAAACCAGAAAGAGTGCTGGCTGGAAGATGGTCACAAATTCTTTGACATTCCTCCCATGAAAAGATAAAGTGTACCTCTTTCCCTTGGATCAGGCTGGCTGTAGCTGCTTTAAGCAATGGAGGATGGGTATGGTGGTGCCATGCCAGTTCCAGGCTTAGCCTTCAAGAGAGCTGTTGGCCTCAACCTTGATCTCTCCTGGTGGTTGTGTCACCCTGTAAGAACTCTGATGACCTGCAAAATAGACCATGCAAAATACTGCTGAGGTACACAGAGTGGGAGCCCAGACTTCCACACATTCCACCAAGCACCCAGCATGGAAAGTGAAGCCTTCTTATGTAATCCAGACCAGTCCAGTCACAAATTGTGTGACACCCAGTAACTGAGTCTCTTCCATGTGGAGCAGAATAGCTCAGCCATTGCCTGACCAACTCATGCCCCAGAAAATCAGGAGATGATAAAATAGGTTTGAGTAAGCCATTAAGTGTAGGAGTAGTTTATTATATAATAATAGATGACCAAGGCATAGGACAAAGGATTAGCTGGTAGGACTGGCTGCTTCATTTGGACATGTTTCAGGAAGCTCTTCTGATAGAATCATGAGGAGATAGTAAATAGCTAGACCAACTTTGGGGGAAAATGAGTCATTGATGTATGCGATGATATTGGACAAACCAAAATGAGTTGAGTGAGGAAGGGGAAGAAAAGATCCACCACTCCCCCCACATATTCTTTCCCAGTTTCTTGTTTGCACAGTGTCCAAGTTTTACAAAAGGGCTCCTTATTGACATTTGGAATCAATTCATTCATCTCACAAATAAGCTATACATTTCCTGAAGTTAGGAATCTCTTGTCTAGATGTGTCCCAGCATCTAGAGAGAATATTATTAAAGAGTATGGCAGGATTCAGTTTCGAATTCAGCACTGTTACTTCCTGGTGATGTAAGCTCGGGCAACTGAGTCTCCATATCCCATATCCCTCATCTATAAAACAGAGATACTAGCATGGTAACTGTCTTATTGGATACTAAGAATTGAATGACAAAGTATTGTGTTTGAGGCATGAATGAAAATATCTACTATTTGATAGTCTTCCCCAAGATTAGCCCATGTGAACTTAAAAGATCAAAAAAAAAAAAAAAAAAAAAAAAGTACCAACTTACATACCAGAGATCAATGAAAACACTAGCAGAAACCTCAGAGACCAGACCAGGCAAAGGCAGACCATGTTTTCTAGGACAGCACATTTTGATGCTCTCATAGAAAGTTCTAATTCAGGTCTCTTTCAGTTATATCCATATTATAATAAATGATTTGTAGTGGCCCCAGTTTGTTATTAGACTTGGGGTCATTGTAAAAGCGATGAGAAGAAGTATATTTGACTCAACACCTTCAAAATCTGATCTCGGCACTGGCTTTACTGGTCTGTGACCCGTTTCCAAAGGGCATGAAAAGTACAGATATCAGAAAATCTGATGGAAGGTGGAAAAACACAGGAGAAATGTAGGGGAAAAAGCTCAATCTCCAAGGCCATGCAGACCGGGTTCTGCTGCGTTGGAGGTAGCTTTTCATGGGCAGATGGTGGCAAGGAAGCTGCTGCTCTTGTGTTCTTTGCTAGGGACTCCATAGCTGAGGCTGAGCTGGGCCTCTAGAGAGAAGCTTTCAGTACCTCCAAGTTCAGCAGGTACTAGGAGATATCAAGCAGAACCTGACAGCCATAATTGCTAAACTGTCATTTCAAGAAGGAGGAGAAGCTGGACAGGAGGAGACAGCAGCTTATTGAGTGAGCACAGTCTCTGGGATCCATACATCCGAATAGGTATCTCAGTTCCATCCATTCCTTCCTTCTTTTATTCCTTCCTTCCTTCCTTCCTTTCTTTCTTTTTCCTTTCTTTTTTCCCCTCCTATCTTAGGTTTATTTGTACAAACACCAGCCCCAGGGGTCACAGTAGTCCTCCTGTCCTCACATTGGCAGATGAAGGTCACTGTGGATGCCTGAGCACCTTGAGGAGCCTAAGATGGAATTGGAGCCAAAGCTGAAGCTTCAGTGTGGGCCTGGGTCTTCGTTGGAGCCTTGATTTTGGCCATGCCCTTTACTGGCAGAGCGTGAGACCCTGGGCCATGAGGAAACGCTTCCCAAGCTTGGAGAGAGCTATGCAGGCAAGTCGATGGAGCTTGCAGCTGACACCCTTTGGACCTTGAGCTTACCCTCCTTGGGCTTCGAAAAGGCCTTAAAATTCTCAGCAGTGCATGAATGACCTGGACGTTTGGGGCCTGCATCTTCTTCAGGCCCTCCTTGTTGTGCTTCTTGGCAAAGCCCTTGTTTCCAGGAAGCTGAGGTTCGCCACCCCCAAGAGATTCATATCTTACAATTGGGGTTTCTTGGTGCCATTTCTGTGCTGTTTTGGGGACTGGTTATGTGCAGTGTGGTTCTTGGCCTTGGCCATGTCCACATCACATCCCGTGACTCCTGAAGCACACAGGCCTGGAGGAGGACTTCCTTACTTTCTTGAATAAACTAGTTAACCTCTCTGTTTCTCTATCTGAATAGAGGGCATAAAAATAGCTTCTTAAGAGTTGGGGGATTATTGGAAAGATTCACAAGATACTTCTGCACATCCTATCTGGTCATTACCCCACTTAATCGAGACAAGACAAGAAGACAAGACCTCTTGTCTTCTTTTAATTTTTTTTTCTTTTTCACTGCATTTAATGACCTTTAGAATTTAAAAATATGTGTGAATATATATATATATATATATACATGTTCATGTATATGAACTATGTATTTACAGTTTATTCTTTAATGTTTATCTTCCTCTACTAGAATGCAGGCATCAGGAAGGCAGGTATATTTATCTGTTTATTTTTTAATGAACCCCAAAGACATGTAAGAGTGCCTGAAGAATACTCAGTAAATATTTTTGAATGAATGAATAAATGGAGGAAAAGAATCTGACTTATAGTAAATCTCAATAGCTGCTACTATTATTTGCTAACTTACTGCTGCTTAAATCCTGCCTGGATTACATTCCTGGAAGTTCTGTTTAATAATGCTGAGCTCACTTCTTTTGTACAGCATTTATCCCAATATGTCTCGTATTATAATTTCTGTATTTATGTATCTTATTTCCTCTACTAGAATAAAAGTAGAGCAATTAGATTATTAGGTTCAGTGATTAAAGACTGGCCAAAATATGCATTGGTTAAGAGAATTGACTTTTGAATCAGACCTCAGTTAGAATTTCCAGTTCTGCCACTTACTGAGTGCCCTTGGGCAAGTTACTGTCACTAAGCTTAATTTTCCTCATTGGTTTTGTAGATATAATAATTGTTCTGTATCCATAAAATTGTTTTGAGGATTAAATGAGATACTGCTTTTCAAGTGCTCAGCACAGTGCCTGACACATAATAAATGGGAAATAAATGTCAGCTTGGGTGATTTATCTTTGCCTCCCTTTTGGTATTTTGCAGGGTATCTTGCATAAAGTATCCTGTAGAGCAAATAGTCTCTGAACTAACACTGAAACAGCCTGAGGCTTTACACAGTTCTCTTAATGTTCTGTTCCTCTTCCCTGCCTAGCCCTCAGTCCCAATCTTCCAGGCTATCTGAGCTCCAATTTCTCCTACAGAATGACCGCATCACCTCTCACGTTGTCCTGCCCCCAGTTGTGAGCCAAAGCTGTCATTCTTAGAGCAGTCTGGCAGGGCTGCAGATGACTTTTCAGGCTGGTTCTCCAGTCTGTCAGAGATCAGGTCAAGCAACAAAGGGAGGGATTGGATGCCAAGGACTTACTGCATTTTAATGCTTGGTTCCTGGCCCATGTTTATGCTAAGGGACAATAATTACAACAATATGACCTTGCATAACAAATGGATCTGTCAAGCCAGGTCTTGGAAAATGACTTGCATGAATTCAAACTTAACTTGTGCTCTTCCAACACACAGTTGCTGTGCACACACGGGCCTATCATGCTCATTTGTCAAAATTGAAAGGAAAGGGAGGCATTCATTCATTCATTCACTCACTCATTTATTCATCTATTTGTTCAAGAATCATTTGGTGAATGTAAAACTAACAAAGGTGAGTCAGTTACAGTTTGTGCTTTAAAGGAACTTATAGTATAGAGGTGAAGGTCACAGAAAAGTCTGTGTTGTGTGTGGAACAATGTGAACCCCCGATCTTGAGTCTCATCTGGAAAGCTGAACTGATAACTGAAGCAAGAATTTGGAAAATTGGAAGAAATATAGCATCTTACTTCAACCATCTAGGTAATTCCTTCATTTTCAGTTTTCTCTGCCAGGACAAATTTAAAGACTCGTGTGTTAAAAGGAGAACATATTCTATCATTGATCTTCATGATAGAAAAATATCTAATGGATTTCATCTGCTTCTACCTTGGTCAGTATATTAATTTTCTCTTGCTGCTGTAACCAAGGTTTACAAATTTAATGGCTTAAAATAACACATCTTACAGTTATGGAGGCCAGAAGTTTAAAATGGGTCTCACTTGACTACAAGGTATCTCTGCAAGGCTGCTTCCTTTCTGGAGCCTCTATGGTGGAATCTGCTCTCTTGCCTTTTCGAGCATCTAGAGACTGTCCAAATGCCTGGGCTCTTTGCCCATTCCATCTTCAAAGCCGGAAATGGTAGGTTGAGTCCCTCTCACATCATGTCACTCTAGTACCAACTCTTCTGTCTCCCTCTTCCACATATAAAGGATCCTTGTGATTATGCCTGACCCACCAGGATAGTCCAGGAAAACCTCTATATGTTAATATCAGCCAATTAGCAGACTTCATCCCCCTATAACATGTAATGTAACCCATTCAAGTGTTCGGGGGTTTAGGATATAGGCATTTTGTTGGGGGGAACTATTATCCTGCCTGTCACAAGGATGGTGGCTGAGCTTTCATGCTGTCATTATCATACTCTAAATGTTCAGGATAAAGAAGAAGAACACTTCTGAATGTTCCACACTACTGGCTGTAGGTGATTTTTCATATATAGTAGGTTGGATGAATGCCTACTATGTCTCAGAATGTATTCAAATGTAGTGAACACCTTGTTATCTATTAGCAATTCACCGTTTTCACCAGAGAAGCACAAGGAAGGCAAATATGACTCCAGCTCCATACAGATCCCAGAAGGTAGTTCCAGAAGGTGGATGATCTGTCAGGTTTACGTGTTTTCATTTCAAATGACTCTTTCTCCCTGTCACTCCCCATTTCTTCTGTAGACTATCTTGTATCTGGCTCAGAGCTGAGAAACTTCTAGAAATTCGAAGAAAAAGTCGTCATTCTTACTGACTTTAGCAACTTTTGAAATGGTTGCTTAGTCTAAAAGTCTTGAAATCATTGAGTCTTCTCTTCCCAGCACCCCATATGCCATTCTCTGGCAAAATCTGCAGGCTCTGTTTTTTTTGTTTTTGGGGTTTTTTTTAATAGGCACCAAGCTGAAGGGCATCTCCTCACCTCCACAGTTCTCACCCTGCTTCCCGTCTCACCAGCTCATACCAGATCCGTTGTGCCAGCCTCCTCTACTGACCTTTCTGCTTCTCTCACCTCCTGGATGTTCTCAACTCTGAATCAAGCGACATTTTTAAAGCAATAGGCAGATCCATGACACTCTTATTCTATCACTTTCCATCACGCTTAGGGTAAAATTCACAATGCATACCATGGCTTCCATGGCCCTGCACAGTCTGTTCCAGGCAAACTCGCCAACTCCACCTCCAAACATTCACTCCTTTTCCTGATTTAGGGCATCTTACACATGCTAATCCTCTGCCTACACTGCATTTTCTCCAGATCTCCCCATGCCCAGCTTCTTCACATTATTCAAAATGTGATCTAAATGCAGGCTTGCAAGATAAAATAGAAGATACCAAATTACATTTGAATTTCAGATAACAAATAACTTTTTACTTAAGTATGTCCTACACATATACAAACCGGGCATCTGTGTTTTTTATTTACTATCTCTAGAAATCTTATGTCAATATCATTTATTCAATAAGTTGGTACCTCATAAATACATAAATACTCTCACCTTCACTTTCTATCTTTTTAACCTGATTTTATTGTTAATATTATAGCACTTACATTGCTTCAGTCAGCTTTTCTGTTGTTGTGACCAAAAGACTCCACAAGAACAATTTTAGAGGAGGAAAAGCTTATTTGGGGGCTCACAATTTCATAGGTCTTAGTCCATTGCTCTGTGCCCAAGGTGAGACAAAACAGGACAGAAGGGCGAGGGGGAGAAAAGCAGTTCAGAACATGACAACCAGGAAGCAGTATGACACCCTTGCTCACTAGGGACAAATATACATATTCCAAAAGCATGCCCCTCAATAACCCACCTCCTCCAGCCATACCCCACCTGCCTACAGTAACACTCAGTTAATCCCTATCAGAAGATTAATTGCTAATTAGGTTAAAGATATTGTAACCTAATCATTCCACTTCTAGCTTTTTTGCATTGTCTCACACATGAGCTTTTGGGGACACCTCATATCTAAACCATAACATACTTTAATTGCTTACTAAATTCTGTCTAATATGTAATTCCACTGAAGTAGAATGTAAGATCCATGAGTTTTATCCATAAAACTTCTAGTGTGGCTATAATATTTGTTGAAAAAAATAAATGAATTAATGATTAAGTTTCTTTGACCTTCGTGGGTCTAATTATTTAGTGACTTCCTTCTTCCATTAGAGCAGTGGGCTATAGGGAAAGCTCCAGGAATCTGATTATCACAAAGAATAGCTTAAAAAGGCAAAAGCCCCAACTGATATTTCAAAACATACCCCCAGTATGTGTGTTCATGCAGATTCACACTGGTCAAATGCTATAGGGGTTTTGGTAAAGGTTGGACACTCTGCTCTAGGCTAACTCTGAATGGCATTTCCCTTTCTGTTTAAGAGGGATGAGGAGCAGCTGGCATGGGAGGCCTGGGAGAATCTATTTGCATTTAATTGTCTGAGCACTTAAGGAAGAGGTAGGGTCACTTTTTCTGCTTTCCTATTAATTTCCACGCATACATTTAAATCAAGTCCTTCCTCCTGCTTGGATGACAATTACTATATTTGACATTTGCTAGTCCTCCTGTGTCTGGAACTTGTGAATAATTTAGGAGCACTGGTCTGTTCTCTAATCAAGACAACTGAATAGAAGTGATATCAGGACTTGTAGCATCAGCAACTCCCCACTGAAAAATGACAGCGTTAAAATGAGGGAAATGGTGAGCACATTTAGAAGAAGCACTATCCCATGACATTGTGCCATACACTTATTCTTTGGGTATAAACTCCTCTGTGAATTTCACTTGGATATAAAGTAAACAAGAATGAAGACGAAATTCACCAGTTCTGTACCCTGGGTTTTAAGTCTGCAACAGAGTTCCCCAAAACCACATGCCATGGTGTTTAGTTTGGAAAATATGATCACTGCTCAACTATCAAAAACACATGAAGTCCCTATTATGTCTTAAATATTGTTCTAGGCATCAGGAATAAAATTGTTTAGCAAAGATACAGTTCCAGGACACACAAAAGTTATTGACAGAAATAAATATTAAGTAAATAAGTGGAATAAGTGTATAAGTACTAAACCTAAATATGTGTATAAAAGGAGCATATGTGAAATTATCCTTTGCAGTAAATGCTATGAAGGAAAAACCTTTAAATGAGATAAGAGCTTACTATAGGGAAAACGGATGTGGATTAGAAGAAAGCTAAGAGAGAAGTAGTCTGATGCAAGGGAAGTGTTCTTTGAGGAAATAACTGAAGAAGAGACTAGAGGAATGAGTAAAAATCAATCAGACAAGGACAAGATGTAAGTCTTCAAACTGGTGGAGTTTAGAACACATTACTCCATGGCACTTTGGAAAACAGCACTAACAATACTTCACGCTGAGAAACAGTAGGATGGACTCTCTGACCTTGCCCACCACTCTCTCCTGACGCAGGTCATAAGACCGTCGTGTGAGAGACATCCTTCTTACACCTAGAGCATCCTCATCTCCAAAGAGAGGGATGCCAAAAGGAACAGACCTTGCTAAACTTCCCCAGTTTACAACTGTTGACTGTCATGAGTAAGCTATGCCATAGACGAGGCACATTTTTTTTATCTTTCTACAAAGCCAGAATTTTTTCTTAATATTTTGAAACAGTGGGGATTGAACCCAGGGCCATCCTGCCCCTGAGATACAACCCCTCCCCAACACTGCCCCCTCCTACCATACATACCTGTTTTTTAGATAGGGTCTCCTAAGTCAACCTGGCTGGACTTGAATCTACATCCTCCTTCTTCCCCAACTTTGGAGTCACTGGACTCACAGGCACGTGCCACCACACCCAACACTCAGAATTTATTGATTTACAGTAAATCTACTAACTATATCATTTTCATTGGCATTGTCACTAAATTACTCATGATTGACTTGGTATTAAGGTTTAGATATGAGGTGCCCCTAAAAGTTCATGTGTGGGACAATGTAAGGAAGTTTAGAGGTGAAATTATTGTGTTATGGAAGCTTTAACCTAATCAGCGCATTAATCCTCTGATTAATGATTAACTGGGTGGTAGATATTCGCAGGCAGGGTGTAGCTGGAGGAGGTGGGTCACTGGGGGCCTGCCTTTGGGGTTTATATTTTGTCTATGATGAGGCAAGTTTCCCTGATTCCTGGTGCCATTTCCCCAGCTGCTTTTCTCTGCCACACACTTCTGCCATGATATTCTGCCTCACCTTGGTCTCCACAGAATGGAATCAGCCATCTATGGACTGAGACCTATGAAACTGTGAGCCCCCAGATACACTTTTCCTCCTCTAAAATTGTTCTTGTCTTTTGGTCACAGCAATGAAAAAGCTGACTAAAACACTTGGTAACCATGAACAAGACAATTACAGTTCCTTTTATACCATTTCAATCTTAAATTATTAATATCTATAACAGTCATTCATCATACTTCACAATGACATATAGTTACAGAAAGGCTAAGAAAAAGGTTAAAAGTGGCCATGGAGTTTGAAGAGAAAGGACTGAAAACAAAAGCTGAGAGCTTATACAGAAGCAAGGGTCACCAAAGGTGGTCAGTAAGGTTGTAAACAGTCAAAAAGTTGTTCAAGATCTTGTTCAGGGCCCAGAGCTGTTCTGAGTTCAGAGTTATTCAGGGTTCAGAACTTGTTCCAGGCAAGGATCCAGATGGCAGGCAATTTCAAAATGGGCCACCCTGAGCAGGGAAATGAAGCTGAGTTGCATCATCTGGAATAGTGATGGGAGCTTGTCACCTGTTGACCTCATGCCATGCTCACCAGGTGGTCTGATGTGGGGACTGGTAGGTGTGTGCTAGAGTACCACTACCTTAGTTGCCCTTCCTTTTAAGTGTTTCAAGTGAGAGGGTTGAATCATTCTGTGCTCTTGTGTCTGATAAGTTCACTGACCTGGTTTCTCTAATGGGAGTTTGATACACCTGCATGGTGTATCAAATGTGCTTCTGTCTGCCGTGTCCAGATAGGGCCCAGCATAGGACTTTCAATTGTGTCTCAATATCAGTTGCTTCAGGGAGGGAGCGTTTATCTCTTCAAGGGGCCATGAGAGCCCCCCTAAAGTGAATTCTGAATATCTCACAAAGGCTACACCCCAAACGTGACCTCTAATTTTTTGTAAAAGTCCATTCAGGGCTAGGCACAGTGGAGCATGCCTGTGATCCCACTACTCAGATGGTTGAGATGACTGGTCAAAATTCAAGACCAACCTCGGCAATAACCTGTCTCAAAATAAAAAATAAACTGGATGCGGTGGTGCTGTAATCCCAGTGGCTCAGGAGGCTGAGGCAGAAGGGTCTCAGAGTTCAAAGCCAGCCTCAGCAGCAGCGAGGTGCTAAGTAATTCAGTGAGACAGTAAGATGCTGTCTCTAAATAAAATCAAAATAGGGCTGGAGGCTCAATGGTTGAATGCCCCTGAGTCAAATCTCCGAAAACAAAAAAAAAAAAAAAAATTAAAAATTAAAATTAAAAAGAACTGGGCATATAGCTCAATAGTAAAGTACTCCTGGGTTCAATTCCCAGTAATACACATACACACACACACAAAAAATCTATCCAGGAATTTTCTTGGTATACACTAACAATCAAATAGAAAAATGTATGATCTATCAAAATGTATAAATGCAATCTACTCTCATGTACAACTAATTAGAACAAATAAAATTTTAAAAATTTGAAGGAAAAAAAAGAATCTGAGTTGCTACTGTCCATACCCCTCTTGAACCCAGGTCCTTATTATAAAATCCCACAAAGAGCTATGGACTGACAATGTGATAGCTCTTCGAACTCATTGCACATTTGTCACTAGGAGACCATCCTCCCAAATCCCAAGGTCTGTGCATTCTTCACCATCATATTCTCTGAGCTGAGCTTCAATGCATTTCCTAACCAGGAAATTAATTAAAACAAAACAAAACAAAAATTCAGACATGGTTTCCTTCAACACAATGTGCAATTTGGAGATTTGCTGGGCTGTGGTGAGCCTGTATTTGACTGAGGAATTTCACTGTTGTTAACCTCAATCTGCACAACAAAGCCCATGTTTGTTGCTTAGCATAATGGGAAGAAGTTCAGAATACAGTCCACCCTTGGGATGTTCAACAAAATACAGACAGGCACAACTCTTAATCCTAGGGCTCAGGATGAAGGAGGAATTCACCCGCCCTCTCCTCTTCCCACTGTGTGGAGGGCAGCCAGCCAGGGACACAGGTGTGCAGCTCATTAAAAATGGAATTAAACCCAACGGGATAGGTAACAGCCACATGAAGAATGCTCTGCAAAGTAAGGGCACTCTCTTCCTGCTTTGACCTTGGGAGGAGTCGGGAGGAAAACGCTGCCTCCTTGTTTACCCCTTCCCCACTCTGATGTCAACCCAGGGAGGGGGACCACAACACTGTATTACCTCTAGATCTGCAGCAGGAAGCCCTGCAGTACGGTTGTTTTTACTGATATATTAAAGAGAATGACTGCTAAGTGTCTATGACATAAAAAAGAACTATCCTGAAGGATGGGGAAGCTAATGAAATCAGCAGTGAAGGGGATCCAATAAGCCCCACCCCAAAATATTCCACTTTGGCAAAAGAATTATTTTGAGTTGAAGACAATTAAGAGACAGCAGATGCAGAAAGAGCTCTCTGCCTAGAATTAGGACATAAATTTTCCTTTGTACAGGTATTTCCCTTTCCTGCACCAGGAGGAAGAGAGCAACTATCTGCCTAGCAAGCTAAGTAAAAGACTACTATTTACCACACATTTCCTAGTCATCCTCCTACAATTTACTGCCCTACAAACCCAAACCTATTTTCTTTGTCTAGCAATAAACTTTTTACCCTTTGTTAAAATGGTATACAAGCCCCTGGGTCTAACCACCTCTTTGGATTTCCATTTCTTTTCTGTGAAGCCCCCGTGCATATAAAATTAAACATAAAACGTGCACGCCTTTTCTCCAGTTAATCTGTCTTTGTCCATTTAACTCACAGATTCCAGCAATAGAACCAAGGGGATAGACAAAGACTTTTTCCTCCCCTACAGTAGAATGTGAGTGTTCCAAAAGAATACCAAAATTTGTGAACACAGCTAAAACGTTATTTCCTCCGTTCAACTATTTTCTGGAAAATAAAACCCACAATGAGGTTAAGATTATGAAATTTCACACTTTACCCACCCCAGCCTCACAAACATGAGATCACTTCATTCCATAGACTTTAGGGGTTGCTGTCAAATAATAGAAATTGGAAACAAATCCTAGATGCCTAAAGTCTATTGCAAAGCCTGTTTTCAAGAATAAAAATGGGTACTCAGACTTTTAGCTTAGAGTGCTGAACGAAATATGAGCCAGATAGAAGGGATATTGGGAGTCTCTGTAGACTCTACAAGAACCACAATTTTGGTAAGTCATCTTAATTTACTCTAACAGTACAAACAGAAAAAGAAAAAATAAGTCATTTATGAATTATTTTCATGAACGTTCGCTGGAAATTTTTTCATTTCTCTGAGTTCTTTGAGACCTAATTAAAGTATAAGTAAAGTTAAATGAAAACAAAATCAGACTTAGTGAAGATAGGCTTACTTCAAAAAGATTGTTGCTGGTGTGTATGTGGAAGAACTATTGCAATTGGAAGAACATTCAGACTACAGGACCCATAGATGCCTCATGAGGTAAGCCAAAAGGATTTTTCCTTTTCTGATAGAAGTGAACCTGAACCAGGTGGTGGGGGGAAGTAGGGGTGAGAAGGTGGTGGGTGGATAGTGGACCAGAGAAGATCTGTCATGAAGCCAGCCCACTCTCAGGAGGGTCACATGTCCGCTGGGGCTGAGCATGAGCTGAGGTTCAAAGACAAGAGGGAAGCAACCAAAGTTTGATTAACAAGCATTTGGTTCTGATTGACCAATGGGGACAAAACAGTTCAGCTAAACATTAAGGAGGTAAAGGAAGGGATTTGGGGATGTGTGTCTGGTCTTGTTGTAGGTGAACAAACCCATCAGTCTTATCTAAGTACTAAGGGGAAAGGTGTTCTTGTACTAAGCCATTTATAGGAACATAAAGGATGGAGGGATTTCTTAAATTTTACTCTTTCGTGAGAGTATATGACTCAGGTAAAATTTAACATTGTCAATAAGGATAAGAAGAGAGGAAACAGAACTATTTGTTTAAGATCATCTCAGAAAAATTCAGTTCAAATGAAATCTCTTTTAGTGTTTGAACATGGCAGTTTAGCTCTTCAGTTAGTAGACATTTGCTCTTCTTTCCAAAGAAATCCACAACATAAGACCCTTTCAAGAGTGCCATAAGAATACTGCATTAATCCAACAAAGCCCTCAGTTTAAACAAAGAATAAAAAGTAATTGTTATGGTGAGGAAACCTCTCATTTATAACCAACTTGGTAAATATTTATTGAGTCTGCAGTGTTCATTCTCCTTATTATTTACATTTTTACGAAGACAAATTCCACCACCACTCAATTCCACAAGCTCAGTTTCAATAAGACTAGTTAAAGAAGTAGTTTAAGTAAGCTTCCAATAAACTTATAATGTATATAAAAAAGGAATTTTGTCAAAGGAAACTATCCCTTTTCCCCACTATAACCATATCCTCATTTTGATTGGTTCCACGTGAGTTGTACCAAGAGATATTCAGGTGTCTTTAGAAAACTCCTGTTAGAGAATACTATAGGCAAAGGGACATGGAGAACAACTTAAGAAATTAAACTGATAAAAAATTAATTGTAACTTAATCCTTAAAATACTTTACAACCTATACACACAATGTACTGAGCCAACATAATAAGCAGTATACATTTAGATAATCCATTTTTAAATATTACTTCTAAACTATAATCTCCTTCAATTATGGAACAAGAATAAAGCATCATGGAGCAAGTAACAATGGAAGGGTGAGCTGGCTGGGTAGCATGTTAAGAAAGCAAGCCCCCCAGCCAGCCCTTTGGAAATGCCCTCCTGCCTCTGCACCTACCCTCTAATTACGTTTCTCCTTCTGCTCTCTCCACCCACCAAGCAGAATTCTTTCAAAGGAACTAAAGCTCTTATTTACCAAGTTGCCAGAGTGTTAATCATGTCTAATGGTTTTAACACAAAAGCAGCCAACCTTTGAATGTGCAACAATTAATGGCTTGCTTCCTGCTACCCACTTGGGCTTCTCCTCTTATTCCTAAATTCTCCCATGATTCCAGTAAACCTCCCTCCCTCTACTAAAATCAGCACCTCTGTTTTCAGTGAAACTGTGTTGGAGTAATCAAAGTGATGTCAGGAGGGAAGAGCAACATGCAGAGAATATCACCTTCAGAGATGCACCATGGCATCTTCTGTGATCATCACCATCCAACCTGGTCTGTGGCACATCGCAGGCACTCAATATTTATAAAGTGAAAGGGGGGAAGGAAGGAAGGAAACAAGCAAACAAGCCAGGGATGAGGAAAAGAACTATTCCTCTTCAAGAGAGCGGGCTCACCCGCTGTCTTGAAAGCTAATATCAAGGAGGTCGAGTATATGCCATACAGTAGAAAATAAAGACATTTACTGGTGCTACTCACCCACATTCCCTACTTCCCTCCTGCTCTCTATTTGCCTTTCAAAGAGCTGCCTAGTACAGATTATGGGATGGTTGAGTCTAGGACACAAAGAAGTCAACTCTGGAAGCTTCTGCTGCCATGCTGGCCTAAGAATTAATTGTTTTCTCTTAGACAAGTTCAGGGTCCATTAGTGCAGTAAGGGCCTCGGGCTCCTGGCTCTGAACTCTGTTATCCATCATGGATGGCTGGGAAGAGTTAAGCAACACAGGCATAAAGGGAGCTGGGGAGCAGCCTTTGTATCTACAAACACTAGAAACCACCTACAGGTCACTGTTTGGTTTTATTTTCCGTTCTGCCTAGTTTTCAGAGAAGGTATGGGGTAATCAGTAATTACATAGAATACAATGGCCAGAGTTAATTGTCCCTCTTCCAACTGTGCCGAAAAACAACAAGGGAATTGAGCCTATAAACGAGAGTGTGTGTCAGTAGACATAAAACAACACTTAGTATTTTACATAGAAGTTGTTTTTTCAAAACACTTGACCATTTATCTCTGTACTATTCCAACCAATTATCCTTAGGAGATCAGTCTGGTCATTCTGTCAATTCTTCAAGTCTGTTATCAGGGAGACAAAGAGGAAGAAGGAACCTGGTGTCCTGGATTCGTCACTGCAAGTCCTTGAATGAGTGAGCTGTGCCTGTCAGACCAACCTAACCTCCACTTCTATAGAGAAGCCACACAAGAGGAGCCGAGGGCGGCAAGACTTTGTCCATAGCTAAGCCTGCAAAGGCAGGGTATTATTATTGCCCTTTGTAAGTGCTCTATGAAATGTTGACAATAAAAGATTCAATCCCCAATCGGCTTCACAGTTAACAAATCCTGGAGCTCTTGAAGGTTTTCTTTTCACAAGAATTAAGTATTCATAAGAAAATATAAAATGCAAGCTCAGATGTAGGAATGAACATGGGCCATTACAGATGTAGATTGACCTTACGCAGATTAAATAATTCTTTGAATTTGTGTACTTATGTGCACACACGCACGTGTGCACACACATACACACACATCACCTTGTAAGTCATGGCATGTCCATTTAGCAATCCAGGTTACAAAGTCAAAAATGTGATACAGGCTACATCTTTCCAATATACCTCAGTCTAAAAACCTTTCCTGTTCTATTTGTATCTGGTCCTCAACTCCTCAGCTAAGCATGAATTTCTCTTTCTAACACTGACTCCAACCTTTAAATAATTTATTTAGAGAAATACGTTCCTGTGCTAAACATTCATTTCTTGTTAACATCTTGTACTTTTCTGATTAAAAATATCTCTCCACCTATCCAGACTGCATCAAGTCCTTGAAATCTCAAGAACTTATTCCCTAGAAATCGAAAGGGTGATGAATGAAATAAGGGGAAATGTGGTGGAAGGAACAGGTACATTGAAAAAGAGGGAGGAAAATCTATGCCTGTTCCTTTTAGCAAAATTTCAGCTGTCTGGAGCTGGGATGGCTCTCTTTCTAAGTACCATGCTGAAGCTTAAAGTTTTGTTCTAGATAGTTTGAAGAAGAAAAGGAAACAGAAATGTCTATATATGCCAAGCAAAGCAGACTTTAAACATCTCCAAGAATAAAAGTGGTCCCATGATAAGAGATGAACACCAATTTTTTTTTTAAATCTAACTATATGATCACAAATTGTCTCAACAATGAAACAAAACAAGAAGCATCTGAGTACATAGGTGTTGTTCATTTAAAAATCCAGAATGCTAGATTTGTGCTGTTCAATACAGTAGCCCTTACCTATTCATGCCTCTTTAAAGTTAAATTAAAATTAACTGAATTTAAAAGTCTATCCTTCAGTTGCACTAGCTACACTTCACAGATGTGCCTTGTAACAATCATATTGGAGAAAGCGGATTCAGAACATGTCTAACATCACAGAACATTCTATAATTTAGCACTGTTTTAGCATGTAGTGACTTTTCTAGAGCTCCTGAGAAAACTGGATGAATAATTATGGGCTCAATAAATATCTTCCCACAATAACTTAAATTATGGTACAAAAAGAATACACTATCTTTGAGACATTCAAAAGGCAAAAAAAGCACCAAAAATGAAAATTAAAATTCAAAATAAAAAAATTCTGAACATTTGTAAACTACTAAAATTAATGCATTCACTTGCACCTCCATAGAGTCAGTGGTATGCACATAAAGAAGAGAATGTAATGGTTCTTAGGAATCCTCCTGGACTCATTAAAACAAACTGCACTCACTTCTCTTCCTGTTCAGGGAGTTTGGGAAGGCCTAGTACCATGACACTACACCCAGCCTGCTCACCGCCATGACAAAGACTTTCAGTACAGCCTTGTGAGCAGAAGGAAGACATGCTTGCCGACTAATAACACTGTTAACACTGTCCACAAAGGGAGACACTGGAACCTACATAATATTGAGTAAAGTATCCACGTCCATCTGGAGGAAGGGGCCCAAATGACAGACATAAAAGTCAAATTCTTGTTTCTGTTCAATTCAGTAGTTTTACCTAAAGCTTAAATTAAGGCATTAGTGTCATACTTATCAAATGAAAGATGACAGAAAATTTTACTGGAGAACAGAATCAAACTGTAATGAATATTGGGGGGGGGGGCGGAGATTTAAAAAATCAACATGATAAAGTTTAGAAGGAATAAATCTGAAGTGACTCCATTTAGTATTTGAGGGAATTTCATCAGTTTGTGAGAGTCAGGAGTCAAGTCCTTAAGGGAAGGTTAACTTGCCATTCTAAGTCATGAATATCAGTTTCATTTTGTTCAACAAATTGTAATTTGAGGCTGGTCTCACAGAACTACTTTGGCATAGTCAAAAGAAACTGTAATCACCTCAGATACTATAAAGTCTATACCAAAGAAGAATCAGCATCTTACAGGCCAGCCAGGAAGGAGGGAGTGGCAGCCCCATAGAAGGAGATTCCATAACAGTAAAATGCAGAAGTTCTAAAATACTTATATATTTTAAGAAGAATAAAAAAAGAGGATTTTGAAGGTTGAAACACAAAGAAATGATAAATTTTTAAGGAGATGGAGATGTTAATTACCCTATATACATCTGATTTTTCACACTATTACTGCTCAAATATGTACAATTATTATTTGTGAATTAAGACAAAAGAGAATATTGCTCCTCTTGTCTCTTTTCTCTTATGGAACGTGTTATTAAAGGAACCATTGAAGACCTAGGGTGGATCTTGAGAAAGGTAACTATAAAAATAAGATTCAGAAGGGGGGGGTCCTCAATTTAATTTAGCACAAGGAAAAGAGAGGACAAGAAAACAGACATACACACAAATTAATATGCTGATTGGCATGACATAAATTCCAAATGGAAGAAACAAATAAGGTGAATTGAAATTGTTTATGTTAGAAACAGAAATTTCTAGTTAGCCTGTAGAAAAGACTGATAGAGGACATGATAGTGGGCTTCAGCTATTTCGAGGGCAATTGTAAGGAAGATTAATTCAATCTATTTTGTGTTACTCCAGAGGATAGAATGAGGACCAGTGGGTAAAAGTTATAGGAAACATATTTCAACTCAAAAGAAAGAAGGATTTCCTAATAATTAGTTCTGTCCTGAAGTGAAATGAGATCCCTCAATAGAGCAATCATCTCTCTGGGTGGGATGGTCTACAGAAACCGTGCGTCCATGCCACTGAGGAAAGAGTCCCACTACAGGCAGGGTATTGAGCCAGATGACCTCTAAGAACCTTTCCACTTCTGAAACTCTGAGACTGTGTTTCCTCCTTCCTTTCACCTGCACAGATCCTATTTGGTGAATAACTAAGAAGCAGCCAGTTGACACAACAATGGGTCATAAATCAGACTTTCCACTGTTCTCCGCCCCCTCACTATCTCCAGGCAAGATAATGTGGCTACCCCCTCAAAGCTGGCAATGTGTGGGAGTTCGTGATGTATTAGGCTATTTCTGTGTCTTAGATTTATTTGGCTTTTATATAAACAGCTTAATTCATCTCACTTTCCCTCCCCTCTTGGATACCACACATCACATTTGTTTAACCCTTTTCGAATATTAAGTGTAATTTAAAAGCACAAAGAAAGATTATAGTGCAAAATACAATGCAAACTAAGGTACCTGTGACAATTCAGAACTTTGTTTAACTGCTTGATTCAAACAAATATTTATAGAATAATTGTTTGGGCATGTGTAATTACTTGCAAAGTAACTATGTTCTTCAAAATGGCACCTAATTAAGGATTTAGCTAAGGGACCAAGGTTTTTACCTAGTGCTTTGAGATTCTATCCCTTGAAAAATAATCATTAACACAAACTATTTATAAGACTTGTTACTAATCACTAGAGAAAACACAAAGGTGAATGTCCTAAAGCAGCTTACTGGTGTACAAATAACTGCAGCAACACAGAATATAAAAGCCTCCATAAAATTGTATAGTTCTTTGGAGAGAAATTTCATATCTGGCCATGGAAAATCAAAGCTAGCTTCATCAAAGAGTAGGGCAAAAGTCATATCATAAAGGGTCATGAATCCTGAATAATCTGTTATTTCTCCTAGTGGTTATGGGAAAGTCGAAGAAAGAACATGAGATTCTCCTAACAGGAATTATATTTAGGGAGCATTTATCCAGCAGCAATGTGTAAATTATTTAGAGTGGGAGGGATAATCTCACTGGTCCTGGTTGAAGGGAAGCAACCAGACCTACGCCTACATGGTGGAAGTGAAAGAATAAGGTGTGACTAAATTGAGGATGTTATGTAGTCCAATCAGCAGCATTTGGAAGTCACCAGGAATGGAGAAGCCGAGGAACTCAAAATGGAGAGGATGGATGCAAAGAATTTCCAAGTGTCAAAGTGCTTGAAGAAAAATGAACAGCTTGTTGACTGGAGCAAACCAGTGGAAGAGAGAGGAAGATGAGAGGTATTTCAGATGGAAAGGGGAATTTCAGAAAACAAGGTCCAAGCTGATCAAATCCTGTTAATCTAATCTAGGGTTTCTGGAAAAGATTTGGAGACTAGATGTATTAATTTTGGTGTTTTTTTTTTTTTTTTTTTTTTTTTTTCAGTTTGTATAGTTTCTGATGATTGGTTTGGGGGATTTACTGATTTTTGAGAGACTACCCCTTCTCCAGAGAGCCAATTCCTGGAGATAGTAAAAGATTTTTCTACACCAGCACTTAACATGCAAACAAATCAATCTAAAACCTACTCCCTATCTACCTGTTTAATTTAACTCTTACACCCAGGCCAGTGTCCACATTTTTCAGTCATTTCAGGGCCAGGTACCAGAGAACTAGGGTCAACCCCTGCACCCCAGAGCCTGCTGAAATTACTCAATCTGGCCAATTCTTCCCACAGAAGCCACAATAATGGCATCTGCTCATGTTTCCCCCTCACTCCTGCCTCCTCACAGACCCCGGTGCTTCCCCATGTGTCCCTATGTGCATGGCATGCCCCTCCTCTTGGGAACTGCAAATAGCACACTATCTTTTCAGTGGCAGTCATCTCCTGATTTGTTGGTCTCATCATACCTGAATAATGATCAAATCAACATTTAAGAACAGTAGAGGTGAGTAAAACGAGAAAAGAGGGGTATAAGTGAAGAGCAAGGTAGCAAAACCAGGTATAATATTGAAAGAAGACAGTTATCAGAAACAGAGACCACAGTTGAGGAGATGGTTGGGAAAGCCCCTGTGAATGAATTGTCACTTGAGAAGTATAAGGAAAGTTGAATTATGTGCTGCAAGAAATATATCAATCCCTGACTTGGTTTCCAAAGTTTTAGGGAACCAAGGGATTGTGAGAGAAAGAAATTTAAGATATTTATCTGGCATTTATTTCTTGTACAGAGGCGATTTGAAGTTCAGATTAAACCTCAGTAGACAACCATGTCTGTAGATTAAATGAGATTTACACTGGAGAGGTTTCCAGGAATGGAATATTACTAGGGGAGAATTCAATGTCAGTTATGATGGCCAGAGAGAAGTGCTGTTGGAAGTAAGTTTCTAAATGACGCAGTAGTAGAGTGAAATAGGGTGACAGATGGTGTTGCATTAGTACGATAAAGTCAGAAAGAGAAAAGTAAATGGAAAGAGGCAGAGTGGGGAAGAATTGGTGCCTGTGCTTTAACTATCAATAAAAGGAATTATAGAAAAAGGGGTTCATAGTGCTGCCAGAAGAATACCAAGTGACTGGAGCTTCCACCCTACAAGATCTTATAGGATTATTAGAGTCTGTCTGTGGTTCCAAACAGGCCAACCCAAATGACAGACTTAAGACCAAGGTGGGATACCTGCTGACATCTTTAATTCAGATAAAACTTCAAAACTATTCAATCATAATGTGGCTCTAATCTGTGTCTAGAGGTGACTATATTTAGGAATGAAGGGTTTGAACTTGTAGAAAACAAAAAAGACAAAGCAAAGTCGCCAGATATTTTTCTACTATTTATTTATCATGTGGGGGTAATTTGATGTGTCAATTAGACTCATTAGAAACTTCAACCATGATACCATAAGAATATATTTAACTTAGATGTTTTTCTGTTTTTAATCTCTGAAAGGGAAAAATGATATTTTCTTGAAGGGCAGATTTCCTCCATATCAGCTCCTATTCCATCTCCACAATGTAACCTACTTTAAAGAATAAGTGTAATATGTCAGAACATAAGTTAAGCCCTACAGAATGGAGAAGAGCCAGAGTAAGGCAGATAAATTAGGTGTGCCAGTTAGACTGTGGCTTGGGGGAAGCTTCATTGAGAAGATCTAAACAAGCACTTAAAGTGGGTAAGGGGATGAGCCAAGAGGATTACAGGAGAGTCAGGTGCTGTGCTGAATGCTGTGTAGACATGATCTCATAATAATAAATGTTTCCCCTATGAAACATTTATTATTACCTTTATTAACCATTCAATAGTTGCAACAGTTGAAAGAAGGAATGGAATAAAGAGTAGCTAACTAGCTTTGCCATGCACAGCTAGTAAGAGTGAGATTCTGGGTGTAGACCCAAGTAGGCTTTAAAAAAAACACTCCTGCAAAAAATTGGAAAGCAGATTCTTAATTGCAATACTTAGCACCAAAACACTAATTGTCTTAGAGGAAAGAAATTTTAAACATCACTTTCAGAGCATCTGAAGCTGTAATCTGAAGAAATTTTTCTATAAATTAGGTGCCCACCCTATAGTAATCAAAACCTCAGTGAAGATGTTGTGCTGCTGGAGAAAAAACTGAAATGGGACCTGGCTCTTCTGCAGGGGCTCACTTGCCAAGTGGGAATGGAGAAATTACTTAATGTATCACCATCAGTTTGGTCTTCTGTGAAGTAGGGATAATGGGATCTTCACCTACATCCAGCTGTGAGGGGAAAATTAGAGCAAGAATTTCTAAGTTGATTAATCTAATACTTCCTGAGTGTCCACAAGATATGAGGTACTGCATTAGGCACAGACATGCAGCTACTAACTAGAAGGTTAAAAAGAAAAGATAAGGGGAGGGGGGGAAAGAAAGGGGAGAAAAAGAAATGGAAAGGAAGCAAGGCAAGGGAAGGAAAAGAGAAGAAGGGAGAGGGAGAAAGAAGAGAGAAAGGGAAAAAAGGATAGAAGAAAGGATCCTATCAGATATTTAAGTAAGTTTATGAAGAGTACACAGATGAATTGCTAGCCAGCTGGTTCCCTGCCTAGTGGTTATATATAAATAAAGATAGGAGTGTTGTTTTCATTTAAAATAATAAAGTACAGGGTCCTGAAATGCAGTAGCAGCAAAGTTAACTGATAACCTGATAACCTTAGGATTTACTTGAGTCCAATCCTCAAGAGTATGTATATGAGTGTGTGTGTGTGTGAGTATGTGTATCGGGGGGTGTCTGAAGGTAGTAGATAATGTTGATGACCTTTAATGTCAAACATCTGAGTGCTCTTTTTTAAATTATGGCAGGCAGAATGACAGCCCCCTCAAAGATGTCCCTGCCCTCATCCCTGAATCCTGTTAATATGATACATTATATGGCAAAAGGGACTTTATAAATGTACAACTACTAATCAGTTGACTTTAAGATAGAAAGATTATACCGGATTACCCAGTGAATCCAGTATAATCACATGAGCCCTTTCAAATCAGAGTTTAATCCTTGCTGAGAACAGAGAGTTGTGGCCAAAGGGTAGGTCAAGGAGATACAGAGCATGGGAAAGACTCCATACGCTGCTTGTTTATGACAGAGAGGGCATGATGATGAGGAATGTGGGAAGCCTTGGGAGTTGAGGGAGGCTTCTAGTCTACCAGCATCAAGAAAGTAGGAACCTCGGGGAACTAAATTATACCAATGACCTGGAAGAGCTTGGAAGCAGATCATTCCCAGAACTTCCAGGAAGGAAAGTAGCCCTGTTGCTACCTTGAATTCAGCCTCACAAGACGCTTAGCAAAGGACCCAGCTGAGCCACCCTATACCCAGACTACTGATACACAGAACAATGAGAGAATAAATGAGTGTTGTTTAAAGATGATAAAATGATGACCATTTTTACAGAAACAATAGAAAATATATGCCACTCTAAGACTATGGCAAATCCTATGACCCTCTGTAGACATGCAGTCTTAGGTTAAAAACCCAGCTCAGTAATTCAAGAAATGTATGACTTTGGATGGGTCACTTTACCACTCTAAGCACAAGTTAAGAATATTAAGCTCCTAGTCATATAGTCTATCCCTTAACAGAGGCATGGTTTCACTCACTATGAGAATTAAATCAGTTGAAATATAAAGAAATGATTGATGTGTTACACACACACACACACACACACACACACACAGAGTTAACTAAAATCTACATTTTGTTCCAGTTTCCTTAGTTTTTACCTACTATCCTTTCTCTGTTCCAGCATCTCGCCCAGAATGCCACATTTCATTTGCTTGTCATGTTTTTTTTTCAGCTCCTCTAGTCTGTGACAGCTTTTCATAGTTTCCTTCTTTTGAAGACTTTGACAGTTTTGAGGAGTACTGGTCAGGTGTTTCATAGGATGCCTCTCTACTGGAATTTGCCTGATGTTTGTCTCATGATTAGACTGGATTATGGGTTTGAGGGAGGAGGTGAGGTGTCATTTACATTACATCACATCAAGGTTTCGTGTTATCAATATGATTTCCGACTGTAGATGTTGATGTTGACTTTGATCTTCTAGAGAGCTAAGTAGTGTTTGTCAGGTTTCTCTACTTTAAAGTCACTCCTTTGCCCCTCTTTCATAATGTACTCTTTGAAGGAAGTCACTATGTGCAGTTCACACATAAAAGAGTAGGGAGTTTTGTTCCACTTCCTTGAAGATGGAGTATCTACATAAATTATTTGGAATTCTTCCCAGGAGATTGTATTATTAACTTCTAATACATTTAATTTACTTTTAGTTTTCAAAGTCCTCCAAATACTGATTTTATAATATCATCTTCCTCCTTCTAGATAGAAACCACAACAACTAATGTGATTAGAAAGCTCATCATTTCATAGAAAACTTTTATATAAATTATGGGAAAATCCACAATGGAAAAATGGTGATCCAAGGGGAAAGATACATAAGCTCCCTCAGGACTGGGCAGCATGGTGAGCACAAAGCCATTTTCCCATGACCTTGATCTGGGTCACCTTTTTCCCAACAGAATTGTATTTGATTCAGTTCAAGGTTTTGGGAGAAGATCACACAACTATCTCTCACCTGTCACTAAGACTGTTTCCTATGCCCAGATATCAGAGACAACAGACCCATCTTCAGCTTTAAAAATGAGCATCTTAAGAGTGTTTCAATATTTTGGCACAAGCAACAGGTTAAAGAACATTGATAGCATTTAAGTCTCTCTTTACATTAGTTAGACTAGAGTAGTGATGCTTGGCACAACTGTAATGACCCAAAGGAAGAAAAATTACATTAAATATAGAGTTGAATGGACAGAAGAAATCAATCTTCCACTTCAGTGCAACATGGAGTGCCCACTGACCCCACTTCAGGCTGCAAATCCAAGCCACTAGTCAGACAGATCAATGAAGATCTTTCAACATTGAGGCCACCTCTGAAGGTTTCCAGCTCAATCTGGAGGAAAGAGTGCCATAAATGTTGGGAGATTCTCTCCCTGACAAAATTAGAGAGGTTTGGTCACTTCATCAATGTCTTAGAGGAGCATGTGTACTTCAAAGCCTCAGAAGAAAAGAATCCAATCCTCGCTCTGGTGCCATCACCACCTGCTCCCATTAAGAACACTGCCAAACATTGACAGCCTCCTGGATATTCCTGCCATGAAGAAAAGATGAACTTAAGCTGTGGATAAAGGACAGGAAAGGGAAGAGAGGTACCGTATAATTTTTATTGAACATATAATATGAACCATCCAAAAACTCAGGTATAATAGAATATAAAATCCAGAGTTCTGAAGATGAAAATTCATTCATGGAAGAACAAAAAGAAAGACTCAACTCTAAGGAACTGACGTGTTTACTTTTCTCCAAAAATTATCTTGTCAACTGTCCTCTTAGTTGTTTCTAAAATTCACAAAAAAAAAAAAAAAAAAGTCTTCAAACATTAGATATACTTGTTGCTATCAAGGGTTTAGTGTTTGCCCCTGGCTTAGCCTTATGGATGAATAATTATCAGTACCAGAGCTTCCCATGTTCCTTTAGGTACTGGGATAATTCCAAAGAAGATCAAAGTGGGCCTTGCTTACTGGCTCACAGTTATTGTCTTAGTGATGAGAGTAAGGGAAAGCAGAGCACATGGGAGGGAGTTACTGGGGCACTTCATGCCTACCTTGAGGGTCTACAACATTTTTCTCACAATATACACACTACAAGATACCTCTTTCCCCAAATGGTTATGATATCATTTAATTATCTCCCCATTCCTGTCCCCTCCCAAGGAAGCAATGTATTACTTATTCACCACTCATAACATGTTGGTAGGTGGGTGACTTATTGTGGGGAAGAATGGGATCCACTGGAAGTTTTCCCCTATAAACTGTTGTCCTTTGTCTTAGAGAGTTACTTCCAAGCCCTCAGGTACTCTTGATATCTTGTGGCATTCAAGAACAATATAATAATGATAACAATACCTTAAAATTACTGTCACAATGCTTTCTAAATGCAATGCATGTATTATTTAACTTCACCTTCACATAACAATAGGATGGAGAAATTTTTATTGTTTTTATTGTTTTACAAAAGAAAGTAAGTGAGGTTAGGTAATTTGACTAAGGTCATAAAACTAGTAAGTAAAAGTTTAGGTTTCAGCTTTGGCTATCTGGCATGAGAGTCTACATTTTTAGCTATTAAGTAATTCTTTCCCATGATTTGGGCTAATTGGAATATGATTTAAAGGTCTTTCCTCGGGGCTGGGGAGATAGCTCAGTCGGTAGAGTGCTTGCCTTGTAAGCACAAGGCCCTGGGTTCGATCCTCAGCACCCAAAATAAAATAAAAATAAAGGTCTTTCTTCACATGGACTCTGCACAGTAACTAGAAGAAAGGAGAAAATCAATTTTGACAGCCTAAATGAACAGCTGGAAAAGCTATGACCTGATACTTCTATACTTAAGTAGAGAACCCACAATTTCTGGAGATACCATAAGACACCAAAGAAAGATAAAAGATTGTTAAACAACCATGTGACTTGACCTGAATCACCTGTCAACATGACCATTTGCGCTAGTCAGTTTTCTAATACTATGACAAAATATCTGAGGCTAGGAACTTCACAAAGAAAAGAGGTTTATTTAGTTCACAGTTTGGAGACTGAAAGTTCAAACAGCATGATGCTGGTTTTGACAAGGGATATGGTGGGCACAGATGCAGTAAAGACCACATCATGAGACAGAAATCCAAAAATTGATTCAGGGGTCAGTGTGAAATTGATTCACACTCACTCAAGAACTAACCAGGATCCCACAAGAACTATATTAATTCATTCTAAGGGTACTGCCCTTGATGACATAATTTCTTCCCACTAAGCCCCACCTCTTAAAGTTTCCACACCACCTTTCACATCACCAAACAGGGCCATGCTCCCAACACATGAACTCTTGGGGGAACACTCAAACTATATTCAAACATAGCACAATTTTAGATTATCCTTCAAATTTTTTGAAATTATCTTTCAAATTTTATTGTTTAGGGACATTCCATTTTTATGGTAACCAAATGAAACTGAGCTCCATGTATACATATTCAACAGACAGGAAATATACCACCTGGCCAAATATGTCTGAAAGAGATGAAAAAGAAAGAAAGAGAAAGAGAGAGAGAGAGAGAGAGAGAGAGAGAGAAATATTATATCTGCAAAGTAGAGTAAAGCTGCTAACAGCATATATGTTGGGATCATTAAAACAGAGGGACTTGTGCATAGTGACTAGGGTATCTGGATAAACCAAGGATCTATCTAAAAGGCAATCTCCCCAGGGTTATTGAAAACTGTGCACAGGCTCGCAATGAATCTGGAAATGAGAATTCACAATATTACTTGGACAATGGAAAAATAATGCAAAGCGAAGTACCAGAGAAGGCATAATGTTGTCCCATCTGCTCATTTCTCCCTGTATTATGAGTCAGGGTTTTGCTTTCCTTCCCATTTTCTCTGAAACTCAAAGTCCCGTGGTTGCATTCAATTCTGACAAAGTAGATCTTCTCAGACTTGCCTCCAGCCTCTGTCCTTGCCCTTCTCTCTCTGTGATATGCCCTTCCCCACACTGAGTCCAAGTTTAAATGTCATTCCTATCTCTGAGCAGATTTAACTACTCTTTCTTACAGTTTTAGTAGAGCAACAGGACTGAAGTCTACTATGAACTATTCAGGGATGGATAGAAGGTGACAAAACTAGGAGCGTACGGTTCAGAGAAGTGGGTTTCCTAATAAGGAGAACCTGAGCATTTTTAGCAAAGGGAAGCTGATCTGCTTGTGTTGGATGAGAGAAAGAACTCAGAAAACGCAATCAAGGGAAAAGTTGGCTGCAACTCAAGGGACCAGACAAGAGGGGTGAGTTCATCTTGGAAAGGAAAAGTCAATCATCACATCTTAGGGTGACGGCCCAAATGAGATTAAACAAACTTGAGAAACTCAGACATCTGCTAAGCTCCCATGGCCACTTCCAAGAATATGGTGCTTTCCCACCTTCCTTATGGGAATGGATAAATGGAGTTAAGAAAATACGCATTCCTGCTTCAGAGGCGTCAAGACAAAAATGACGCTGAATTAAATCAGGTTGTCGAAAGTGCTGATATGAAAGGGCTTCATATGCTTGATTTGAGATGCCCAATATGGTCCCTGAAAATAAAAACAGTACTGTACACTCTACCAAGATAAATATATTATAGATGTTCTTAGATATGACCCAAGGGAAGGAAAGATACAATGAAGAAGAAAAGACTTTTAAGAACTCTATTCATTCATTTTCTGCATGGGTCAGAAAAATCTGTAACTTGTCCCTATAGACCTGTGAATATTTTCAAGTGAATATTTTCAAGTAAGGAGGCAAGTTGTTTGAATTTTTTAAAGCTTGTGCCCTACAAACATGATATATCTTAAAAAGTAAAGCTGCACAATTTCACAGAAAAGAAAATTCTGACCTTAGCAATATGTGATGTCCCAGAGGATTCAAGGATTGAGCATCTGAACAGGCGGTCGTAATACGTAAGGGAACTAACAGCAACCACTGAGGCATGAAATGTGAGAGGAATAACAAGGTGTGTTCAGGTTGTAAAAGGCAGCATTAAATGTTTGCTGATGGGATTGTCAGAGCTGAAGGTTTACCCATAATACACCCCATTCACATAAAAGAAGAGTAAGGATGAGACCGTGCACTGGGTACGAACACTGCTAAAATATGAGCCAAAGAGGAACGAGGGGACAGAGGCATAATATGCTGAATACAAAAACAGCAGCAATGGTAAGATCCACTGGATAGCAATAGGAGAGGGCCCAGGTGACAACTGGAGGATTTGTAAGGCTCTAAAGGAGACAAATGAAACTGTCAAAGGGGAACGTTTTCACCTGCCAACACAAAAAGAGAACAATGGGAGAAATAGCCGGGAAGACATGGTTTCTAAACAGATGCTGCTGCTGGCTCGTGGCCCAGGTTCCAGGCTGGACTCAGTTCTAGAAGACATCATGGAATTCGTCAATGCTGAAATCTAGCTGGGAGACACAGCAGGAATCCTATGAGCTGTTCAGGGCAGTGAGACGGAGAAAGGGAGAAAGAGCACTATGGCCAGATGTTTAGAGCCAATGGAGGAGAGAACCTTGAGTGAAGCTCCTGGAGTTTCTTCCATGCTGTTAGGTCCCCATCGAGTCACTTGGTTTTTGCTTCTTTCTCAGAAATGGAAAGGCTTGGCAATGAGTTCTTACCATGCAGAAACTCGACCAAGGTGGTAGAAAAAGCACTCTGTAATCAGCCATTTTAATTCTTGTTAAAGTAGACAATATAGAAGGTTGGATAACCCCAGGAATTCCACTTGAAAAGTGAGTATTATAAGAAGATTTTAAGATTAAGTAAAAATAATGGCTTTAGTCCTGGTCTCGGGAGGTAGGGACTGTATAAGTCAAAGGAAGACGAATTTAACAATGTAAAAATGAAAGCACTTCAAAAAATAGCTCTGCTACAAAATTCTCAGTGGAAGTCCAGGCTTCAGATGACTACTTAATCTTCTGGGAAATCCACCCCAGTGGAAAATCTATAACAGTTTAGATTCATCCCCGCTAGGACTAGATACAAAAGGGTGGGGAATCATATAATGCTTTTGTATCGAATAGGGTACTTACATTGCAAGCAACAGAAATAAATGTAGCTAGCATAGATGAAAAAGAAATTTATCCCATGGAGGTTGATGGAAAAAACCTGGGTTCAGGTGTCTCAGCAGTAGGAAGTCATTCAAAAGAGACTCTACTGCTGAAATAGTTGTACCTATTTTTCCTCCTTGTGTCACTTGACTCAAGATTCCTAGTCACAGAGAAGGGGCATGGGGGTTAGCTTGGGTCACATGTGTGCTCTCCAGTAGAGAAAAGTGGGACACCTTGACTTACATCCCCGTCCCCAAGAGAACAGGCAATTCAAGATAAGTAATTCCACAAAGGCAATCAGTACAAAAGGAGAATGTATGTTGGGCAACGTAAAACAAACAAAGGCCTCAATTTTCAAAAAGAAATCTTATAAGGATTTTAATGCAGAAGCAATTATGGGAGTTTTTGTCACTAATGAATATCAAGAGAGAGCTTGACAAACCCACTGTGATTTTTTTATATCATTACTGGGGGGCTGGACACCTGGTCAAAAATTATTCTGGCATGTGCATCAAGGTGTTTCTGCATGAGGTTAACATATAATTCACAAACTGAGTAAAACTCCTTCATGTGGATGTGCCTTGTCCAATCAGCAAAAGCCTGAATACAACAAAAGCAATGAACCTCCCACTGGCAAGAGAGAATTGCTAACTGTTCTGACCTGGGGCATCAGCAGCTCTTTCCTACCTTTGAACTTGAACAGAGACCACTACCGTTGAGGTTGAAATATACCATCAATTCTCCTGGGCCACCAACTTGCTAAGTGCAGAACCTATGATTTCTCAGTATTTGAAAACATTTGAGCCAATGCCTTGAAATGAACATCTCTCTTATTCCCTAATAAGTAGACCCACAGATAGGATACGTACATATACATGTAGATGACATATACATATGTTTCTATTTTTCTGGAGTTCCTTAATACATTCACCTACTTGAAGCAGAAATAGAAGTGCATATTTCTCCTTCCTTCCTTTATTTAGAGTAATGTGTCTTGTTCTCTAGTCCTTTCATTAATGTCATGTATCATTTGCCTTTTTGTAGTCTAATGAAATAGGCACTGAACTTATCAAAGTTCTAACTGACATAATTAAATCTTGGAGAAATTGCAGGAACTTCTAACCCTCAGTTTTCCTTTCTGCCAGATTTGGGCAAAAACACCTCTAGAGCATATAATTTTGAAAAATAAATGGCATCGTAAAATGAAAAGTGTCTATCTGATGGCTCACAAATAGAAGGTGTTAAGTTAATGTTTTTACATCTAATATACAGTATAAATAAAGCCAGGTTCTGTGTGGTTTACATTCTTGTCCACATGCACCAAACTATGGGGTATAGTGATGCTTAATAATTATTTCTAAGCAACAATGAAGTATACTGACAAATTTTTTTTTTATTTCCAAAATTATACATACTCTTATGTGCCTGGAATGAAGATGGCGAATGAATAGGTTCCACCAAATAATGTCACCCACCACCAGAGAGCATGGGATCACAGCACAGAAATGAATAAGAGAGTTCCAGTCTTCTCAAAGGAGGAATTAGATCATCAAGACAAACAAGACTAATACCATGTGTTGGAAGTATTTGTGAGGAGAAATTTCCTATCATCTCCAGAATACCAAAATCAGAGTCAAAGTTGGTTATTTCTCAAACGTTATTGACATCAACTCAAGTGAGCATGTCATGTTTCACTCTCTTCACTAAGGGAAACTTCTCAATGGAAAATAGTCTGTTGGCAATTAAGAAAATGTGTACTTGTATCATATATTCCAGGATTCTCGGCTTGGCTATTCCTGTTTAATCTATGACTACTCCTTTGAATTGTGTTTTCCCAACCTGAAAATAAGCCGGACTTTTGTGATGTTCAATAATAGAATTAAAGGAATCAATTATTTTGGCTTTGTGAGGACATAAGCACAGAGAGAGATGCAGAGTACCAACTCCTGATCTCTGTGTAATTAAATTTTTTTAAATACTATTAGCAAAATTTGAGTTAGTGAAAAGAAAACTTATAAGTTCTTTAGGATTCCAATCTGTTCATTTTGGAAAAACTAAGACATGGGAAGAATATGAAAATGTTCCACTTTTGCAGGACTACTTTTGAACAGTGTCCAGGTGATCCAACTTCTTCTTAAATCTCTTGGTTCAGCAAATACTAATTATCGTCTTGCCTCAGACCTTGTTCTAGGAACGAAGGACGCAAGGCTCTCAGAAAACTTTTATTTTGCAGAAAAGTCAAACAATAAAAAATTAGACAAATAAGAGAGTCTTAGATAATGAAGAGACTGGATAATGTGCCAGCATGATGGGGGTACCTCTTTAGAGAGAGTTCTCAGCAAAGGCACTTCCAAGAAAGCGACATTCAAACTAAATCAATGATCACCAAGAATGAGTCTGGTGAAAATTTGTTCCAGGCAGTGTGTTCCAGGCAAGGGAACAAATGCAACATTCCTGGAACAGCATACACCTGACAGAACTGAGGGACAAGAAGGAAAGCCACCATGGCTGGAGGTATGCCTGTGGGGAAAGCGACACCAGACTGAAGTGTTGACAGCCACAGTGAGAAATCAAAACTTCATTTGCAAAGCAGAGGATACTCTTGGTCCAGTGCTCTTGAAGACAGGTGTGTCCATTATCATGATGCCGAACTTTTTCTGGCAACAAAGGGCTGTACTTCTGGAAAAAATAACTACAAAACAGATTTGGCTCCTTTGCTGTAGGATTTTATTTATCTGCAATATGAGGCTGTTCAGTAAGCTAAATGATTCCACAAAACAAATTTCCTTGGATGGCCCAATCCATTTAATCTACTGAAGGGGTGCTATTTGTTTCCTCTGGGCTGAGGCAGAGTTGTATGTCCAACTTGGACATTATGTAGTCGTCGAGGAAGAGAAAACCAGGCAAGTGAGTGATGACGGATGGCTCGCCTCTGAGGAGTACACTTCCTCCATGCATCTGCAGCAGCAGCTTCCAGCTTCTTCTCTAGAATAGGGGCCAACTCCACAAGCTCCTTAGAGACAAGAAAAATTTTTTCTCATGTTTTCTTCTTGCCTGAGGAACACAGGTCTGTTTTAAATCAAGCTCCCCTGTCCAAGGCTTACCTGGATCTTATATTGGAAGGTAAATGAAACGAGTGAAAATTGTTTTGACTTACACCCAGTGGAGTTAGAAACACATTCAGGCATTCGGGGAGTGATAGAGGCAAGTGATGATCTTAGCAGCGAGGTTAAAGTGTTATCTCAGGTCATTCTCATTTCCCCCTCCGGTAATTGTCATAGCAAATAACATCCATTTATAGGTCCGATTTTCTACCAGACACCTATCCAGTTTAATCCTTCCATGATATCAATTCCATCTCTACATGAGGACCTACTTTATAAATCTTTACTCTATCTGTCTCTGCTGAGTGAGAAAAAGGAAGAAACTGTGAAACTAGAAAGCATGTGTCTCCATCTTGGGTCTACTTGATGTGAGAGAGCAGACCTTACCTTTTACAATCATGTTTATTCTGCAAGACTTAATTTTCAATCTCATAATGTCTCACAAGTAAATTTAACACTGAATACTAATACAGATGATACCAGAGAAGTAATTGTCCTTTTTTGGGGGGCGGGGGAGCAGTGCTGGGGATTGAACCCAGGGCCTTGTGCATGTGAAGCAAACACTCTACCAACCGAGTTATATCCCCAGCCCCGGAGAAATAACTGAAAAGCAATATCCCATGAGAGAGAACAGCAAGCGTTAATGGAGCACACTTATTAAGCACTTACTAAACCAGCCACCATATTATAAGTCCACCCAATGCATTTTCCTATTTATTACTCAAAATGGCCTAGTGAGTGGCCATATCAGAATTGTGCAAAACCTAATCTCAACCAAAATTGGAAAATATATTAGTTACAAATTTTTTAATCTGTAATACAATTTGATACTATTTTAGGATGATAGATAATTTAGGATCATTGATTATGAGAATAATCTGCTTTATCTCCTATATCTGGGGTCAGCAAACTACAGCCTGCTGCCTACATCTAGTCCCTCACCTGGTTTTGTAAATAAAGGTACATTGGAACACAGTCTTGCCCCTTAGCTTATATATTGTCTATATGGCTGCCATATGGCTGTTTTAATGCCATAGTGGCAGAACTGAGTAGTTGTAACAGAGACCACCTGGCTCACAAAGTATGAAACATTTATTATCTAGCCCCTTATAATAAGAGTTTGCTGACCCTTACTCTCTATCTACAATAATTATCTTCACACGAAGATCTGGCTTATCCACAATAGGTCCTGGGGTTTCCCTGCCATGAATAAACCGCTAAACAAAACGGGTATGTGGCATGAAGCAGTACACTCTCCTGGTGCTCTGTTGGAAAGATTCGATTTGCCTGTGGTGCCTACATCCCCCAGCTGTCCTGGTTTTGGCTGCTACCAGCTTATGGATGAATTCTCCTCATGAGAATCATGCTGCAGTGTCTGTCTGGGGCCAGCCCTCTGGAATCGTTTGAGAGGTCATGCTGTCCTTCCGCAGGGAGCCCCACAATGACCCATCGATGCTCGAGTACAAACCGCTAGCTTCCTTGCCTTAAGGTAAGACAAGCATGTGGCGCCATGGTCCAGGGCTCCCAGAAGAACATGGCTGAGGATGGAGTTCAGCAGAATGCACAACTCCCTCATTCCTTTTCCTGGTTTCCCCTGGGACAACTCCCTCACCGAGTCCCTCAAAGTATCCCAGTCTTACTAGACACAAGGCAATTATATATGAGGTACATTTTTTGTCCATACATAATTTTACAGAAACGTGTGGCATGTTGTGTATTACGCAATGAAGTTGGGAAGTCAAGGAGGAAGAAATGGAAGGCAGGAAGGTGCCATCTGGGTCTACCCTACTTTAAGTTGGTGTAGTCTCCTGGGTAAAAGATAAATCTAGGGAAACCTTTTTTCTTCCTTTCCCTACCAGAATCATTGTCCCCAGGACAGCACACTTAACTGGCTCCAGCCTCAGAGACTGCAGTCACCCAAAGCCACTTAAAGTCTTTTCATTGTGTTCACTTCACAGATTGATGCTCAAGCTTTGTCAACCTACACCCTCATCAGCTAGGGACACTGAAAGCTGCAAATGACAACTGAACACACACAAAAATGGCCCATTTAAAAATATATTTGATATCTGGTTCCTTGCCTGACATATTCCCTGCCACGTGATCATCAGAAGCTTACTGGAGTGAGAAAAAAAAATGAGAATTGCTGTCTTCTGAAGCACAATTTGTCATACGCGTTTTAGCTAAATTATTCTCTTTACTCTGTTGATATGCTTAGAGTTCAACAAATATTAAAAAAATAAATAATCTTCCTGGGGTTCCTCTCTTTGGTCAGGGTCACCGCCCAACCCCACCCTGCGAGATGCTCTCCTCCCAACACATTTCACACCCCTAGGAAGAACAGCCCCGTTGGAGTGTCTGTTAATAAACACCCGAGGCATTCTCTTTAGCTGAACAATTAAGAAAGATTTCTAAGAGACTGAACCATGTGTGACCTAAATTGGCTTTAAAAATGCTTTTCAGAGCCCAGGGAGCAGCATTTGCAACATAATCGTCTTCCACCTTGACATTAATTATGCACCATGGTGTTCAGAGAGCAACTCTGAGCCAGGAATATAAGTGTTTGTAAAGTAAACATGTCAAGCAAGGCAGAACATTGTAAAATGAAGAAAATATTAAATTCAATGCGGCTATGATCCATTCCTCCTCTCTTTTTTTTTTTTTTTTTCTTTCATAAATCTTCCACATTCAACCTATAAAGGGATGGCATTTCCCTCTTCAATGAGAGATTAGGTGACTCAACAGTGCTTATGGTTTGGATTTCTTGAAAGAGAAAAGGAGAAAAGGAGGTGCTTTTTTTCCACTTTGTGATTGAAAATAAAAAGAGATTGCTGATTTAAAGAGCTGCACAGCCTTGGGGAACCTTTAGAAAGCATTCTCTATAGGAACAATTCTTTGCCGTATAGCCACGGGAACTATAATCTCACTCCCCTTTCTCCATTATCAAGGGCATTTGCATGACAGCAGGATCTTAGCAGTTCCTGAGTGCACCTATTTCTAACCCCTTACATCTTAATTTAGTGTCATTAGCCCTTGTAGGTGGCATCTTTATTAATTGTTATACATAAAATTCCGTGTCATAAAGGATCCCAGCTTTAGCGGGAGGCTTAATGAAACTATTCCACTACTTATAAGGAAAAAAAAAAAGAGAGAAAGAGTCAAAAGATTCCAGTGGTTTTCAAAATAATTTTAGCATGTCTTCAACGAAATCTTGTGAGGAAACTCAATTTGAAAAGAAAACAGAAATCCCTTTCACACATATCCCCCAACAGTGGTTGTGAGGATAACTACTCCAGGGAACTATGGGCACCTGCCAATCTCAGTTTGGGAATCAGTAATTTGACCTACTCACAATTTTCTGTTGTCTTCCAGAGTAAGTATTTTAGGCTCACTAGCAATGGCCCTTTAGCTTTCTCTTTAAAGTCATTCTACAGAAAACCATCTCCATCTAATAAGATGTCACTTATTGGAAGATAGTTGAAATACATTTTCCCAGGAAATGCTGCCTTTATTTCTTTAGAATATCCAGCAATTAAAGCATCTCTGCCAGAAATCTCAGATTAGTAGAACCTGTGAACACATTAGAGGATCATAATGTTAAAAAACAGAAAAAAGTATCAAAGAAATTATTGCTGGTATAACAAAACTCTTAGGAAAACTAGAGCTTTCTACAGGTCAAAAAAATTAAATTTTCTCTGAGAAGGAAATGAGCATGTGCCTGAGAGCTGTGAAAGAAAATTTGAATGAACCAGAGGGTTCACAGTAATATTATGAGATCAAATGGGGAGTGTCTGGGATATAGGAAGATCATCTCCTTGGTGAGAGACAGACTAATTCTAATGAGAATCCAGGGGTCTGAGATAATGTTCAGCTAGGAAAGGGATAATGTAGAAATTCAATTGCAGTCATATGCTTTGAATTTCGTTAAGAGAAGAAGCACACTTGTTCTCGTGTTGCTTCAAGAGCAAAATGAGTGGTGTTTACAAAAAGTCAGATTTACATGAATGTATGAAAAGAATTTTAAACTAAAGTTGCCCAATGAGAAAACAGACAAACAGAAAAACTTGAGAGGTGATAAATGTCTAACACTAGAGTCATAAAAGCAGAGCTAAGCGATCTGGTGGGAATTCGTTAATAGATTTGGTGCTTGGGTTACAAAACCTTAGAAGTTCTTTCTCATGCTTAATATAGATGTATGTATACATATATATCAAACTAAAAGATGTATATACACATGCATCTATAGTTGGTATATTCTAATTTGATTGGATTAGGTACAATAAGAAGTCAAAACATAGTCTATCAAATGTCATTATTAAAATGTCCTTTATCACCAAGAGTGTTCTAGGCCTTCAATTTCATATATGTGGAAAAATCCACATATATAAGGGAAAATTTTGGGATCCCTAATGTGACCTCCTAAATGGTTGTGAGATTGTCCCTCAACATTCAAATTGCTCATATCTGCTCACAATACAACTTAGAAACAAGGGTAATAACCCTTTCACTCTCTTCTCACATAAGCATATATGTAAAATTGTTTCTCAAACTGATGATGAAACTTGAGTACAAAGGGACACACAGAAGAAAATAAAACTTTAAGTAACAGAGCTTCAGAATTAAATGAGTTTTTCTTTAATCCCATGCTCTAATTTTGTCTAAAAAACTGATCTGCATCTCATTTCATCCTAATTAGTTTCCCTTTACCTTCCCTTTGGAAACACCAAACTCCCTCTCTAAAGGCATCTCCTTCTGTTCAGATCTCAGTTCCCAAGTTAAATATGTCTTCCTCAGAGGCACGTTTCCTAACCATCCAATGGAAAAACAGACCCTCTTTCATTTATTATTTAGCTGCTCCTGTCTTGTTCTTTGCCTAAATAATTGATTTATTTTCTTAATCTCTAAGTCTAAGCTAAATTGAAACTTCCATATTTGTTTTGCTTTACAACTGTGAATTCAAGATGAAAACCAGAGAATTCTCAATAAATATTTGGTCAGAGAATAAACAAATTTGAATTCATGCAGAGAATCTTTTTCATATGGTCAGTTACAGAAAGTCTCTCTTTAAGACTTTCAAAATTTATAACCACCTATTTTGAAGCATTGCAGGGTTTTTTAGTTTATCTTTTTGATTTGTTGAATTTTATCATAAGTCAATAATTAGTTGACTAATAATTCGGTTGTATTAGATATTCTGTGGGATATTAGTAGATGTTTCAGTTAGTATAAACTCAAAAACAGATTCTATTTGAATTTATAATATAGACTCAGAAAACTCTCTGTGAAATTATGTAGTGAATGATATCCGAGAAATAAGAAGCATAGCACTTTGGTACTGTAGGACAGAGATAAGAGACACCCAGGATGTTTCTTTAATTTCTTTCATCTCTGTGGCATATGTATGTATGCATATTCACACATATACATATATATGCATATATGCATGTTTATACACATATATGATATGTGAAAGATTGATAATGCAGAACAGCACATAATAAGGGTTATGCGCATACTATAAAATAATTTGTTATTAAATATACCTTTCAATGAATCTGTAGTCTTAAATTTATTAGATAATTAAACTCAAAGAAAATTTTCATAAGCACTTATAAAAACCAAGATGCGTATTTCTGTTTTATTATACCAGCAATAAGTTCTTCCTTGATACTTTAACTTCTCTCCACAGTTACAATCCTTACTTTATTTCTTTGTGAATTCACATATTTTTGCCAGTTCTTGGCACGGAAAGGAAAAAATCACTCCACCGAAGGAGCACCCTCTGGAAGGCACCTGCCTTGGAGCTCAGATGAAGCTTTCAGAGGACATGCAAGATATGGAGAGGGACTACTCAGGGCAAGAGGCAGTTGGGAAGGTATTACAGGGAAAGGGACTGGCATTGCTAGACTGAGGATGTGAAAGCAAGCACGGTTACTTCCAGAAACCGAAACAAGTGCAATTTGGCTGGAGTGTGGTGTCTAGGGTTAGTTGGAACCAAAAGTGGCAAACCATGGAGCTGCACAGGTGAGTAGGGACCACATCATGAAAGCTCATGTAAGTCAAGTTCAAAGTTTGAAAGGATTTAGCAGCAGAGTTGGTTTGAATATGGAGTGAGCAATAAGGGAATTTGCTTCTTACAAAAAATGAACTTTCTCCAATTCCATCCATTTATCTGCAAATGCCATAATATTATTCTTCTTTATGGCTGAATAATATTCCATTGTGTACATATACCACAGTTTCTTTATCCATGCATTTGTTGAAGAGCTTCTAGCTACTGTGAATTGAACTGAGTGAAATAAGCCAATCCCTAAAAACCAAAGGCCAAATGTTTTCCCTGATAAGTGGATGATGATATATAATGGGAGTGGGCTGTAAGAGAAGAATGGAGGAACTTTAGATTATGAAGGGGGAAATGAGGAGGGGTATGAGAAGTGGTGGAGTGAGACAGACATCATTACCCTATGTACATGTATGATTATATGAATGGTATGAATCTACATCGTGCACAACCATAGAAATGAAACGATGTGCCCCATTCGTGTACAATGAATCAAAATGCAGTCTGGGGGGTTTCAAGATGGCGGCCTAGAGGGTGGCTGCATTTCATGTTGCTCCAGGACTCAGGATTCAAAAGAGGAGATATTGAGACGCTTGGGACCAACTCAAAGCAGCCGGGTGACTCTCACCCCCTGGGGAGGCATCCCGGATGGGACGGTGGTCCCGGAACGCAGGAAACTTTGTGAAGTAGAACTGCCGGCGAGACGCCCTTCCCCCGCTGGAGCAGTGAACTCGGACAGCTGGGAGCGCCGTAGAGGAGGCCGCTCGGCACAGCACTGGGACTCGGAGGAACCACTGGGGCTCTGGCGGCTGCCCAGGGGAGGAGTGGCGAGGAGAGCTGTGTGGACTCAGGACACCGGGGCCTGCCCTGAGGAGGAGGAGGAGGAGCGTGGCCACTTGGATTCGGAGTGACTGCACCAGAGCTGCAGGCGGTTGCCAGAGGAGAAGCTGCGCAGCGAGCTGTTTGGACTCAGAACGACGCTTCTGAACCCTGGGGCCTGCCCTGAGGACGAGGAGGAGGAAGAGGAGCGCGGCCGCTTGGATTCGGGTGACTACACCAGAGCCACAGGCGGTTGCCAGAGGAGGGGCTGCGTGGCGTGCTGTTTGGACTCAGACCACTTCTGAACCCCGGGGCCTGCCCAGAGGAGTAGGAGGAGGAGGAGGAGGAGCGCGGCGGGTCCTTTGGACTCGCAGTGACTGCATTAGCGCTCCAGGCGGCTGCTCAGAGGAGAAGGCGAGTGGTGAGTTGTTTGGACTTAGGGTGACAGCTCCTGAACACAGGGGGGCTGCCTGGAGGAGAAGCGTGGTGGGACGCTTGGTCTTGAGTGGCCGCACCAGAGCTCCAGGCGGTTGCCCAGAGGACCTGTGCTGCGGGTCACGTGGACTCAGAGCCACTCAGAGCGACCGCTCCTGAACACCCCGGGGGTTATCTGGAGAAGGAGGAGGAACGGGGAGGGTCACTTCGACTCGGAGTGATTGATTGCCCAGGGCTACGGGTGGTTGGTGGAGGTAGAGGCATGCAGTGAGTTTCTTGGACTCCTAGTGACCGCACCGGAATACTGGGCGGCTGTCTGGAGGAAGAGGCCTGTGGCGGGTCTCTGGGATTCAGAGCGATTGTACAGGGCCCCAGGTGGCTGCTCAGAGGAGGGGCCGCATAGCCAGGTGATTGGGTGCAGAGCAGGGTCCCAGGATCTGGGAGGCTTCTTGGTGGAAGAGCCACACAGAGATAGGCTTAGGGCGGAGCGAAGGTTCCAGGCCTGCGGGCAGATTCTCTGAGGAAGGGCAGCCTAAGGAGAGTCATCTGCAAAGGGTGAGGCTCCCAGGCCCAGGAGGTAGGGCCGGGCCCCTGGGAACTTTGCAGAGGAAGGCAGCCCAGCCCAGGCGGTAGCTGTAAATTGAGGGGAACCTCTAGGAGGGAACTGACCAGCGAGACCTCCCCACCGGGTGAGTCTTCCCTGCTGGGTGAGGTTTCCCCACAAGGACGGTAAAACCAGAGACTCAGGCCCAAACAGGCCTTGCCTCAGCCCACAGCCTAGGTCCCCTTTGGATGACCACTGGTCAACAAGTGGAGGCACCTCTGCCCACTAGCAGGGATTATACCCCACCTGAAGGCCACCACTCCTAGAGAGGCAGCTTCCTTGTGGAGCACCGCATTATCAACTTCCTCCAAGACTTCAGCCTACTGAAGGATAAGGGGGGATATATATAGAAATCTTCAGGGACATTGTAAGTCAATAGAGGAAATCTGCAATATCTCAGCGGTCCTCTGATACCTGAACAATATGAGAAAACAAGGAAAGAAAATGATGCAAACAAATCTAGATGTTACATCAATAAAACCCAGTGACAGCATGGCAGAAGAAATGACAGAAAAGGAGTTCAGAATGTACATAATTAAAATGATCAGAGAAGCAAACGATGAGATGAAAGAGCAAATGCACGCACTGAATGATGAGATGAAAGAGCAAATGCAAGCATTGATTGATCACACCAATCGACAGTTAAAAGAGCAAATACAGGAAGCAAAAGATCATTTCAATAAAGAGTTAGAGATATTGAAAAAAAACCAAACAGAAATCCTTGACATGAAGGAAACAATAAACCAAATTAAGAACTCCATAGAAAGCATATCCAATAGGATAGAACACCTGGAAGACAGAACCTCAGACATTGAAGACAAAATATTTAACCTTGAAAACAAAGTTGAACAAACAGAGAAGATGGTAAGAAATCATGAACAGAATCTGCAAGAACTATGGGATATCATGAAAAGGCCAAATTTAAGAATTATTGGGATTGAGGAAGGCCTAGAGAAACAAGCCAAAGGAATGAACAACCTATTCAATGAAATAATATCAGAAAATTTCCCAAATCTGAAGAATGAAATGGAAAATCAAGTTCAAGAGGCTTACAGGACTCCAAATACACAAAATTACAACAGACCCACACCAAGGCACATTATAATGAAAATACCGAACATACAAAATAAAGACAGAATTTTAAAGGCTGTGAGAGAAAAGAACCAAATTACATTCAGGGGGAAACCAATACGGATATCAGCAGATTTTTCAATCCAGACCCTAAAAGCTACAAGGGCCTGGAACAACATTTTTCAAGCCCTGAAAGAAAATGGATGCCAACCAAGAATCTTATACCCAGCAAAACTTACCTTCAAATTTGACGATGAAATAAAATCCTTCTATGATAAACAAAAGCTAAAAGAATTTACAAAAAGAAAGCCAGCATTACAGAACATTCTCAGCAAAATATTCCATGAGGAAGAGATGAAAAACAAAGAAGCAAATCAGCAAAGGGAGGAATTATCCTAAAGGAATTGTCAAATAAAGAAGGAAACAAGTTGTGTCAAACAAATAAATAAACAAAATTTTAAAAATGAACCAAATGACCGGGAAACCGAATGATATCTCTATAATAACCCTGAATGTTAATGGCCTGAATTCATCAATCAAAAGACATAGACTGGCAGATTGGATTAAAAAGAAAGATCCAACAATATGTTGCCTGCAAGAGACTCACCTCATAGAAAAAGATACCCATAGACTAAAGGTGAAAGGATGGGGAAAAACATTCCATGCACACGGACTCAGCAAAAAAGCTGGAGTATCCATCCTCATTTCCGATAATGTGGACTTCAAGCCAAAGTTAGTCAGAAGGGATAAAGAAGGTCATTTCATACTGCTTAAGGGAAGTATAAATCAGCAAGATATAACAATCATAAACATCTATGCCCCAAACAGTGGCTCATCCATGAATGTCAAACAAATCCTTCTCAATTTCAGAAACCAAATAGACCATAACACAATAATACTAGGTGATTTTAACATGCCTCTCTCACCACTGGACAGATCTTCCAGACAAAAATTGAACAAAGAAACCATAGATCTCAATAACACAATCAATAATTTAGACTTAATGGACATTTATAGAATATACCATCCAACCAAGAGCGAATACACTTTCTTCTCAGCAGCACATGGATCCTTCTCTAAAATAGACCATATATTATGCCACAAAGCTAATGTTAGCAAATACAAAAGATAGAGACACTACCATGTATTCTATCAGATCATAATGGATTGAAGTTAGAAATAAATGAAAGAGTAAAACACAGAAACTATTCCAACATCTGGAGATTAAACAATATGTTATTATATGATGAATGGATAACAGAAGATATTAGGAAGGAAATTAAAAAATTCTTAGAGGTAAATGAGAACAAAGAAACATCATATCAAAATCTCTGGGACACTATGAAAGCAGTACTTAGAGGGAAATTTATTTCATGGAGCGCATTTAATAAAAGAAGTAAAACTCAACAAATAAACGACCTAACACTACAGCTCAAAGCCCTAGAAAAAGAAGAACAGAACAGCACCAAAAGTAGTAGAAGACAGGAAATAGTTAAACTCAGAGCTGAAATCAATGAAATTGAAACAAAAGAAACAATACAAAAAATTGACAAAATAAATAGTTGTTTCTTCGAAAAAATAAACAAAATTGATAAACCTTTAGCCACACTAACAAAGAGAAGACGAGAGAAAACCCAAATCACTAAAATTCGGAATGAACAAGGAAATATCACAACAGACAGGATTGAAATACAAAACATAATTAGAAGCTATTTTGAAAATCTATACTCCAACAAAATAGAAAATTTTAAAGGCATCAACAGGTTTCTAGAGACATATGAATTGCCTAAACTGAACGAGGAGGACATAAACAATTTAAATAGACCAATTTTAAGTACTGAAATAGAAGAAGTCATCAAAAGCCTACCAACAAAGAAAAGTCCGGGACCAGATGGGTTCTCAGCCGAGTTCTACAAAACCTTTAAAGAAGAGCTCATTCCAATACTTCTCAAAGTATTCCATAAAATAGAAGAGGAGGGAACCCTCCCAAACTCATTCTATGAAGCCAATATCACCCTGATACCTAAACCAGACAGAGACTCATCAAGGAAAGAAAATTTCAGACCAATATCCTTAATGAACATCGATGCAAAAATTCTCAACAAAATTTTAGCAAATCGAATACAAAAACATATTAAAAAGATAGTGCACCATGATCAAGTGGGTTTCATCCCAGGGATGCAAGGTTGGTTCAACATCAGGAAATCAATAAACGTAATTCACCACATTAATAGACTTAAAGTCAAGAATCACATGATTATTTCAATAGATGCAGAAAAAGCATTTGATAAAATACAGCACCCCTTCATGCTCAAAACACTAGAAAAACTAGGGATAGTGGGAACATTCCTTAACATTGTAAAGGCCATTTATGCTAAGCCCATGGCTAATATCATTCTAAATGGTGAAAAACTGAAAGCATTCCCCCTAAAAACTGGAACAAGGCAGGGATGCCCTCTTTCACCACTTCTATTCAACATCGTTCTTGAGACTCTGGCCAGAGCAATTAGACAAACCAAAGAGATTAAAGGGATACGAATTGGGAAAGAAGAACTCAAACTATCCCTGTTCGCTGATGACATGATTATATATTTAGAGGAACCTGGAAATTCCACCAGAAAACTCTTAGAACTCATAAGTGAATTCAGTAAAGTAGCAGGTTACAAGATCAATGCTCATAAATCCAACGCATTTTTATACATAAGTGATGAATCTTCAGAAAGAGAAATTAGGAAAACTACCCCATTCACAATAGCCTCGAAAAAAATAAAATACTTGGGAATCAATCTCACAAAAGAGGTGAAAGACCTCTACAATGAGAACTATACAACACTAAAGAAAGAAATTAAAGAACACCTTAGAAGATGGAAAGATCTTCCATGTTCTTGGATAGGAAGAATTAATATTGTCAAAATGGCCATACTACCTAAAGTGCTATACAAATTCAATGCAATTCCAATTAAAATCCCAATTGTGTACCTTACAGAAATAGAGCAAGCAATTATGAAATTCAACTGGAAGAATAAGAAACCCAGAATAGCTAAAGCAATCCTTAGCAGGAAGAGTGAAACAGGGGGTATTGCAATACCAGATCTTCAACTCTACTACAAAGCAATAGTAACAAAAACGGCATGGTATTGGTACCAAAACAGAAAGGTAGATCAATGGTATAGAATAGAGGACACGGACACAAACCCAAATAAATACAATTTTCTCATACTAGACAAAGGGGCCAAAAATATGCAATGGAGAAAAGATAGCCTCTTCAACAAATGGTGCTGGGAGAATTGGAAATCCATATGCAACAGAATGAAACTAAACCCATATCTCTCACCATGCACGAAACTAAACTCAAAATGGATTAAGAACCTCGGAATCAGACCAGAGACCCTGCAGATTATAGAAGAAAAAGTAGGTCTAAATCTTCACCTTGTTGGTCTAGGATCAGACTTCCTTAACAGGACTCCCATAGCACAAGAAATAAAAGCTAGAATCAACCACTGGGATAGATTCAAACTAAAAAGCTTTCTCTCAGCAAAGGAAACTATCAGCAATGCGAAGAAAGAGCCTACAGAATGGGAGAATATCTTTGCCAATCATACTTCAGATAGAGCACTAATCTCCAGAATCTATAAAGAACTCAAAAAACTTTACTCCAAGAATTCAAATAATCCAGTCGACAAATGGGCTAAGGAAATGAATAGACACTTCACAGAAGAAGATCTACAAGCAATCAACAAACATATGGAAAAATGTTCAACATCTCTAGTAATAAGAGAAATGCAAATCAAAACCACCCTAAGATTCCATCTCACCCCAATTAGAATGGCGATTATCAAGAATACGAGCAACAACAGGTGTTGTCGAGGATGTGGGGAGAAAGGTACACTCATACATTGCTGGTGGGGCTGCAAATTAGTGCAGCCACTCTGGAAAGCAGTGTGGAGATTCCTTAGAAAACTTGGAATGGACCCGCCATTTGACCCAGCTATCCCACTCCTTGGCCTATACCCAAAGGACTTAAAATCAGCATACTACAGAGATACAGCCACATCAATGTTCATAGCTGCTCAATTCACAATAGCCAGACTGTGGAACCAACCTAGATGCCCTTCAATTGATGAGTGGATAAAGAAACTGTGGTATATATATACAATGGAATATTACTCAGCCATAAAGAATGATAAAATTATGGCATTTGCAGGCAAATGGATGAAATTGGAGAATATCATGCTAAGTGAGATAAGCCAATCTCAAAAAGCCAAAGGACGAATGATATCGCTAATAAGTGGAGGATGACACATAATGGGGGGGAGGGAAGGGTCAGTGTTAGGGTTAGAGTTAGGGTTAGGGAGGGGGGCAAGTATGGAGGAAGGAAGTACTGTATAGAGGGTAAAGAGGGGTGGGAGGGGTGGGGGGAAGGGAAAAAATAACAGAATGAATCAAACAACATTACTCTATGTAAATTTATGATTACACAAATGGTATGCCTTTACGCCATGTACAAACAGAGAAACAACATGTATCCCATTTGTTTACAATAAAATAAATAAATAAATAAATAAAAAATAAAATAAAATGCATTTTAATGAAATGAACATCTCTTAAGTGAGTAAATGGAGTGAAAAATCCATTTTATTAAATCTTCAAATCATTTTAATACATTTGAATTTAGCTTTTTGGAGACAATTATTTGTCATATTTATAAAATTTTCCAGTTCTAAAAGTGTCTAATTTGATGCATTCATTAAAATATATGATTTTTCTTCAAATATGAGTGATGTGATAGATTTGAGTTTGGAAATTAAAATAATTATTTTGTTGGAAAAAAAAATGCAGTCTGTAAAAATTTTTAAAAAAATTTTTAACTTTCTCATGATATTTAATGAGTTTTTGAAAATCTGAAGTAAACTTGGCAAAATGTTATGCTTTACTCAAACAAAATAATGTTTTAAAAATAACATTCTTTATACTTTTAAAATCTTAAGGAAAGCACAGACTGCTGTATAAAGCAAATGAATAAATAAGAGCATCCACTTTCTGCCTTTCCATATCCAATAGTGTTACTGTGAAGAAGGTCATGTGAAATCCAGACAGTGGCCCTCGCTTTGTTAAAACTCAGAATCCCTAACAGTTTAAGACTGCCTGTGGAAGCACAGAAAAATTAATGTTTGGATTTCTTGCTTACTGCAATTCATATTTGTTTATTACATCAAAGGAAATGAGCCAAACAAAATTTATAAGAAGGTAATTGGACATACCCACATTACGCCCAGATGTGTATTGCTGCCTACTGAGTATCTTCATTATACAGGCATCTGCTTATTGATGTGGCTGAATTATGTTCACCTTCTGACCTGAGTCATGCCCTTCTGTGACCAACAGAAAATGTCTGAATGCTGCCATGTGCCAGTCTTCCACTTCAAGAATAATCTCACATTTCTGAACATGTATGGTAATATATAGTCAGTAATTCTCTACAGTACTTTGCTTCTGAACTTCTAAGTATAAGCCAAACACACAACGAAGTTAAGTGGGGGCCTAGAGTTGGGGAGCTTATACTGTAGAGTGTGAATCACCATCATTACTTGAGACTCCCTAAGTGGGGGCCTAGAGTTGGGGAGCTTATACTGTAGAGTGTGAATCACCATCATTACTTGAGACTCCCTCTCTTTCCCTCTAACAAATTTGGATCTGTGCTCCAGATGAAGATTAGATGTCCTTTGAAAGCAATACCATAGATTTATTAGCATTCAGCTGCAAAATTACCCCAAATGCTAAGCAGCGCTCAAATCATCTATGCCATTTCAAGGAATTTTCTACCAACCAGAAATGATATACAATTAAAGAATGATATGGCAATAGTGATTCTTCTCCATGACTTTACTTCCTCAAAAATGGTGGCCATGACATTAACTTGTTGACTTTTGGTACATGGAAAAATATTGACAATGATCTATAATCAAATGTTCTTCTTCCATGTAGAGAAGAAAAGAAAGAAAAAAGGAAGGAAGGAAGGAAGGAAGGAAGGAAGGAAGGAAGGAAGGAAGGAAGGAAGGAAGGAAGGAAGGAAGGAAGGAAGGAAGGAAAGAAGGAAGGAAAAGGGAGGATAGACTTAGAAATATGTTGGGGTATCCGTCTCCTTTGAGTACCACAATTTAAAATTTCCCATCTCCAAAATGTCATTCATTGCATCATTTTATAGAGAACTATAAGTGTCCCTACCCAGAATATGAACCTCAAATATGCAAACTGACAGGATTTTTCATTTTCCAAAATTAATTAACACACTGCCTGTATAACAAAGTAGACACTCCAAAAAGTTAACAAGCCCCTATTGGCTTGGAACCATGGTTTCCAGAAGAACTAGGCTTTGTGAAAAAGCACTGCTGAGTCAGAAATTAGCAAAAATCATTTTATACCCTATTGGCATGTGGTTCTCTATTTCAAAGGTGTTTCTTTCAAAATAAATCTGCCAAGAACAGAGCCCAGGTGTTGACAGCTGGTTGTATCCATTTTCATCAATTGCAGAATTTCCAATGTGGTTTAGGGGTGAAAGTTAAAATGAATACAAACTTTTCCCCAGTATTCCTAGCCCTGAAAGCAAAGAAATCTGAAAAGTTTTAATATTTGCTGAAAACATAATGCATTTATAATGTTCCAAAAGAAACAGGTTTGTCTATATAGTTTTGCTAAAATTCCATAGAAATAAATGCTTTTCCAAACTTATTTAAAACAGGAACAGAAATTTAAGAACTCCTTAAAGAGTGCAAGAATCAAGGGCCTGCACTTTTTATTATTCTTGTAACGGTTCACTACAGACCTACAATGAGTTGCCTGCACTGGTTTTGCTTTGATGGAGAAATACAACAGGCCCAGGTGACTGAAGCACTTACACCTTCCAAAGTATCCTGGCAGGTGTCCCTGCCTTCACTTTAAAATTTAGGTTTTTCTACCTTCATTCTTTCTATAAGTGAGAGTGGCCATTGTGTCCTCTATCCATCACTACCAAAAGTAATCATCAAAAATACTTTAAAATGCAATGGGTTTAAAGTTCTATTACATCCAGTACGAAGAGAATGTGAGTAACCTTGCTTAAAAATATGGTATGCAAGGCATTCCAAAAATGAAGGTCCTATCATGGCCCAAATGATCTGCTGCTACTGGTAAAATGAGGAGCTGTGGTTGGTAACATTTATCAAGGTTTTAATGAGAGTTGCAGAGGAAGGTGTTGGGAGGAAAACAGGTTGAAACCCTGAGAGGTTTTAGAGAGCCAAGAGAATGAAATGTACCTAGAGCTCTGCAGAACTGATCCAGAAAAGCAATCTTCAAGAAATGCAGAGGAGGAAAACTCCAGAGATCTCTGAATATGTGCTGAAAGTCCCTTCAGACTCTAGCTCATGACTCATGATTTACAAATTGTTTTGGCATATTTTTCCTAATTATAAAAGTACTAATGGAAATCTGGAAAATTATTGAAGGAGTAGCTATGACCCATTAGTCCAATTCTGAAACCTCCATGAACACTGTGTCTCATTTCATTCCAGACAGATATACATTTATGTTTCATATACTTGGGGACACACTGAATATCTAATCTTGATGTCTTACTTTTATTTTACTTTTCCAAGGGTTATTAAAAACTCTTTTGATACAGAATGTTACAGATGCACTATTGTGTACTCAAATATTTGCTCGGCATTGAGTGTTTTATTTTCAGTATTTCATAATTATTTTCAAAACCCACTGGGAACTTATAATCACCAAAACTCAAAGCAAGAAGATGTCCTTCAGTAATTGAGTGGATAGACTTTGATACATCCATAAAATGTACACTATTCAGCAATAAAAGAAATGAGATATCAAACCCACTGCAAAGATTTAAATCTTAAATTCATAATGCATATTGCTGAAGGGATGATCTCCTGACCTAAATATCTTTAATAGAAGTGAGTGAAGTATGCAAGACTAAAAGCAAAAGTTAATATACATAAGAATTGTACTCTCAATAAAATTACTTCCATGGGGATATAAAATGAAAATTCTGAAACCACTATATATGTATATCTGAACGCACCTTCATTTACTCATGAAGAATGACATGAGTAAATTAATAGTGTATAATGAGAATCAGGTTTCACACTGTTGGAGCATGAGGTTACAGAAAAGCAAGGGCTGGAGATTCAAATGATGCATAAAGTAATGGATTAGAGTTGGAGACATCAATAAGAACTCATGTACAGTTCAATACAGACATCAATGTTTCCATGTGGAAAGTTTACAGTGTACAGATATAGGAGTTAGAATATACTTACTTCTGTCAGCTGAGACAGCCCACAAACACTGACATCCCAGTAGCAACAAGCACATCTAGCACCCAAATCTTGGTTTCTAATGCCATTCTTCAATAAAAGGATAAGGGCTCCTTGGAGGGATGACTGATTCTAGCACTGGACAGGAAGCAGACAAGGTGAACTCAGAACATCCAGCAGTGCCAGAAAACAAGGAAGCGGTTTTAAAAAACACAGTCATGGTCCATGTCAAAGGGAAATCAACTAAAGGAGCTTCTAATAGAAAAAGCTGGAACATTGGAGCAACAAAATAAAGTAGTATTGGATTATAATCCAAAGTATACAATAACTAACTCTGAGTCTATACTCTTAGAAATAAATTAATCAATTGTGGAAAATAGGCACATCTCTCATGCAAAAAATTTTCAAACAATTTATATAGATCTTTTTTTTTTTGGGGGGGGGGGGGGTTATTGGGATTGAACCCAGAGGCACTTAACCACTGAGCCACATCTCCAGTCCTTTAAATATTTTATTTTGAGACAGGGTATTGCTAAGTTGCTTAGGGCCTCACTGAGTTACTGAGGGTGGCCTTGTACTTGAGATCCTCCTGCCTCAGCTTCCCAAGTTGCTGGGACTATAGGTATGCACCCAGCTGTATAGATTCTCCAGTAAGTAAATTCATAATTCCAGTCCTTAAATACAAGATGCTCATAGTGATGTTTTCAAAGAGTAGAGCATCAAAAAGAGGAACACAGTGTAATTTGGCACTGGAGAAACCTAACAAATATCACCTCAACCAGCCTGATCAAAGTTAACATCAACATGTGTCCTGTTGATAGTTTTTTTTTTTTTTTTTATTGTAAACAAATGGGATACATGTTGTTTCTGTTTGTACATGGAGTAACAGCATACTATTTGCGTAATCATACATTTACAAAGGGTAATGATGTTTGATTCATTCCGTTATTTTTTCCTTCCCCCCACCCTTCCCACACCTCCCACCCCTCTTTTCCCTCTATACAGTCCCTCCTTCCTCCATTCTTGCCCCCCTCCCACTCCCCATTATCTGTCATCATCCGCTTATCAGTGAGATCATTCGTCTCTTGGATTTTTGAGATTGGCTTATCTCACTTAGCATGATATCCTCCAATTTCATCCATTTGCCTGCAAATGCCATAATTTTATCATTCTTCATGGCAGAGTAATATTCCATTGTATATATATGCCACAGTTTCTTTATCCATTCATCAACTGAAGGGCATCTAGGTTGGTTCCACAGTCTGGCTATTGTAAATTGAGCAGCTATGAACATTGATGTGGCTGTATCTCTGTAGTATGCTGATTTTAAGTCCTTTGGGTATAGGCCAAGGAGTGGATAGCTGGGTCAAATGGTGGTTCCATTCCAAGTTTTCTAAGGAATCTCCACACTGCTTTCCAGAGTGGCTGCACTAATTTGCAGCCCCACCAGCAATGTATGAGTGTACCTTTTTCCCCACATCCTCGCCAATTGTTGCTTGTATTCTTGATAATTGCCATTCTAATTGGGGTGAGATGGAATCTTAGTGTAGTTTTGATTTGCATTTCTCTTATTACTAAAGATAGTGAACATTTTTTCATATGTTTATTGATTGTTGGTGGATCTTCTTCTGTGAAGTGTCTGTTCATATCCTTAGCCCATTTGTTGATTGGGTTATTTGTATTCTTGGTGTAGAGTTTTTGAGTTCTTTATAGATTCTGGAGATTAGTGCTCTATCTGAAGTATGATTGGCAAAGATTTTCTCCCACTCTGTAGGCTCTTTCTTCGCATTGCTGATAGTTTCCTTTGCTGAGAGAAAGCTATTTAGTTTGAATCTATCCCAATTATTGATTCTTGCTTTTATTTCTTGGGCTATGGGAGTCCTGTTAAAGAAGTCTGATCTCCTAAGCCAACAAGTTGAAGATTTGGACCTACTTTTTCTTCTATAAGATGCAGGGTCTCTAGTCTGATTCCAACGTCCTTGATCCATTTTGAGTTGAGTTTTGTGCAGGGTGAGAGATAGGGGTTTAATTTCATTCTGTTGCATATGGATTTCCAGTTTTCCCAGCACTATTTGTTGAAGAGGCTATCTTTTCTCCATTGCATATTTTGATAGTTTTATGTGATGAAAATGACACTTTCCCTTTGTGACCTTCCTCTCCAAAACCATAACTTCAAGCCAATCTTGTGAAAAACATCAGAAAAATTCCATGAGAGGGGCATCCTACAAAACAAGGGACTGATTGTCCTTGAAATTTCCATCAGAGAAAACATTTGACCTTTGGTTTTTTGGGTTTGGCTTATTTCACTTAGCATGGTATTCTCCAACTCCATTCATCTACCTGCAAATGCCATAATTTCATTCTTCGTCAAAGCTGAGTAATATTCCATTGTGTACATATAACACATTTTCTTTATCCATTCATCTGTTGAAGGACACCTAGGTTGGCTCCACAGTTTAGTTATTGTGAGTTGAGCTGCTATAAACATTGAAGTGATTGTGTCCCTGTAGCATTACTTTTTAATTGTGAAAAATGTACAGCAATGCTATGAAATTTTCATAATAGAGGAAAATGGATGCAACACATATGAAAACTCTCCTAGCTTTGCAACATTTTTATAAATCTTAAACTATTCTAAAGTAAAAGATTATTTTTAAAACCATCAGTAGTAATATTTTAGTCCCAAAATGTTGTCCTTATTTCTGATTATTCTGAGAGCTAGAATTACTGATTAAAAGTAAATGAATATTTTAGGACCCTTTTGCCAATCATTTACCACTAATTTTTTACTAATTTAATACATCAGTGATAATGTTTCAGTCTATCCCACTACAACAGTCCTAAATAAAAGTGACTTAGATCTTAAATCTTCCTCATACAAACCAACTATGCAATAAATGCTAATTTTAATGAAACTTAAATGAAAGTAAGTCAGTGTAACATACAGGATAATTGTTCAAGGCAGGGTAACACTGCATGAATTTGCATATGGCTCCACCACTTTCTGACTATGTGATTTTGAGCAAGCTCCCTAACTACTCTGAGCCTCATTCTTTCCGCTCTGTAAAATGATGGTAGTCAAATATCACTCCCATAGAGTTTAGAGGAAAATTAAATGAGGTAATTGACACAATTAGTACAATAAGTCCTTGTTGACAGTTATTATTATCAGCTTTTAGCTATTCACTCATTCAGTAAATATTTATGGAAGAACCACTGTGTGTTAAACTTCTTTGCTGGAAGGTTCTGGAGCGGCAGTGGTGAATAAGACAAGATGCCTGCCTTGAGGAGGCTTACAATTTTTCAGTAGAGTCAGAGGTGTGCTCAGGAAACCAGAGTGTTATGGAAGTACGCAAACAGGCTAAGAAAGGCAGCTTTGGAAGCATCCTTAGGGAAGGGGACCACTGAGCCAGGATGCAGAGGACACACAGGACATAGGCCTGTGTTATGCTGAGCTGACATAGACTCACTCATTCTCTAGAGTCCATTGTGCCCATTTCTTTCCATGTTCGTGACCTCACACTGGCAGCTTGATATTAGCCAGGGTATATACCGTGGAAATCACCAAATACTGAAAATCAAGGCTCTGCCCCTCCCCTACACATGAGCAGTTGTTAAACATTTGCCAGCACAGACTGCTTTAGTCAATCACATCAAGAAGAAGGGAGAGAGAGGCAAGGAACATGGTGACCTTGAGAAGCTGAAAGGAGTCTGACTGAGCTAGTGCGTGAAGGGTTTGTGAGGGTTGATAAGTGGGGACCAAATCATGTAGACCCTTTTAAGCCAAATTAATACATTTAGAATTTATTCTGGGACAATAGAGAGCCATTGAAGGGTATGAAACAGCAAGTAGAGTGTGGTTTATGGGTTAGAAAGATTCCCTCTGGCTTTAGAGGGAAGGGTAAAATTGAAAATAGATATGGTGTGTTTAAAATTTTATGTGACATATTGATTACTTGGATTTGATCATTGTCTTTTTCTCCACAGAGTGGTATAATTGAAGTGTCATTATCAGTTGACATTTCAAAATGTTTGTACTTTTTCTTTGTATTTTCTACCTGGATTTTTTTTAAGTCACTTTTTTACAAACTGTCACAAAACTGTAGATTGAGTCTTAGCCCTTTTGACAGTTTTATTGCATTTCTAACAGTTCCTAGAAAGTTTTCTTCTTCTCAACCCTATAGTTATGAAGGGAGCAAGACCTGAGACTCAGAAATAAATGAAGAGGTTGTTGGAGAAAACAGGGTGAGAAATAATAGTGGTCTGAACTTGGGTGGTAGTACTTGTGGTCGTGGTGAAAATATTTAGGAGGATGTTCATGGTGATGGAATAAATCAGGAGAGTGACAGACAAAAAAAGAGAAGAAAGATGATCAGGTGTCTGGCTGACCAGTGGTTACTTAAACAACATAATATGAACCAGCAAAGAAATAGTAATTTAGTGCCAGGGTTATGCAGTCAAGAGAACTAGTGGAGCCAGGCATGGTGGCGCACACCCATAATCCCAGCAACTAGGGAGACCAAAGCAGGAGGATCACAAATTCAATGCAGCCTAGGAAACTTAGCAAGACCCTGTCTCAAAATAAGATAAAAAGGGCTGGGATGCAGCTCACTGGTTAAGCACTTCCCTCGTATGAGTGTTGCCCTGATTTCCATCAAAGGAAAGAAGATAGAATGAGTGAGTGGGTTTGGCAATGGCAAAGAATGGTGAGTTTGTTTGAGTTTGAAATGTCTTTGCAAGTTTTAAGAGGAAATGTGAGAGAAATTGGGTACACATATTAGTCTGGAGGTCAAGAAGAGAGAAAAGACAAGTTCACTTTGTGAGAGAAAAAAAAAGAGGCAGGAAAAGTCTTTGTCCATTTGTCTGAAGACAAAGCAAGAGAGTGAAGTCTTACAGAGACAAAGCACACAGCACATTTTCAAGAATGGGCCAGTTAGCAGTGTGCAATTCTGTAGTATTTTCAAGGAAGATATGGACTGATAGTCTCTCTTTGTTGTACCTACTCAGAAAATGAAAATCATTTCCAAGAATCGGACTGTGTTCATTTCAGAGGGTGTCAAAATCACACTGAAGAGACACACGGTTATCATGAAAACTCCCAGAGAAACTTTGCAGAAAGACTTCAATCACATCAATGTAGAATTCAGAATCCTCAGAAAGCAAAAGGAGAGCCTCAGGTTGACCAACGGTGGAGAAACAGGAACTGGCTTTGGTGAGCACCACCTTCACATGCAGACGCGATCAAGGGCCTTGCACCGAGCTTCTGTCACGAGATGAGGTCTGGGTAGGCTCCCAAAAGAAAGTATCTCTTGTTGACACCAGGAGTTTCTTGCACAAAAAATACATTCTCAGGGATTCCATGGAGCCAAGTTTAGCACCTCAAGATCAGAAAGATGAATATCATTGAAGGAATTGACACTGAAGTTATATCAAACCCAACTTCTTTGATTAAGCAAACAGCAGTTAAAAACAAGAATATCAGAGAAATTAGGGATGATCTCTACATCTCTGAAAAAGGAACAGTCTGAGGAATAAGATCTAAGAGTTCCCCAGCTATGGAAACTAAATTTGGATGAGTTCTAAAACATATCTGTGAGAGTTTAAAGATAGAAGGAAGGGAGGGATAGAACTGAAAAGTAAGCATTCAGTTTCCCATTAAGACTCTCATGAACAACCACTTACAGAACCATTTTTGTGAAGTGGTTGGGGCCAAAGGCAGATTGCAGAAGAAGTAAAGCATAGCAAAGGTAGACTACTTTTTAACTTTAATTCATGGTTTCTGCCTAGCAAGATGAATCATAAGTTAAAGATGTCCTTTATGACAAAGGTATGACCTAACCCAGTACTTCCGACTCTCACACCAAATATCCCTTATAATAAAAGGGCATAGGTAGGAACCTTATTATGTCTGGAGAGTCATAATTTACCTTGAGAAATGATGCAGAGAATGGGAAGCAACCAAAGAAGGCTGTATTGACCTGGAGGACATACCCTGGACTGAGACTAGCAATCCAGCACACTCCTGGCTCACCATGAACTGATGGCACAAGTTTTGGCAAGTCACTTAAAGGCTCTGTGTCTCAGTTTCTTCATCTGTGAAAGGAAGGAGTTGCTTTGCATTCTTAAATTCCTTTCCAATCCTAATTTTCTTCTTTGTTTGTCAATGAGAATGTTAAATCAGCTGAATGGAAAAGAACAAAGTAAAAATCCTTTCAGAGCCATTGCTAAATGTAACTACGTTCAAGAGTTTTGAACGGAGTTCAAAGAGGAGCAATTTTCCAACAAGGATGCATTTCCAAGAGTGCTTTTCTCAGCCATAAATTTTCATGAAAATGGGTCCATATCCAGAAGTCATTGCCTGACTGAAAATATGAAAAAACAAACAAGCAAAAAAAGAAAGAATATGGCATAGTTTCTATTTTGACATTCTTACATGGAAAACAGTTTTCAAACTCAAAGGTCAACATGCTTTTATGCAGTTAGCAATTCTTCATTAAATGCTTAATATTTTATTGAATATAGTATACCTAAGGGGAAACACAAGAATGAATAAGACATAATCTCTATATGCAAAAATCTCATTATACAGAAGAAACAGAGGTAAAAGTCTCTAAGGAAAAGCAGAATAAAATAAATGTCTTGTATAAAGACACAAGTCACATACACATGAAGCAGTTGGCTTGGACTAGGACCCTTTTGATAGAGAAGATGGCATTCTTTGCTTGTCTTACAGAACAGTTTGTTTTCTTTGCTATTCTAGCCAAGAAAAGATAATGATCCTTTGGATTGATGGAACAATTGGAACAAAGAAAATGAGACATGAAAGGTCATAGTACGGACAAGAAACCATGAGTAACTCATGTGGCAAGGCTGCATTTTTAGATGCTTTTAAATAAGCATTTATTTACAACCCAGTGAAATTTGTCCTTGTCTTTATTATAATCATATTATTGAGGACTTCAGTCACAGCGTCCTCTTTTTAAGGGCATTAGGAAGAAATTTTGGTCTGGCTTTACAATTAGGGATAGTTACTTTTTTTTCCCCCTAGGAATGCCATCTATCTTAATATTATATAAAATCAAATTACTCAATAAGTCAAATTTCCTTTTGGAATTGCCAAAGTAGACACCTCAGAATCAAATTATCTGGATCAAATAAAAGGTTCTTTTCTGGTACAAATATGCTTTCTGTAACAAGATACAAATTAATAAACATTTGTATATTACTTTTAGAATTTCCAAAGTTTGTCACATTTATCTTACTAAAACTTATTATTATTTTAACAAATAAAGGGTTGAGACTCAGAACAACTAAATGATTTGCCTGAGGTGCTCACATAGTTACTGGAAATCTAGAATTTTGCAGACAAATGCTTACTCCACATCTAGGCTCTTTCTGTTGTCTCTACAAAAAATGGAAAAAAAATCATCTTATTATCTTTTTCAAGTTACATAAACATACATATCTATGTTTATATACACAGAGATATATAAATTTTTATTTAATTTTCACACTAATACCAAGAAAGAGTTACTTGTATTCATCCAAATGTTTCAGAGATCTGAGACTCTCAAATGTTTCAGGATTTGTCTAAGATCAAAAAAAAAAATTTTAAAAAGACTCAAACTCAAAATTCATAACACTGATCCTGGGTCTTCTCCAAAAGATTACTCCAGAATGAGTGGAGAGTCTCCCATCTGACCATCAGCACCACTAGGGAGAAGCTCAGAGCTGCAATTCCAAATTTATTCTAAACAAATAATTTTATGTGTGTTATATTTATTGATGTGAAAACACCACAGTTAGGAAATTATAAAACTATCATCAACCTTTGCAATGCAGTGTTACTCTGTCCGTCGAGCAGAGTTTAGGAAAAGGAGGATAATGCACAGATCCTAGGCATGTAAGGCAGGCAGGGTGGGCACAACAGTAAGAAGAGGAAGCTGTGAGATAGACGCTTTCATCCCCAATGTCACCACTTCACCATCCTGCCCAAGAAAGTCTTCAGAAAGAAGGAGGAATTCCATTGTGCTGTCCCCTTTGCCTATTTTCTGTGAAATAAGGGGGGGTGGAACGTTAAAGATATGTATCTCCACTCATCTGTTGAAGGGCATCTAGGTTGGTTCCACAATCTAGCTATTGCGAATTGAATCGCTATAAACATTGATGTGGCTGTGTTACTGTAGTCTGCTGATTTTAAACCGAGGAGTGGGATAAGCTGGGTCAAATGGTGGGTCCATTCCAAGTTTTCTGAGGAATCTCCACACTGTTTTCCAGAGTGGCTGTACCAATTTGCAACTCCACCAGCAATGTATGAGTGTGCCTTTTTCCCCACATCCACGCCAACATCTATTATTGTTTGTGTTCTGAGAGCAGGGAGGGGGCAGGGGTATGAAAGATGGTGGACTGAGACAGACATCATTACCCTATGTACATGTATGATTACATGAATGGTGTGAATCTACATCGTGTACAACCATAGAAACAATAAGTTGTACCTCATTTGTGTACAACGAATCAAAATGCAGTCTGGAAAAATAAAAAAATTTTTAAATGAAAATGAAAAATAAAAAGATATGTATCTCCAATGGTGTTCATTTGTCAAGAGCCTGACTCCCTTTGTAATGGGTTACTTTTCTTACAATGAAGATCTGGAAAAGATGAAAGTCAATGAGTTGTTTTTTAGCCTTTGAAGAGAGCATCCATGAGGCGTGCATTTGCCCAGGCTTTCTCTCTCCCGTGCCAGCTTATGGGCTCCGCAAGTCATGTTTCCAAGCTGACTGCCCTGATGAGTCATAAAAGATTGCACTGGGGTATGAAGGTGGACTAAGAGGAAATGCAGGGCTAATGTGTCAGGTCCAACAAAGATAAATATCCCAGCAGCACTGCCATATTTCACAGGGCGCAGTGTTGACTATAGACCTCCTGACATGATAAATTTTATGGCCAAATGTGGTGGCATTTCTCAACCCCAGGTCTACTAACGATGGTTGGTCCTTCTCTGATGGGGTCAATTGTGATAAATTGCCCTGTTGAACTGCCCATGAAATATGACGTTTCAGGTTAGCCAAATTCCCTTTGATGTGCATGCCCCAGTTAGCCTGAAGAAGTATACCAGAGGAAATTCCTAGTTAGAAAGATGAAATGGTACCAGGTATGCCTTTCTTGTCTCCCTTTACAGTGGGGCAGCAATGAAGATGAAGGTTGTAGAATCTCTTTCCTGGGAATATTGTGGACAGATTTTCTTCCAGAATGGCAGAAGACGGAGGGCGCTAACTAGGAGAAAAAAACAAGAGGACCTGCTCAATTTCCTGGGTCTTCTGTTAATTCCCCTGGTATGGAGCAACTACTTCATTTTTTTTAAGTTAACTTTCCCCATAAATAGACACCTGCATAGCCAATGAACACTTCCAAGGTCACTTATCCAAAGTAAGAAAGAATAATATTTCCAGAATTAATTTGAGTAATTAATTCAAGCAATTCTACAGATTTACTTCAATGTCTTGAGTAAGGAAGAAAGCTTGAAAACTTGTGTAACCTATCCTGTTTTTCCAGCTTTTCAAGACAGGTTTGTGATGACAGCAATAAGAGAAGTTCACAGTACCTGCAGGCAAGTGTCATCATGATCTGTCTCCAATTAATTCATCCTTGCACACAAGAAGACTCTGTCATAGTTCAAATTCTGTCGCAAACTCATTCCATGACCCTGGGAAAGTCACTGGACTTCTCTGGGCTTTGGGTTTCTCATCTAGAAAACAAAGGTTATTATACTACATTATCCCCAATTTCCTTCCACAGCAAAACTTCTAGTGGCAAGTGCCGTGAGGTGCCTGAAAGCACAAACTCTGGAAACAGAATGCCTGAGTTCGAAACCTAGATTCTCCACTTATTAGCCAAGTAATCTTCAGCAATTCATTTAATCTCTTCTATGAAATAGGAATGATCACATAGCACTGATCTCATAAGGCTGTAATGAGGATTAAAGAATTAAACATAGGTAAAGTGCATAAATTCATGGACAGAAGATAGTGAGTTTTCAATAAGTATTAACTAACATTATCCCTGATGTCTATATTATTAGTGTTCAAAATATTATGACTAGTTGCAATATATATGGGCTATTATATAGTAAAATAATTAACATTTATTACTATCTCATTTTCACCTGTAACTCAACACCTACATGTAGACAAATTATTGTCAACAAGCAATAGGACAGAACTGTCTAGAATTAGTATCACTGTATTTCCATTTTCTTTGCAGTGTATGCCACTATCATGTTACAATTTGTAACATGCCAAACTCATCCCTCCTTTTATTTGGTCACACCCCCATCTCCTTCCTTAATAAAACACACACGCTTAAGCCTCAGTCACTGCACAAATTTCTTTCAGTTCCAGCTGCCCACTATTTCTACACTATATTCTTCCTTTTCCATCCTATTACAAATGTAATTAAGTGCCATTAATGAGATAATGCTGTAACTGGGCATGAGGGTAATGATCTCAGGTTAGTAAATTGTTTTCATTATTTTCAAAGTATTTATTTACACAAATTGTATGTGATTTTTCCATTTACACAGAAAATATTTTTAAGAGCCTACCACATATCAGACCCTGCAAATGCTCTTTTGGGCCCCAAACAATAATGTAATATATGAAAGTCTCTTTTAAATTTAGATTCAGGTAAATTTTCAATTATGATCCTCCTCTGGTCAAGCCATACAATACTCATTTTGTAAGCAAAAAGTCACTTTTAGAAAATAATTCATTAAGTTACAACTTGTTTTCCCTTCTTAGGACTTATATAGTACAGGTATATTTTTCTAGCCATGCCTGACTCATCTGAATACTAAGGGAGATATAACCAAATAGTCTCAAATGTCACTTCCTAAGCCAATGTTTTATGGAACAAAGTCAAAAATAGTATTCCATGATTAGAGCTTAAGTAAGAATAGACAGTAAATACAATACACTCTAAAATATTGACTAGAAGGACACACACCAAACTGATTATCTGCAGGTAGTCAGCTGATAGATAAATGTTATTACTACCTCAAACCTCAAAGCAATGTTGTGTATCTCTCTGCTTTATCCCTTTCCTGTTCCTTTGCACCATTATTATACGGCCTGCCAAAAAAGAGTCACATGTAAGTAGCTTTCCTGGAACACGAAGTCTGGAGAAATTCTGAGAGAATACTCATGACTTCCAATTGATTGATAGATCAACTGAGAACAACTGACATATGATGAAAAAGTATAGGCCTCAGAGTTCAAAGACTTTAAGTTCCACTTTTTCCATTGGCTATATTCAACCACAAACTGCTCATGTATCCTCTCTGAGGCTTAGGTTTAGCATCTATCAGATGCAGGCTTTCATGATTTGCAAACACAATCTTTGGTTGACTGGTTATCTGTCTATCAATGCAAGAGAGTCATAGTTTTCCCTCATCTTCCAAAAAGCAAAGACTCAGTGAAGTTACAAGAAATAGCACAGGTGAATTTCAAAATTTCTACATACATTTTGTTGTAGTTTTTACCATTGGATCACCCCATCTAAATATTAGGGTTTTATTCCTAGCTAACTACAGTAATATAGACCAAATAAACTTTGATTATAGGTCAATATGTTCTCCTTAATTTCAGGTATAGAGAAAAAAGTCCAAAGGAGAAGCACTTGCTCTTTCCACCAAGTTTAAGTAGTGATAAGAATATCTTATTTAGCAGTGGGTGTCTCTCACATGTGACACAGTGCCTGGGATATACCTGGAGTTCCACAAATAGAGCAAAACCTTTCCAGTGAGTGACGTGAGTCCAGCTCTTCACTCACATAAGATGCCTGATCACATTACCACATTGTTGCAAGATGAATGAGAAGGCCATGCAGTTCACTCAGAGGGTGGGGGCATAGTGTGTACAATCCAAATCCGTGTAGCCGCACAGATGTGGCCTGCGCCACCTCATTGTAATTTTTCTGACTTAAATATGGATTCTGGGTCTTCTGACTAGATGGGAATTCCAGGATGGGACTTCCAGGATGGGAACAACAATTACTGCCATATCCTTGTTCCTTTTCTGGACCCGAATCTGGGTCGGAATGAAGAACATTGGAAATATGAAGATCCAGCTTCTACCTTCATGTTTTCGAAGAGAATCTTTTGCTGCTGTTTCTTCACCTGATCTCACTCACCCCTTCCTACCCAATCTCCTTTCCCCACCTTCCTCAGAAGACAAGAACTTCAATCAGGAGCAAAGAACCAACATCAGTGCCAATGGCTGATTACTTGCCTTACTGGTTTTTACTTTTCATAAATGACTATATACTCATAAGGATGACCTAGATAAATGAAAGTATGGCGATGGCATATTTATTACTTACTGGGATAAGTAAAGCTGGCATGTATCAGAGAAAAGGATATTCTCAACAAGATTTGAATTCCTTTTTCTTCCCCACAAAGTGGGAGAGGTAAGAAAGAGATCAAAGAAGAGACTTAAAGAAAAAGAGAAACAGACATTCATACTAATGATTGACCCAATTGTGTCTCTAAAGATAGGCTATACTTTAAGAAGCAAGCAGACTCACAGACAAAAATCCTCTGAGCAGCAATATTTTAAATTTGGGATTTTCGCTAAGAAATCAATTACTTTCCTATAGATAGTGCACTAACCCTCCCCTCACTTTTACCTAAGAGTTTATTTTGGCGGTCAGTTAATTTGATCAACTCACACTTCATAATATGCATGAGAATTACACATTTTTTGCCTTCAAATTTGAAGGAATCTTCCATACCTGCCCCATCAAATTGCATTTAGCTACCACTTAGCTTACAAAATTTATGATCTGTGAGCTTCCATGACCACTAACAGCTGTCTTGACTTTCCCTGGGTCTGCAGCAATAATGGTTTAGAAAAAAATTCATAAGTGTTTGGTTTTGAAATACTGTGTTGATCTACTAACACTAGAATAAGAAAAAAGTTTCTGTTTCCTTCAGATTTGATTTTAATAAGACTCCAGACTGACATAAATTTCCAACCAAATGGGACCACTTTAAATACTGTGGAATGGTGATTTTTTTTCTTACTACTTGATTTTAATATTGCATTTTTAACTAGTAACCATAAGGCATTGTTCAATAAATATTTAATAGGTTGCTGTAATATAGAAGATACTGTGCTAAGTCTTGTCTAAGATGCAGGCAAAAATAAGACTTGATTTGCTTCTAATCCAGTTATGCCATTATAAATATAGGTATATATAGATGTAATGGTATTGGAAGAAAATTATGTGTGTGTGTGTGTGTGTGTGTGTGTGTATGCACACATAGTATTTTAGAAAGAGAGAGGAAATGACTCACAATATAAGGTAGCATATAGGTTCAAATAGAAGCATGACAATAAGTAAAGAGAGAGACCACAAAGGAAGAGTGGAGCTATCTGAGAAATCAGATATGAGTTCTGAGTTGCTCTCCTCAAAAATGGGACTGGGTTTCAACTCATGGAAGGAAGGGATTGGCAGATATGAGATAAAACTGTCAATTTGAAAAATATTTTTTAAATTATGTTCAAATGATACTTAAGTGCCAAAATTTAACAACTCTTATAAATCAGGCTAAGGAACTTGGCCTTCATGCTACAGTTAAGAAAAAGTCATTCAAGGATTCTGAATTGTAATGTAACATTGAGGAAGCGTTATGTAGAAGGATCCATCTAGCGGCATTAGGTAGAGTTTAAAAGAAAATAGCTTTCAGGTAAGGAAACTAATGGAATGAAACTTCATGGGAAGGTAGAATGAGTGAAAATGCCTTTTCATATCCAACGGATCTGGCTTCCAATCCCCTACATTTGCTCCCTGGCCTCAAGCAATTTAGCTTCTCTTTGGTCTCACAGTGCCTCCCTCTGTAGAACAGAAATAAGAAAAAAGAAAAAGACCAAATAGTAACAGTAAAGCTCTCAGCAAGGAAATCTCCTTGCTTTGCTTACTACACAATGCCTTTATTTTGCCTTCACTCTCAAAAGATAAATCAGGCTGATTATACAAGTCATGATCGACAGGTCTTTTTTTTTTTGAGCACTTTGGATGTGTTATTCCATTGCTTTCTGGCCTCCATTGTTTTGGATGAGCAATAAGCCATTCACCATATTATTGCTACCCTGGATGATATCATATTGTTTTTCACTTGCTGCATCAAAATTTCTCTCTTTGGCTTTTAGAAGTTTGCCTGTGATATAAGTGATGCAGATCTATTTATGTGTATCCTTTTTGAGGTCCTCCATTTTGGAATGATTTTACCATTTTGGAATGATTGATTAATCCAATCAACTTTACAAATCCGTAAACTTTCTTTAGGTTTGATTTAGCTTATTTAGCTTTGAACTGTTCTCTCCCTTCGGTTGCAACATTTTTCTTGGACATTTTGCTCTACTTGCCATCTTTTAAGTTATTTGCCCCTATCATTTTTATTTCCTTTCAAAAATCAGACAGAATGGATAAAGTATACTAGTTTATATGCTATAAGGAAATAATTTATAAATTAATCAACTATAGTTAATTAAAGCAGTATTTATGGATCACTCCCTACCAGTCTCCTTGCCCCTTCCCAAGTACTTTAAAATATTATCTCATCTAAATTTTCTGATAAACCTATAAGCAATATACTAACATTACTCCATTTTACAGAAGAGGAAACTTAAGCCTCAGTGAGATTAAATAACTTGTCCTAGCTTGCACACCTAGTAGTAAGGGGCTAAGGACCCTGAGTCAACTCAGCTGTTTGGCTCTTCAATACTGTATCTCAAAAGAATCATGTTATTTAATTTTGTATTTCTTTTCTCAAAGACAGAAATTTATTTTTTTCTTCAATCTTCATTAGAATTTGAATACAATGAAAATATGTTTCATGTTTCTATCAGGGCCACATATGAGGCAATATTGCATATTTTTCATACACCCTATCTTTGGTATTAGATTATCAGGATTCATATGTAGGTTCATCTCTTTGCTACCTGTGTGACCTTGAACAAGTTACTTAAAATCTCTGTGTCTGAGTTTCCTCATTTTAATTCAGTATTAAGAAAGTAACTACCATGCCAGTTTCAGTGGTGCATGCCCATAATTTCAGTAACTGGGGAGGCTAAGACAGGAGGATTGCAAGTTCAAAGTCAGCCTCAGCAACTCAGTGAGGCCCTAAGCAACTTAACAAGACCCTGTTTCAGAATTAAAAAATAGAAAGATCTGTAAATGTGGCTCAATGGTTAAGTGCCCCTGGGTTCAATCCCTGGTACCATAAAGAAAAAGTAATTACTACACAGGATTTTCTAAGAATAAAATGACATAATACATGTAAAATGCTAGGAAAATGTCTAGCACAAATTAAGCTCTCAATAAATGTTGCATAGCTCATTATCTTGTATCTCATATATTGTACTTTTCAGATTGTATTGCAATTTCCTATTTGTTTGACTCATCTATTGACTATTAACCCTAAAAGTCAGGGACAATATCATTTTCATCTTTATACCCCTGATATCTAGCAGTGTCTTAAGCAGAAACGTAGTAGGATGTTAAATGTTAAATGGTTAAAGCATGGATGGATTGTACAGGTCCTTTTCAGGGGACAAGCTAACATTTCAGATTAGATGATATTTTTCAGCCTAAAAAAGAATATCCAGGTGTTCACTGTTTCTTTTTTCTTTTTCTTTTTTTTTTTTTTTTTTTTGTTTAGTTGTAGATGAACACAGTACCTTTCATTTTATTTATTTTTATGTGGTGCTGAGGATCGAACCCAGTGCCCCACATGTGCTAGGCAAGCGTTCTACCAGTGAGCTACAGCCCGAACCCCTCACTATTAATTTTAAGACAGTGAGACGTTCCTCACATGTGTAGCAGTAAACTGCAGAGGGCAAATGCATCAAGAGCTCCCTGCAAACAGAAAGAGGTGTCTGTGGACTTTATTCATCACAAATCTTCAACAAATCTAGTTTATGTAATTCTACAGAAGCTAATGAGAAGCAATAGTGAATAATACCCAGGAGTTCTTTGGATTTCAAAATAATTCACACCACTAGGGAGGCTGAGGCAGGAGAATCTTGAGTTCAAAGCCAGCCTCAGCAAAAGCAAGGTGCTAAGCAACTTGGCGAGACTCCTATCTCTAAATAAAATACAAACTAGGACTGGGGATGTGGCTCAGTGGTCGAGCGCCCCTGAGTTCAATCCCTGGTACCCCCAAAATAATAATAATAATAATAATAATAATAATAATAATCCATACCAATCTTATTATGGATCAAAACATAAGTGCATTTAGGTACTTATCTTCAGTTGTAGCTGTTGTTTCATTTTCTCTTTTAATTAATCATCCAGTTACTTTGCCAACCCCCACCTTCCTCTTCTCCCATCCTCATGTGGTCTGCCAGTACACTGAAGGAAATATCTGCATTTTCATTCACTCGAGGAGTTACATTTGAAATTTTAAGAGCAAAAGAAATGGGCCAAAAAAAATCTTTGTTATGAGCCTGTGTTTGAATCCAACTCAAAAAAAAAAAAAAAAAAAGAGTTGGTCTCCTCTTTAGGAATTCAATACAGCAAACATATACTGATCTTAGCCCAGTTGTAGAGAACCTGGACACAAACTAGCCTTAAGCTTAGCTCCAATGTTTGTTACCTATGCCTCTTTTTCTACAGGTCGCTTTCCTGAGTATTTGTGTATTCCTTTCTTGCTGGCTAGTTGTCAGGATTAAGTGAGATAATTTGGTAAAGCATTTGAACAATGTGTATCATAAAATAATCTGCTATTAATATAATTCTCTGTATGTCTGGTTTTGAAAATATTTATGGAGGCAAACAAGGCATTTTCATGGAAATACTCAAATGGAACAGTGGAAACATAGACAAGAGATCAAGGAAAAATGAAGTCAACATTATTATCATTCTTATTTTACAGATATGGAAACTGAGGCTTACCAATGTAAGCAACTGACAGGAGATTTATTTCCTGAAAATCGTTTTGAGCAAAATTCAATTCCTAAATGTGTAATTTGTTCCATTTATCAAGATTATTGATCTAATGAATGTGGTCTCTATCACTTTAATTTATGAGGCAACTAAAATACAAACCAGAATATTTTAAGAGCTTAAAAGGAATGTTGAATTTTGGTTTCTGCTAATATAACATTTTGAGCAAAACAGAAATGTCAGTATTTATTACGGAAATTTCTAAGTTTCAATTTTAAAACTCATTTCAACAGTATTTCTATAATTTTATAGATTTTTATAATTTTAGGATTTTTTTAGGTATTTGCAAATATTCTTCCTTTGCATTTTCTGATTTATGACCAAAGAATATTAGAGGTGCTAAATATATGTTCTACTATAGCAAAATATTCTAAACAGCCCTACTTTCTTTTCATACCTTGAGCTTTTTTAACCCTTTTCTGTTCAGTATTTCAATAAACTGATAACACAATCGTAAATCCCAATTATGTCCTATCAGCAAGAAGAATATCTTCATTTCCTTGTGATTAATTTTTTTCAGGCTATTTTTATTTCTTTGAGATGCTTTTGAATTTAAGATGAAATTCTTAATCTAATTTAAATACTTAATGTAATTATATCTTACTTTAATTAAAATAACTGAATTTGGACTTAATTTAAAATAAAGATTTAATTTCATTTAAAACTGAAACTCAATTTAATTTAAAATTAAAATTTAATTTAATTTAAAATTGTGATTATTTCACATGCTTTTGAATGTAATTTAAATTTTAAATAGCTACAGATATGAACTGAACGTTGATATGCCATTTGAGATGTTGGCAACAGAATATTAAAAGTGCCTGAAGTTTAAAAAAAAAAAAAAAAAAGGAAGCGACATTCAAAGCATCCAAGTTCACATTCAAAAGAAGTAACTGAAATAATCCTAATATATATGGAAGTCAAAATGTTGGCAGAAAATACCATTTCTTATGGAATTTTTATCATGTTTAAAATTTCTTTGGCAATTTTCTCAGTAAGTGTATAACCTTAGTGTAATTCATATCTCTGTCAAATTTACTAATATTTTTGTTAAAACTATCAGAAGTAAACTTGGCAAAAAATAAAATAAACTGGTTACAGTACCAAAATCTGCCTGAAATACCCATGAATCCCCTTACTATACACCATTTCAGAGAATATGAGCCAAAAATACTCAAATGAAAAATCCAACATAGTTAGTCTACTTTAGCAAGTTTTACATGATCATAGATTACCAGGTAACAGGCTAAGTGAAATTTTGGTTTTGACTACAAAGTCAGAAAATTTAAGCAATGCAATGTGTTGCTCCAAGACATTCCATGTTAAAGGATAAAGTATCATTTAACACTTTGTTCTCAGCTAAATATTATCTGCAAGACGATATTTTTTGATCAAATAAGAGGGAAGTTCCTTCTTCTGATTTCCTAGTATTTTATGAGTTTACCTATCCAAACATCCAGACTTTGACATATGCCATAATGTTTTCTTAATGTTACTTTTACTCTTTAAAAAATGGTAAATTCTTTGAGAAAAGCGAGATGATGTATTATGGAGAAGGAAAAAAAACATTTTGATAGGTACCTAAAGAAAGAGAAAAACAAACAATAGTTGCCTCTTTTAACAGTTTCTCTTTATTTTGAATATAAGCTTACTGTTTAAGAAACTACTGTCACCAATGTTTGTGATAAAATATTACTAAAATACATATTTATATGCTCTCTTTTCAAGCATTACATAAATTTCTGTTTACTTATTGAAAAGAAATGTCATACTTTTCAATGGTTTTAATTTCTAACGGAAGACATTTTAGAAAAAGGCAAGAAAATCAGGAAAAAGCAAGGCATGGCACCACACATTGTGCGTAGGTGTTCAGTAAGTGGTATTTTATGTTGATGAGGACGAGGGAGAGGAAGCGTAGGGGGGAGAATGATTCTGAGTACGTTCGTTTTCTTAATTTATGCCGCAAGACAGAATTATTTAGTCACACCTCTGTATTTAATGTAAAATCAGCAATGAAGCAATCACTAAAATGTAAATCAGGCAGAAGAGAACAAGAAGTAGGATCTACTTTTTAACCATTTTCTGGGTGAGTAGAGAAGAAAGTAGTATTATTTCACCTGCCACAGAGGGATGTGATTTTGGAATTCAGAAGCTTGGCGATTCATTTTAAGCAGAAGGACATGTCCACATGATCCTCACTTAGTTACCAATTGTCAAGTACCTACTACCTGAAAGTAACATATTTATTTATTTAATCTTTCAGGTAATAAAATCACCACTCTTTTACAGATAAGGAAACAAAATCAGAGTTTAAGAACCTTCTCCGATGTCTAATGGCGTAGAAGCAAAAGATTCAAGACTGGTAGCTGTGATTCTGGAGTCTAAGTGGACATCAACTACTTTTTAATCCCAAGGGGTAGTTGCTTAGTGACTTAGATTGAACTACAGCTCCAAACTGCATTTGAATCCTGACTCTGCCACTTATTCACCTGCATGACCTGGAGCCAGTTATTTCTCTGAGTGTCAGTTTCCTCATCTATAAAGTGATTATTTTGATGATTAAATAACATAATATGTATAGGGTAATCAGATAAGCTCCTGAAACCTACTATGCACTAATTAAGTACCAACAATTGAATCTATTTCCTCTTCTTCTGGAAACAATAACCCACTTTTTCCCTGGAGAAAAGGCTCCTTCACCTCTGGCCCATGTGGTTTGTTTGGTATGACTTCACCCTCTCTCTAGACATAGATACATGTTCCAGAATTGCTCCATCACAGCATGAACCCTGCTATGGTTTGGATGTGCTCCTCAAAGTTCATGTATTGGACACTTTAATCCCTAATGCTGAGTATCGGGAAGGGGCCTCGTGGGAGGGTTTGGTGGAGGGGAACCACCCCTATGAATGGACTAATACCATTATTACAGGAGTAGGATCTTTATATACAGATGAGTCTGACCCCCTTTTCTCTTTCTCTCTCACCCTCGCTTTGCTCACCTGTCACGGGATGATACAGTTCTAAGGTCCTTACCAGATGTAGCCCATTTGGATTTTTCTGTCTCCAACACTAAGCCAATAAACTTCTGTTTTTTTTTTTAATAAGTTACTCAGTCTGTGTCATTCTGTTATACCAGCATAAAATGGACTAAGACAAATCCCCAAAGTTAACAGTCACTGGTTAAAGAGCCAATTTAGAACACAAGCTGGTCTGATGGAACTTACTTTGGGAACTTTTGGAGAATGGCTAGAAAAAGAAAAGTCTCTTTTTCAATTGGATTGAAAGTCATCAGAATATAAATGTGGAGTTTCCAGGCACTGAAGGAGTGCTTCAGAACAAATTTTATTTATTCTATGTGGGATAAAACATATAAATCATAAGAGAAAGAGACAGAATCAAACCTAAAGGCTTGTAGTAGTATTAACTGGATTATATATTTATCTTCACTTCACAAAAAAAGGCAAATGGGGTTATGAGATTAAGCGCACTTTAAGTTCAGGTATCTATCTATTGGTTTATTTATTTTTAAAATTACCTGAGATGGCTTATCCAAATAGAAATCAAATTAAAAAAAATTTTCTGTACCCTGTTGAATTTAAAGTGCTAAATCATTGCATCCTCTATCCTTCTCTTAAAAAAGAAAAGAAATATTCTGACAGAGATTGACCTGATCATCAAATGTTATCGTAGAATTCAAAGTATCCTTTTTCTCCCTCCTTCTCTTACAGGCTGCCATGCTGTGGGCCTCTCTTCCCACATTGTGTCCATTAAACAAAAACAGATCGTAGGACACAGAGAGATTTACTGCCAAGGGGCAAGCACAATCTTAGCATTTGGCCTTCACATCTACACTCTCTGACTCCACAGAAATAAGGCTTTTGGAAGCATAATTTTAGATGCCAATTTAGAATTCCAAATGCTACTGAAGAAAAAAAAACTATTATTCTTTAGTGTTACTAGGACAAAGACAGATAATTTAAATGTGAACTTTCTGACTCCTGGTCAGACTGCAAACCTGTGAAAGGTCATAAAGGTTGTGATGATTCCACTATCTCCACCAACAAAACTTACTTCTTACACAACCCAGGAACTATATCCAGGTCCATATGGTAAGAAAATGATGCCTTTTTCTTCATCTGAAAATATGTAATACAATTCAAGGTGCAATGCATGCACGAGGCACTGCTATGAAAAATAATTTCCTATTACTTCAAATCAGGCTAACTAATATTAATTAATTTCTTAACATCTACTACATGCAACTGTCTCATAAGCCCTATCAGTACCAGAAATAAAAATGCTGGTAAAGAAGAATAGAAAACAGGGATGATAAACTAAGAGATAAGAAGGTTATTAATAGCTGCAGAATTAGACAGCCTTGCTAAATGAAAGGTATGGAGTTGGCAGTTTCATAATTGCCTCTGATTGATTGATATGACAAATGCAACAATTGCACATGATGTACAGCAGAGCTCCAAACAGCAATACATCACACACATCAAAACATAACAGCAGACACTTTTTATTATTTAATTTTGATTTAATATTTGAAAGTTCACCTTGTTCACTGACTCCAGTGTCTGATTTTTATTCTCCAGATATTCAGTCTTAGCTTACAGGGCCTGGGCTGGTGGAATTCAGGATTTTGCCCAGAGCAATGAGTGCTGCCATTGTCAAGAATCCTGGAGAATCAACAGTTAGAAGGAGAGAGTCAAAGTCAAAGAAACTTTATTAGTCAGCTTTCCATCACTATAAGAAAATACTAATTATTCCTTGGAGAACTCGGGGTGGACCCTCCATTTGGCCCGGCTGTCCCACTCCTTGGCCTGTGCCCAAGGGACTTGGAATCGGCGTGCTGCAGGGATGCAGCCACATCGGTGTTCGTGGCTGCTCGATTCACAATGGCCGGGCCGTGGGACCGGCCTGGATGCCCTTCGGTTGGTGGGTGGATGGAGAAGCTGTGGTGTATGTATGCAATGGAGTATTGCTCAGCCATGGGGAATGATGGAGTTATGGCATTTGCGGGCAGATGGATGAAATTGGAGAGTGTCGTGCTGGGTGAGATAGGCCAATCTCGGGGAGCCAGGGGACGGATGGTATCGCTGGTGGGTGGAGGATGACGCATGGTGGGGGGGAGGGAGGGGTTGTGGAGGGGGGGCAGGTATGGAGGAGGGAAGTACTGTAAGGAGGGTGGAGAGGGGTGGGAGGGGTGGGGGGAAGGGAGAAAGTGACGGAATTAATCGGACAACGTTACTCTGTGTGGATTTATGATTGCACAGATGGTATGCCTTTGCGCCATGTGCAGGCGGAGAGGCATCGTGTGTCCCATTTGTTTACAATAAAGAAAATAAAAAAAATTAAAAGAAAAAAAAGAAAATACTTGTGGCAATTAACTTACAAGGATGAAACATTTTGGCGCAGCGTCCTGGGGCTTCCGGTTCAAGGTTAGGTGGTCTGATTGATTTGGGTGGAGAAGATACTTTGGAATTCTGCAAGACTTGGGTTGAGGTTTAGGCTCTTTCTCTGACTGTGTGCACTTTGGTTAGTTACCTCGCTTTTCTAAAAATCAGTCTCCTGAGGATTATAATAGTGCTTCCCTCACAAGATTCTATGAAGACAAAATGATACTATCCACATACAGTGCTTAGCATATTAACTGTTACACAGAAAGTACTATGGACGTTCATCTAAAAGAACAACTTCATTCAGGAATAACTGACATATAATAAACTGTACACTAAAGTTGTGCAATTTGATGTTTTAACATATACAAAAAAATCATGTCCACAATTGGGAACATAAATATACTCATTATCCCCAAAATTTTCTCCTGCCACTTCCTCTTTCATTCTGCTCTTCCCACTAACACCACCCACTCCCAGCATCCCAGGAAACAACTGATTTTCTTTCTGTCACTATATATTAGCCTTACTCTTTAGAATTTTATTTTATTTTATTTGCTTATTTATTTTTTTGGTACCAGGGATTGAACTCAGGGGCACTCAACCACTGAGTCACATCCCAGTCCTATTTTGTATTTTATTTAGAGACAGGGTCTCACTGAAATGCTTAGTGCCTCACTTTTGCTGAGTCTGGCTTTGAACTTGCAATCATCCTGCCTCAGCCTCCCAAACTGCTGGGATTACAGGCATATGCAGCCCTCTTTAGAATTTTTTATATATAGAATCACACAATACATACTATTTGAAGAAGAAGTTATCTACCTTTTTTCAGCAATAATAGTTTTGGGGTTTATTGTCTCAAGAGTTCCCAAACTACACTTAGGTTCTAAGACAATTCATAAGACTTAGCACATAGTCATGTCCATGGTTATGAGTTATTATAGCAAAAGGACACAATGCATAATCAGCAGAGGGAAAAAATGCATGAGGCAAAGTCCAGAGGAAATCACGGGCAAGCTTCCAAGAGTCCTCTGCTATGATTAGGATATGGTTTGTTTTTTAATGTTCATGTGCTAAAAGTTGGTCCTCAATGTAACAGTATTGAAAAGTCATGGGACCTTTAAGAGGTGAGCCTAGTGGGAAGTGATTGAGTCATAACTATCTACATGAAAGGATTAATGCTGGTCTCACAGAGGAGGTTAGGTCTCAGGAATGGATTAGTTCCTGCAAGCATGGGTTATTATCAAAGTGTGAGATTGGTCCCTCCTGAGTCTCTTGCTTCCTTTCTCACTCTGGGACCCCTTTCTTTGCATTGCCTGCTTCTCCTTTGACTTCTCTCCCATGTTGTGACACAACCTGGGGGCCCCTCACCGAACACTGGAGCCCTTCTGTTTGGACTTTCCAACCACCAAAACTACAAGCTAAATAAACCCTTTTTCCTTATAAAATGCCCAGCCTTGGGTATTTTGTTAGAGTCACACAAATGGACTAAGTCCTCCTCTCACTGTGAAATCACATAGGACATACTTAAATCCTCCAGCAACAAGTTATAAAAACAAATAAAAAGCATGATTGATGAAGGAAGTCTCTTAGAGACTATGTCTTGGGTTTTTATCAGGGGATGGGTCACATAGACAGGCTTTGTGTGGCACATTACAAAATTCCAGCCTCTCAGAAGGAAATTGGGTATAAAGCATAAAAATATTGTTTCCACAATGAGGCACACTAAACCTTTCTTAACAGTTCTGAAAATGGTGGGAACCCTCTCAAAATTCAAGTTCCCAGATTCTAGCCAAGGACCCAGCTTTTAAGTAGGACCTTTTAAGAATAGCAGTGTCAGATATGCCATGTTAACTCTTCCCTGAACTCATGTCGCTGCAGACATAAATAATCCATTCCTTCAAAACATTCCGTATCCATGACAGCATTTTGTTGATCCAGCTGTAGGTGCTGATTTCTTATGTAGGTATTTTCTATTTGGGGCTATTACAAATACAGCTACCATGAACATCCATATCCAGTCTTTGCATGGATATATGCTTCTACTGCTCTTGAGGAAGTACCTACGAGTGGAATAGTAGGGTCATTTGGCAGGTGTATGCTGAAGTATGGAAGAAATGGCCAACTGTTTTCCAAACATTTCCACCATTTTACATTTCCACTGACAATTTATACAAGTTCCATTTGTTCCACCTCTCACTAAAAATTAATAATTATTTTGTTTTTCCTTTTAGGTATTCTAAAAGGTGTGCAATGGTATCTCATTGTGATTTAAATTGGCACTTCCCTAATAAGTTATGAAATTGCACATCCTTTTAAATACTTATTTGTTATTCTTACATCTGTGTGTGTATGTGTGTGTGAAATATATAGTCAAACATTTTGTCCATTTGCTAAAAAAATGGTTGTTCTTATTGAATTTCAACAATATGTATATGTTATGGATAAAAGATTTTTATCCTATTTGAAACCTGACCATTTTTTCTCCCAGTCTATATATTGTGTCTTGTCTTTTGAAAAGAACATCAACTTCTCAAATTTTTTCTGTAACTATCATGTTTTTGAATCCTTTCTAAGAGTTGTTTGCCTATTCAAAAGAATACAGATTTTCTCCCATATATTCTTATAGACATGTTATGATGTGGGTCCACGATATGCATGTATAAACATAATATGTATTTTAATTAATAATTGAGTATCATGCAAGGTCTGGGTAGAAGTTAAGGTTTTTGCATATGAATATCCCATTTTTCAGTTTCATTTGTTGAAAAACTACCCTGTATTTATTGAATTGTCTTTACTTATCAAAAAAAAACAATGGAATATATACACACATATATATGTGTGTGTGTCTACTTTTGAGCTTTGTATTCTGTTTTATTGAACTGGTGTTACTTTCCAAGTCTTCTTTTAATACATCTCATGTTTATAGTCCAGGCATATTAGCAATGATTCATTTCAATTTTAAAGACTTAAAATAATTTGCATTTATTTTTGAAAGACATTTGGTAGGTATATATCCTAGGCAGTTTGGGTTGCTACAGCAGAATATTGTATAATGATTTCTTATAAACAACATAAATTTATTTTTCACAGATCTGGAGGATGGGGACCAGTTGATTTGGTGTCTGGTGAAGGTCCTCTTCCTGATTTCATAAAAGGCCATCTCCTTGCTGCATCCTCACATAGTAGATGGGATCTGAGAGCTCTCTGGCATCTCTTTCACAAGGCACTAATTCCACTGATCAGGGATCCACCCTATATGACTTAATCATCTCTCAAAGACCTCATCTTCAACTACATCACATTGGGGATTAGTTTTCAACATACGAATTTCAAAGGGGACACAAATACTCAGTCCCTTGCAGTATACTTACTATTCCATGTTAGGATTAACTATCTTTTTGTTCTTTGGAAACATTAATCTACTGCTTTTGGTTTACATTGTATTTGATTCTGGCTATAAATATCTTTTTCTCCTGTTTGAAATGTTTTCCTCTGTGAGTCATTGAAACATTTTAACTCTGATGTGCTTGGAATTTCTTATGTTTTGAACTTCTTGAACCCCTGGGCATATAGTTTTCCTCAAATTCTGAAAATTATCAGACATTATTTCATCAACCTTTTTTCTGTCTCAATTCTCTCTCCTCTGAGGACATTGATTAGACATGGATTGAGCCATCAAAGGTGTGCCACAGTTCACATTCTACACTCTGTCTCTGTCTTCACCTCCTCACTACCCTTTCCTTCTCTCTCTTGTGTGTGTGTCTCTATGTGTTTTATTTTTGGATGCTATTATTATGTCTTCAAATTCAATCATCTTTTTTTCTTCAGTGTCTAATCTGCTGTTGATGAAATCCAGGGTGGTTTTTTCATCTTAGACACTGCAGTTAACTTTATTAGAAATTTGATTTGGATATTTTCACGTCTTCCACTACATCCTACTGCACATATTGGATTTTACCTCTAGGTTCTTGAAAACATGAACTAGAGTTAAAATACAAGTTTTAGTATTATTACCTACGAATTCATTATTCTGTGAAAATTTCAGAGTTGATTTCATTTAATTTTCTCCTCAGTGTATGTTGTGTTCTTGCTTCTTTGCGTGCTTGGTAATTTTTCATAGCATGCCAGACACTGTGAATTTTATTTTGTTGAGTCATGGATACTTTGGTATTTTTGTAAATATTCTTGAGTTTTGTTTTGTGACAAAGTTAGATTTCTGGAAACCAAGTTTCAGGTTCTGCTTTTAAGTTTCGTTGGGCAGTAACAGAGCAGCATTTAGGCTAGGTCTAATTTTAAGCCACCACTGAAGAAAATTTCTTCCAAGTATTCTATCCAATTATGAAGTTTCCTGTTTGTGCTAATGGAGCAGGAATGGCTTCTGGTGCTAAACCAGCTCCGAGTATCCTTCTTCTCTAGTCCTCTTAAGGGTTCTTTCCCGGGCCTCGGGTCCCTCTCTCACACATGCTCGGTACCATACTCGAGTGAAAACCTGGTGGAGAGCCTCTTTAGATCTCAGAAGCTCCTTTCCCTGCAGCTCTCAGTTCTCCGTGGTTCCTTAGCCTCCCTGGACTCCAGCTCCAACTCCTCAACCCAGGGAAGCCATTGTACCCCTCAGGTTCCCCTTCTCTAAGCTGCAGTCCTGAGGCTTTCAACAAGCAGTAACCTCAGGCAATCTTGGTGCTCATCTTGTTTGTCTCCGAGGGTCACCATCACCCAGTGTTTCAATAACAGTTTCTAAGTTTTCTGGTTTTTAATTATTTCAGGTGGGAAAGAAAGTTTGGTCCCTGTATCTTATCTTGGCTTGAAGCCCCATGTAAGTATTTTAAATGTATACATCCATCCATTTATATCAATATCTTTCATTACTGAGTTAAGTAGATGCATCTGTGTTGCCTTCAATAAACCATTAAAAACAATGCACATGTTTATATATGTATATGTTTATGTGTTTTAAAACAAAGGAGGATCCTAGAGGATCTCTGGTCCAAGACTTCAGATGTTGTCGTTTTTTAAACTGTAAGCTATACGATCAAAAGTTCATGTATGTATGGGATATGTTAAAACTTTTGTTGTTGATATGAATAAATACAAAAAATTCACACCTAGAGTATAAGAATAGGACATCCTATGTGAATTAGTGCATAGAATAGCTTTATTCATACCATTTTTTTCTGTTTGTCAGTTTTATAAGGTTCCAATTTCTTCATATAATTTTGGTGGAATGAAACCTGGACATTATATAATTAAATGTATTCAACTTTTATTAAAAATTATAATTGATTGAAAGCTGTTAACATGACACCTGGTGATAGTAACATAGGAGAACAGACAGCTATTAGTTGATGTGTATGAGTAAATTATTGAAAGATGGGGGAAAGGAGATGATCAAGTGAAACACTCTTCACAGAACATATTTATGCAGGAAGACAGTAAACAACCTGTGTAAAGCAGAGTGTCTTCATGGATTAGGAAACTGGAGCCCAAATTAAATAGCACCCAGAGTCACATAGATTAAATATGGAAATGAATGCAAATATTTTTATTCTTAATATTAATTATTAACTCACCTATTCTTCCAGAATGGAAATTTCTTTTTTGTGTGGAATCATTTGTTCATATCAGAACAAGGAAATCAAAGAGACACCACTGTTAAGTCCCAACTCACCAATTATTCACTCCATCACAGGGCATCTAATTTATGATGTTTGGGCAATGTGAGAAAATTCACGATTCATTAATTAATTCAACTAATGCTTTATGAGCATCTTCTGCACACCATTCATCAGTGTAGGAGCTAGAGAGACAGAGGTGAACAGGACAGACAGGATCCTGCCCTGAAGGATCTCACCTTTTAGTTGGAATTGGAAGGACTTGGGGAGGGAAGATAAATCCCAAGTATGAAGTGACTTTAATTAGTGATGAATGGACAAACACAGCAAACCTAACACAGTGACATAAAATAGTGGTTGTGAAGAACAATGACACAAAGGAATGGTCTGTAATATACGTTAGAGACAGGATGCACTGGGCTTTGATGGGGGAACCAAAGGAAAGTAAGAACATGTGTGGAGAGGAGAGAAGAACAAGACAGGGAAAGGAGTCAGACAGTCTTTCTCAGCCTCCTCAAGTGTGAGATGCCTAGAAGTGTCTATTAAGATATTAAAATGCAGATTCTCTTGAGAGAGATTCTGATTCAGTAAGTCTGAGGTGGGCTCAAGATTCAACATTTCTACAGTGATGTCCATAATGCTGATACCCAAACCATGTTTAGAGCATCAAGTTCTTCACTAACCAAGTGGAATACAGGTAGAATAGAGATCTGGAACTGCATAGAAAGGTAAGGGATTGAGTTATAACACCTGACAATGTTAGATATATCATTATAGAAAGTCTGGTCTGGGAATGCATAGTAGAGCTAGCAAATCCCAGAGGGTTTAGAGGAAGGCGCTATAACATTTAATAGAGAACATATCTGCAGCTAACATTTATATACCACAGAATGTGAGCTCAAAAGAAGTTAGAAAAGAAAAACAGGGATAAATGTAGGATTTGGGGATCAGAAATGTGATGTGGGCTAAGTATTGCAACATCGATCCACCAGGCAGTTAAGACAAAAAACATTCCCAACTGATTCCCTTTTCGCTAATCCTATCCTGACCCATCCTATAAGACTCTATTGCAGTTTCAGAATTAAGAAAAATAAATCTGTAACAGTTTGGAGTCAAAGACAAAAGACAAAGCCAGTAAGTCGTTGGTATCTTAAGTGATGAATTTTAAATGAAAAACTAACAGCTTAAAAATTAATCCTCAGACTAATGACTCACTGGGCCTTTTCTGGGAATAGTGGAGAAATCTGAGTATATCTAGGGACTGAAAAAGTTAAAACTATGGCTCAATTTTGACTCAGCTGTAAGTTAAAAAAAGGAGGAAGATCCCCTGAAGGGCCATTCAAAGCATTTAAATTTGCGCTCACCAAAGCATGCACTGATGTTTTAACAGCTGGAGTGGTTACGCAGTCTTCTGTTTTAACAGTTTTAATAGCTGATGACAAGAGGGCAAGGTTAGACACCCAAAGAGCTCTGCAGCCCCAGGGGCAACACCTGAAGTCAGGGGAGTCTGTTTGGATAGGATGGAACAGTGCCTTCTGAAGAACAAAATGTTTAATAGACTGTTCCATACATTTAAATTAAAGTAGATTTGTCCTTTATTTAAACTTGACCAGCAGGACTCATGGCAGCTCAGGCAGTAGAAGTACAATTGCTAAGATGCAGAAAAGGAAGCAGATTGTTGTCAATGAACACTTCTCGTGACTACTGCAAGGGAGCTTATGGATTCTGTGCTCAGGCTGACATCACATTAAGCAAAACAAGAATTTGGCCATAAAGTTTAATAGAGATATGGTATTTATCCAATCCATTCAAAGAAGGCAATGTGGAAAACTGAGGAACTGGATTCAGATCCACCATTTTCCTTTCTCCTTCTTAGGTAAACTCCAAACCCTTTTTTGCCCACTCATCTGTAACCTTCCAAGTTTCAATATCTTTTATCATTTATGGGGATCTGAAAAGCAAACATTTGCACACATCTAGCGGGACAGATGTAATACATCTCCCGTGTAAGTATGAGACAGAATGTTAAGTTTTAGAGACATAGTACTCAAAATTTGAGTGCACATCAGAATCGCCTGGAGGGCTCGTTAAAGCACAGATTGTAGAGACCACCTCCAAAGTTTCTGCTTCAGCAGGCAATATGGTTTCAGAGTGAAGCGTCCCCCAAAAGCTCAGTGCAAGAAAGTTTGGAGGTGAAATGACTGAGTTAAGAGAATTTGAACCTAATCTGTGCATTAATTTCCTAATAGGGATTAACTGGATGGTAATTGTTGGCAGGTAGGATGTGGCTTGGGGAGGAGGGTCCCTAGGGGTATATATTTTGTCCCTGCTGACAGGAGCTCTCTCTTCTGCCACATCCTGAGTTGCTTTCCTCAACCACACTCTGCTGCCATGTTCTGATCTCACCTTGAGCCCCAAGTATGGAGTCAGCCATCTATGAACTAAAACCTCTGAAACTGTGAGCCCCCAGATAAACTTTTCCTCCTCTAATTGTTCTTGTCAGATCTTTTGGTTACAGCAGTGAAAAAACTGAGTTAAACAGTAGGTCTAGAGGTGGGCTCAAGAAGTTGCATCTCTAACAGCATCTAGATGTTGCTGTTGCTGCTGCTTCAATAACCACACCTTGAGAACAACTGCATTAGAGAATGGCAGATAGTACTTCCTTCCAAGGCAGTCAGAGAGCTTTATTGAGGGACTTAACCACAAGTTGACTTTTACACAGCATTGACTTTTTTTTTTTTTTTTTTTTTTTTTTTTGTGGTACTGGGGATTGAACCCAGGGCCTTGTGCTTACAAGGCAAGCACTCTACCGACTGAGCTATCTCCCCAGCCCCCACAAGTTGGCTTTTGAAGGACTGGAAGTTGCAACATGAGAAATAAGAGAAAAAGAAATTAGAAGTAAAAGTAAAGTACTTGTTTTAGTCACCTATTTCGCTGCTGTGACTAAATGATTTGACCAATACAACTATAGCGGAGGAAAGGTTTGTTTGAGGACTCACAGTTTCAGAGGTCTTAGTTCATAGAAGGCCAGCTCCATTCCCAGGGCTCAGGGTGAGGCTGAACATCATGGTGTGAGAGGGTGGTAGAGGGAAGCAGCTTGCATCATCAGGAAGCAAAGAGAGAGAGAGAGAGAGAGACTCCACTCTCCAGATACAAAATAGATACCCCCTAGCCATACACCAATTCCCACCTCCTCCAGCCACATCCTATCACTTCAATTAATCCCATCAGGGATTAATTCACAGATTGGGTTAAGCCTCTCACAACCCAATCATTTCTCCTCTGAACCTTCCTGCATTGTCTCACCTGTGAGCTTTTGGGGGACACCTCACATCTAAACCATAACAATACTAATTAATAAGCTAAAACTACTAGAACTGTTCCTTGTTCCAATCCAAGTGTAGTTCATAAAGATCCAAGAATAAAACACAGCAAATAAAGATGTTATCACTTTTAAATTGCTTAAAAATAAAAAAAATAAACTTTTAAAGAAATTTCTCCAGATCCTAACTTTGTAATATCTTCATTGAATCTTCTACCTCTTTTGCTGTTGCTTCTATCACTATGACAACCACACTAAAAAATTAACCACTGGCATCATCTCTCCCAAAATGGTAGAGAAATTACTAGGGAATTTTTCTTGTCCAGGGTCTGATTTTGTACTTAAGATATCCAAGATCACAGAAATGAGATTTATTCCAGTCTCTTCTGAAAACATAACAATTTAAGCATTTGTGTGTCTTTTACTGCCATCCTGGATACTTATATTGAAAAAGAAGACATAAAAATACTTTTAAAAAGAAACTAATTAGGAATTCGTTAATTCAACTACAACAAATATAGATGAAGGCAATGCAGAATATAACCAATTTTTGGGAATCATAACAATGACAAAGAAAGAAAGGAGGAAGGAAGGAAGGAAGGAAGGAAGGAAGGAAGGAAGGAAGGAAGGAAGGAAGGAAGGAAGGAAGGAAGGAAGGAAGGAAGGAAGGAAAAGGACATTATTTGAATGCTATTCAGAATTAAAAATTTAACTCTTCATTCAGTTTCAGAAATTAAGAAATGGGATAGGTTTTTAAAATTCCATTCTTCAATTTGGGAAGGCATAGTTCACCCTAATGCTAACAACCAAGGACTCTCAAAATGAAGCCATAGAGAAGGAATATTTGGAGAATAAAGCCTGGTCATGTTTGACTACAGCTTGGATGCAACTCTGGAAACATTAGAAAATCAAGCCAAAAAGTAAGTTGAGGTCAGAGTAAATACACCACATGAGATGTCTAGAGAGGAAAACCAAGATCTATTTCTACAAAAAGAATGTTGTCTACTCTCAGAATGATAGCCACCTAAAAGACTACCAGGACAGTAAAGTTCTAGACACCTGTTACATTTGTCTACTCAGTACTGTTCTTTCCTTTCAGAAACTGTCCTTTCCTGTTCCCTGTAATTCCTGCAAGACTGTAAGTCACATGTCTTACCAACACACTGGCTGTAAAAATGGACTCAAGATCTGGCCAGTCACCGTCCCCCATTCCCGAAGCCACATGGGGCATGTTACCCACTCAGACCTCCAGTTCACTCTCAAAAGAATGCTACGTAAATCTGGGAAACACTTCCATGATCTCTTTACTGTTAGAGAGGAACTTAATGCTGCCATCCATCCATCACCATGAAGAACACAAAGAGAAGCAGAGTCTAGGGATGGTGGCAGAGAGAAAGTCCTGTCACTGTGCTTGGAGACTCTTAATCTAACAGAGGTAAATAAGAGCTACCCTTGAACTTCTCCACATTTATAAACCATTCTTTTTGTTAGCTTTTTCATCATTGTGACCTAAAGACCTGACAAAATCAATTTGAGAGGAGGAAGTCTTTTTGGTGCTCAAGGTTTCAGAGGTCTCAGTTTATAGATGGCCAACGCCATTGCTCTGGGCTGGAAGTGAGACAGAACATCATGGCGGGAGGAAAGCAGCTCAGAATGCAGTAATCAGGAAAGAGAAAGAGAACTCTGCTCACCAGAGACAAAATATAAACCCCAAAAGCCTGCCCCCAGTGATCCACCTCCTCCAGCCACACCCTACCTGCCTACAGTTACCACCCAATTAATCCCTCTCAGGGACTAACACACTGATTAATTTAAGGCAGTCATAATCCAATCATTTCACCTCTAAGCTTTCTTGTATTGTCTCACACATGAGGTTTTGGGCGGGGACACCTCATATCTAAATCATAATACCAATAACTCTCCCTTCGTCTTCCCTAAATCAGCTTGTGTTGGTATTTGTCATTGAAAATGACAAGAATTAGGTAATAATAAATGTATGCCTGCTTTTGAATAGTCCAGAAAGAAAAGTTATACTACTTTTGAATCTGTGGGAGTCTCATTTGAGGGGGAAATCACTTCTCAGCCTGAGTGATTGGGTACACAAGGATTCTTTGGGTATCCTTAATATAACCTGAATCCTTTTAGTATGGTTTGAAGGGGTTACTGATGTTGTAAATAAGTGCAAAAGAAAGAGAAAGAGAAAAGGACAGAGAGGGAAGAAGTAAAAGAAAAAATAAGAAATGATGATTAAAATCAATGTCCAAAGCATAAGTCCAGGCAGTGGATGCTAAAGTACCTTCTGCCTGGATTTGATTTTTCAGAGATTAACTCTTACATACAAAGAATATTAGAGATTAAAAAGGTGCCCCAAAATCAGTTTGCATGTTTATTTACCCATGTTTCAATTCGAAAGGCGGATTCATCCCTTATAGTCAAACCAGACCCACAAATTGATGCCCTGTTCACAAATCACACCTCATCAGAAAGGGTCTCTGTGTCAACTTGGAGCAAAAAAATCACCCCACAACACTGTTCCAGCCCACCATCCTGTGACTGACCTTGTATCAATTACAGTTCAAATTAATTCCCCTTTCAACTCCTCTCGCAATTCCTTTGCAAGTCCAGTAAACACCAAGACTCCTCAGTCCCAAAATACTTCGGCACAGGAGTGCGGCTCCATCAAGCCCTGATAACCTTTCTCTCTGCAAGAATAATAGAATGGTGGCCTTCTTGGGCCACTTCTATCAATTTCTATTAAATGTATCCTTCAAATCTGTCAAGCCACTCATTTCTCCTTCCTCTTAGAGAGAGTGCCTGTGGATTGGGGGCAGCGGGGAAGAGGTATAAAGTGTGGGGGAGACCAGGATGGTGGAAGGAAACAGCAAGTACAGGCGGACTCAGGGTGGGGGGTGGGGGTCGCGATCCTCCATGACCCGTGTGCGAAGACCACAATCACAGGCACTTCACTTAATCTCACCACGGCTATTAGAAGCTACATTTCCAGGTTGCATCTAGCTGCTCAGAAAGATAACTGCCTTGCAGACTCCAATATACCTTGAGAGAATTAGATTTTTCTAAGCCGGAGATCGAATTCCTCCTGCCTCTCCTCTTCTTCACTGTAACCAGGGCCTCATGCATGCAATTTTATTTTCTTTGTGCAGCAGGCAGATGGCATCCTGCTAAGCCTGCCAGGAGCAGGCAGCACTGAAACACTAGGATCTGTGATGCTGCTTGCCAGTCTGCTGACTTTGCTTACCTGTTTCTACTGAAAGGGCTGTTGGAAAAAGCCTTCGTCAGAAACACTACACAATGAAGTGCTCTTTTCAGCTCCCAGAAGCTAACCTCAGTCAGCAAAGGGTGGCTTTTACTTTTAACCCTAAACATCTTACCCTGATGCATTTCATCTCATTGTAATTGTGTGTTGGGCAGAGGGCTCACAGAGAAGGAGGAAGATTTGTTGCTAAAGCCTTAAGGAGTCAAATGTCATCTCAAGGTTAGAGAAATAATGTTCAAATCAAGTTTGGCAGTTCTACCTTCTGCAGTTGGGATATCCTCCATGAAATTTCAGTTTATTTCCCAAACAGAGCCTGCTTCTCCCGTATGCTTGTATGCTCCCATAACACTCTTGCCACCTCCACTATATCATCCGTGACTTTGTATTACTGTTACCTGTTTACATATCTGTCTCCTCTCTACTATACCAAGAGTTCCTCAAGAGTAGAGGTCATATTTTTGTTTGTTTGTTGTTTGCTTTTTGTTTTTTGGGAGCTGGGGATCAAACCCAGGGCCTTGTGCTTACAAGGCAAGCACTCTACGGATTGAGCTATCTCCCTGGCCCCCATATTTTTTGTTTTTATCTCCAACTCCTGTATAATGTCTACACATAGCCGATGCTCTACATCTCTGGGGTGAATGAATGAGAAGACCTAAACCATTTTCTCATATATTTCTTCCTGAAAGGCTATCAATTTGTTTGCAAATCAAATGTGTGCATGCATGCACATGCACGGGCACACACACAGGGATACAAGTGGAATCGATGAATGCACATGTGACATGAAAGGACTCTTCTAACATATTAATCATTTACAAAATAAAATAGTAAGATAGTGATGACATTCAGATCAGCATTGCAAGTCCAGAAGTTTAAGAAGTACCCTCTAGCAAATCCCAAAACAGTACCTTAGGGTAGGTATATTTGTCCCCTCCCCTCTCCAGGGAAAGCAGTGTGCTGCTTTGGAAGATCTGAGGATGGGCTGATGCAATGGGGCATCACTAGGCGCTGAGAATGCTCCTCAAACTCAAGGGCGCAACTGATCAGGGTGAAAGACCCTGACCAGGAAGGAGAGTGCTGACTGGGTAAAGCCATACACCACCCATTTTGCCCTCGGGAGGTCTCTACAGAGAGCAGCTTGCTGCTGGGCAAATTTTGATCCTCTTTTGTATTAGTCAACTTTGTGTCTCTATGACCAAGAGACCTGATAAGAACAACTCAGAGGAGGAAAAGTTTGTTTTGGCTCATGGTTTCAGAGGTTCAGTTTGTCGTTGGCCAGCTCCATAGCTCTGGGCAGAAGGGCCTGGCAGAAGAACAGTGCTTGGTTCACGACAACCAGAAAGCAGAGAGAGAGATCCTCTTACCAGGGACAAAATATAAACCCTAAAGTCATGACCCCAGTGACTTACTTCCTCCAGCCATACCCTACCTCTCTCTAGTTACCACCCAGTTATTGCATTCAAGTGGATTAATCCACTGATTTTGTTACAGCTCTCATAATATGCACATTATACCTCTGATTATTCTTGCATTGTCTCACACATGAGTTCTTTTGGGGGTACACCACGTATCCAAACCATAACATTTCCCAAACAAAAGGAACCTAAAAGACTCCAATCTATTCCTTTACATAGTAGGAAAAAGAGAATCAGGAGGGGTACAGCCTTTGTCTTCTTATACCAAGTCCACACAAGGTGGTCACTGCAGAGGAAAAGCTGGTGCTCAGGGTATCGCCCTGCAATGCACTAAAGTCATTCCTCTCCAATTTTCTCAGATGGCTCAGCCTTCATTTTTCCTCCTCCCTCCTCCCCCATCCCTTAGACAAGGATATTGGGGTACATATATTTTTCTTAACCTAAAAGCCTGATGCTCTGGCTCTGAAATTCCCAGGAGAAGTAAGAGTTAATGAGGCTTTTTCAGAATCCCTGAAATAGTAGCTCCAGAGAAGGGCATCACTCGTTTTGGCTTTAGTCCACAATGTAAATTGCCATTTAAAATAATAGGACAAAAGTAAAAACTGGAAATTTAGCAGAACTGTAGGGCATCTGCAGTAACATGTAGGTCATAGCTAAAGAAAGCAGGAAGGAGATTGAAGGAAGATTAGGGATGCTAAGAAAATACCAGCAGCCCCCATTGGGAATATCCATTCCGCTCTACGTTTCCTCTTCCCCTGGGTGTTATAGAGTGTGCACCATTTTATCAGGGATATGAGACCTTTCCTTTCATTTCTACATTTATGCAACAAATATTTCTCAAGTGCTCCCTATTTACCGGGCTCTGTGCTAAGTTTGACTTCTGACTCTTATTTGGTAAGATAATTTCATTTTTAGATGTCTAAATGCTTGGAAGAAAAAAAAAATAGAGCTTGGAATTGCAGAAGCAGGGCCTGTTGTGGTTAATGTTTACATTCTGAAATGAGCTGAATCTGGATTCAGGTCCAGACTCTGACATGTCATTACTTGATCTCTTTCTGGCTCAGTCTCCTCTTCTATTGAATGGAAACTATTATCATTACAACTTCATACCACTGTTGTATGCTTTAAATGAGATAATTACTGCAAAATACTTAGCACACATTTGAGATCAGAACCCGCACGTCATAAGTATTAGCAATTGTTCTTTGGAAAGAGGGAGGCAAAATCTTACCTGAAGGCTTCCTCTGTTAAAAAGCAAGAGTGGAATGGAAATAATAAATTTCAAAATCATTTTATTTTAGAGCACCAGAAAGTATCTGTAAGTTGAGTGAAGGAGAAAAAAGAGAGAAGATAAATCAACATGTATAAGGAATGTTTTGGATTATCTTTAGACTCTCAATGACTATTTTTCATTAACACAAAAAACAAGGAATTGTTAGAACAGTGTTTCTCAAATTGAATGCATACAATTAGCTGAGGACCTGAGAATGCTATTTGAATGCAGGTTCTGATTCAGTATGTTTGGTTTAAGATTCTGCATCTCTAACAAGCTCCTGGTGATGATGATGATGGTCCTCATACCACATTTGAAGTAGTAAGGGATTGGATAAAATTAGAAATCAAGTTATGTTTCTATATGCATAAGTAAATGTGTATGATTAGTATATTGGTAATATGAGATAATATACAGAAAATGTTGTAAGCATATATATATAATTTGTATGTTTACATACACATATATTCCCACATGTTAGTAGTAAATCAATAACTGGAATTTCTGGTTCTGTCACAAATTAATGGCATGTCCTGGTTTCTTCTGGCTTAGTGTTTTTGTTTTAGAAAATGAAGTGTTAAACAATAAGTTTTATAAATTTCCTTCCAGCATTAGCTTTCTATTTGAATTTTTTTCCACTGGGGGGGGGAGAATTTTTCTTACAATTGTGTGGAATGTAAGGGACATAGAGAAAGTCATTTTTGATCCTGAGATATTTTGTTCACCTAGCCTTCAGGAAAATCCTTATGGAGACCACTGCTCTGGAGTCATTTGAAATGTAGAAAATGTAACAATCTTTTTCTCATAACCAAAATATGAATGTCAATGAAGAGACTATACATGGGTTTATTTAGAAAAACAGCATTAAACTTTCATTTAAAAGAATTAAGTTCAGCTCAATGTCATAAACAAAGGCAAAAGCGTTCAGCTTCATATCTTTAATAATTCCAAGGAAATGTAGAGGGGCGGGGGAGAATGCAGGAAGTACAGCAAGAACTTTTAAAAGCACATGGAGTGAAGAGTCACCTTGACATACAGTCCAACTCCTCTCTAACCAGCATAAACACTTGGACATTCTTGCTTTTGCAACAAGAGCTATACAAATAGGTTGCATTTTCTTCATTTAAGTTCTGTCAAGTTGGTATTATTTATAAGCTAACCAACTTCACAGCTAGCCTTTCACCTTGTCATATTTTTCTGCATTTTCAGAGCTAACCCAGTCCACCTAGCATCTTTCCTACATTTTATAACATGAAACGAGCCATTAACAGCACTATGTCTGAAAGGAAGGGAATCCATAACTAAGGAACGGGCTTTAGGGGTGGGTTAATGATGAGAGAATCAAGAGTATTCTAATATCCATTGACCACCCAGCTTATTTTCTAAAATTTCTCCTTTTTTCTTTTCAGATACTGGGCAAAGTATGAAGTGCAAGTACAATAATTTTGATGGTTTTACTATTTCACATAGACTTATTTTATCCAGGAAAAAAGACTTAAAAGTCACATGAGGTGACCTGGCCAAGATGCTGCGTACAGTCCCTTGCTTTCATTCTAAAATACCCCTTTAAGCACTGTTAATTCTGACCTAGGCCATGAGTGTCCAGCCAGGTATGTGAGGCTGGATGAAGTTGCACAAGGATAACATATCTATTTCAGGGGTTGTGTTACAAATCGTGTATTAATAGTAATAATAAATATATAAGGATTGGATTTTTTTCTTTTCCATGACACTAATGGTAGACATTTATTCCAAAATTTAAATGAGTTCTTCTTTAAGCACATTGAACTATATCCATGCTTCAAATTTGAGTCATTAAAAAAACCTAATGATAAATGGGACTAAATGAACTGTATGGCTAAATTAAGCATATCTATACATGTGCACATAATTATACAGAATACGTATATATAGTTTGCTTTTAGCAGTATTTCCACCTATGCCTGAAATTCCCAGGTGTCCTTGATCAGGGACGGTTTTGTGATAGCATCCCATTAATGGATCCCTGTTACCATGGGGATATCAGAGCTCCTTCTCAGAATAACATTTAGATATGACAATTGAAGCTGGAGAATTTCAATTAAGTTATAGACAGTACTTTCCAGTACCTACAAATCTGAAAGTTATCAAGTTCTGAAGTATTTTCATTTTGACTGTGAAGTTGTTGACTTCCAGCCATATTTAAAAAAAAAATGCTTATATAAAAGTAGATCTCTATTCAATGCTTTCTCTTCCTATAGCTTGTACAAGGAAGTACATACTGCGAAGTTCTTCCTATACAAGAACAATTGAGTAAAACCCATTCATTCATTCCTTGGTTCATGTATTCAATATGTAGATATTCAGTGCCTTGTAACTACCTCCAGTGTCCAGCGTTGCCCTTGACATCTACTAAAGAATATATGCATATACATAAATTTTAAAGATGGGAAGGATTTCCTGGTTGTTCCCAGTATGCATTGTTTGCCATACAGAGCAAGAAGCTACCGAAAGACAAGAATCTCTCAAATCCTCAAAAAATTAGGTCTGAGTCCTGTTGCTTAATAGGATCAAGTGGAATGAACTTTGTAGGCTGAGATCATCTTGGAATTGTCAGTGTCCCTGTACCCACTTAGTGTTTTTTATGTCACATTCTCTATTAGCTACATACTTTGTGATAAGAGCACTTATTCTATATTTTGGACATTTGCTGAGACAGAGCAAGTCAGGATTGTTAGGAGGCACTATGATAATTTTTAAAAATCTCTTCTCCACCTGACATCCAAAGTTGTGGTAATTTTAGCAAGGTAAAGTGGTTAAAAGTAAGTCTCACCAGAGTCCTGAGCCCATAGTGTAAACAAAAAAATTTTAAGATATCCATTGTTTATTGTTAGCCTATTTTGTAAACAGTTTTAACAGCAATCTCTCCCTCAATTGTACTTTTCCTAGCTTAAGGCCTTGGTTTTTGCAAATGAAGAACCTGGTCTGATAATGGTACTTTCCAGCTTAACCAATGAGTGATCTTGAGCTCTAATCTCCCTAAGCCTCAGTTTCTTCATCTGAAAATTAGGCTAATAACAATAGCATATTCATATTGAATGCTTTCTCTGTGCCTGACACTATGATACTTTTAAAAGTTTCAACTTACTTAACACTTAAGCCTTGCTTCACCCAATAAGAAAGATTCAATTTTTACTCCCACTTGGCAGGTGGAACCATTTAATGCACGGAGAGATTGAGAACTTGCCCAGGGTTGTATAGGTAGTAAGTGGTTGGACTGGAATTTGAGATCAGGTAGTTGGAATCTAAAACCTGAACTGTTAATCACTGCACAGAATTTCTAAAATAATACCACCTTGCTCATTAAGAAGTTTATTTAAGCTCACTGAATTTATGAGTCTACTATTCTACCCCTGGGTGGCCACAAAGAGCATCTGCCTAAGGAAATGGATAAATGAAGTTGAAACCCAGTCAGGGCTTTGCTCACCAATTTGAGCATCTGGCTTAAGGCTTCTTCATCCAGAAGAAAAGCACTTCTTATTTGCACAAAGATACCACAGAGGTTAAGGGGGCCTTGTTTCAACCCTATATATCTATGAATTTAGATTTTGTTCACCCCATTTTTAAACTTGTTATAACAACCATTTCATTATACAACAATTTAATGAGTATAATTATTCACTATGATCAATGTCCCCCATTCTCCCTGAAATATGTGAAATCATTATGCTTTTTTAGGAACTCTGATTCCGGGCATCATTGGAAACTAAATACAGAGTAATGATCATTAGGCCTATGGCTTAGGACTGAGGACAGCTCGCAGCATTAAATTAAATATTGTCGAGTCATCAAAAGCATTGTTTTTTTAAATCCGTGAGCTAAGGTATATTTAGAGGTCTGAACCTTGACATTATGACACTGTATGCCTTTATTATATACTTAATATAATATATATTATATATTTTGAGTTCTCATCATTCTATATCTTGCCTAAGCGCTACCATCTTAAAGCAGCCACTTGGTGAGGAATCAGAACACCTGAATTCAAGCACTGGCTTTACTGCTTGGCTCACTTTTTGACCTTGATTGCAAGTCACTTGCATTCTCAGGGTATTGCCTTTTCTCTGAGCAGCATGGACAGTGAAAGAAAAACCAGCCTCTGGCTCCACAGGGATGTTGTGAAAATAAATAAGAGGTAGGTCTACAGAGTCCCTTTAAGCTCTTAGGAATGAAAGAGCTTAACAGGACACAGGGTTTCAGTAGTTATTCTTTCCTTTTGCAGACTCACAACTGAGAGAGAAAGGTTCCACCTTGGTAAGTTTTGAAGAATATGGCCTCACCGATTACTTTCCCTGATCTGTAGCTTTGCCTCTTCTACATTCACAAAGTCTATTGTAATTCTGACTGTTGACTCAGTGAAATTAATAAGGATCTGCCATATCCTCAGGCAACAATGAAGAACGGTCACGCTCTGTGTGGGGGGAATTATCTGCCACCAGTTGGGCATCACACAATACATGCCCCTACAGTGACTGTGAAAAAATATCTCTAATGAAACAAAGGAAGTGTTACATGGCATTAAAAAAAAAGGAAGTTGCTAGGATAAAATCCCCAGCTAGGATATTGATCTAATGGTCTAAAAGTCCAGAGGTAGAAAACTTCCAGCACTTTCTTTTAGGAGAATGAACACCACATTTTGCTAGTGTCAAAGACACTCTCTTCTACTGCCAAGGTAGTTCTGAAAGAGAATCACAAATAACCAGCTGATACTCTGCCCTGCCTCAGGATGAAGAGTCCCTGACAGGTGATATAGATAAGTACCATATAACCTGTCACTTTATCTTCCTTAAGAGGGCAGTGTAATCCATGGAGCTCACATGAACTCTTCTGTGGCTTCGATCCTGTCCTGACATTCAGGAGAAAAGTTGACAGCCATAGATTAAAGGAAAACACTATACCAAAGAGATACTTACAATAGGTAACTCTGACTAAAGATGTATTTTGGCAAGAATTAGCTGGAAAGACACATTGGCATACTGACATGTATTTCTAAGCTCTGGGATAAAACTAACATCTTTGTCTTAGTCTCATTGTTGCCCACATTTACTTAGAGGATTTGATTTTCTTCATTTACTCATTCAATAAATATTCATTAGCCATGTAATGGAAATCACTGGTGGTGTCCCCAAATCTCTTCTCCCTTCCTTCCGAGCAAGTGGCTTTTTGACTACACCCTAAATTTTCCAACTGATCTTACAAGGAAGTGTAGTGACCTACATTTGCAGTGATAGAAATCACATGGAAGTGATAGGAACAACTTAAGCATCACTTACTTTAAATAAAATCCTTGACCTAAATGTCTGCTCTCTCCACCTTATACCCAAAATGGCCTCCACCTTTAAAATTTAAGTGCCTTCTGGATGCCAAAGCCAGCATCATATGCTGAGATTTGGCTTAGCAAAAGACACATGGTACATGTCCTCATGGAACACATAGTATAATATCTACCCTTGTCTTCTGTCTGTGAATTAAAACTTGTAGGACAAGTATCTACTGTACTCAATAATCAAAATAAAACAGAGCAGGAGCAAAGAGTGAACAGGGACCTGGGCTCCAGTGCCAACACAGACCTAAGGTCAACCGCATGCGCTATACTAACCACATCCTTGGACAAATCACTTAAATTTTCTATCAACCATTTTTATTCTTGTGAATAAAGGATAATAGAAATGATAATATGTACCTATTAGAGTTGTAGAGGATATCAAAAGGATTAGGAATATAATAGTTTGAGCAGGTGCTTGAATTTGCCAAATGTGATTATCAGAATTCAGTCTGACGCTGCCATTCTTACCTCTAAATTCCATGGAGAGGAGCTAAAGGAAAATATATGAACATCACTATCTTATTCAAGCCATGAAGCAGGTATCGTCATCCCGATTTTGTAGATGAGAAAAAATCATCACAGAAGGAATATCACCCAATAAGTGGCTAAACCAGAATTTGTTTCCAGATTCTGATTCTAAAGCACTTCCTACTATATAAGATGCATCACAATAAGGACCAGGAATCACTGTTCAGCTATTATTCCACTGAGAACAATTCTTCAAGGTCATATCGCAGATATCAGTTTCTTCCTATTGCCTACCCTACAGGTAAAATAACTGAGAGAAGTTTCCAGCACTGGACTCCAGTGGATGACTTGGTAACCTTTCCCATGTTCCCATAGCACTTTGTACCTGTGCCATAATTCAGTTAATATTGTCTTTTGATGGTTTGTGCAACTGATATCTCCCAATAAACTGTGAGTACTTGAAATAAAAAATATCTCTGGGGCTGGGGTTGTGGCTCAGTGGTAGAGCGCTTTCCCAGCATGTGTGAGGCACTGGGTTCGATCCTCAGCACCACATAAAAATAAATAAACAAAATAAAGGCTAAAAAAACTTTAAAGAAAGAAATATCTCTGTCCCTGGACTTATTAAGATGCCTGGTATGTACTAGGTACTCTATGAATAATTCTCATGAATAATTCTCATGTGAATAAATGAATGAATATTAAAAACTGGAGTATAAATAAAAACCTACTAAGGTGGTTATTTATTTAAGGTAAAGGAAAAGGAGGCATTCTGTTTCGAAAAATAAATAAAAATAAATAAGTAGCAGTGAACTATTTAATAAAATCCATCAAGCATAAGAAATTAGTATACAGTAACCCCATAATGGAAATAAATCTTTTCCAAAAGTTATATGCCAATTGGTTTGACCTCAAAGACATAATGAAATGTTATACATCATTTGTAAGGGTCCAGTTCACAAAAGCTATTTTCAACCTCAATTGAAACTAAAATATTGCACAATTGTGCTAGAAAAATTGCAGCAAACAACATGGTTGAAATGCCAAAATGAAAAAAATCAATTTTTTTTTATTGAAAGTATATTTAGTGAGAGAAAGATAAGGAAATAAATGTGGATTTTTAAAGAAGAAACTGAGTACATTTACTATGCATGTTCAGTGAGTTTGGAGGTTCACTGGTTCTTTATTCTGCCTAATTCCACATGAAAGCTTCCAACTTTCACTCTTTTTACTCTGGAGATATTACCAGCAATCCCTATACAAAATAATCTGGATTTTTCTCACAAGTGACATAAAGAGAGGGAGAGAAATCTTCCTAAGATAACTGGAAAAAGAGGTGGGAGCAAAGATGTTATGGGTTACAAAAGGAAGGTTAAAGAGAAAGAAAGTAAACTTCCCAGATAGTTTCTGACGTGCAATTCACTGACCTACAATCAGTGAAATGTTAAGAAAAGAAACCAACAAGACAAAAACTGCATAATACTTTTTATTAAGAAAATAAAAGGTAGCAAGAGGGGAAATGACTCATAGTATCCTTCCATGCTGAACAACAAATAACATTATCAACCAAGTAACTATAGTTTTTATGAAAAACAAACAAGAAGAGTAGGTACCTTGCAAGGAGAAAAGAAGGTATGAAAGAAATCTTTCCATTTACATAAATATGTTAATTGCAACTGGGTTTATTTTGACAAAATACAACACCCCTTCATGCTGAAAACACTAGAAAAAATAGGGATAGTAGGAACATACCTCAACATTGTAAAGGCTATTTATGATAAGCCCAGGGCCAACATCATTCTTAATGGAGAAAAACTGAAAACATTCCCCTCTAAAAACTGGAACAAGAAGGGATTCCCTCTTTCACCACTTCTATTCAACATTGTGCTTGAAATACTAGCCAGAGTAATTAAACAAACCAAAGAAATTAAAGGGATGTTTATAGAAAAAGAAGAACTCAAGCTATCACTACTTACCAATGACATGATTCTATAATTAGAGGATCCAAAAAACTCCACCAGAAAACTTCTGGAGCTAATAAATGAATTCAGCAAAATAGCAGGATATAAAATCAATGCACATAAATCTGATGCATTTCTATTCATAAGCAATGAATCCTCTGAAAGAGAAATTAGGAAAACAACTTCATTCACAATAGCCTCAAAAAAAATAAATAAAATACTTGGAAATCATCTAACAAAAGAGGTAAAAGACCTTCACAATGAAAACTACGGCACATTAAAGAAAGAAATTGAAGAAGACCTTAGAAGGTGGAAAGATCTCCCATGTTCTTGGATAGGCAGAATTAATATCAAAATGGCCATATTTCCAAAAGCACCCTACAGATTTAATGCAATTCCAATTAAAATCCCAATGACATTCCTCATAGAAATAAATAAAGCAATCATGAAATTCATCTGGAAGAAAAAAAGACCCAGGATAGCCAAAGAACTTAAAAAACTTTACACCAAAAATGCAAAGAACCCAATCAATAAATGGGCTAAGGAACAGGACAGACACTTCACAGAAGAAGATACACAGGTAAACGACAAATATATGAAAAAGTGCTCATCACCTCTAGTAATTAGAGAAATGCGAATTAAAACCACCCTAAGATTTCATCTTACTCCAATTAGAATTCCAATTAGAATGGCTATTATCAAGAACACAAGCAATAATAAGTTTTGGCGTGGATGTGAGGAAAAAGGCACACTCATACATTGCTGGTGGAGTTGCAAAATGGAGCAGCCACTCTGGAAAACAGTATGGAGATTCCTCAGAAAACTTGGAATGGAACCACCATTTGACCCAGCTAAACCACTCCTCAGTTTATACTCAAAGCACTTAAAATCAGCAGACTACAGTGACACAACCAAATCAATGTTCATAGCTGTTCAATTCACAATAGCTAGATTGTGGAACCAACCTAGATGCCCTTTAACAGATGAATGGATAAAGAAACTGTGATATATATACATAACGGAATATTATTCAGATGTAAAAAAGAATAAAATTATGGCATTTGCTGGTAAATGGATGGAGTTAGAGAATATTATGCTACGTGAAATAAGCCAATCCCAAAAAACCAAAGGCTGAATGTTTTCTCTGATAAGTGGATGATGGTACATAACAAGGAGGGGTAGCAGGGGGTCAAGAAGAGAATGGAGGAATTTTGGATGGTGTCGAGGAAAATGGGGGAAGGAAAGAAGGTAGACTGAGAGATATTATTACCCTATGTACATGTATGATTACATGAATGGTGTGAATCTACATTGTGTACAACCATAGAAATGAAAAGTTGTACCCCATTTGTGTACAGTGAATCAAAATGCAGTCTGTAGAATTTTTTTAAAATAAAAGCAAGAATCAATAACTGGGATAGATTCAAACTAAAAAGCTTTCTCTCAGCAAAGGAAACTATCAGTAATGTGAAGAAAGAGCCTACAGAGTGGGAGAATATCTTTGCCAATCATACTTCAGATAGAGCACTAATCTCCAGAATCTATAAAGAACTCAAAAAACTCTACATCAAGAATACAAATAATCCAGTCGACAAATGGGCTAAGGAAATGAACAGACACTTCACAGAAGAAGATGTACAAGCAATCAATAAACATATGAAAAAATGTTCAACATCTCTAGTAATAAGAGAAATGCAAATCAAAACCACCCTAAGATTCCATCTCACCCCAATTAGAATGGCGATTATCAAAAATACAAGCAACAGGTGTTGGCGAGGATGTGGGGAGAAAGGTACACTCATACATTGCTGGTGGGGCTGCAAATTAGTGCAGCCACTCTGGAAAGCAGTGTGGAGATTCCTTAGAAAACTTGGAATGGACCCTCCATTTGACCCAGCTATCCCACTCCTTGGCCTATACCCAAAGGATCTAAAATCAGCATACTACAGAGATACAGCCACATCAATGTTCATAGCTGCTCAATTCACAATAGCCAGACTATGGAACCAACCTAGATGCCCTTCAATTGACGAGTGGATAAAGAAACTGTGGTATATATACACAATGGAATATTACTCAGCCATAAAGAATGACAAAATTATGGCATTTGCAGGCAAATGGATGAAATTGGAGAATATCATGCTAAGTGAGATAAGCCAATCTCAAAAAGACAAGGGACGAATGATATCGCTAATAAGTGGAGGATGACACATAATGGGGGGGAGGGAAGGGTTAGTGTTAGGGTTAGAGTTAGGGTTAGGGAGGGGGGCAAGTATGGAGGAAGAAAGTACTGTATAGAGGGTAAAGAGGGATGGGAGGGGTGGGGGGAAGAGGAAAAAATAACAGAATGAATCAAACAACATTATTGTATGTGGATTTATGATTACACAAATGGTATGCCTTTGCGCCATGTACAAAGAGAGAGACAACATGTATCCCGTTTGTTTACAATAAAATAAAATTAAAAAAAAAAAAAAAAAAAAAAAGACCCTAATTTGCAGACATTGGGGCCTCTCTTTCTCGGCCCACTCTGTTTTACCTATTAGAGTGCTATCTTCACCTTCAATAAATCTGTACTCCATCTGTTAAAAAAAAAAAAAAAAAAAAAATTTTAAGAAAAATCTCCATCAGTACCAAGGACAGCAGCTCTCAATTTCACATCCCTGCCGGTAACCAGTTGAAACTGGAAATTTATAAGTGCCTGATTTATGATTTTACAATTCAGAATGTGATAATTCAGAATACAATTATTTGTATCTATTTATATATTAAAACAATAGTTCACTAAGTTCTCAGAGTAAATCATTAACAAAACTGAGTACCAGAGATTACAAGAACTGTAAAGATTCAGTTTTCAACACCACCTCCTCTTTGTAAAGATGAGAAGAATGAGGACCAGCAGTCAAGAAATATGGGTTTAGTGGAACCTGAGGTGGAATATTATGAAAATGATAGTGATTTTATATCTTTAGAATTTATTTTATTCCTGGTTAATATTACTTAGATACCTCCATGCACCAATTTTAATTTCTAATTTGAAAAATTCCAAAACCAAGATGAGAAAACCAAACCCTTGACTTTAGCTTGTTACAGTTTCTTAATAGTAATTTGACTTATGTTACCTAATTTTTACAAAAACATGGCCAATAGCTCCATCAGTCATTGTGCCAAGTTTTTCAAAAACATAGTGGAAATTTATCCCAAATCTTTTGTCATGAGGAATATAGTTCCTGAATTTCCCCTACATAAAATTTAGTAGAAAGCCATCTAGCAAGTTAGTACATTCATATTTAATTTGGGTGTTGCTTCTTTCAGGAAGCCAGGCACTTGAAATCTGACTATGTGTACCTCCTCTTCACTCTCCTGACTTTCTATAACTATGCATCAATTACAGTGTATCTAACTATCCTGTCAAGCAGGACAGTGTTTTCCACTACTCAGGTACTGAGTCAGGAGTCCAAGGCCAACCTGGACAGCATAGCAAGAATCCATCTCAAAAAAAAAAAAAAAAAATTTGTCCTTTCTGGTGTCTGCCCTCCAGTTTTATGAACTGATGTAAAGTCCTCCCAAATGATTCATTCTGTATTTTCTCAAAATGCATGAAAGTCACGGTACTCTAAAGATATAACTGTAATTAATACATTATTCCTTACCTGAAAAAGTTGAAAGTTGAATTAAGTGAACAAGAGAAAAGAAGGAACTCATAATACAGTATAATAAGAGATAATAAACAAGCTCTGATGTCTTACAGGTCAGGTTTTAAATCTTAGTTCTGCTGTTCTTAAAACACCCGGGGAAAATTAATTAAACGTAGTTGAAAATGCAACAACAGTGATAACATCTGCTTCTAAGAATTGTTTTAAAGATGAAATGATGATGAATGAAAAACTTTTCCTGGCCATAGTGAGGGCTAATATAAGGATATGTACAAAGCTATAATAAAATACTAGTGACATGCACAAATACTGATAAAACAAAGAGGGGCACATAGGTTTGTGTAACGAGAGATGATTTCTCCATTGCGCCAATGTGGGCTGCAGCAGGAAACTTTAGGAAGGCTTCCTGGAGAAAGTGACATTTTGAGTAAGGCAGAAAAGATGAGTCACGTTAACTACTCAAAGAGGGGCAGAAGGTAATCCAGGTTGGGGAAATACTTCTTGCAAAGACCTGGGAGATAAGAAACCACATGGTGATTTCAGGCAAAAACAAATGGTTCTGATTAACTGTGGCATCAAAGCTGAAGTTGCCTGAACATGAGGCTGGAGTACAAGCAATAGCCAGCTCATGAAAATCTCAGGTGTCCTGCCAAGGAACTAGCACCAAATCCTGAGAGCAAGTGATAACCACTGAAGAGTCAGTATTCACTGAAGTGATGCAATAGAATTTACATTGTAGAAAGATACCTCAAACTGTAATGCCAAGAACAAATTGAGAGAAGGTGGAATGGTGCAGTGCTGAGATTAGAAGCAAAACCCTTGGCTGCAACATTGATGGCATGGTCTAAGAAAGAGCCCATAAAAGCCTAAATATTTAATATCCCAAATGCTCAACCATTTGGTCAGACACCAAATGGGTGTCCAATAGACATTTGTCGAACTAACTGAACAGCAGGGAAAATACTAACACCCCTTAGAGACTAAGCATCTGTGTTACCTACACCAGAGTCATCTCGATCTATTCCTCACTTCTGCATTTCATGCTGTCCTATAAAATAAAAAGGGTTGAAGTCATTTATGAGAGGAAGGTAGGGAGATAAAATAAGAAAAATGTGATCACAAAGTGTAATCACTTTATATTACTGGTATTTAACAGGATTAACACCCACTTATGCTAATTGTGGTGTCTTAGGTTTTATATGTGCACATAATTTATATTTCTTGGGGCATGATTTGACTTACAATCTGCCTAAATCCATGAAATAGCAGAAAATATTAGTGCGCATAAGTTTATTTATTTATACTCCAGCAAACAAATATACACATTTCTACCTCTGTCTTTGAATAACACAACTAACAGTTAAAGACAAAGCTGTAATATATATTGTACTGATTACTTAGATCATCTATCCTTTTGATGGCATCTATTTCTGACTCCAAAAATCTCTCTTTTTTTTTTTTTTTTTCTTCAATGTTCATTTTGTTCAGACTGGTGCTTAATGTGGGCTACTCAAAGCTCATGACCCAGCCAAATGCATCTACATAGGGCATCTCCTGCTCCAATCTATTACAGTTCCAAAGGACTTTCAAAAGGCCCTGTGGCTTCCCAAAGGCTCTGTGTGTCTAATTTCCTCTGGACCCCCCATTTCTTGGCATCCGTTTTGGAACAGGTGTGAGCAGACACAAGCAGGTCCAGGGAGCCCACGGTTCAGTGCTGGCACAAGATAAGGGTTATCTTCCTGCAGTAAATGACTCCAACAATGTTTTCTAGGATGCCAGCTTCCAATTAGTGTCATCTTTTGCTCCATGTCCTAGGGCAAAAGTCCAGTTTATAGTGAGTAGACCAGGGTGTTCTGAAAGATGGGCCTTAATGCCAGAAAAGAGAATGTCAGCTTCCTTCCCATAGTCAAGCAAGACTGGTTTGTCAGTTGAAGGTGCAGTCGCTGCCACCCAGTGCAAGGTCAGTCCCTCATTCATGAACAGGGATGCTAATTGACTTTCCAACAATGAAGCCAAATGTGCTTCCAGATGTTGAGCTAGGAGACAATTGAGATTGCTGCAAGCACATTTTTTTAAAAAATGAAAATAAAACCCCACAGTTAAGACTCACAAATTATCCTTGGGAGGAGTATGTTGACAAAAACAGAAAAGCAAAACCTTTTGTCGACTAGACTAGACTCCAAATTGTCACAATAATCTTATTTTGGTATATAATACATTTCCTATAGACCTGAGATTCTATACAGAAAATATGGAGGGGAAAGAGAGGGGGAGTAGATGGATTATTTTCATAAGACTTCACACAATGCCACAGTACTATTGATTGAACCAGTTCAATAGCAAATATGCTTAAAAAGTTATTGGATCAAGTCAACCAGCTTTTGTTTTGTTCGTAGTGGGCTGTTGATATTGTTGTTGTTGTTGGGTGCTTTCTTTGCTTGTTTATTTGTAGATTTTCATAAATGAATGAGATAAATAATCACCAGATAGGTTATCCTGTATAGACAGAGAGGCTTTCCAAAGGCCTCTTTTTAAGATTCCTGGCAATCTCGAGACCAGACATGACACATGAGTTCAGTAGAAGAACCTGATCCAGGAACAAGTGAAGACAGTCCTACCTGCTCAACCTCCTTACCTGGCCTGGTCCATCTACACAGAAGTCTACCTTAGGCAAGTCTATTTTGGTCCTGTCCACAGGCCAGCTTTGGTTCACTCTTTCATGTCCTCATATCTAATTCTCAGGACTTTATCTGCTTATTTGCCATTAACCCTTTGTAAACTCAGTAGGGTCCTGTATTACCATCAGCAATGCACTTCTGCATTCTTCATGATCCTTGTATAAGGATCTATGCAGGCCATCATCCTGTCTTTCCCTCTCCAGTTCAAGAAAAGAGAATAGATGTTAACAGTCAATTCTTGTGCAAAGACTAATTTTAGATATAGAAAGATTTGCAAACTCTCCTTTTTAAGTCCCACCAAAAATCTCATCTGAATGTGTCCCTGTTTCTGCAAGAGATAAGACATGGGAAGAGGAGTCCTGGGAGTGACACTCATTGTGCACTCCCCTGCTATGCAAGTTATTTGAACTCCTCCTGCTTCAGTTTCTTCATGTATGAAAGATGAAGAGCAAATGAGGTAAGACACATTAGGACATTAAGAAGAGACTTCAGGATATAGAATCACTCTATTACACTTCTTTTTTGATTATTGATAAGAAAACTAAGCAGTGGCTTTAGTTCTATTCAAAAAAAAAAAAAAAAACAGTTCTTATATCCTGAATATGGCAGACTTTATTTCCAAAAAAAATGGCCACAGCAATAATTTCAGTACCACTTGATTTTCCAGCACATGACAAATCTCATCAAGAGGTGAAATCTGTTTCTTTCCCACCTGATCCTCCAGGTCTCCGTGACTTTCTGCTATTTGGTAGGGAGGACTCCAAATGACTCCCAAGACTAGCTCACAAAAAGCAATAGTTTCTTGTTGGCTGTATATAGATGCTTGCCCTTGGAACTCAGCTGACATGTGGTAAGGAAGCATAGTACTGTCACATTTAGATATTCCTACCATCAGTCCCAGAAAAGGTTCTAGAAAGCAACAAACATCAAGCACCAAGTGCATGAATGAACAAGACTTCAGATAATTCCAGCCCCCAGACTCTGAGCTACCTTAACTAAAGCTGACTAAAGATGACTGTCCTCACAAATTCCTGCTGAAAGTGCAAATTTGTAAGCAAAATATATGCCACCATTGTTTTAAGCCATACGATTGGAGCGGGGGTGATTTGTTAGGCGATCAATAACTAGAACACTAAATCTAAGGAAATTAAGCTCACTATTACTAAGGTTAGAGTTGAAAAGGATTTTCAAATGATGTCATCTGAGATTTTTGAAGTAAGAAACCAAAATGTGTCCTTGAAAACTTCCCAATCCATTTTTCTTATTCTTTAAAAACCTTGCTAGAGCTCTTGTAAGTAACTTGAGGGTAGAACCAAGTCCAGTTCAATACTGCACTTTCCACCATATGACTATAAAAACTAGGAGTTTCTTGGGTTCAAGATCCAAGGAGTCGATTTAGTGCAACCTTTCTTCAAGACTACCAGATCTCACTTCAATACTTCTCTGCCCTTTTCTGTTCATTTCTTCCTGCCTGATTAAAAAATAGCCTGGTCTGAATTTGGTTGTTTTAGCATGCAAGGTCAGGAAGCCAGATGGATTCCAATAGGCTCAACAAAGCTAATAAGAAAGAATAAAAAAATATGTCAAACCATGAAATCAGCAGATGTGACTCCAAGCAAGGGAGAGAAAAGGCAAAGAAACTTGAGTATGAAGCTTCTGTTTTGCTACAGTCACTTTTCTGCATGTAAAAGCCTGCACATTCTATAACATTGATTGCGTGGATTTGCAGAAGCCTCTCTCTGGCAGGTGGAGTTCCACATGATGGTTTTATCTCGTTAGGAGCTCCTCTATGATGGTAGACTTACATACACACATAGCCCATCAATTAGAAAATGTTATATCACATAATGAATGGCAGTTTCTTTAGTCATAAAGGGGCAATAGGAAAGAGTGTTGACAAGAGAACCTGTCTTCATTGCTGCTAGACATATGAACTGCTTAAATTGGTCAACAAATTTTGAATGGTCAAGTATTCTTCTTTCTAAATGAAATCAAATCTGGACCAAATATTGACTACTATCAAAATAGCCCAAGCATGCTCATGGATACATGTATGAATATGAGATATAAACAACTCTAAAAACATGGCCAAAACAATAAAGGAGAAAATTGGAATGAGAAGGAAAAAAAGAATGACAAAAGGGAAAAAATAGCAGAAGAAAGGATTAGAGAATTAAGGCTAACCACATTCAGCATAATTAGGCTTCAATGCATTTCTCCTGTTCCAAAAAATACCTCTCAGGTAAAGAATAGGTTATAGATTCTGTTCATTAAAATATTGGGCTGGGATTGTAGCTCATTGGTGGAGCACTTGCCTGGCACCTATGAAGTCCTTGGTTTGATCCTCAGCAGCACATAAAAATAAATAGATAAAATATTTTTTAAATGTTAACCATTTTTTTCCTGAAGTCTTAACTAATACTTCACAGTAGATGGAAGATCTTTTCTCTCTATTCTCCCTAAATGCTTGATATTCATGTTTAATTCAGGGGTCAGCAAACTACAACCCTCAAGTTAACATCTGTTTTGTAAATGAAGCTTTTTTGGAACACAGCCAAATTCATTTGCTTAGAATTTTCTGTGGCTTCTGTTGAGCCACAATGGTAGAGTTGCAACAGAAATGTTGTGGCCACAAAACTGAAAATATTTACTTTCTGGCCCTGAAGGAGAGTTTTACAGATCCCCAGTTTAAGTACTGCCAAGTACTCAGTTTGTGGGGCCTACTCTTACTTCTGAAACTTCGCGGGATTTCTCAGTTTCAGGGTGGTTCTCTTTTTCTGCTAGCTGATGGGAGGACCTGATTTTTAAAAGCACAACTGATAGGACCACTAATCCTAATATGTCAAAGAACATGAGAATTCGCTTTATGGAAACTTTCCACAAAGACCCACTATACAATCAAGAGCACAGTAAAGATTTTTTTATAATTTTATTTTAAACTATTTGCAGTATTTTATGATGACTTTGTTGAACAAAAAATGGAGGGAGTAATTTCTGTGAACTTGACTCTCTTTAGCCACTGACTACAGACAGCCAGGATACTTCTTCTATTTGAACAAAGTCTGCTTCAATAACAACTTCTTTCTCATTTAGTCACAAAAGACTGATCTTCTTGATCTAGGGGAAGAAAGATGAGATAAAATGCATGTCTCTTGGTACTGGATCTGTTTGTTTACAAAAATCCTGAGAAGAAACTTAGAAGGGAAAAAATGGGAGATGGGGGGACAATGAAGGAAAGAATGGGGTATAAAAATCACAGAAGAAAAGCTGTTAATCACTTTTATTGTTCTTACCTAGGATCTTCTGAAGAGTCAAATTAAATGGTTGTCCTATGAAAGTGAATAATTTTCTATGTATAAAACAGAATGAAATGTTGATACTGGCTGATGTTCTGGGGTATTCGAAATTGCCCTTAGGGTGATAAAATACATCCGAGCAAAGACCCAGGAGAAGTAGCAGCACTGTTGGTATCTGACACACTCAAAAGAAAATGGCTCGGGAATGAGAATGAAGCCAGGAAATGAAGACGGGCAAGTTGTAACAAGAAGGATAAGAAATGAGGACACGCAGGGAGGCTGAATTTTTTTTTTTTTTTTTTTTTTTGCTTTGTCTGAATTTATAGTGTAGTTTTATACATTTCTCTGAAAGAAAAACAAATTGGAAAAACATTTGAAAACATCTCCATCCATACCTCAGTGTTCTGACAGCTTTCCAGCTCACGCAAGCAGAGTGCTAATGGCTCATTATAGCATGCAAGGTGCATGCATGTGCTCATAATTCACAGTCAGTTTCTCTGTACTTGTCTATAGATAGTGAACTTCCATCATGTTTAATCACCAGTTTTGTCAACCTGGGGTGGTTACATTCCCAGATGTTGACTAACTAACTGTAAGAATTGATAGTCTTCCAGATGTGTCGGGATTTCTCACGCCTCTGTCAACTCCAAAAGAGTGTGTGAACACCTATCTGAATCAATGACCACTTATGAATCTCTCCTACATATCTCTTCAACAAAAGCACCCCCTTTCTGGAGAAATCAAATGGAGCAGTGGCTTCTATAAACACGAAAACGCATGGAACACCACTTCCCAACCAATGTCATCAGTTGGTTTTAGAAAAATGAAAAACAGATGCAAATCAGGTCTGGTTGATAACCTGCTCCCCCCATTTCAGTATCCTGTGTAAATAATGATTTTGTGACATTATAAACTAATGGAATATCATGATTCAGACTTAAATCCAAGCAAATTAATTTTGGCATCAAAGATAGGAACAGTGAATTAAATAAAATAAGTTTCTCAAAACTGTGATGCTGGGCAAGGTGGCACATGCCTGTGGTCCCAGCTACTCTGGAGTCTGAAGCAGGAGGATCACTTGAGATCCTGAGGGGGGAAAAAACCGAGTGGAATTACCTGGATATGTACAGTTCATAAAATGTTGCTCACAATTTGTTTAATAATCATTTTTTTAATTTCATTTTGCCTTTGAATTTCATGGTTGCAATAAAAAAATACCAGTAAATGTGCTTTAATAGATGAAGCTTTCAAAGTTCCAAACCACATCACAAGTTTGAGCTAGGCACCCAAGCTTCAGTATTTATTAAAACTTAGTTAGAACTCTGAGCTTTTGCGAATCCTCCATTTTTGATATGATAATGTACCAACCAAAACAACACAAATAATCTAAGAATAAGAATAATGATAATAATTTTGGAAATTATCCCAAAGCAAGTTACCATGAGTTTCTGTTTTATATTATAGGAAGGCATTTGTATTTTTTCCCCTGTTATAGAATTTTTCAACCCATGAAATGAAAATGAAGGTACTGGAAATTTATTTAGTGATTACAATTACAGATCTTTAATATAGACTCAAAGACTTATGCTACAACCAGTTTTCCACTTTAACAAAGAAACTACATTTACTCTGAGGCAAAACATATGGATGGACCATGGGCACCTCAATCCATTACTAAGCCTTTCTTAACATTCTGGATATCTGAATAATTGATCAAGTTTTCCATTTCATCATGATCATAGGCATCAAATAAAGAGTAAGTTACTGTGAACTAACTTCAGATAGCCCTCAAAGAAAGAGTTTTAAATCTGTGCTGTTTTGGACCCAAAGCATTTCTTTCTCTGATATTTACTAACAGAATTAAAGGAGTCTCCAGGATATCATGAGGGGCACTAACACCTTAGATCTTGTATGGGAATGCCAAGACTTGACCAAATAAACAAAAGGCAAAGATCTAGAAGATGTCCAAAAACGGATCTTTTTTAAAAGGCAGAAATTAAAACACAAGTTCACATAAAACTTTTGCCTACTGATCTACTGGGCATCCTCTAAAATCATGTGCCTGACTTTTTCATCAAACAGTTTGATTTAACTCAGAGAGATGAGGGGAAGGCAAGAGAGAAAAAAATTACAAAATTATGGAAGTAGGTTTTGTTCTCAATTTGTGATTTCCATTAAGTTATGATTCCATAAAGGTGTCTCAGGAGCCACCACTGGGGAAGAGCATAGACCAGGAAGACATTAGGTATTCCTTGTATCCAACTCTACTTTCTACCAATTCATATGTGAACACTCCATAAAAGATTTCACATGAGAAAAGGGAGGTCATCAGCTAAAACCATTTTGAAAGTCATCGTCAAAGTATCATCCCGGGACCAACAGCATCACATCACCTGGGAACTTGTTAGAAAATAATATTCAAACCCCATCTCAGGTCTACAGAAACAGAACTCTAGGTAAGGCCTAGAAATTTGTGTTTTAATAAGCCCTGCAGAAACTTCCATGCTTGCTAAGATTTAAGAACCACTATATAATATGATTCTCAGATATCACCTCCTCCCAGAAGCCTTCTGTGGCTAAACCTTTGTCTCCTCCCTCAAATCCAGCACATTCACATGCTTACAAGTGTCCTCCTGGATTTACATACACCAGTGTGCACCACATTTTTATGTTATCATTGCTTTATATGTCTACCTTGCCTGTAGCCATATAAACTGTCAAAAACAGGGATCACAGGATACCCTGGGATTTTGAGTTTGTTTGGCTTTTTGTTTGTTGTTTTTATTTTTATTTTCTTTTCCTAATTCCAGAATTTAGTATAGATACTATAAAAGACAGGTTCTCTATATATATTTGTTAAATTAATAATGGAGACTTTGATTATTCAACCATAAAGAAGAAGAAAATTTTGGCCTTTGCAGGTAAATGGATGGAATTGGAGAATATCATGCTAAGTGAAATGAGCCAATCCCAAAAAACCAAAGGCCAAATGCTTTCCCTAATAAATGGATGATGATACATAATGGAGGTGGGGGGTGAGAAGTAAGGGAAGAATGGAGGAACTTTAGATTACGCAGAGGGAAATGGGAGGGGGAGGGGGCAGGAGTATGAAAGATGGTGGAATGATACAGACATAATTACCCTATGTACATGTATGATTACACAAATGATATGAATCTACATCATACACAAGCATAGAAACAAAAAGTTGTACCCCATTTGTGTACAATGAATCAAAATGCAGTCTTTAAAAATTTAAAAATTTTAAAAAGAAGGAAGAGTAACCCAGGGGTATCTCAATTTCAGCAAACATTGGAAAGATGCTTTAATAATATTCATGTGAATAAAACCAGAGCATGCAAGTGAAAAAAAAATAATGGAGACTTTGATATTTGTGTATTTTATTTAATTATATTATGTCTTCTTCAAATAAACTCTTTGATATCTTACATAATCATGCTCACATAAGTACAATGCGACCAAAATTAAACCAAATAACCAAGACAAAGACAATCAAAATCGAAGGGTTTGTTCGACCATCCCAGGAGGCATTTGTCTGTTTTTATTAAGGTCTGCAGCATCCAATAGTCACTGGATTATTTAGTCTTTCCCAAAAAATTCTCAGACCTTCAGGCTCCCCATGCATGGAGACTATGCTTCAGGCTCCTGGACCACAACATACACGAGAATGGTTGCTTCATCAGGGGTGGTAGAAGGGCAAGGGGGTGGGGGTGCAGCTCAGTGGTGAAGCACTTGCCAGTCATGTGCAAGGCCCTGGGTTCAATTCCCAGTGCTGAAAAAAGAAGCACAGTAATTTTTCTGAAGATGCATAGGTGAGAGCCAGTGTTGTTAAGGAAATCCCTTATGCATCTGCCATAGTCTTTTCATCACAACACACATAGAAATAGTAATTTTCCTTTATGGCCCAATCCTACAAACATAGACATATACACACGTTTTCAGAAGCCACTCATCTTCATGACATGGATTCCCTTTGGTATTTTTTTCCTTCTATTTTATGTTATTCCATTATGCTCAGATTAAAGTATTTGAGATATACTCAATAAATTTCATGACCCACTATTTGGTGGCAAATTATACTTTTAAAAAGTACTATTCCATTATAATGTATCAGAAGGATTTTGACGTAATCAAGTGGAATTTATGTACATTTTCATTTGTTTTTAACTAAATGTATAGTTTTTCAATTTTGTCTTCTGGAACTTAATCCATCCCCAAGCCCACCCCCACTCTGTTTTATCTTTCACAAGTAGAGAGCATTAATATAGTCCTTCATCAACAACAACTTTGCAGTTGAGTTTTCTAGAAATCCCAGTTCTGCAACTGAGTAGCTGTGCGACTTTGGACAAGTTACTTTTTCATCCCAAGTGTTCCTTTCCTTAAAGGAAATCCTACATCTTGTAGGATTGGGATGAGTATCAGAGAATTATGCACAAAGCACCTGGCGATATCTTCTCAATGGTAACATTTGCTATCATCTTGTATCACTGGGAAGACCATCCATTAATACTTCTAAGGAATCCTCAGGTGTCCTTATAAAAGAGACCATCAAAATCCAATGCTACATGAACTACACAATCCAAAAATTAATTTCAAAGACCACAGAATAAGTTATTGGCTTGCTAAAGGCCTGACATAATGAAGTTGTCAATGATTTTTTTACTTGAATAAAATAAATAGACCTAAGTTTAAAAAAAAAAAAAATAGGTAGGGGGAGGAAAGAAAGAAATATTCAATGCTCTGGATCGAACTGTATGGAAACAAAAGTTCCTAGCCAATTCTTTAAGAACAACCCCTGTAATTCCAAATAAAGTTGTCCCTTTGGGGAATGGTAAGTCTCTTGTAATGAATGGGAATAGGGTCTCTAAGATCTTTCCAACTATCACCTTGCAGCATCAATAAATGCACCATGCCCTTCCTCTTGAGAGATGATTTGGATTTTAAAGACCCATGTGCTGCCTAATCATTTGCTGCAACTTCTAGTGCAAATTCCAGGTCCTTATTGGGTTGATCAAACCTGGTACCTGAAGATTATTGTTACATTTCATTTGCAGAAAGATAACTCTGAAAAAAACATTAATAAAAAATTTGAGGTTATATCTGTTCCTGTGATCCTGAGATATTGGATATTTAATAACTGAGCAGAATTTAAAATGCCTCCTGTTAAAGCAGAAGAAAATAAACAGGAAACAAACTGCAGTGTGGGCAGGCCCTCCTCTACTTTAAAACTCAGAACATACAATATTCTTTAAAAATAGACACCCATCACCACTCCAGGCCCCAGTGTTAAATACCCTATTCCTCCCAGTTTCCTTCTGTCTTCAGAGTCACTTCGACAATAATGAAGTGGGAAAAAATGTGTGCTCAAAAACTAGAGGAAGAGAAGAAGTTGAAAGCAAGAATAATTTAAAGCAACCTCCTGCTAGGGCTGAACCCTTAGGCAAAAATATACCCAATAACCCAGAAAATATATTGCCCAAATGTATTCTCCCTACATTTTTAGTCCTATCAATTCCCTTTTGTCATTCTTCTTGAAATTTCACCATTCAGAGACTTTATTAGTTTCAACAGCAACATTTATAAAGACATGGAGGGTTGCTGAGCTAGTTGATAGGCACACATCGGGGTGAATCAATTCAACAAGATTACATTCCTCGAAAAATCAGAAGAGGAATTTAGGAAATGATAGAACATGGTGTGTCCAAAGAGTTTCTAACATTCACATTTCCACAGCAAGGAAAACCATAAAGTGAATCTCTCTTTCCTGGATTTCCAAAGCTGTACTTGGGACACAGTAAAGGAATGGTGATAAGTTCAACAAGTTGACCCTCTAAAGCTAGGAGGGTGAGGGAAGGAGTTAGCCAATGGCAAGTGACTTTCATGAAACCAAGAACCCTCCAAACCAAACCCAAGACAAAGCTGAGTTCTGAGTACACTCAGGTTTTTTGATAGCTTCCACTTTTCCCATTTTCCGCTTGTCATTATCAACAAAAAATAGCCAAGTTTAATTACACACATTCTATGTGCAAAATCCTCCTATACTAAGAAAATGATTCATGGTACCTCATTTAGTCCTCCTCACAGCCCTAAGGGTAAGGACCTTTTTTATTACTTCCACCTTACAGATGAGGAAACCGAAGCTTCCAAAGGTTAAGTAACTTATCCATTTTTACCCTGGCAATTGAATCCAGAACCCTTTGAGCTATATCTACCAATTCTGCTTCCATTCCGCATTCACTGTGAAGGAAGTCAGACCAGATTGTGTCATAGAAAGATCTAGAGAAGGAACGAGGATGTGCAGGGACCAGCTCTCAAGAGCATGCTTAAGTACCTTGGTAGGCTGAATAATGCACCCCCCCCCCTAGAGATGTCCATCCCCTAAGACCCAAAATCTGCAAAGTGTTCCTCATGTGGCAAAAAACATTTTGCAGATGTGATTAAATTGAGCATATTGAGATTGGGACATATCCTGCTTTATCCAGGTGATCACAAGAGTTCTTCTTATTATTCCCCTTGAATAGTAATAGAGGAATACAGAAGAGTGAGGGAGAAAGAGAGACTGGAAGGTGCTACTGGAGGCTGCTCCATTTCTGGCCTTGAAGACAGAGGAAATGGAGCCACAAGTAAAGGGAAGCAGGTAGACTCTTGAAGCCAGAAAAGTCAAGAAATGAATTCCTCCTACATCCTCCAAAAGGAGTGGTGAGCTCACCCTTCCTGATACTTTGGGGGAATTCTGCCCAGACAATACATAGGTGAAGTTTTCAGCTACTAAATTTGTAGAATCTTGTTGCAACAACAAAACAGAAAACTTATACAGGTACCTTTACCAAGAAAATGCCTGGACCCTCTTTTCTGTGCAAATCACATGCAGGTTTGTTTTCTCTTCAGTCCCCAAAAGAGGCATCGCAAATGAAGGCACCTCAGATTCTAGGTGGGGAGGCACCAAGCCTGCCTCCCGGCAACTGCATCTCTGTACTGTCCACAAAGCTCTGCACAAATTTGCCACCCAGACAGCATTTCCAAATTGCTGAAGCCCTTAGTCCCTTGGAGTTCCAAGTTTTCACAGCACTTAACTATTCACACCTATCGCAGCAGCCAGAGCACTGTGACTGTTCTGCTTTCATGTCTCCTCTTCCACTGACCTGGTCTCCTCTAGAAGAGATCGATCTTTTTCCTTATTTCTGTCTCTTCAGCACCTACTTACAGTGCTTGTCCTGTAGCAGTATCCAACGCCAGAGAAATGAGGAGGAAGGAGAGAGAAAAATGAGCTTGAGAAGATGGCTCGAACTTAATATGTACCTAAAGGATAAACGCCTGGAGCTAAGTATATGAATCCCTCTCACATAATCTGCCTAAAGCATACAAATTATCCTCAGCTTACAACGGGGATATGTCCTGAAAATACGGTAAATCAAAAATAACATTTAACACTCCCAACTTACAAAACTTCATAGCTTAGAGTATGGTGTATGCTGCAGAATACGATTGTTTCTCCTCCTGATCAGGCCATTCACTGGGAGCCGTGACTGTCCCACATAGCAAGACTATCATACAGAATATAATGAGCCCAGGAAAAGATCAAAATTCAAAACATTGTTTCTACTACTTGTGTATGGCTTTCACACCATTGTAACATTGAAAAACCATAAGTCAAACCATCATAAGTCAGGAACTTTCTGTGAACTTATCATTACTCTGGTGTAGAAAATATTTGCTGATTTCCCTCAACAGCCCTCAGACTTACATCTTCAAAGTCTCGTGTGACCCATTTTGTATAACAAACTAAGTCTGCAAAGCCCTGAATTATGATTTTTGTGGTGGTAAGAGATCAGCCAAACAAGACAATATTTGTGCTATCCTTTTATCTCAGCTTCGAAACTGATTTCTACCTGAAGGATCCAAAAGAAATTGACTCAGCATTCAGCCCTGTAAGGTAAGTCTCCATTTCTCTGTGGGAAATGTTCACACCATCTCTGCCCAACAGAGCCAGCTCCTCAGAAGTTCTAGAACACTTAGATTTCCCTCAACAGTGTCTAGCACAAAGTGCATACTATATTTGGGTTCCTTGATTGACTTCTTGACCAAAAAAAAAAAAAATAGGAAGTTTAATCATAGGTATATCAACCTTACAATTTAGCTAGAACCTCAAATTTTACATCATCTAGCTCAGATCTTTAGTTTTATGGATAAAGACACGGAGGCATAAATAAACAAAGTCATATAGCCGGTTATAAAAGTGGGTATAGAATTAAGTTTACATCTCTGTCTTCTGCCTCCTAATCTGGTGTCCCTTCTAATTGGACCCAGAGGTGATAGTTAAACTAAATTCTCGGGACAGCTCAGGTTGACTCAGTCTGAACTCACTGCAAATGTCTAGGCCTGCTAAGCTGTGTTTATCTGACCAAACTCTAAGTCCTCACCTCTCTCATTTCTCCTGGCTGTCATTCTCTAGTAGCAGTATGATGCTGCAGCTGGTACCAATGACCTTCAGGGTCACTTGGAAGCAATTTATTTCACTTTTTAAAAAATAAAGGAAAGGTTAATATCACAAGATCTATGTCTAAAATGCCCCTGGGCAAGTTTCCTCTCTGACTTTCCTCTCTCTCATTTTCAACTTCCTTTTTTTCCTCCCTTTATCCATGTCAAGTTGTCAGGATGACTTTGATCCCAGAGCCATGCTACCTCTCCTTGCCTGACTCCCAACTGTCACCATGAAATCATTCTGCAGAAGCCCATTAATTCTTTCAAGTGCAAGAGCTGTTCTCTGTCCACAGGGGCAGGGAGGGTCCTTAGCACAGAAGACAAATGTAACTCGAAAGACAAGTATAGGTCCATAAAAACCTAAAGCAGTTGTGTCTTCATTGAATGTGGAGACCACAGTTTCACAGACTTTATATGAAGGCAGCCTCTGGAAGCCAACTTTTATACCAAACTGAAAACATACAATACATAGAGCTCCATGTGATATTCAAAATAGTGGTTGCACATCTGAACTGTGGCCCTTCCTTCCTGTTGATAAGAACTGCATTTCAAACAGGGGAGATGCCTTCTTCAACTTCAGGAAGTCCTTTGGTTATAGAGAAATAGAACAACTCACGGAGAAATTGTCCCTTTCCACCCTCCATTTTTCATAAACATTATAGTTAACTCTGGGTAATAAAAACGTGAAGTTTAATCAATGACAAAGAAACACTTGGCAGGAAAACTGGAAATTGTTTATTGGTAAGAAATAAACAGGAGTGCATATGTGTTCAAAAATTGGTGCCAATTTTTCTTTGCACTTTGGTGTTTTACCTCTCCCTGACCCAAAGTGTCTGTTCCCAAGGGCGAGTGAGGACAGGAGAAGATAGAAGAGAGATGCAAATTTAGACAGAGAACTAAAGGAACTGCATGAGTGCCTTATGAATAATAAACCGCCATTTGTAAATTACCTACCTTTTGAGAAAATTCAGTTCATTTAAAATGTTTAATAGATGTGAAGAGCTCTGAGTTCTATAGAATAAAAGCAACTAAGTCAAAACATCTTTGAAAACAAACAAGAGAGGAGAAACATCCATCTCACATCCTCACTCTTTCTGTCTTCCAAGAAGTAGCAATCTGGGGCCCTGGGAGGGGAACCATAATTTTTATTTGAAAACCTCTCAGGGCGGTCCTTTTGTATTTCCCTTTCTTTCTTCAAAGATCACAGCAGCAATTTTCTTTTATCGTCAGCTATTTATAGTTTTCTTTTCTCAAATCTTTGGCCAGAAAGAAACTGGGCAAAAAGCATTTCAACAGCTACATTATTTTGTAGCACTCTTCAAAACTTAACTACAATCAAAGGAGGAAAAAAAAAAATCCCTCAAACTTGTTCAACTCATTATTTTCTCTACTTGGTCTGTTCTACTTACAGCAGTGAAAAACCAAACAAATATTCTCCTCCTGGCCCCCGCATGGTAAGAGGCTGGGGAAGAAGGGCCAATTTCATGCTCTTTCCTATTCAGAAATGAAAACATGGCCATAAAGGAGGGCTCTTGCCATAATGGAGTTGGCATAAATCTCAGTCCTGTTCCCCATGTCTCAGACTTTTCACAGAAGCCGCTAGAAAAGTTGGGTGTGTTCAGTCATGATTTAGAGACAGGCTGGCCACCAACAACCTTACCCTGGCATTTAGTTGTATCTCTTGTAACCACTGTAGAGTGGTAAAAAGTATGATTTGTAGTCAGACACACATAAGTTCAAATTCTGCTTCTACCTCTTCCTAAGCTCTTGACCTTGGGAAAAATGACGGGCATCTCTCTGCCTCAGTTTCCTATTCATAAACTAGGGATAATTTAGCACTTAGCAAATAGATAGGTTTTAGCAAAATGGTGACCACTTGAGTCCCCCAATATATTGCCTCATCCTTGGGACATAAGAAGATGGCATTTCACATGCTACCATGAGTTGAGATCATGTGACTGAGTTCCAGACAATGTGACATGGGCAGAGGTCACATGGCTATAAAAACTCTCTCTTATATCTTCATGGCAAGCCTTGAAGTCAGGCCCCTGCAACTTGGGGACCTACAAGGAGCAGAGCACCTCTCCCATTAACCTGCATTGAATATGCAACATGGAAGAAATCAACTTCTTTGTATTAAGTATTAAGTAATTGTGATTTTGAGATGACCTTTCTTATACAGAAAAATCAAGCCTGTCCTGACAAATGTTCCATGGGCCAGTTCAAGTTCTCCAAGAAAAAGCAAGACACAGATACACAAAAGACTTGGAGGAAATCCTTACAATAGATAAAAAGGAGATGGAGCAGGAGTAAGCAAGCAGAGCCTTCAGACCACAATGCTGGTCCTGTAGGCACATGTAGTAAAGATCAGGTGGCAAGACCCTCAAGCTACAGTGCAGTTCTGATAAGGTCTAGGCCAGGAGCTCCGAAGCAGAGTGCCTGTGGTGGAGATCCCACATTGGTCCACAACATCCCATCTTTAGCTTTTCGTCTGTCCTGAGTCACTAGCTAGAAACAACTTGGGGAGAATCTGCCCCAATGTGAATAATGCAGCAGACTTCAAAGGTGTTAGTGAGGGTTGTCAACCAAGTATGCTTCCTCTTGGGTCCCTTTTGAAGGGAGGTCTGAGTATCTGAGCATGTGAGCAGCATCCTTCCAAGGCTACACAACTGTTGGGGGCGGTGCCATGTTGACCGTGCCAGGGCGGAGCCTGATCACATCGGCAGCAAGGAGGTTAATTGACATAAGCACACTCAGGTGATTTATCGTCCATGCACACAATGTATGCGCATGTGTTCTCAAGCACTCCTAATTGTACCCTCTCTGAGCGTCTGGCCTAATCTTTGCATAAGAGGCGTGGCCCTGCTCTCCGCCTCCTGGAGGTGATACAAGCGTAAGCAGAACGAGATAGCAGGGAAGCAGCTAGGACAAACGCAGAAGCAGAAAGACACGCGCGGCAGCAGCCAGAGAGAAGACACACAGCGGCAGTTAGTAGGGAAAAGCGGCGGCAGCTAGCAAACACAGCAGCAAGCAGAAGTGGCGAGCAGAAAGAAGAACACAGCAGCTAGTAGAGAAAAGCGGCGGCAGCTAGTAGGGGTAGCAAGTCTCTTCCTCTAAGCTCTAAGCAAAGCCTGTTCTTCTCTCAAAGTCTCTAAGCAAAGTCTCTCTCTCCTCTCAAAGCAAGTAAACCTCATTTCCTCTATCCTCTATAAACAAACAAGCAAGAAAGCAGTGCACTAAAGAGAAAGATAGAAGTAGCTCAGTTTCCAGTCCACCACCATAAGACCCGTGCAAGTTGTTGCTGCAAGCGGTGACAAATATCCACGGATTTTGTACCGCAAAGAGCCAGCGACACACAACCACTCAGTATATAATAGCTATTTTTTTTATCATCCCATAGAGCCCTCTTGCGTTCTCTTCCTCCCTTCTCTTTCTCCCCCTGCCCTCACCCTCTTATGGGGCATTAATTTAGTTGTTTCTCTTATATGCACAATAGAGTGGTTAAAAACATTGTTTGTACTCAGATATACATGAGCGTGTCTTCCTCAGTCACCAAAGCATCATCGATGGCTTCCTCACCACTCCATTTCAGGGACTGGTTGGTATGAAATAAGAACATAATAGAGGCCAGTGGGTGGAGTAAGTGACTAAGTGACAGAACATGAGTCTTTGGAGGAGCAGAGCGGACTCCTTAGGAAGTGACTGTTGAGAGAAACTAATCCCAAGTGGGGTGGGCTGCTTCCGTCAAGCTGAAGTTATTCCCATTTTCACACCTACAGTTGTCGTTTCAGAGCTGGGTCCAGATAGGAAGTTAGTATGATCCACAGTACCTCAGGCAACAGAGAAAAGGAACTGCAAGGAAGGTTTCCATCTTCCTCACTCTGAGACACTCCACATGAACCTCTAGGAGCTTTCTACGTACCGCCCTGAGGTAGGTATGAGGGGCAAAGTAAAATCCAAGAGGAGGGAAGATAAAGAAGCAGGGAAAAATGTCAGACTAGGAATAAAGAAGGCTGTTCTCTGTGCTCTGTCCAAAATGTCCAGGATGGTTCTGGGAACATGGCTGACTCTCAAGTTACATCATGGTGAAGGTCTAGGATTTGGAGTCAGATTCTGGTTTTGAACCCTGGTCTAACATTTACTAACTGTGGGATCTGAGGTGGGTTACTTAAACTTTCTCCGTGTGGCTTCCTCATCTATAAAATGGTGCATACAAAAAACTGTGTCATGGAGTTATTGTGAGTATTGAATGAAATAACCCATGTAACCCTTAGAATCATATCTGGCACATACCATATTCCCAGTAAATGTTAGCTGCTGCTATAATTATTCTGAATAATAATCATTCTGAATAATAATTATTATTAATAATAATTAATAATAATAATAATATTAATAATTATTATTATTGAATAATAATAATTATCGAATGGGTGACTCTCTCAGAACTTCAGTTTTCTCACCCTTAGAAGTGCACACTAAATACCTACCCTACATATTTGTTTGAGATAATTCAAGTAAAATGCTTAGTTAAATGCCTGTGACAAAATTGCTCTGAAGAAGAGGTCATTTATTCTCTGCCTCATTATCCTACAATTTGACACAAACATCACCCTGGGTCTAATTCTCCCCATCAAGGTTCTTGTTCAAACCTGCCTTCATCCTTCCGAGAGTCTGGAATACATATCTAGGGGTCTTTGTAGCAAAGCAGTGGGAGGGGTTAAACCCCAAGCTAGGAGCCTTGAGCTCAGGATGACTCCCATCCCCTTCAATCTATTTATCTGCCATCCTGAGCCACCCCACCCAGCCATCAGAACTTCCCTTTCTTCTGCACGTCTCACATTATCTATTCTATCAGTAGTTCATTTTACCAAAGTTGGGGGGAAAGTCTCAACAAACACACATTTCTCCCCCACTCAGGGCCCTCAGATCCTTGCTCTCTTCAGCTTCTGCCCTTCCTAGAGGCCAGAATCAAGCTGCCTTCTACATTGTGTTCTCCACTGGGTCTCTGCTGACAGCAGAAGCTCTTTTGTGACATAGCTTCTATGAAGAACATGATGCAAACAACTATTGCATTCTACCCTATCCTAAGTCTCTAACTTCTAGACGTTCTTCTAGAAGTTTAGAAATTCCAGAGTCAGTAACGATCACAGCATCACAGCACTCATCTGTTTTCCATTACAGAGCAGCCAAGCCCTGCCAGCTCAGCACCTCCAATGTAGATGAGATTATGTTTAATGTTTCAGCACATGCCAAAGAAAAATAGCAAAGATCAGGTGAGAGGTATGTGGCTCAAATCACTGGCACCGAAGATAGAGGACATGGAGACCATCAACATGCCTTTAAGAAAGGAAACACATACTCTCTCCATGTGGGTACCGTATTATACAATGACACCACCAGGACACATAGTCTAATGGGTACAAATGTATACACCACAGGGACAATGGGTCCAAATGTGTGGTGCTGGAGTTTGAGACTAAGGACACATGAGAAGCAGGCATTGGATCTGAAAGACCTTTCATTTTTATACTGATTAATTTCTTTTTTTTTTTTAATTTTCCCATATACAATGTGAAAGGAACTTGGAGAATGATGGGCAGAGATTTCTCTGAGTCTAATAATATAAACAAGCTTTAAAAAAAAAAAACATAAAACTGAAAATGACCAGGAAAGTAAGATTCATAAATGGATGTTACCTATATATGCACACATGGTATGGGGACAAGTGGAGGTGGACCAATCAGCCATCTGCTTGATAAATGTCCACCAAGGTCATCAATATGAAACCACCTTACTCAGGCACTTAGGGGAGCTTTTTTTAAAGTAGTAATGTGAAAGGTTCAAAGAAAGAAATGGGCATGGGCCATAAACTGTCCTTTAGCTCAAGCCAACTCAAGTTGGGTTCTTTCGCTAACAACAAAAAGTAGTATACACCATGAATCAATAACTTTCAGGTTTTTTTAATTGATATAACATTGAGAATAAAAGCATTCTTCCTACCTTTAATGAGGAATAAATGAAACCTCTCTTCTCCTACTCCAAATCAGAGTCAAAACTCAGGTAAGTTTACACTTCCTTTCTCCACTTCTTCTGGATACTCAACAACAGATCCAAACAAGCCACAACTCACTTTGCTCTGTGAACAGAACAGCCTCTGAAGAGAGACTCCCCTCCTGGCCATTAAGTCCATGGGTGTCATCAGCCCTCACTTTACATTTAGAAAGCGTCAACTACTTTGCACTCTAAAATGGGACTCTCTTATCTCTACTGGGTAACAAAATGATTTTGTCCTTCTTATGACTTCAAAAACCATGTTCATGCCAATGAAAAGCTACAGCCCCAGTCCAGGCTTGCCCCTAAGGTCAGACCCATTTATCCCTCTACCTGGCATCTCAGAGGACTGTCTTCTCAGCGTGTCCCATGCCATGCTCAGGATATTCGCGTTGCTGCCACTTCCTAGTCTCGTTCTGCTTCTGCCTTCCACCAGCTGCACAGGCCACAGAACTTCCTTTGCCACTACATAGATATATGCACATGCATTTGATTTAATCAATGTTCATTTTTCCTATTAGGTCCACACTACAAATGCATGGACTATGGAATTTATATCAGGAGTTTGTTGGTGCCAGTAGTACAGTTCCAGGCATATAGTAGGTCTCAATCAATATTCATGGAATAAGTTTAAGCAAAAGAAATAATATATGCAAAACTCCTAGCACATGTATTTTCCTACCAAATAGTTCTCTCCTTCCTCCAGGCTCAATGATTCACTCTAATGGAGAGAGACAGAAAGCATGAGTGATGCGAAACAATAAAAACCTCATAATAATTTATATTTACTTATGTGATATTTACCCACAGAATTTTATCATTCTTTTCAAAGTCAGCAAATGAAGCCACACTATGAGCATCTGCATTTAGACCTCAACTCATTCTCCACATGTTCTGGGGGGAAAAAAATAATGATTCTTTGCTTCCAAATCCAAGAAAATCCCTCTGTTCTGGTTTTGATGCAAATCATCATCTGCTCTCTGGGTTTGCCATTGCTCTCTGATCTGCTGTACTCCCCCTCTGCAAAGAAGCCTTTCAAAGTTTATAACCCTTCTGCAGAGAATGCAATTACTCTATGCAACTGTCAAAATGTGAACTTGGTATAAAGTCACTATTTTCACCAAAAAAGGGTAATAATATGTGGAAATTCTACAGAGTTATTATCTTTCCACTAATGAGAAATCATGTTTTCTTTGCTTTGTTTTCCTGTTTTACCCAACCAAATGCCCTAACCCAACTCCGACGCCTGAGCCTTCGTGATTTAACTATTTCATTATCACTTGTCTATACTCTGTACATCTCCCAATAAACATTAAGAAACTTCAGCTTCTAGCTGCACTGCAGTTCCCTTTATAAGTTTGTGACACAGATCTTGAACTAAACATTTACTCAAAAAAATGAGGGGGAAAAAAACCTTGATTTGATTGAAGATTCTTGTTTTTGCTTCCAAGCAAAGTAAAGAATAAAACCGGAACTGAAGATAATTTTTTTCTGTTCCCAATTCCCTTAAGGCTAAGGCACCTGATACCCAACTGCAGTTCAGAGTTCATCCCACCCACACAACCCATTCTCAGAGAACTGCTGTGCTTTTGATGATTACTGACTACAAAGTAAATCTAAAAGTGTGGTTCTTCTCCTTAGGGTGATCTCACTGCCCCCTTGCATGTGTCGTTTCTTTCCGTTCTTTGTGTGAAGCCATTGACCAATGTAAGCACCATTCATTCCTGTAACTCCTCAGCCTCTGCAGTAGGCCACCAAATATTATTTCAGGTGGCCTGAGGGTCACGTAGGAGCTCCTACATGTCGTAAATGACATGGAAGAAACAGACTCTGAAACTACAAATGCCTGGTGTTCACTAAACTAGGCGATCTTGCCTTAGAAAGCTCACAGATGTTGTTAACCCAAGACAACATCTTTTCTCCCACGTTTTTAAGCAGAGCGGATCTCTATTTTAACCCTAGGCATGCTGTCTTCTTCTCCTTTCCTTTATCTAGCAGGTGAAAGATAATTCCTTGGTAAATGTAAGTGCATCTTTTGTAGGAAGGAGGGAATAGAATGCTGGAGCTGGATCCCAAGACCAAAATTTCAGGACTGTTCTGACAATAACCAAGTAGGCTAATTGGGCAAGTCCCTCGACAACTTTTTGTATAGTTAATTCCATGCCAAAACAGATTTTTAAAAGTCCCTTCCCCATCTCCCATGTACATTGTGAGAGTCGATGGGAAAACAAATAAGATTGCATTAGAAAACAACATTGCTCTATGTAAATTTATGATTACACAAATGGTATGCCTTTACGCCATGTACAAACAGAGAAACAACATGTATCCCATTTGTTTACAATAAAAAAAAAAAAAAAAAAAAAAGATTGCATTAGAATAAAATCAGTGTATAAATCCGGTGGTATATGCACGATTCATCGTTGTCGTCATCATCTTTATTCCATTTAGTGCCTTAAAGTTTTTCATGTTGTATTGCTGCCACCTAATGGCAGAGCTTAAGGAATCTGAAGCTTTCTTAAATACTGCGGTTTGGCATTTGCTTAAATTTGTATTCACTTGAAGTCAGAAAATGTGCAAGATCGCCCCAAAATTAAACAGAAATGATTGCACTTGTTATATTTGGCAAGCAAAATTCATCCCCAACCTTGAATAAATGAGGCAGAAATGAGCCCAAGGTCTAGATTAAGAGAAATCCCACCAGGTGGTCTTATCCATTTTTTATTAGTCCAAATGTCTTTTGCATGTAACAAACTATGCTCCCATTAACTTCCAGACATAAAATGGAAACATTTAGGGCAAGCTGTGGACTTATTGTCAGAATCGGAGAAAGTATGGCATTTCAAAACCCTCGGGACAGAAAACTGGGTCTATTGGTGTAAGAAATTGTGAGCAGCAACTGGTTGCAGGAACTGTGCACATGGCCTGGCAGAATATCTTTCTGAAGGAGTTTCAGACCCTGCAGTCATTCCCAAAGGGACAAGAACTGTTCCCCACCAACTTTATGAAGAGACAAATACTCTACTCCTCTTTGGTCTCATTCTCAAAACATTCTAGTTAGACGTTCCATAGGGTCATAAAAACTAAAAACTAGCCATTTGCACTTTTCATTTCCATGGTAACTTTCCTATGGAGGTATTCCAAAATTCTTACAAAAACAGGGAATGCTGATTGAGCTACATCCAGGAAATGAGGCGATGGTTTTATTTCAGGCCAATAAGCAGAAACCTGCTCATTTCAACATGAGTATCTGTCTGCAGAAAGTCAATGGGGCTCCAAGTGCAAGGACAACGTGTGCTGCACACTTGGACAGAAATAAGTCTTGTTAAGACAGCGAAGGGAGACTGCATAACTCAGACTTCCCTCTAAAAGTAAGGAAAGTCCAACCCAGCACCATGAAAGATTCCTCTATTACAATATAACTTGGAACTTTATGAAGATGGCAGAAGAGTTTGGAGAATAATTGGATTTATTACCCTTTGGAATAGGAACTAGATATATTTCAATGTGCATTAAACTAAGAATAAATTTTCAACATGATAGGAAGTCTTTATGAAAAATGAAAACCCACATGTGAAGAAGAGTAGAGCACAGAAATATAAATTGTTTAATTGGAAAAATCACTTTGAACTCACAATTTTAAACAAAAAAATATATTCCAGCTCTATCAAAAATCCAAAAGCAGCAGCTCCACCTTTCCCAAACACTTAGGAGTAATCCCATGCAACCCATCGGTCAGCAACCCAGACATCTACCTTGACTAGTCTGGGAGGACACTGCTTTTCAATTAAACCTGGTATCGTGAGCCTAGGATGAAAATAGAGTACTGTACGTGGAGAAAATTTACTGTAAGCCTAGAAAGGGAACTGGGAAGGAACTAAAATTAGGGTAAGAATAAGAATAGAAAGACTAAGAATACACTTAGAAATAAGATTGGGAATAAGAATAGAAAGGAGAATGGGAATAGAGGCAGAAAAAAGTCACATTCCAATTCACACTGTTCACATTATGGTAATACGTTTTATTGTAAGTGCAATAATTGATTTATCAGAGATATTTAGTGTGTCTTCTCTCTGCATCCTAGCACAGTTAAAGCCTTTTTTAAAGCTTCTAGGGATTTATAGATTTGTGCTTTTAATTAATCCATCAGAAGAGTTTGAGGGAACAAGTTGAAGTTTACAGTCAATGTCCAAGTATTTGGAGAAATTAGTTCTATTAACTGTATAAGTTTTTACCATGATCTAGTATGCAAATATTTAGAAGGATGTTTATTTTTTGTTGCTTAAAATTCACTGGTCACTTCATCATAACAATAATTCGGACATTAAACAGACATCAAGGAGTTACTAAAAAGGCTTTTCTACCTGTAAGAGCCCTGCAGGCACTAAGAATCTTCTCACAGTTATACAATAGCACTGATGTACAGAGAGTTTTGTAGATACCCAGCAACTCTTCCCAGTGAGCCTAGTGGGACCCTTGCATGGCCCACGTTTTGAGGAAGTAGTTCCCATTTCTGCTTGCCATCTGCAGAGAGGCATTGCTTTCTACTCCCCGGCCTTTGTTATTTCTGTAATGTACCTGTAGTTTTATATCCATGTGTCTAACTGGATCTGTATTTCACTTTGCCTGTCCTAATGGATGTTTTCTACTATGTTGACCTCAGGGGAAGAATATTTCAACCCTTGTCCCTACTAGTACTTTGGCTAATAAATTGGGGTGTATGATAGTGAAGGACACCTTGATTGCCTGTCAGAAGTCTCTACTCAGACTCCCTTCAATGAAATAAACACAAAATATTGGCTCATGTTCCCTACGCAGGCAAGGGCATGACTGGTATGGCCAAGAGAGGCACTCCAGGGCTGCTGGGTCTCTCATCTCTGCTTCTTTCTGTACACTAGCTCTTGTTTTCTCTTACTCTGAAAAGATTTCCTCTACAATGTGGCAAATGTGGATGCCTGGATCACGTTCTAGCAGTTTCCTGACTCAAGAACAAGAGTGTTTCTCTTCCCCAGTTTGAGTTTTGACAAATCTCACAGAAGAACTCGAATGATCCAGATTCTGATCATGACCAGTCAATGGCCAGAGGAGGTGGAAGACTCTCATCAGCTCACCTTGGCTCACATATCAATGTCTGTCATCTAACACTTGGGGGTCTGTTTCCAAAAGCAATAAAAAAGATTTGGGGAATTTGTGATGATCTAGAAAATCATCATGAACAACCCAATTTGTAACTGAAATGACCCACGAAGTACCTTCATGGCACTGTTAAAGATCCTAACACTGGCAGTATCTGCCAATGAATACCACCCAACCAATTAAATCCAGTGTTTAAATGCTCAGTATCTATACTCTGTACAAGAACATTCTGATGGAAAACTAAGAATAATACAAACACTATAATGCTGACTTGATTTCATCAAAAAACAAAATAATTTTGAAAAGTATCTAAGATGTTGTATGTATATGTATGTACGCATGAGAACAAACAAATTTCTATTTCTAAGCGAAAATTTATATAGCCAAAGTCAAAAGTGTCTGAAAGACTAGGAGGTTAGAACAAAGTTTTTGAACTTCTGACACTACCAAGGACTAAAGATGAATTGCAATGAATTAAATTAAGTTCTTTAGCCATATCTGTTTCTCCTGTGCCATAATAAAACCTAAACTTAAACGTAATCATACAAAGATACAACTTAAATTACATTAAGTCTTCAGGCTCCTTTCTGGATTAAGACTGAGAGAGATAATTTAGAAAAACATAAATATATTAAAATTCCAAGGGGAGTGGTAAGAAGCCCCAGAAACACCAATAAATAAAGTGACTATAAACACTTAGTTAACCACTTGATCAGAAGCTAAAGTGGATGCCTTGCGGATATTTTGATACAAGAGAGTTGGAAGCTTTGGATAAGTTAAAACAAAAACTTTATTCTCTTTGTTAAAAAATGATGTGCCTGGTCCCCTTGACAAATGGGAAACTTTGATATATACTTCTTACTGTCTGAATTGTTTTTCCAACAGGAGCAATAGATTCCCACTGAATCTACGTTTTTCCAAATATCTGTTTTTGATCAATGTCACACATGTTTTTAAAAACACTGGCTAGAATTCCTTGATACCTTGTCACTCTAAACCCAACTTAGATGCTAAAGGAGAAATATCAGTTGTAAGGCACTTACTTCTAGAAATCTGTACCTAAAGCTAAAAGTCAAAATACTCAGTCTCACAGTCCCAAATGCCTCTACCTTATTCCTGCAAATATCCTCATTCTGCCCTTGGTAAGTCATAAGAAAAGGGCCAATTAAAGATGAGTTTCCATGAAAAGCTAATGTGGTCCATCATTTGGTACCCAGACCACAACCCTCTAGGTAATTTGCTTTGAATCCAGTAACAAGGACTCAGTCACATGAAAACATTTCAGATGGTCTAAAAACCATATTCATGTCCAGTTTTCCAAAGTCAGGTTGAGAAGTACAAACTCAGATGCCACCCTGTGAATTTCCCATCAACTTGGTCTCTTACCTTCAGTTCAAGAACAATGATGAAAGGTTTCAGGGAAGTGGGCAAACAGCAAAATGTAGACCTAGCTCTCGGTGATTTCCTCAGTCTGTAATCTCTGATTGGCATCTCCCCACCACTGTTCATTCCCCCACACATTTACTGAGCATGCTCTATGTGCACGCAATGGTTCTAGTCCTTAAGAATACAACTATGGACAAAAATAGACATGGCTACTATTCTCATCTTGGTGGGGAGAACCAGAAAATAAAATCTAAACCAAGAAATTAGTGTATTCTTGCAATTATCTACAATGTAAGTGAAACTCAATAGTAAAAATATATATCTGTAAAATGAGGGTGATGCAATGGGGCCCTTTCAATGGGATGATGATGGAAAGGCTTCCTAGGAGGTAGTGTTTAAGCTAAAACCTAAATGCTGAGAGAGAGACAGCAGGTGAGGGCCTGAAAGAAGAGATCCCAGGCACAGGAAATGGAGCAAACGCAGAGACTGAGATGAGAAGGGCTTGGGTGTCCACAGCACCGGGGGGAGGAGGCAGGTAGACTGGTGTCTTCTCTGGGAGACAGAGAAGCGGGTGGCAGAGAGAACACATAGAGCCCCAGGGAGTGTACCCCATTGCCACCTACGTCCTTCCATTATTACATATATAACAATATGTTATAAAAGTTAATTTACTCTTCTCAGTCTTCCAGTAGACAGTTAGCACATCAAGTACACTATATCTTATTCATGATAATAATTATAGCTCCCATTTATTGAGCTATACCAGGCACTAAGCTAGCTACTTTGCATACATTATCTCCAATCTTCACAACAACGCTGCAAGGTAAGTATTATTAGCATAATTTTACAGATGAAAAAACCAACTAAGTGATTTACCCAAGGCCAAAAAGCTAGCGTGTGGTAAAGCAGGCATTTGAATCTATGGCTTGTCTGGCTCTAAAATCTGGCCTCTTTCCACTATCCCCCATCTTCTTAACCTCGAGGTACCTATTCTCTCGGTAGCCACCACTCCCAGCACAACACCCGGCACACAAGTAGACCCGGATGTTCAATGCACATGCCTAGTATTGAATTGGAGTGAACTGAATGTAAGCCCACACAAGGGGAGACTGAACCTACCAGACCACAGTGTTGGGGAGACTTTACAGGACCGTATGTGGTGGTGACAGTAGCCTTCTGTCTCAGGATGAATTCAAAGCAGGGTGGCAACTGGCAGGGAGAAGACTACACTTAATAAAACTAAATGAAAGCTATGGGGCTTCCTGAGAGCTAATGTATGACACACTGACACAGCTGCATATCGTGTTCTGAAAAAATTAATGGGATTTTAAAGAGAGAGGCTGCTCAATGTGCTTGCAAAATGGAGATACAGAAGAATGCACCCCGATGATGAGGAGAAAAGAGCAGCAACAGAGGAGGATGGCACTGTTGTAATTGCCTGTAATTTTCCCCCCTCCTCCTCCTGACTTTAATTAGGACACTTGCGAGACACACACATTTGTAAGAGTGACAGAGCTAATTGAAGAAAACCACATGTCTCATCAACAACCAAATCAGGAATAATAATCAAAGCAGCAGAAGCAAAATTGGAAGCCATGGAGCTGTCAAATGCAGGGGGAACTCAAATACAATGAGGCATGTAATTTAGAAAAAGCGAGAGGGGTTATATGGAAGCGTTAAAAACGGGACATGAAATAAAACAGTTAACTAGACTCGAACTGAAACTTTCACTCCCACAATCTGGTCACAATTAAATCTGGTCAAAATTCATCTAATCCTTTCAGCCTGTGTTCTGGGGATGCCTGCATTATTCCATTTCATTGCCTAGAATGGCCCAGTTAAGTGAAAAGTCACCCACCCCCTCCCTCAGCTCTCCATTAATTCACAGTGCTCTCCTGTCACCAGAGTGGTCAGGACTGCCCTCAGTAGAGATGGAAAATGACAGGCTCTCATCCCTAATTTTTAATATTGCTTACATTCAGAGGTCATTATTAAGTTAATCCTCCATCCTCGATTCGCAAACTTACGATAAAAGATGGACTAGCAGGTTCAGCTGGAGAAGAATTCTCCTTATTCTTCCAGCTTCTTGACTGATTGAATATTTCCTGTCAGCTCCCCAGGGTCCATTGCCTCTTCTGTCAACGGCTCTCCCCCACACTCAGCCAATGCCATCAGATGGGACTCCATCCCCAGGTTTAACCCAGTGATGGGGGTGTCATTTACTTCAGGGGTAAGCAAGTGACCCAAGCTAGCCAGTAAGAATCTCAGCACACAGAGGCCTGGCAGGGAAGGATACTCTTTCTCCTGATGTGAGTCTTGGAACTGTGAACAATCTTGCCATCACATAGAAATTGAAACTTAAGTTATTATAGTTCAAGAAGAAAAGAAGGAAGAAACACATTCTTGTCACATTATATATGAATCCCAAATTAGCCATTCCTGAAGTTTGATCTCTTTGTAAGCTTTCCAGGTACACAATCTAATAAATTTTTCTCTTCTCTCCTTTTTTTTGGGCTTAAGTCAAGTAAATTTTTATTTTTCATTGTATGCAGACAAGTATTGTAAACATAATTTATTAATGTAACAGTGAAAACAATGATAAAGGAGGAATAATAATGCTGTGTACCATTGAGAGCCGCTAAGTGCCAGACACAGGGTCCTCTTAATTATTTCAACATTCAGCGTGTATTGTTATTCCAATTTTGCCAACATAGAGATTGAGATTAAAGAGTTTATGTAATTACTCACATGCTAATAGATATTTAATTAGAAGTCCATGTTCTCAAAATCCATTGCAATGGCAATAAAGAAAGGAGTAGATCATAATTTCAGCTCCAAACTTCTTGTATTGATCAGTGAATAAACAGAGAAAAAGTGGCATGCTTTCCTTCTTCTCAGGATACCTCTAAATGTGCCCACAAAGTTCATTTAGTCTTTCTCATCATGCCATTTCCTCACATATGATATCATATATTTGTAGATGTTTTCCATAAGGCCGGCTCCATGGTAGAAGCACATGACTGAACTAAAACACTTGGAACTCTTCATGTTCTTAACCACCCAAGGAGATGAGCACAAGGGAAGAAATAGCCCCATGCAGAGAGCCACAGAATGTAGAAGCTACTTAATAGAATTAGAGAATTGTCCATTGCAGTGGATAAAAGTTACCAGAAACTAACCACAAAGTCATAATAAGAGTGCTACTTTATGGCTTGGTATGATAACCAGGGCTCAACAGTTATGTCCTAACTATATTACTAGAGTCAGAAGGTGCCAGGTGGTTCCTGCGCTTCCTTTCCTGACCTGTGGTAACCATCTATAGATCTGTACTTTTACCTGCTTCAAAACCTACATCACTTCCTTCCCGTTTCCTTCCTCAATACAGATTTGTCAGTCCTCGCTAAGTATAATCTGCCACTCTTCAAATGTGAGGCACCGAACAGGTAAGAACATGAGACAAAACAATGAACGTGGATGGGTCTCCTACTAAATAATTTGACTTAACATAAAAATAATAGAAAAGTAAATTAACATAGGAAGATGGAGAAAGGTGTCATGCACGAAAGTTGGAGGAAAAGTCTACAGATATTAAACTAATTTGAAAGATAACAAAGAGAGCTTGACCTGCATCAGAAGTGAGGCTCCCAGGAAAATAGATGGGGAAGATTTCAGACTCAACAGCACTCCCAATGTGGACATGCTAAAGGGAAACACAGGAGACTATGGGAAAGACAAGGGATGCTCATTTAATATTCCTTAAGTCACTATAGCTCAGCATCATGTAGGGTAGCTGTGAGGTAGACTTCACCCAATTTACTGCCAAGAGAAGCATTAAAGGCACTTCTTTTCAAGTGCCATCAGTCTTGCCTGATAAGGCAGATACAGCACCAAAAGGAAATTGGAACACAAAAGCACTCATTAGCTTTACCTAAGCACCAAGGATAAGTAGAACGTAGGTAAAGGAAATTAACAACACCCCTAAGGGAACCAGCTCAGCAATCCAAAAGTGGAAAGAAGCATGAAAATGCCTGACTATGTACCTTCCAGAGAGAGCATTTCTGGAGGAGATGGCTAAATTTTTAACAAAAAAATTCAATGACATCTCATTAAAGTAAATCAGCTTTAGCATAACAAAAATATTCTGCAACCAGAAAACATGCATTTCAAATTTATGTGTTGAATATATTAATTGAAGGAGAGGATTTTCATTATTGAGAATCAGTGACCTAGAAGACTAATTGAAAGAAATTCTTACAATACAGAGGAAATGCACCTGGAGAGGGAAATAACAAAGAAAAGGTAAGTCTTAAAAGATGAACAAGGAATGGGGGTTTCAGAAATAGAGGAATATGCAGTGAATCAGAAAATAAAACAACAAAGGAAAAGCCCCTGGTTGGATTGCACAAGTCTGTAGATTAAAAGGACTGAGTCCCAGAGTGATGAGAAAAAGGATGGAAAAGAAGGAGAGAAGAGATATATATTCACAAAAGAAAAAGAACAAAATGGTTAGGCATGAAATTCTCTTTCCTTGAAATTCACCTGTGGAAGACTTAACCCCCAATACTTAAACAACAGAAGTAATTCTCCTGTTTTCTAGCATCTAACATCACACTCAGGACATTTAATGTTAGTTTTGTCACTGTATTTGGAGATGGGGCATTTAAAATAGATAACTAAATTAAATAGAGTCCTTAGGGTGGGCTCTCATCCAGTATAAGACTGAGAGGAGATTTGGACACAGACAGATACAAGGGAAATACTCACAAGGACATAGGAGAAGATGACTATCTACAAGCACAAGAGAGAGGAAATCAACCCTGGGACACCTTGATCTCAGACTTCTAGTCTCCAGGACTGTGAGAAATAAATTTCTATTATGTAAACCACCCAGTCGGTGGTACTTCGATATGTCAGCCTCAGAAAACCAACACCAAAACTAACCTTAAATGTCCTAACTGTGATGTTAGATGCTAGAAAACAGGAGAATTACTTCTGTTAGTTAATGAGGGGAAACTGTTATAACAAAATACTCTTACACCCAGAGAGAAGTACATTTACAGACACATAAAAGATTCTTAAAGCACATCACCCACAGAAACCAACTGAGGAATCCTTAGAAAAGGACTCTCACCAAATAAGTGAGCGCAACAGGTAACAAGACAAGGGACAATGACGAGGAGAGAAAACAGCAGTAGGCAAACAACCTCGAATCCATGATGATAGAGTCATCAGGAACTTGTAATATTAAGAGCACTTGAACCAGAAGAGTCTCATTGCAAAGCTGAAACTAACAACAGCATGGAACTGAATGTCATGACTTGAAAGGGAGCAGGAAATCATAGCCAGGCATGCTGTGGCAGGTGATATGCCCAGCATGGCCACTGCTCAAGTCACTTTATCCAATTAAATCATCACAACCTCCCTATGAAGCAAGTGACACTATTATTTCCTTTTTACAGAGGAGGAAACCGAGGCCAAGTGAGCAGCTTACTGAAGATTACACAGTCAGTACTTGGCTCCAGAGTTTGCTTTGAAGTACTGCACTATACTGCAAAGGGAGAGAACTAAAGGCATTTTTTGTGGATGTATGTGGGAGAAGATTGGGCAGGAAAAGGTGATCTAAAATGTTTAATTTACTGCGGATATTTAATTGTACGTGTACAAGTTAGTGCACCAACTGGGACAGTTTCAGCCTAAAAGGGGCACGATAACCAATTATACTAGGAAAGCAGAAATAAACCAGGATTTGCAAAGCAAACCAAGATATATAATCATCTTATATCTACAGGTCTGAACTTAATCGGCAGCAGTAGATAGCCTCAGCTGAGGGATGTAGTTAATATCTTAATTTCACATAATAGTAGAGAAATATATAGTCAATTATGCCTGGTTGGAATACAAAGGTTCCCAAAGGTACAGGGGAAGGTATCAGAAAACTACTTAATGAATACAAGTAGGAAAGGCAGTGATCAGTAACTTGATCAAACCCAGAAAAAGGAGGAAAAAAGAAAACAAAGATGAAGTAAATAAAACTAAGTCTTTCTATTCTTAAGCTAAATTTAAGCCATCCAAATTTTCCATTAAAAGAAAAACTATCAGATTAAGTTCAAAAACAAAACATCTTAGATGTTTTATAAGGAAAAAACATTTTAAAAAGTCAAAAATAAATATTTTATATAAAGGCATAATACTAACCAAGAAAGAAAAATTGACAAAATGGACTTTGCCAAAATTTAGATCTTCTGTTTGTCAAAAGACACCATTGAGTAACTAATGGGCAGGTCATAAGTCAAGAGAAAATGTTTGCAATATCTACATCTGATAAAGAACTATTATATCCAGAATATAATATAAACAACTCCCACAGTTCAATAATAGGAAAAAAAAAAACCTGATTTTAGCAAGGAGCATAAGAATAGACACTCCACAAAGGAGGATGTACAGATTGCCATAAGCACATGAAAACATGCGCATCATTATTAATCATCAGGAAAATCTAAATTAAATCTACAAGGGGATACTGCCACCTAACTAGAATTGTCAAAATCAAAAAAGACTGACAAAATCAAATACTAGTGAGGTTGTGGAGTGACAAAACTCATACATTGGGCTAAATATTGTACAACTAGTTTTTTAGTTATTTTGGAAGTTTCCCATCCAAGCTAAAGACATACCTACCTTATAATGCAGCATTTCCACTCCTGGGTATTGACCAAAGCAAAAAAGGGAAAACATATCTACAAAAAGACTTGGACATGGATGTTCATGACAGCTTTATTTGTGATAACTAAAATCTGATAAAACACCAAATGTCCAACAATGGAAGAATTGACAAATGGTGGCACAGTTACACATGGAATCCTACTGAGCAAAGAAAAGCTAAATTACTGATGCTCACAGCATGGATGAACTTTCTGAGAGAAACCAGCCATATGCACAAGAGTGTACTGTGCATATTCCAATTAGGTTTTAGAGGAGAAACTAATCTATGATTACAGAAATCAGGACATTGGTTGTCTCTGGGAGGAGTGGGGATGGATTGGCAAAGGGCACACAGTATCTTTCTGAGATGATGAGATCTACATTCCATAGTTTGTCAGAGGTATATACAATTATTAAATGCATCAAGCTATCTGCTTTATAGCTATGCATTTCTCTGTACATAAATATTAAAATTCTATGAAATTATACCTTATAAAATAAAGTCATAAGCATAGGGTTATTAGGCAAATAAACCAAAGTGGAAGTAGTAATGCTAATAACCACATAAACCTAAGTACTGAAGAGGAAAAATTTTCGAAGAAACTGGGCCTCTATTATATCAACAAAACCTAGCATGTCTGAGATTACAGCAATAAGAAGGAATAAAACTATATGTTTCATTATCTTCTATAGAATTTAGTAATCTCATTATTACATTAATAGGGAAAAATGTGTTCACCTTATAGATCTTAAAAGACACCACCAGTAGAAACATACTGTTTTTCTATTTATGAAGATAAGCGATTTAAGCCCAGAAAAACAAAAGAATACTCAAGTATTAAAAACAGCATGAAATAACATGATAGGTTTAGGATGTGTTAATGATGATGTCAAGCATAATTAGGCTTTACTATATGACCCAGGAATCCCTTAGCTCAGCATATACCCAAAGGACATGAAATAAGCACCTCATAGAGATACCTGAATTCCCATACTCACTACCAGCAATCTTCACAACAGCCAAGACATGGAAACAGTGTTAAGTATCCATCAACAGAGAAATGAATAAAGAAATTGTCACACACGCACACACACGGAATATTAGTTAGTCTTTCAAAATAATGAGATCCTGCCACTTGTGACAGCAAGGATGGACCTACAGGACATTATGCAAAGTGAAATAAGCCAGACATAGAAAAAGAAAAACTGGAAAATACATAGAAACAATAGAACGGTGGTTACAAGGGATGGGGAAGAAGAGGAAATGCAGAGATCTTAGTCAAAGTGGATGAATAAGGATGGAGCTTTAATGTATTACAGAAGAAACTGTCATTGATAATATTGTCCTATACATGGAAATTTTTCTGAAGAGTAGATTTCAAGTGATCTTACCCCACACACATATACAAAAAAAGATCTAACTATTGAAAGTGATGGATATGTTAATTTGCTTACCTAGTGTAATCATTTCACTATATATCAAAACATCATGCATATACCTTAAACATATAGAGTAAAAAATGTAAATGGGTTTTTTTTGTTTTTTGCTTTTTGCTTTTTTTTTTTTTTTGTGGTGCTGGGGATTGAACCCAGGGCCTTGTGCTTGCGAGGCCTCTACCAACTGAGCTATCTCCCCAGCCTGTAAATGGGTTTTTGATGTGGGTAATCAGAAAAGAAGAATGAAGGTAATAAAACAGACAAGTTCTTGCCTTGTCTAGTTAATAGGAGAAATGAGAAATGTTAAAGGAAATGGCAATGCTAATGACCCTGATTTGATCATTACACATTGTATACAGGTATCAAATTTTTATACAGTTCCCATAAATATGTGTGATGATTATATGTGAAGTTTTTTAAAAAAATAGAAAATAACTCCTAATGCAACCTGAAAATGAAATAGTAAGAATGGTTAGCATCACCTCTTCCAATAATTCCATTTTTCTAAGGGAAAATATTAAAATTGTAGAAACGGTCCTTACCTCAAAATAAAAGAGATAAAGAACAGATAAGATTGGAAAGAAGAAATGATTTCTAAAAGATCTTGCTTTTTTGTAAAGCTTCAGGCTTGCGCTCTTCTCCTTCATCTAGAGTCAGATGACAAAAGCCCAGAGGCAGATGTGGGAGAAGAGGCTACGACTGGGTACAAAGCACGGCACAGAGAAGAGGACTGATGCTGGTGAAGGGGCCCACCTTCCACATTGAGTGTGTCTCTGCAGCTGCTGGTGTTGTCCAGTGATCAGGGCTCACCCAGACAATGGTTGTCTGAGTAGCTTCCTGAGTGGCGTGACCTTGAGGGCTACAAGCAGGTGTGCACAGGCACTCACATGAACACACACACACACACACACACACACACACACAATGCCATGGCAACACATAAGTCTTCTTAAACTTGGACCTGAGACCTGGGAAACCAGGGTAAGAGGATTAGGAGAAAACAAATTGTCACATTACAGAAGAATAATGAAGTAATATGCCTTGTACAGCTGACCTTGTGCTCCGCAAGTCTTTGAGCTTCTTATCAATGTATTCCACTTCTAAAAGTTTCTTTTGGACAATATTGTTTCTGTTTAATCTAACTCTCTTGCCAGCAAAGGAGTTTCAAGTTCTGTGTAATTAAAGTATTTAATACTGCATTTCTTCCTCTCAGAATGGTTTTAGTATGAAGGACAGGAGAAAGAGAGAGAGGTGCTGCACTTAGCTGATGGCTAAGGTCTTCCTAAGGGACAATTCTATTCAGTGTTACCATCTTATTAGCAGGAGGGAATAATTGAGAAGGGGGAGAGGCTTCAGGGAATAGAGAAGAGACCTAATAGCCTGGTAATCAGATCATCTCAAAGTCAATTCTTAATTTTTCTTAAAGAATTATGAATTTCTCCTTACAATATGCATATTTTAAAATTAGAAAGTCTGTACTTTTGTTCCAGTTGGCTTCTACTTCTTAAAGTCACAAGTAAGTTGCCAGTCCTTATTTTAAATCTCAGTGCCAGATTAATACCAAGGCAAAAGCTGAAATTTTTCTTCATATAATTAATACACAATGGACTATACATATCTCTTTGATCAAATCCATGAAAAGTCCAGCAAAATATTCACCCTTGATTTGTAGATAGCATTTTGATTTATACTAAGAGTACATATTTTACAAATCAAGAAGTGTAGTTAAATGATGTAAGATTTTTTCACCATCAATCACCTGGATACCTCATTCACAGAAATGCAATCTGTTCCCTGATCTCTTGGTGAAATTCACATTTAAGGTTTTCATAACCATATATATAGCTAACTGTTCATCACAGAACTGATCTATTTTCTGCTCTGCTACCTCTAACTCATCGATGAAATGAAAATTTTTACAAAGTAAATTTCTTTGAAACACAGGACTATAAATAAATAACAAAAGAATCCCTGGGAAAAGAGAAAAATATATGTATATCATAGGCTTACTTAGGCATCCTCCAAGCCATTTTGTCAATCCAAGACCCAAACTATAACTTGATTCTTAAAATAATTACTGGACCAAAGTTATGGCCACCAACTTCAGGCACCACCTCTGAACTATTGATTTGAAAATCTAGCAGTGATGGGAAGAAATTGAGAGGTTTTAAACTCATAAATAAAAAAAGGATCAGGAGAATTCTGGCTTGGCATTAAAATGCAGATAACTGCCTAAGTAAAAGCTTTGCAGGAGGGGATTTTAAAGATAAACATCATTAGAATCCTAACCAATGGACAATAAAAAGAGGCCATATGAAAAAGCAAAAGAGACATCAAAGAAAACACTATCAACTTGCTTCCCATAAAGATGCAAATAGAGAATATTTTTGGTTCCATAGAATACCACAGCCACCACTGAGAGCCCGCAAGTACAGATCCATCCTTACCTGACCCAAGGCTCTCTGTAAATATCTTTCCTGGGTAGTTGAATAACCCTACAAGGGCCAAAGATACGAAGGGAGATAAACAATCAAAAATAACAAGCCAAAGTCAGCCACCCACAAGTTCAATTCATTCACTCCATGATGAAGTGAGGCTGCTTTAGGGCAAAAAGTAATGACGCTCCCATCCCATAAAAACTCCAGGGGAAATTGAGACCAACTAATGTGATTACTGGACTTGAGCTGTTATTTGGCAAAGCAACTCTCAAATTTAATGTTTTTACACACATGTGAATGAAAAGAAGCCATGGGGACACAACAGTTTGCCTGTTTCATCCCAAATAGAAGTGTCAGAATCTTAAGACTTGCAAATTGTTTAAAACCAACATAAAACTTGAGAGATTCTTGTTCACATTTACCCCCACATACTCTGATATACATAACATGGATCATTTGAGAATATTATGGTAGAAATGTGGGGGAAAAAAAAAAGTGGATGTGTTTGGGTATCCTAAGTCCAGATCAGGAGCATATAACATTCTGGTTCCAGGCTAGATATTGTGAATATAGCTTTTGATAAGAAAGAAAATCTCAGCACATTATTTGACCATTTTCTCAACACTTTGCAATATTTGATCCAAAAAAAAGTAGAAATACAGTGTAAAAAGAATTACTTGCTACTATCGTTATCATCTTCAAAGACGTATTCACACATTCTAGGAGGGTTCCATCTTGGATTCCTACAGTTCAACTTGGAGATCCCTGGCATTCTGCATCAAAAGGACTGGTAGATACAGAAATTGCATAATCTTACCAGAAGATAAACTCCAAGAAGGCAGGGTGCATTTCTGTATTTCCCCACTAGATTCCCAAACCTACCACGTCAGGTGCTCATAAATCTTCAACTGCCTGGTCAACAAAGGAAAATGTGAAGGTAAATATACCAAAACTGAAAAGTTTCATGTTATCATTTGGACCTCTATTTAGTGGATAAACCTGAGTATGTCAAGGGAGGTCAGAAACCTTGCCTATCCTGAAGCATAAGAAGGAAGAAATATGATCAGGGAAGTTAGGATTCAGAACCACTCATACTCAGAAAGCTCTCCTGATTCAAGTTAAAGTCATCCTAAATATATGGATATGTGGGGGTGAATTTCCATGAAATCCTGGTACTGGGCAACAAGAAAATCCCTAGAGCTTTCTTGAGCATTGCCAGTTAAGAATGCTTTGAGCTGCAAGAAGGAAACCACAAAACCAAGAGTGAGTCAACCAAAAAGACACTCCATTTTCTCACATAACAAGAAGTCTGGAGGTAGGTAGTCCAGGTTTGAGATACTATTTAGGGACACTATCAGGGACCTAGAGTCATTCCTATCCTTCTATGAGACTATCCTTAGAATATTTGTTCTTACCTCTACATTTTTAGCCTGTGTTTTAAAGGTGGCTACCATATCTCCTTGGATACCACTTCACAGCAAATTAATTATAATAATAATAATAGAATAGCTTAATCAGCATCTGTTGTTTTATCAAGGAGCAAAAACCTTTCCACATTACCAGAACAGATTTTCTTACATGCATTATTATTGCCTGGAGAGTGTCATGCTCACCCTAAAATTATCACTGGCAAAAGGAATTGGATTCTGCCTGTCTTAGACAAAATATGGCATAGCTCCTGAGGTCACAAAGTAGCTCACATTCCTGAGGAGGAAAATGTGAGTTTTTAAAAGTAAAGAAGGATGGAGTAGGAACTGAAGTTAGGTAGGCAACTAAAGGGACTGTGTAGATCCTGAACTACCTCTGGGAGCCTTGTATGACCTGAATAAATACCTCGCTCCTTTGTCCCTGAAATAGTCCCACATCTCTAAGTCTCACAATTGCCTTTGAGATTGCTGAGTGAATCTCAAGCTCTTTTTCTAACCAAAAAGCTTACTATATCCTTTACGGGAAAGGAAGGAGCCAGTTTTTGTGTGTGTGTGTGTGTGTGTGTGTGTGTGTGTGTGTGTGTGTGTCTGTGTGCGCACACACGCGTAAATGTATGTAGGTGTGTATTTATGTGGGTATACACAACCGTGGGAGAACACACGTACATACACAAACACACACACACACACACAGAGATTTATATTAACATCTATCTTTACAGCTGAACCTGGAAGATTACATGGAACTTTCTCAAAAAACAGGTTTCCCTGATTACACACTAACTCAACAGTGTGGCCATGTGATGGCTTCAGTTTATATATCCAGGGTCTGCCCATCAATCAACACTACTAAAAATAATTATTACTTCATTTAAATAAATGCCAAATATCACAAAGCTAACAAAGGATGGGATTAAATCCAACTCTGACTTTCTCTCCTTTTGCTTACAAAGAGCTGTTTCAACCGGTGTCCAACACCCAGAAGCTCTCACTTGGTCTGAAAGTCATTAGACTACAGCCATCAGCTAATGAGGCAGTAAGTGTTTGGAAGCAGCTTAAACTACTTCAGCATATCCAAGTTAAAATAAGGCAAATTAGTAGTAAAATCAAATTGGTTTAAACTGTGAAGTGAGGTTGAAAACTATTCCCCTGAAAAGTAGGATTGGGTGAAATTGCTGCGTTGGGACACTGGAGATGATTTCAACTTTCAAGAGAAAAATGTTACTTTCAATGAATCTTGTTCTTTAGAAGGCAGTATATCTTAATTATCCTGGAAGTCTAAAGAGTTATTCATAGAAAAAATACCTGGAAAGGGAAGAATAAATGGTTCCCCCATCAAAAAGACAAATTTTTTTTCTTCTTGTTTATTTTTACATCTTCAAATCATTTTTTTCTTTTTTTTATTGTAAACAAATGGGATACATGTTGTTTCTCTGTTTGTACATGGCGTAAAGGCGTACCATTTGTGTAATCATAAATTTACATAGGGTAATGTTGTTTGATTCATTCTGTTATTTTTTCCCTTCCCCCCACCCCTCTCACCCCTTTTTACCTTCTATACAGGACTTCCTTCCTCCATACTTGCCCCCCTCCCTAACCCTAACTCTAACCCTAACACTAACCCTTCCCTCCCCCCCATTATGTGTCATCCTCCACTTATTAGCAATATCATTCGTCCTTTGGCTTTTTGAGATTGGCTTATCTCACTTAGCATGATATTCTCCAATTTCATCCATTTGCCTGCAAATGCCATAATTTTATCATTCTTTATGGCTGAGTAATATTCCATTGTATATATAATCTGAAATGAGGATGGATACTACAGCTTTTTTGCTGAGTCCATGTGCATGGTACGTTTTTCCCCATCCTTTCACCTTTAGTCTATGAGTATCTTTTTCTATGAGGTGAGTCTCTTGCAGGCAACATATTGAAAAAGACAAATTTTTTATCGAAGTATAATATTTTGGGAAATAAAAGGGACGGAGTGATGACTTCTTACAGTGGACTAGCATCTGTAAATAAGGGTCATCCTTACTAATGCGATGACTTTAAGAAGAATTTCCAAAAAATGATGGGCAAGAAAAATCTTTACCTCTCATCCTCATGAAAATCTAGGAATCTGCTTTTCTGTCTCCTTTTGAAAGGAGGAAAAGGAAACAAGTATTGCTTAATTACTTAAGTATGGTACCAAGATCAAGAAAAATTTAATTTCTTCCTCTTTCCTCTCTCCCATCTACATAACAAAATGTCCAATTCCTCCCTTAATCAAAGGGCAAAACAACATCAGAGATTCTAAAAGATAAAATTCAGTATCATATTCATGTATTAGAGAACTCAATCTGTGTATCTGATCCAAATACATGCTTTGTTTCACATCAGAGGTGTGCTCTTAAATTTGAATTATTTGCCATATAGAAAGAATGAAATATTTCATTTGCATAGTTGTGTGTCTAGCTTCTCTTGAAAAACAGGTGCTGACCATGGGTCTCCACTCCTGTGTGTGACAACAATCAGTAAAGCAAAATAGTTGCTGCCTCTTGTCTTAGATGGTCTGAGATTGAAATGGGCAGGGGTGGGCAGAAGATTGACTGGAAATTGCTCTTGGAAGATACACTGTGAAAAAGTGAAGAAGAGAACATTTGCAGAAGGAAAATCTGGCTGAAATGTGCTTGTCCTTGAGGTCTCAATCTTTTGGGAAGCTCTGGAGCTCACACTGAGACCCAGCACCCACTCTTTGTAATCTCCTACCTGCCAGTCTTTGGCAGCAAGCCAGTCCAGGGATAAGGCATAATCTTGGGTGAGGTACTTTCCTGAGCCATAGGCCAATGCTCAGGGAGAGATGCAGCTGTGAGCCATGAATAGGCAATCTTTCCAGATGGATATACTGTCCCTGAGGAAGGAGATTTGAGGAAAGTACCATAAAATGACATACATTCCCCTGAACTAGGCCTGCCCTCTTCACATCATCAGGCCCCCGATACACACATGCTTCATTTTTTTCCTGAGAAAATAAGCATCAATGTTGCAACCCCTCTCTACATAGATCCGCCACTGTTTCTTGCTCTCTACACATATTTCCATGAACTCAGTTCACTCTATCTTTAGAAATGAAAAGTCACCTCCCACTTTCCCATTCCACTGTTCCTCACTCTTTGGCCACTTTAACTCTAAACCTCAACTGTCAGCATCCCTTGAGTATCTTCATTTAGTTTTGCTCTTCTTAAACTGGTCTCTCCATTAATTGTCCCTTTGGTTTCACAACATAACCCATATTAAAGCATCAAGACCTTCTGGACCAAATCATAAGTTCTACCTCTTACCTTCTACACTTTAGTGGTAAGAGAACAGATGTTCTCCGGGTAGCCAAGAACAGATTAATTTCCCAGGCATCTGTTTTCTCCAGATTCTTTAGGCATAGGTGCTAAGATGTACATTGTATGACTCATCTGTGGTTTCATAACAAATTATTTCAAAATTCAGCAACATACAATGATAGATATCTATTATCTCACAATTTATATGTACCAAAAATCCAGGTTGGGCTTGTCTGGCTATTCCTGCTTCAAGGCCTTTAACAAGGTGCCTTCAAGATACTCACAGGGGCTACATTCTCATCAGAAGACTCAACTGATGGAGAATCCCTTTGTAGGCTCACTGTGGTTATTGCAAGATTTGATCCTTCAAAAGCTATTAAATTTCTTGCTGGCTACTAACAAGAGGCTTTCCTCAGTTTCATGCCATATGGCAGCTCACAGCATGACAACTGGTTCTCATAGTTTCATGCAAATAAGGATGAGCTAGAGAGTGCCAGTGACACAAGAACCCCTGACTTTTGGTTTCTTAATGTAAAGTGTGGCATTCTGACACTTTTGCACTTTTCCATTCGTTCAAAGCAAGGAACCAGATCACTCACAAAAGAGGAGGGAATTTCACAAGATCATGACTTCCAGGATGCAAGGATCACTCAGGAGTATGTGAAGTTGACTACCAAGTGGCCCTTAACAAGAAGTTTGCAGTCTAGCTGAGATATGAGAACAGCCATGCTGGAGATATATATATATATATACATATATATATATATATATATATATGGTACTAATGAGATTAGTGAAAATGCAACAAATTTTATGAGGCAAAATACACATGAATGCTAAGTGAGGGGTAATGCCAATTGGTATCACTTGAGTTGTTCAGATAAAGAACTTACTGTGATTAATCAGGAAAGTCTGTGTGGAGGTGATGTGCCTAGAGAAGAGTCATTTGGGCCAGTGATTATGGTGATGGAGACCCATAACTACAAAGTCATTACTCAAGCTGGGGATGTAGCTCAGTGGTAGAGAGCTTACCTAGCATATGCAAGGCTCTGGGTCAAACACACACACACACACACACACACACACACACACACACACACACCAGCAGGTGCAGAGCAGAAACAAAATAAATAAAGTTCTGGGGCTAAGAGTATAGCCAATCCTAAGCCTGCCTACCCTGCCTTCCTGCAAAAGCACAATAAAAGCTCTTACCCACATTAAAAAAAAAAAAAAAGACATTACTCAAGGATCCTCCAGTGATAATTGAGAAGATAATATAAATGTGACACAGACATATGGTGTGTTATTTAACAAAATTGGTTTAGCTATGCTTCTGATTGAAATCCCCTTTTTCTTAGTACAAAGCCTACCAAGACTCTTTTAGGTTCCATTCAAGCAAATGACTAAGGGATAATGCAAACAAAAGACATTAGTATGGCAAAGGAGAGAGAAAAATGGAACAAGAATAATTTTGAAGACCCTTAGTTAATGCATAAGTCACTACTACTTCAGAGCAGGGATTCTCCAGATTTATCTCCAAAATGGCCAAAACATGCCAAAACTGCAAATAAGAATAACAGACACTTAGAGAAATTTTGCTATGTGCTCGGCTCTATAAGAGCCTTCTCTCTTTAAAAGTGAACAACAAATGAACAAGTTTGGCTTGCTCTTTCTGCCCCTTGTCCCTGTTTATCTCTTTCCTCCTAGCCAAGACAGAGTCTCTTTCTTCCCTCAACCATTAAACTTACTCTCAAGAGAGTCCAGTCCAGTCATTCACACCTCAGTGTGTTCTTAAGTCACACCTAAGGAGCTTTCACTGGGAACCTTATTACTGACTACTCCATGAAAGACATTTTTCCTATAAAATACATTTTAGGCATCAGTGGGCACATAGGAGCCATATTTGGCATTTGGAGGATCAAGGGAGTGGTATTTCAGTCCCTGAAATGAAACCATATGGGGCGTTGCCTACCCATCAGGCTGGCCTTGGACTTGACCCATGTAATGGGTATTTGGTTAATAAATAAGGTCTTTCAGTCATACACATTGACCTCTTGATCTAGCCCAAAGGGGACACTGTTTTCCAGTCACTAATGAGGTAGACTTTGGCTTCTTCCTGCCCCAGTTAAAATGTGTGATATTTTGTTTCTCTTTAAATTCCTAAAACCAGAGAGAACAAAGTTGTCAGAAATTCCTGCTGGTAAGTAGTGAAGACAATCTGAGCCATTAAAAAAAAAAAAAAAAAAAAAAAAAAATGTTTTTCCTCTTCCCAGGGAGCTGGTGAGGGTCATATAACAAGCCAACTAGAGGCCACGCTGCAGTTGCACATGGGCACCCTCCTGGCCCATGGTTTTCACCACGAGGTGTGCAGGCTTGAATCATGGCTCAGGCTGACTTTTCAAGACCCCCCCCCCCTTTTTCTTCATTAGGTAGGAGAAGCCCATTCATGTGTGTCCCTACCCAAGTTGAGATTTTCACTCTTCTGTTTGAAATAGGCCTTTTCCAGAAAGGCTTGAAAAGGAAGCAAAGTGTCAGCTTTTTAACCTAAGTTATCTTCACAGTTCTACCTTGACATGTCTTCAACAACCTACAGGCGATAGGGATTTTTATTTTGCACATTTGCATTTGAAGTTTTTTGTTTTGGTTTTTTTTTTTTTTACCTTATTCCTGTTTTAAAATGGGTATATAACTTACAGAATTTTTGTAGGAAGGCTGTCCAACCACACACCTTTTCCCTGAGGGACACTCCAACAGCTCCCAGTATCAATGGTTTCTTAAATTCTTAAAATTCTGCAAGACTCACGTCACAAGTCTTGGTTGCTGGTTTAGCCAGAGAAACTTTCATGGTCGGCTCAGCTTACAAAATGTTATTTTAATTTGATCATGCAATTTTTAAGACAGGTAATTTGGAAATGGCTAGCTACAGCATACATAAAGAATGCAAAGTGTAAGTGAACACACAGGGCCTTGTAGGGTGGGTCAAACCATTTTGCAATCTATCACTTTAGATTAATTCCCCTCTGTTAGTCCTTATTTCTCCTTGCTAATACGGTTCCAGAAACCTGGACACACACATTCACACCCACAAACACACATACGTGCATCCGTGCTATTTGTTAGGAATAATCTTCACGTTGGCTTGTCTGACTTTTCTGGGCTCCTACCCAAGGAAAAAAAATTGTACTCCACTTTCAACAGCAGGACTTCTTCACACCTCTGAAGAAATTAAACATCATACAGTTTATACTTGGAGCTTTAAAAAAAAAAATCCTTGTGTTTTCCAAATTAAAAGAGAAAGAAAGGTCAATAGAAATGCTGAGAGAGAAGAAGTTGCTTCTAGCAGCCAGGCAAAATAAGGAAAAGAATTAGCATTTTCTTAATACTTACTATGTGCTGGGCACTTTTGTTTTTGTTTTCTCATTTCAAAAGAATTTTCCCATTTCCAGAGGATGTTAGCTTGATTGCTTATTGGTATGCAGTAGTCTTCACTGGATCACATATGAACCCTTATTTTTTCTTAGAACAATGCTGGTACAGGCACCCACTCAAATTAATGTGTCTGCCTCAACTCCCTTACTTGGCAGAAAGAATGAGTTTAAAAATATTAATGTGAATAGCAAAAATTGTAGAATTTCTCAGGATAAGAGATTTGCAATCACTTTTTTTTTTTTTTTTTTTTTTTTTGGTACCAAGTATTGAAACCAGGGGAGCTTAACCACTGAGTCACATTCCCAGCCCTTTTTTATTTTTTTAGACCGGGTCTTGCTAAGTTGCTTAGGGCCTCACTAAACTTCTGAGGCTGGCCTCAAACTTGTGATCCTCCTGCCTCAGCCTCCCAAGTTGCTAGGATTACAGACATGCACAACCATGCACAACTATAATCATATTTTTAATAATTAAAAAAAGTAATGCTATTCTAAGTTTAATCATAAGATAATGCAATCTCTTGCAGCAAAAGTTCACATTTCATCTCTGATTTAGCTTGCACCAGAATTCTGCTGCAGGAAACTCGGCTATGGAGGAACAGAGGTTAATCAGTGAGAAGCCTAGATTTCTATGATAGTCTCTACCAACCCAAAAAAGATTTATCAAGAAAGACATAACTCAGTGCAATTATTTACAATCCAAAAACAGAAACTAATGAACATTGTAATAGGGCATAAGACATTTTTTCTTAATTCTGTATATATCAAACACTGTCAGACACTGATTTAAGTATGTCAAAAATGTGCATATTTAATCCTGAAATAGGTAATGCTATATTATTCCCTATTTACTGATGTTAAAGTTCTAAAAAGAGATGTTAAGAAAATTGCCAATGCCTCAAAGCTACTGTGTGTCCAAGCTAGGATCAGAAAGATGCACTGAGGTTCAAGGATCCATACTTTCGACCACTGTGATCTGATCTCTCTTCTAAGATTCTTGAAAAATACAGCAGCTCAATCAGAAGCCTTTATACAATGACCACATAATACATAGACAGATATGTCTGAATGTTTGAAAACAATATATCAGCTAAAGGAGAGACCTGAAAACCAGGTCACCGACCAGGTTTGAGAGAGAAGTCTGCCCATCCTACAAGCTGAGGTCAAGTGTGAGAACCCTACCCAGTCCCTGCCATGAACTTAACATCCTGCCAAGCCACAGAGAACATGCACGATTCATGACTTGAACAAAGCCTAAGAAGGGCTAAAGGAATTAATGACAAACAAGGAAGATGAGGACCCCTTAAGTCGAGGAAGAAGGACAGGGCAAATCAAACTCATAACTATTTGGGTGAACACATCAGAACAAGTAAATTGAGATTCTCCCTCCCTCGTTTATTTAATATTTTGACCAAGGAGATGACATAATCTGAAAAATGTAACAAAGGTTTAAAAAGCAAAGCTGGCAAGAAGAGTGAAATGAATAGACAACACATTAACCATGCTGCTAGAAGAAGAGGTATGCATAGCTACTTTTGTTCTACCGTTTGTAACTCTGGACTAGGTGCCTGGGATTTTCACAGCAGGTTGAGAATCTGTTGTCCCAGCAGATCACTGTAAGCGTTTGGAGATGCAGGCTGCAAGCTGACATTCGCCTCTGCATTCTTAATCACACATGCATTGTGAGCACACGCATTCATAAAAACTGTGGGATGAGAATCTCCACACCAAGGTGAGACTCCTGGATTCTACACCCAGGAATATTCAGAACAGTTTTGACTCACCTAATTTTACATGCCCATAAATCATGGGATATCTCTCCTAAAAATCCAGGTGATCCTATGTCCAAATTTATTCAACTAGTGATTGTCCAGACACATTAACTAGTTGGCAAATGAGTCACAAGAATGTACACGTGAAAGTTTTCGATTTTGAATGTGCTGTGGAAGTAAGCAGGATCAGGACATAAGTGTGCCAAAATCTTAAGTCCCTGCTCTGTAAGCCATGCCACACTGCCTCTCTGAGAGTCCTCATCATACTGGCCCTACATCAAGGTTCCAGGTCAAGCCTCCTTGCTCTCATAAATCTGTCTGCACCACTTCTACTGCATTCCTTGGAGCACCAACAAAGTCCCTCATACCCCTCTGCAGGGAGATTAAATAGGAGAGAAAAAAGGCTTGAATGATCAATTCATAATGCCACTTGAGCGGAAAAGAGTTAACATAATTAATGCTATGTGTGTGAGACTGCTGTCATTAGGAAGACCTGCTTACCAGGCTGGCCCTTGACTGGAGTGGGAACCTAGATTTTGCGAACGTCCCCGTCATTTCCAGAACTAACAAGAAAGGTTCTTATGGTGCATATATTGCTGGGGGAATTAGGTACAAAGTGGTGAGCACCCTGGGAGAGTTTTATGCCTGGTTTCCCCCAGACGTCACCCCACGTGCTGATCCCTTTGCTGACTTTGCTTTCTTTGTAATTAATTGCCGTAAGTGTTACTATAGTCTGGGTCTGGTGAGCCCTCCCAGCAAGTTATCAAAACTGGGGGTGTTCTTGGAGGATCCCAACACAAACCTCATTGCAACTTTGCCAAAAAGTGTTTGGGAAAAGAGAAGACTGAAGAAAGAATTGATATTTGGAAACCTTCTAAGGATTCCCAGTGTTGTACTAGCCAGCTTCCAAGGGCTGTACTGAAACTCTGCTGTACATACAGTGCTAATTAATGTGTCTTAGGGGGGAAATGTGCTTTCATCCTCAAAAATATCACACAGTTTATTCTCTGTAGACTGTTTTTGCTGGCACTCCAAAATGGCCAGAAAGCATGACGACAGAGCAGTCTCCAGGACCTGTCCTTCAGGAGACAGGCAACATGACTTCTCTAAAAACAGCCTCAGAATGTTTGCAAGCCACAGGATCCTTTGGGATAGAAAAGCTCTCTCTAAACAAAAGGTGATTTGCTTGCATTTCGTTCTCAAAATAAACATTGCTTTGATGGAAACATGGCCTTTCTTGCTGCAAAAACATTATCAGGAATTTCCCTTTTTCCCACCCCCCATGATTAAAATAATTATGTATCTAGATTTGTATTTCTAGTGACACGGAAGTCACATGGGGCCATCCCCAATATCTCAATCAACAGAACATCTTCAGAGGAGTAAGGCAGAGGAATAAAGGACAGCGTCAAAGAACTCTACAGAGAATAAAACTACCTTTGCAAGGAACAAGAGACTCTGAAAAGTTTTCCCATGTAAATATTAAATCAGAAGAAGCAAACACATAGATAAAAGAAAGGTCTATAATCTGAGTTCAATTTTCTTGATGAATGCTGTTGAGTTAGTTGTTTCTTAGAGGCTTTTTTGTTTCTTTGTAAAATCGTTTTTCTGCAATGCAATAAGGTTTGCATGGATTTTATCCAAACCAGGCTAGGGAACTAGGGCTTTCTGCATCTATTGCCAGATTAGATCCTTGCCTAATAAATGAGTTTTGTGAATCTTGACTGTGGCAATTTACTCCAGAGAATTTCCTGCTGTCAGTTTCTCTGGAGTAGGGAGATTGGGTGAGGGGAGAGGAAGGAAGGTGGGGGGCTGGGCTTATTACTCCCAGTATGCTCTGTGCTGTTGTGCCTGGCTGTGCATATGTCTGGGACACACGGCATATGGCCCGGGGGCTGCCAGTGGCCCGCTTAGCAGCTGTCTCCAGCATATTTTGACATAAAAGCCATTATATTTTTGGCTGGCTAATTGCTTTTTATTAAACAATTGTTGGAAGTTGGCTGATAACTTTTATGAATTTAAAATGAAAACCTCACTGAGAACTTCTAAAAGCAAACAGTGTTTGGTCCACCTGGGAAAATTTGAAAGGGCTGGCATTCCATCTGCCAAATAGAACTCATATCAGGCACAGCCACGGAGAACTAGTGGGTGACAGTTTCCATTTCTCACAGTGCCAGATTCTCCTAAAAGGCTTTAGGAAAGGACAAAGTTTTCTCTCTTTAAGGTCTGTTGGGGAAACAAAACAAGCAAAATCTTCTCCCAGCCCCAAAATCATCTCTGCAAAGGTATCCGAGGAAGAAGACACTTTTCTTACTGCATAAGCATTAGACTCGAATGTGACGCCCATCACAGGCAATCCAAAAGAGATTGCAAAGACAAAAAGAAACCCACTACAAGGAGAATGAAGCATCTCGTTCTTTATTTTTTAATTTTTTTGTAACAAGAATTAAACCCAGGGGTGCTTAACCACTGAACCACATCCCCAGTCCTTTTTGTTTTCACGATAACCAATAAGGAGTCTTCAAGTACTTCAAACACAGTGTGTCCTAACTTCACCTGGCAACTGGGGGGAACATCTATTAGTTAATTGGGGTGGGGGATCTTTAAGACAGAAGTAGTTTCACGTGGAGCAAGTCACCAAAGTTGGGCTCCTGCTATCCCAAGGAAACAGAGATGAGATGTTAGCTCCCTTGATGTTTACACATCAAAGAGACAGCTCCCCAGTAATTGAGAAAGACATTCCTGGTTCATACAGCTGACAAAGGCCTTAATTTATAAAAAGATACATTTCAAAAGGACAGAGAAAGTACCTACATTGACAAGTTTTCTAAAGTAAATGCTCCCACAAAAAGGAAAGAGAAATAGCTTGTTTTCAACAAGGAGAATGAAGCATTTTGTTCTTTATTTTTTACAGAGATTAAACCCAGGGGTGCTTAACCACTGAACCACATCCCCAGTCCTTTTTGTTTTTATTTAAAGACAGGGTCTCTCTAAGTTGCTTAGGGCCTAGCTAAGTTGCTGAGGCTGACCTCAAACTTGCAATCCTCCTTCCTCGGCCTCCCAAACTGCTGGGATTACAGGTATGTGCCACCATACTGGGTTTTGTTTCTAATTCTTACTTTTTCTTACAAGTCTTAATTTCCAATGAGTTGTATTAGGGTTGCCCTAAGAACCTTGACTCATCTCCAGATTCTCAAACCACAGAAGACAAAATTAAATCAGTGAACTCTTAATTTTCACATCTAAACATTTCAAGAAGAGAAAGAAAGAAGGAAAGCAGGGAGGGGTAATAAAGTGGAGAAGAAATCTTTTTTAAAAAGAAAAAGGAAATTACCCAGCAATTCACAGATATTTTCTCCAAGTTATTTAGCAGTTATTTAATGGATCTTTACTGTAGAAAGGAGAATTGGCCTTAAAACAGGAAAGATGATAAAGTAGTAAAGGTTCTGTCTGTTAATTTCATTTTATTCCCAGGCTATTCACCGATTCTTCCCCTAACTCCATGTGAGATACCCCAAGTATTGGCCACAGGAGGATGCAGGAAAGAAAATTGAAAAGACTTTTGGAGCAATTAATTCCTCACCAACCCAAGAAAAGCTCTTTAAATGACTGTGGGTCCTTTGGGCTCATTATGCCAGACATGCTGGATTCCCCTCTCCTTTTAGGGTCTCTCACCCAGTCCCCTCTGAAATGCTCCATGCCCACCCCACCTCCAACTCCTGACCTAGTTAACTCCTCATCCTTCCTATCTCAGCTCCAGGGTCACTTTCTCTGAAATGTGCTGCTCAGGTCCCCTGTGCCTCCCCATCTGCAACACATCACACCTACACTCACAAGGCAAATTCTAGCATGAGGGGCCGGGCAGTTCAAAATGAGCAAACCCGTTGAGGTCAGAGACCACCACAGCACATGCCTGCGTAAAGGCATTCAGCTGGCTTTCTTCTAAAACATGCACTGACAAACACACCTGCTGGCCAGATTCCACTAAGTGGTTGTGGAGCCATGGCAAAGGAGAGAGAAGGCAAATACCAAATCATGGAGCAAGAGTTAAGGGATGGACTTCACTGGGGAAGTTTGCAAGTCAGGGTTCATCCGGAAGAGGGTGTTATCGTAACTCAGAGAGCTTGCAGAGGCCAGGGGAGTGATCGTGCCTCCTGCTCTTCTACCTTCTCAAATGAAGCTTGGGAACCACCTTATCAGGGAGAACACAGCACGCAGGTGCCAGGCAGTTGGCTGGGGTGCGTACCAGCTCTGCAGAGAGTTGTCTGAGAGTTCCAGCAGCAGCACCTGGCAACGGTGAGAGAAGCGAGATGCAGCTGCTACCCCAAGCCATTAAGCAGTTGCGTTTGTGTGCAGTGCTTTCCACTGGGGAGGGAGGTCTGTTTCCCAGGCACTGTGAGCATCTAAGGTCATTCATCAGACAGTCTTCCTTATCTCTCTTCCACAGTGGGCCACGAGCCCACGACCCTGATTGCTCAGTCTCTTCCTATTCCCGTGGAATAGTATATTCCCAAAGCCACATGCCTGGCATGTAGTGGGAGCTACAAAATGTACAAAGTGCATTTACTGAGTAAGTAAAGAATCATCTTTGTAATAGGAACAAATATCCTCGTTGCATGGGATCACAATCTAGATGCCCTGCTGTCTCCCCCAAACTGTCCTGTGAAAATAATAACACGGAATGCAGGAAGGAAAGTGCTTATCGTCAGCTGGCTGCTATTATCCCCTCCCACCCGCCTCCTGTTATTCTCTAGGGCTCCGCTCTACCTCATTAATGTTAATATCTTATCTAACCTTTTCTTGGCTCTCTGCAGTGATGGGACTTCTCTTCCACTGCCTAATCGCTCTTACTCTTCATCTTTCAAAATGTCCACCCCAAACTTTTTCCCTCTTTAGCTTCAGGCCATTTCATGCCTCTTCTGAGACTTAATCATCGTTCCCTTTCCCTGGTTTCACTGAGAGAAGTGGACTGAAAAATGCAGAAGGGCTTTCAAAAATAAGAGAGAAATCCTGCATCGGGCACATTCTTACAAGCAGTAAGAGTCATTCATCACGTACCCCCACTTTCCACTGGGACTTGAGATCCTCCTGGTGGAGGATTCGATGTCAAGTCACAGACAAGGAGAAGAATAGATCTGCCTGCCAACCTGATTCCAGAATAAAATTAGAGCAACAGCACCTGCAATTTCTTCTAAGTACCAACACTGCTTGCAGTAAACAGTAGTTTTCTATCAAGGTCACCCTCTCTTCAGATCAAAAAGCAAAGGGGATCTCAGACTGGAGGGGCCCTTTGGGTAGCTAAGACCACATAGGAAGCAATAGGAGGTAAGAGTTCAGAGCTGGAGTTCACAGGTATTTAGATTCCAAATGTGTCTAGACATAATGTAAAAGCATTTAGCTTCATCCAATGGTACCTGTATTCAGGCTATTTGAATCTGGGAAAAACTATAAAGCAAACCATCAAAATAGGACCATGACCAGTGCCACAACCGGGTGCCGCCATTACTGAACAGTTAAGAGGCACCCAGAGGCATTTGACAATGGGACTGAGTAGGGAAAGCAATTGGACGTGAAACCCTCAGTCAGAGAACAACTTTGGAATGCTCACCCTCTGATTAACTGCTCAAAGAACAGAGCCCTAACTTTACATTCCATCCCTCACTCTGAGTCATGATTGCCCTGTAAAACGTCCTTACCGTGCATGACGAGGGAAATTAATAAATTCAAGGAAAGGCTAAGATTAGTTCAGAAAAAGAAAGAAAGCAAAAATACAGTTTTCCCAGATACCATTATTAAGGTCAGGGCAAGGACTGGACAGCAGATATCAACATTCTTATCTTAATTATATTCAAAATGTGCAGCCTCCAATAAAGAGGACCAGGCTGTAAGAAGCAATAGGGGTAAGGAGCAAAGAGAACTAGTATAATAAAAAACAAACAGTTGCTCTCATTTTTGTCTAAAAAGCCCACGTCAATAATCTTGATAACCTGTGAATAAAAAGAAACCGTGGGCATCTGCTGTGACTACTGTATTTACTCTTGTTTTTCTCTTTCCCAAAAGCGTATGAAAGGTTGCATTCTGCGTTCACCTTCAAGAAACGCAACGTGAAAAGGCAATTTCAGAACAGTGGGGCCTGGCTTCTGACATCTGATAGACAGTCTAAATGCACTTTATCTTATCAGTCACTCTCATTCCCACTCTCCTCATTTTTCATTATTCCCCAAAGCCACCATCCTTCGCTCTTCCTCAACTCCCTGATTCCCTCCTCACTCATGGAAGATTTTAAAAGACAAATATGTTTTTTATTAAAGTCATATACAAAGCATCCCTGTGTCCCTCACCCTCTGGCAAGGATAAATATTGCTTTGCTTTGTTTGGAAAAAAAAAAATCAGTTGTCTGTTTTGTTCCATATCTGGATGCCGAGTTAATTAAACTGGGTATCCTGTCAGTTGATGGTGCTGACACACAATCGTGCCAGTCAGCCGTTTTTTATTCTTGGGGCTCTTTGGATGAAAATGTTCTTAAAATTGTGTTTCCAGAATATGACCTGTGTCTATAGAAAGATATTTTGATCTGAACGAAATTCAACTAACCTGAGGGAAGAAATAAAAAGGATGATCAAAGAGTTCAGAAGAAAAGTGAAGCAAGGAAATAATGAAATTATCCAAATGATTCAGGACAGAACATTGGGGTGAACTGAGATGGGGGTAATGTTTCAAGAACGATCTAATCAAACTACAAGCATCAATCAAGTTCAAGGGAGAGACAAAAAGAGAGACTACCAGCCATTAGCAAATTCATGAACAATGCCTACAAATGTATATATCTTCCCCTTTCTTCCAACTGAGGGTTAATTTATTTATTTGGTCTCTGCCATTATGACTGAATGATGGCAAAGTAAAGCAATATTTTATTAACCATGATAAAAATAGATATCACGCTATTGTTGACTATTCCCAGACATGATGGGAAGCACACAGCTTACACATGAGCAGCACAGGTTTGGAGTCCAACCACTAAGACTCAAATCCCAGCACTGCCGTTTACTGGGTTTGTAAACACTGCTCTCCAGGCCTTCATTCCCTGTGTGTAAGATTGGAGAATAATCTTTCTTTCCTCATAAAGTGCAGTGAGAATTAAATAATAAATTAACCCCCAACACCTCTTTGCAAAGTTCTTGGTGTGCATATGTGCACATTCAGACATGTCAATGCTCCGGACCAGCTAGCTGCTATTATTACCATTATTAGCATTTCCAAGTTTAAATGTCCTGTTGAAAATCGCATATCAAGGGCAAATTGAACAAACAAGTTATCAGAATGGGAGTAGAAATGTCCTATACAGAGTCTACACGTTAACTAAAGTCAAAGAGCACTTTTCAGATTTAAGGTGTTAGTATGGAGATTTTTTTTTCTCCACCAATTGATTAAAACAGAATTATTTCTAGCCTGTATATGAAAAACAGATCATTTAAACGTCATCATCAGGTAATGAGCCATTGGTTGTATAAAGGAATTTGCTAAATTTGAAAAGGTGAAACAGCCTGAGATAGAAATAGCGATGAGGGGAGGTGGGAGAGAGAGAGAATAGTTTCAGTGGAAATCATTTTTAAGGCAATAAGTAGTCACATGGGTTTTAAAATGTAACCTTTTCTGAATGACATGTCACTAATATCAACATGAGCTATTGCTCCATGCTGGCTCCCATTTCCCCTAAATAGAAATGTCCTCGTGGCACAGTGGAGTATAGTATAAAGAGCTCTCTGCCCGGGCTCAGAGCATCCTCTTACTGCTATCTGCTTTCAGTTTATGAGGTCTTCTGTGCCTCCACAGTCTCTTACTCCATTTGTTTGCTGATTGTATGCAGTGTGTCAGGGACTATGCAAAGGACACAAAGATAACAGAGCACTACTGATTGCCCAAAAGGAAAATATGCACACTATGGTTATTACATCTTATACTATACAATATGTGTGCTTCTTTCTCATTCCTCACCCCTTTGCTAACAGCAAAAAAAAAAAAAAAAAAATTAGCCAAGCTGGTTAAAATTATATTTTTAATGAAAGCAAGCAGGTTCTGAGATAGGGGTTCTCCTTTTAGTAAAATACATGAAATTTACTTTTAATGACTTTTATGCAGCTAGTTCCACTGTTTAGAAACCATTTGATTCAAATTATTAATCCCTCTGTTGTTCCAAATACATGAGGTTATCAGCAAACTTACTTCTGGATAAATGAGAAACTGGTGTATTATAGTAAATAAAAGCAAAGGCAGGAGCCAACACTTCCAAGTGAGACTATAGCATACAGGCTGATAACTAAGTAACATTTGTGGTATTTCTGTAATATCATTGGCAACAGAGACTGGCTTTCGAATTCTCATTTTACAAATTGGTATCTGACTCTGGAGCAGTCATTTGTCCCAGATCACACAGATGCATTTTTAAGCATTAGAATATGGAAAAAATAATTAAAGGAAACATTGCTCCAAACACCAACAGGTTATAAAACTCATCACCTCTAAAGAGCTTGTATAGGCTGCACATATAAATGGGTTAAAGAATGACCCAGAAAAAGAGGGTAAGGTGGATGGTAGTGTGACTGAGCTTTTTAATCTCTTTAAAACAAACACAAAAAAAAACAAGACAAAAAACCCAAAAGCTACAAAAAATTTTTGAAAGAAAACCATGGATACCCCCTCATTTTACAAGACTTTAAAAGACAGTTATTTAAAGCAAATCTAGAAATAATATATTGTGGTATATGTAATATAAGTAGACATAAAGCACATGGTAAAAATAGCATAAAGAATAGAAAGGTAAAAATAGAAGTACTTTGCTGTAAGCTTCTCTACATGAAGTAGCATAAAATTACTTGAAAGAAGACTTGAATAAAAATTTTATATTGTAAATCCTAGAGCAATAACTAAAAATTAAAACAAAAAAGTTTAATAAGCCAATGGCAGGAATAAGATAGTATCCCAGAAAATGTAATTAATCTATCAAAGACTACAGCAAGAGGTCAAAAGAAACAGAGGAAATAGGACAAAGAAAACAAATAGCAAGAAGCTAGATATAAGGCAGATCATTTGACAAGTGATCTAAGAAAATCAAGACTCAGTTTTATTACTACATACAAGAAATCCACTTTAAATACAAAGACGTAAATAGCTTAAAAGTAAAAGAATAAAAAAGACATACAATGCAGACACTCATGAAAGAAATGGGTGTGGCATATTAACATGAGATAAAGCAAATTCCAGAACAAGCCATATACCAAGGATAAACAATGGCAAATACCATGAAGATGAAAAGAAAACATAAGAATCCTAAATGTATATTATCAAGTTAAAGAGCATTAAAATTTGAAAAGACACAAATACTTTTATTGTACAATATTCCTCCCTCTATGCTTAATAAGAAGACAAAAAAAATCAGTAAGTGTACAGAAGACTTAACACTGAATCAACTTACCCCCATAGCCATTTATGAATCGCAACTCCAAAACAGAAAAACATGTATTTGTTTCAAATGCATATGGCACAGTTCCCATGGAACTGTGGGTCATAAAATAAGTCTCAAATAAATTTCTGAAATCTTAAATAGGAGTTTATCTGGAACCAATCAAATAGAACCAAAATTCAATAACAAAAAGAAATCTGGAAAATCTCCAAATATGTAGAATCAAGCAACACACTCTCAAATAACTCCTGAGTGAGGGAAGAAACCACAAGGAAAATTTGAATATATTCAGAACTGAATAAGCATTAAAACCCAACTTGTCAAAATCTGGAGGATGCAGCTAAAACAGTTCTCAGGGGAAAATGTATAGCATGTTTCTTGATTGTTGTTTGTTTATGTTTCTTGTTTTCCCCATATAGACTCATACCTGGAACTGATGAGACATGATTCCCAAACCCTAGACCATGTGTCAAAGCCAAGGTTGAGTGGGACTTTGGGAGTACCTGTTTTGAAAAAAGGAAGTACATTTCCATGTAGAAGGAAAACTAGAGGACAGCTCTGTTGGTGGTCTTTTTTTCCCCAAGTATACTACTGATGCCCAGTGTATACTCTGTGGAAAGGGTATTCCTATGGGGATTATATGTACTAATCCACTGACATGAATCACAGAGCCTCCTAAAACAGGAGTACGAGTCCAGCCAGAGCTCCGACTGTAATTTCCTAGTTCATTTTTGAAAGTCACACGCTATCTCACTCAGTCCAACAGAAGTATAGCGCAGTTTCACATGGCCTGGTGCAAATGCAATTTGGGGCCCATAGTTACAAAAATAATACAAAGTTATAAAGTTGGACATAAAAATGTTACAGGTTTTAGTCAACTCTTGAAAGAATTGACATATAAAATATTTTGGGTTTATTTTCATTTTTGCTAAGTCTTGTATCTTAACTACATTACTATAATTACTGTGTGATCCTGCTATGTGTGAGTGTTGTACAAGTGTGAATTCTACATACAAAACAGCATCAAAATTATGTGAAGAATATTAGTGTTATCAACATGATAACAGAAAAATTAAAGAATTTCTTTGCAGACTTTAAAATGTGTTATACGAGGCATATGGATTAAATTACTATTCTTTAAAATCACTTGAAATAATTATTCTTTGTGTGGTACCTGAAAGTTAGTTTCCTTTTCACTTTTGATAATTTTCTTTTTTTTTTTTTTTTTTCTCTCTTGTACTGGAATTGAACCTAGGGCCTCACATATGCTAAGCACACTTTTTAAAATCAAGTTACATTCCAGCTCCCTTGAGGGATTTTCAATCTTGTTTAATTTTGTTTTAAAATTACAAATAAATATTTACATGATTTCAAAATCAGATCTCCAAAGCAAAGTATATTCAGTATATTTTATGCCTATTTCCTTACCCTTTTCTTCCCTTTCAGATTCTTCAGTTCTTTGTTTATGCTTCCATTTAAAATGTATAAGCAAATATGTGTAAATACATTAATATTATTTCTCATGTTCTTTTTTAGATAAAATTCAATATACCATTTCATGTATATACTGCAACTTGCATTTTATTGTATACTATAGTATAGTATATTATACTGCAACTTGCATTTTAATCTTAAGATACTTAAGAGACTATTTCATAGCAGTATAGAGACATCTCTTCATTTATTCTTTAGTTGCATAGTAATCCATTTGAGAATGTACATTGTTAAAGCAGTCCCTTATTAATGACAATTGAGTTGCTTCTATTCTTTTTCAATTGTAAGTAATTATCTTGCATAAAAATTTAATAATTCAATAATTTTGCCACTGCATATGTGGAATAGATTTTTGAAAATGAAATCTCTGGTTAAATCCTTAAGAACATTTTCATTAAGAGGAAAATAAATTTAATATTTATTTTACTAAATAAATACTAAATAAATAAATAATAAACTCACTTGATGTGAGTTTAGTATTGTGTGACATATTTGGTTTGCTATCATTCTATCTATAGCTAAATCACTGCTAGCTGTTCCATCACCAGAATGCCTTCCCGGAATATTCCCCCTACTCCCTGTGCCAACCCATCTCACATCAGGACACCAGGTTTCAGGATCCAACATGAGATCACAACAATAAGAAAATCAAGAACAAATTCATTAATAAGTGCCGTAAACTCAAAGTATATATGACCAAGCATTTTAAAGAAATTATTAATAAGGAATTGTGATAGTGAAAAAAAACTGTTCTAACTATTCATCGCCAAAACACAAATTTTGATCAACAAGGTTAAGGAGGAAACTAAGCTATTTTTTCACTTATTCGAGGTCTTACTATAACATTAAATTTGAAATTGAAATATAAGTACATACTTGTATTTTCTCTTTAAAAGTAGTTTTTAGCTCCCCCCCATTAAAAAAAAATCTAATAACTAATGATCAATGACTACTCCTAAAGCCTTAATAGCAATTTTTAAATGCCATTTCTTGGAAAAGAATAGGGCTCTTCGAAATATAGCTGACTCTAAACATAGAGCAGAAAATGTCCATGAAAGCCCAGAAAACCTTGTTGTCCCAGAAAGCAAAAAAAAAAAAAAAAAAAGCCATGAAAAATTACTGAGGCTTTATCAATAGGACTCAGAGCCAATTCAATCTGAGCATCAAAAAAAAAAAAAAAAAAAAAGCTGCACTGGGGTTGAAATGCAAAGAACATGCTTAGAAAAATTATTTCATAATTATATTTGAAAAAACTCATCTGTCATTTTCAAAGAGAGTTGCAAAACAGCTCATTGGTCTAAAACTGATGAATTAAAGGAAAAACTCCAGCATTTATCCTAACTCTCTTATATGCATTATCCTCCAAATAGACAAATGCTGAATATGGAAAAGATTTTTCTCTTTTTTTATTTTTTTAATAGTCCTACAAATAAGACAGAATGATGGGAATAAATGTCAACCTCATGAAAATCCTAATTTGAAACACTGGGAATAATCCTAACTGATCACCAAAACTATCAGGTGCAAAGTCAGTGGAGAACTTCACAATGGGTAGATCAAGATGAAAACAAATCTAACATTACACAGTCACCAGCTAACACACCCCTCCTGATGTGATGTGACAGGAAGAACACAGTATCATTTGTGGTCTTCAGGAAAAAATTGAACCTGAACCTGGTCAAGTCTCTAGATCTAACTATCATTTTACCAGAAATGTAAGAGTAAAAGAAAATGTCAAGTAGCTCCACAGGGACACAATCACCAATATAAAACATGTGGGAAATGTATAGGAAAAGATATAGTTTCTTCAAAAAAACAAATGAGTTGAAATAACAGAGCAGGCAATATAAACAAACAGAATAAAAGAATAACAACATAAATCAACCAAGCACAATATGTACTTTTTATTTGGATATTGATTTGAACAAAATAATCTTTAAAAGTATTTTTTAAATAAATATGGATATTCAAATATGAACTGGATATTTGATACTACTTTTATTTTTATTGTTAATTTTATTAGATGTGATAGCGAAATTGCACTCATGTTGAAAAAGAGAAATTTCTTCACTTTTAGCAATACATGCTAAAGTTTTTAATTCTTGAAATGATTTAAAAAATAAAATAAATTGTGCCAGCCTAGGGTTAGTTTTAGTAATCATCTTGTATATGTGTAGTGGACAGGGAAAGCAGGATAAAGTGATGAAAACAGAGATGAAACAGGAGTGGTCATGTGTGGACATTTGTTAAAGTTGCAGGCTGACTACTTGGTATTTCTTCTCTTGTCTATATGTTTGAAATTTTTCATGACAAAAAATTAAGTAATGGAATTTGAGATGAACATAAACTTTGGCCTTATTATATAGTCTATATCCTATAGATAATCAAATATATAATTATATTTTTATAAAGATTTTCAGCACAGCATGGTTTATAATAGCAAATCAAAGTAAAACTACAAATGGCCTAAATTTTCTTTGAAAAAAATACTATTTTAATTAATTATGCTACATACACATAGTGTAACACATTACCTTATGGGGCATGATGCTCTAAAGAATTTCATAGGTCATCCTGCACAGCAAGTAACTTTTTGGTTAAGAAACATCTCCTCCATTTTATACAACAGAGACATGTAGTTCATATGACAGACTCGAGTCATGCGTCATAAGCCCACGAATTATAAATTTGCTTACCATAAGTAATCCCCATCCTAATCCAAGGACATCTTACTCAAAGTATACTTTAGTTAAGGACTCACTAGCTAATAGTATCACTAGCCTATTTGCCCAGAGGTCTAGTTCCCATGCTTATAAAGAGATTAGATTGGGTCACCTGCATAATTTTCTTTTCTCTGGGTGCATCTGCCCAATTTTTCAGGAGAGAAATAAGTCATGGACCCCTATACGTATACATGTGCTACCTTATGCATGAAACAATTCTGGAATAAAGAGAGAAAGCTATTTGTGACGTTACATCTGAAAAGTAGGCCTAAGGAGCATGAGGAATAAGGAAGGAGATTTTTATGTTTCACCTATATGCATCTTCACCGTTAGACTTTTTCTCAACACCATGAATATTGCCATTAATATTTTCAAATTTGTTAATTGTCTAAAGGAATAATTTAGATCAATGAATGAGTGATTAAATCCATGTGTTTTACATAGAGACGTTGGCGAGAATTCCTAATATTTTTAAAGAAAACCAAAATCCTAGTTATTATGCATCCTTGGGACCAGGATCATAAATAAGGTCCCAAACTGTATGACCTCAAATTTGATTGCTGTCGCAATTTGGGCCCTTGAAACTTCCTTCCTAATCACTTTTTCTCTGAACTGTGTTATGATGGATGTTTGCCAGCTTTCTTTGGGCTACTGATTGAAAGGTGAATTCCATTTCTTTGTTCCAGTCCATTTAAATTCTGGATCCCTCACTTTTGCATCTTCTAAGTATCTAATTCCCATGAATACCTGTGAATACCATAAGTAAATGTTTCCAGAGACTTCAAATGACTTTATAAAGTATTATTTACTCCAGTCCCTGCTTGGTATTCTCTGGGGCTCAACTACTGCAAAGGTAAACCCTTGGCTATTCCAATTTCTGCCAATGTCTAACAGATATCCACATTCCAGAGACTACAGTCCTTCCTAAAGGATGCAAAGTACTATTGTTACACACTATGGAAAACCTTGTTGAAAGAGGATTGTTGGGCCTCTGAGTCCTTGTCCTCGCTACATGACTTTGAGGAAATATAATAAACACTCTGAGCCTCAGGTTCCTTATACATACCATGGGTAAATTATTCCTACTTCATAGAATTCTTGTGAAGATTTAAAGAAATAATATTTGTAAAACCTAACACAGACTAAGATACCCAACAAATAGTGTTTCTGATCATCGATGATATTCTACCTAAAACCGGGCGGTGGTCCTGTTCACATTGTTCTCCCAATTAATGTTATTTCTACAAAGACCAGTGGGCAGAGAAGTTGGCTTGGTCTTTGACCCTCTGAATCTCAGTAGGGAAATTCCACTAAATCTGGGATAAAATTAAACCTGAGGAGTTTCATCTCTATTCATCTTCCTTTGTATCATGTATCAGCTATGACCATGACCCCTCTTCCAAAAATTTCAGGATTGACCAAGCAAATTCCTGTTCCTCTGGGGTGAGGACTTCAGGGATTTGGAGTTCACATACAGTCCTTTGTGGCATGCTAGGTGGGCTCCTAGGCGGGAGTCACAGCAACCGCCAAAGGTACAGAAAGTAATCACTGAGGGAGTAGAAGAGGTGTGTTTCTGCCATCACATGCTTCTCTTTTCACTTAAAGAAACACTGACAAAGACAAGAGAGCTTTTGCTAAACAGAACACTATTGAACCTGACTGCAAGTCTCCCTCATGCTCTGTACAACAAAGACATTGGACTAGTGGGGCTGGGCAGGGAACAAGGAGCAGGAGAAGCAATGGTGGAAAGAGAGATAGCACCAGAACATTTTAATCAGCTTTTTTACCTCTGAGACCAAAGACCTGACTAGAACTATACAGAGGAGGGAAAGTCTTTTTGGTGCTTACAGTTTCAAGACCTCAGTTCATAGACAACAGACTCCACAGCTCTGGGTCCCAGGTGAGAACACCATGGGAGAAGGGGGTAGTACAGGAAGGCAGTTCAGGATGTGGCAAAAGGGAAGCAGAGAGCTCTGCTCACCAAGGACAAGGTATAAACCCCAAAGGCACGCCCCCAGTGACCCACCTCCTCCAGCCCCTCCCTACCTGCCTACAGTTACCACCCAGTCAATCCATTCAAGTGGATTAATGCACTGATTAGGTTAAGGCTTCCATAACCCAATTATTTCACCTCTCAGCTTTCTTGCATTATCTCACACGTGAGCTTGTGGGGGACACCTCACATCTAAACCATAACATGGGACACTGGATTCTTTTACCTGATGTGCTTCATTCCCCTTCTGAGGGAATGAACTACATCATAAAACCTGAACTACATCATAGCTATTGACCCAGGACCCCTTGGCACTCAGAATCTTCTCCATTTAAAAAACAAAGTATTTTGAAACAAAACTTAATAAGCCCCTGAAAGTAACAATAAGGACCATTTGAGAGGTTTTCTTTTCAAATAGAATCCTTTCTTTTCTGAAAGCAGGACTCACCAACTATAACTATCTGTGGAATAAAATGAATGAACTTTCTTGTGTTGGTCTAACAAACCTTCCAGAACCTTGCACTCCACTTAAGGAAGACGTCTCTTCCTTTGCACTGCTAACCTTTAACACAGAGATACCCCAAGAGCAGCTCCACCTTTACAGTCAAAGATTAATACAATCCAATAGCATGCTTCTATAAGAAATTTTGATACTAAATGTGGAAAAATAATATAGGGGCAGAGATTTGAGTTCTGCAAATTTTAGAGATGGTGTGGGTAGAGGTTGGAGAAAGAAAGGATATGGTCGATAGCATATTAAGATCTAGGAAACAGACTTTCCGGTCAGAAAAACACCCTTTCAAATCTAAGCTCTTCCAATCCCTGACTCTGATGGAAATAATATAAATAAGTTATTTATCTCTCTCACCTCCTTTTTCTCCTCTGTAAAATGGAGAAAATGATAATTCTCAGTAGTTTAGGGATGATGATTAAATACATAGAAAGTTTTCAGAAATATGAACCATGAGAGGACCTAATATTAACCCTGTCATGAAATTTTTAAATAAAATCAGAAGAGCCTAGAAGCATTAAACATACACACACCAACAATCTTAGAGATGATAGGAGGAAGATTCAGTGTAGGAAGAAAGGAAAGAAGAAAGCCCAGCAGGAACAGTCGAGGTCACAAGAAGAACCCCAGGGAAGTTCTCCACTGGGCTCCACAGCCCCTGGCAGCAGGAACAGCAATGGGGACACATCCAGAATCTGCAGACCTTCCTGTAACCACCAATGCCACCTCTCTCCCTTCACCAATTTGACCACTCCCCTTCAAGTGATTTCCTCCATCTAGGGGAGAGGCGAGTTTTTGCCAACTGGGAAAACAATTAAGTTCCATATAATCAATTCTCTGACTTTCCACTTCTGCCCCATCTTCCTTACCCCCACCTCTACCCCCCTGCTTTCCAAGGGAGTAGGGAGAAAAAAATCACTGAAATAGCTTTCCCCAGCCTTGGCCCACTGTAAGAAAGAAATAAGGGAAAACATGAAAGCCCGTGCAAAGCTGAGCACACAGGTGGACCTAGCAAGGAGGAAATGATCAAACGACTCAGAAATATCTGCAAGGTACTGTGGCCTATTGAAGATTAGAGTTATTTAAATCTGGTGTTATTGTTACAGGAATAAAGCGAAGAGCCTGTGTTGTTTTATAACAAATTTTCACATCCAGAGTCATATTTATGAACCTAGAAGGAATAAAGCATACGTTTTAAGTGTAAAAGCAATGAACCCTTTCGAATCCCTCCTTCCTTTGTTAATGACATTGTTTCTTTGTTCTGGAGTCTCTGAGAATGATGTAGGAGGAAAATTTCCAGGTTGGCTTTGAATATCATTCCTTGCTTTTCTGCCAAACAGCTTTTCTTTAAATTTGCATGCCTTGGAATAAACTTTCTTGTTAGATATATTTCCACCAAAACCGAGAAGCTGGGAAGTTATTTTATTCTTGAGCAGTTTTATTTTCTCCCAGTTGCTCTCTTATTATCCCTACCGAGAATTTCAGCGTTCTCTCTATTAAAACTCAATCTGCTACTTTAGAGGTTAATGATTAACTTTAATATGTCTGTGCCTTTAATTGTAATCTAGGTTCTGGAATTCAATCAAATGTAATGGAAAGAATAGAATTGGGACAATTGGGCTGTAGTCCCAGCACAACCAATAAAGTGGTCTGACCTTGGGAAAGCCTTCCACTTCTCTGGAACTTCATGTATAAAACCAGGTGTTGAAAGACACAGTCTCGGAGCATCTGTGGCTCTAAAAGTCTATGCTAATATGAACAAGGAGATCTCACTGGTTACTGGTAGTAATTTTCTCAGTTAATTCTATTGGACAAGAACATGGCACACTATTTTAGCACACAACTGCCTTTTGAAAGAGAAACAGTAGAAAGGAGTAGAGAAACTCAGTCTGGTAGAGAACAGTCGACCTCAGAAGAGCCAGCACCAGTACAAGTGAGACAATATTGAGGGAAATGACTAAAATAATCACTCTCCCCAATCTCTTCTCTCTGCAAGAAAAGCTGCAGGGTCTGTAAGACAAAGTCATGCTGTGCTGAGCCCTGCAGGGTGATTATCTGGGTAGGAGTCATCAAACAAGCCAAAGGCTTAACCCTCTTCATCCCTGCCTCATTGTAAGGCAAATGGGTACTTGCATTGGGGCAAATGATTCCAGGAAAAAAGTTAAAGAGAGAGAGAGGGAGGAAGGAAGGAAGGAACAAAAGAAGGGAAGGAGGGAGGAAGGGAGGGAGGGAAGGAGGGAGGAAGGGAGGAAGGAAGGGAGGAAGGAAGGAAGGAAGGAAGGAAGGAAGGAAGGAAGGAAGGAAGGAAGGAAGGAAGGAAGGAGAGAGAAAGAGAAAGGAAGAAAGGAAGGAACAAAAGAAGGGAAGGAGGGAGGAAGGGAGGGAGGGAGGGAGGGAGGGAGGGAGGGAGGGAGGAAGGAAGAAAGGAAGGAAGGAAGGAAGGAAGGAGAGAGAAAGAGAAAGGAAGGAAGGAAGGAACAAAAGAAGGGAAGGAGGGAGGAAGGGAGGGAGGGAGGGAGGGAGGGAGGGAGGAAGGAAGGAAGGAAGGAAGGAAGGAAGGAAGGAAGGAAGGAAGGAAGGAAGGAAGGAAGGAGAGAGAAAGAGAAAGGAAGGAAGGAACAAAAGAAGGGAAGGAGGGAGGAAGGGAGGGAGGGAAGGAGGGAGGAAGGGAGGGAGGGAGGGAGGAAGGAAGGAAGGAAGGAAGGAAGGAAGGAAGGAAGGAAGGAAGGAAGGAAGGAAGGAAGGAAGGAGAGAGAAAGAGAAAGGAAGGAAGGAAGACATAAATCTAACAGAAAATGAACTTCTGTTTGGGGAAAAGAAATAAGTGTGTGGGTGAATTGTCTTACAATGATTTCGGATGGGTACTGATTAAAAACTGACAATTTTCAAATCTTCAAGTAAAAAAAAGAACTACCTTGGGCTTAGGAGGCAGTACAAATCTGGTGAAAAACAGGCAGAAAATGAGTTTTGAGATTTTGCTTTTATGCATGTTTTTGAGTCCTCTAATGGAACCTATAAAAAAAAAATAGTAGCAAAAGCAAGAGCTGAATTTTCAGATTAATGTTCACAGCCTTTGGCCAAAAGTCATCTCTCCCTTTTCTTTGCCAGATATCTTTATGGAAGCAGAGGTGACTTTAAAAGCCTAGGTAGGAATCTGACTCAGTTAAAGGTATTAGTGGGATCAATGCACTAAGAGCCAATCAAATGATTTTTATTTGGAGAAGAAAAATGGTTGTTTAAAATGACATGGCCTCAAGACATGGATTGGTATTCTATAAACAGGGTCAGAGTGCATAATTTACTCAAAGCTCAGATATAAAGTAGGGTCTCTCAGCCCTTTAAAAAGAAAAAGGATTGATTTGAATGCTCAGTGAGTGCAATTTGAGTGACCCGCTCCTCCTGCTCACCCCTCTGCTCCCGGACAAAAGTACAAGATTTCTCTAAATTATAGTGTGTGGGGAAACTTCGATTTCAGAACCACCTGGCTTAGGTTTCTATGTCAATCAGCTTCTGGCCACTGTGTCCAAAATATCTGACAGGAACAACTTAGAGAAGCAGACTTCTATTTTGGGCTCACAGTTTCCAAGGTCTCAGTCCATTGTCAGCCAACACCATTGCTCTGGGCCTGAGGTGAGGCAGAACATTATGTCTGGAGAGTGTGGTAGAAGAAAGCTGCTCAGTTCATAGCATCTGGAAAGCAAGAAAGAGAGAAGAAAGGGCCAGGGACAAGATATAGTCCCCAAGGCCATGCCCCCAGTGACCCACCTTCTCTAGCTGCCTACAGTTTACCATTCAGTTATCAAATTATTAATTCAGATTATTAATCCAGCAAACAGATTATTCCACTGATGAGGTTAAAGCCCTCACAATTAAATCATTGCCTAAAATCCCCACCTCAGAACCTTGCTGCTTTGGGGACCATGCTTTCAACAAAAAGCTTTTGGGGAGACCGTCTAGATCTAAACCATAACAGTCCTACCCTTATTTAATGAGCTCAGTAAATGAACCTTCTTTCTGTGTTGCATTGTCCTGATTCATACTTTGGCAACCTAATTTACAGCTCACACTTCCCCTGATTTTATTAATAAATAAACAAAATAAAAATCCTATGCCAAGGTAGCACATATGTGTGCATGCCACTGAATGCCCTCTGAGGGAGAAGTAGACTTCTACCTCCTCCCTTGATGCTGACCTTCACCATGTGACTTGCTCCACCCAATGGAATATAAATATGCTTGCCTGATCTGGCCTGACTCCTCATGTACTCTTCTACTCTCCTCCCTAAGAAGAGCTTGCCTGGGTAACCACTGCTTCTTCAGCCTGGACCCCAAACCACAGGAACAAACTTGAATTTGACCTACAGTCTGGAGAACAGCTGTAATGGCCAACCCCTTGTTTTTCTGCAAACAAAAAAAGCAAATGTTTACTGTTGCAAACCACTGAGATTTGGGAATGGTTTGTTGTGCAAATAATTGAAGCAAAAGTTGACTTACAAGAAGAATTCTCTGGGAAAAGAAAACATATTAAACATCCTTGTTCTTTAAAAAATTCTGTGTATCCCGCCAGTAGGGCTCTGCCATTTTTTAGACACTTCAATCCATAAAATTACCTAGGTCATCCAAAAGAATTGTATTGTGCTCCTTCCAGTTTTATACTCTGCCTCCCCCAACATCCCCACTCAACTTAAAAATATCCACGTATTATGGAGAACAAGTCAGCATTCAACCTCTGCCCTCTAGGTCATCCGTTCATAGTCAAGTTCACCAAAGAGTTTAGCAAGAAAGGGACCTCCCCTGTAACAGAAGCATCCTTACAGAAGGACAGCAATGTTTTTCCTCTGGAGTCTTCCCCCCTATTAGATGCTTATACATGGAAGAGATCAGCAGGGTTGCATGAGGGCTAAAACCAGGCAAGAGCTTTCAGGATTCCAGGCATGAAGTCAATTTCCACTCTTCTCTCCTGCTTCCCCAGTCTCCACCTTTCCTACACTTTCTGATCTTCTCTCTTCTTTGCCAAGCCAATATCTTCTCCTATGGTTTTGGGAGACAATATGTGTTACCAATTAGCAAGGAAAGTTCTCTCTTGTTTCCCCTTAAAGTTCAAATTCCATTAAGTAATGAGAACTCGGTCATCAATAATTAAGACTATCCCTGGGAAACACTCCCACCGAAGAAGCTAACAGCAGTGCTTTCTGAATAATAAAGCAGAAAAAGATTTTCCAAACCACAATGATTTTCCTTTTTATATTTTCACAATCCTCCAAGGAGGAACAGGCAGCCATTTTAACAAGATCCAGCAGTAATTCTGGTGCCCCCAGGTAGCATGATTATCACAAAATACTCCAGTAGTTTGGCCCAGGGTAGACCAAGTATAAATAACACATCACTTTTGAAATAAATGGCATAATGGCCTTTGAAATTTAAAAGCCACTTGGTTTTGATTCTAAAATTAGAAGATTGAGTGTGACCTTAATTTTCTCATCAGGGGGCAGCTCTGGTTCAGTCTCAAATCACCCACTGGCTTCACCAAACAAGGAAGAGGACAGCAGGGAGAAGAAATAAGTTGCACACTTCCATTATGCACAAAAATATTCCAGGAACAAGGCAGGGAAGGAGCCTCTTCCTTCTTCTGATAGGAAGAAGAAACCTGAGTCTACTTGTCAGATTTCCACATAGCACTTTACTCCTAAAATCATAGGATTTTTCAAATATAGAAATTACAGTGCAGACTATCACCTGAAGTATAAACACCAAGCTACAAAGAAAGGCTGCGGATTCAAGTATGAAAGATGCATTAAGAACTATGAGATGCTTCTGAATCCTTATGCCGGCTAACACAAAAATGGCAACTAACTATGGATAAAGTTGGTGGAGGGGCTGGAGGAGAGAAACTAAGCACGGTTTCTTTCAGAAACGTGGAAGAATGAGATTTCTTGGAATATATTTTCCTACAGGGTAGTGGGAAATGACTCTTACCCTGTTAGTTTCAATGTATGTGAGTGAACTGGACAAGTCAGCTGAATCCTAACGCAGATCCATGGGTCTAAATGATTCAATGATCTTTTTGGATTTCAAAAGACATAGAAAAGTAAGGAATATAGACTAGATCCAGCTGTTCCCTTGGTCTTCCAATCTAGAAAATTAAAAAAGGTAGAAAGAGACTGTCATCATAGCTTCTTTCCAGAGCTGTTAAAATTGAAGAAAGAGAGAGAACATCTCCATTAGGATTTCAATAATTGGACCCAGAGTTTGGGAAACTGTCATGTTGGGTGAATAAGACCTCTGAGGATTTAAATAATTGGAGAGGGTGGCAAGAAGACAAGAAAAAGTTTTAGAGTCGTTTACACAACTATCAAGTAAAGACAGCAATATCGTATATCAAAGGTAAAATCAGCTACATTGCCTATTCTTCCATCTCTCTTTCCTTCCCCTGTCTGGCCCTCCCATGCTTCAGGAATGAATTCATAGTCTCAGTACCTTCTCTCTGTCTCTGTCTCTGTCTCTGTCTCTCTCTCTCTCTCTTCTCTCTCTCTTCTCTCTCTCTGTCTCTCTGTCTCTCTCTCTGTCTCTCTCTGTCTCTCTGTCTCTGTCTCAGTACCTTCTCTCTGTCTCTCTGTCTCTGTCTCTCTCTCTGTCTCTGTCTCTCTCTCTGTCTCTGTCTCTCTGTCTCTCTCTCTCTCTGTCTCTCTGTCTCTGTCTCTCTGTCTCTGTCTCTCTCTCTGTCTCTGTCTCTCTGTCTCTCTCTCTGTCTCTCTGTCTCTGTCTCTCTCTCTCTGTGTCTCTCTGTCTCTGTCTCTGTCTCTGTCTCTCTCTCTGTCTCTGTCTCTCTCTCTGTCTCTGTCTCTCTCTCTGTCTCTCTCTCTCTCTCTCTCTCTCTCTCTCTCTCATACATTCTCTTCCCCTCCTATGGATCAAGACTCTATTTAGCTTGCTGTATGTTGTCTAATATTCATTCATTCAACAAGCATGCACTGGGAAACTGTTCTAGATACATGAAATAAAGAGAAATAAAACAAGGGCCCTCCCCCTTCCTCTAAAGGAAAGACATCCAAACAAATTTACTGAAGCAATACCCATAATTTAATGGTGGGGGACTTAAAGGAAGAGCTGAAGTTAGCCAGGCACAGAGGGTGAATGCAGAGCCACTGAGGTAACCAACAGTATGTAGAAGAGTTAGGACTTGAATGACCCTATAGAAGATTTTCTTACTGTCACTTTTCAATAAATTTTGCCCCAAAGAAAAAGTAATAAAAAGAAAATCAATAAGTACGCATTGCACCTTTAGGAACTTATATTGTAATTGATTCACTAAATCACCATTTAACCAACCTCACTTACTGCTTTAATGAGCAATTAATTCTTCTACTTATGGAAACCGGTCTATGCACAGACAGGCAGGAGCCCTGTTCTCAAAGCATCTGTGAGAATACTGAAAATACAAAATGATCTTTAAATGTCCAGGAAAAGCTAACCAGGGAGAAAAGTTTAACTATGGTGCCTTAAACAGATAAAGTGAGTTTCCCAGTTCACAAATATCAAAATATCGTTGCCACCAATTAATATTCAACTGTGTCAACAGACTTCTCTTTAGCAAAAGGGAATAAGTAAACAGAGTAGCCCCATGAATCATTCACTCCTTAGATTCTCCTTATTTCAGGCAATGGTCTCTAATTTCAAGCTTTTAGAATCATCTTTAATTCCTGTCTCCCTCTGTGTATGAACTTGGTAAGTGCCAACGCTTAGATTACCATATGGGATTCTTGTGGAAAGAAACAGAGATTGAATCTGCCTGATTGAGGTAACGATCATTTTTTTTTCTTTTTGTATGATGGAGGTTCAGATACAGACACTGTAGACAAACTTCTCCTTTCTCACCTTGCTTCTCTACTGCCCTGCTTCTATGATAGAGGCTAGATAATCCAAATAGCCATTAAATACAGTGCTCCTTCCCCACATTTCAGTGCAACCACTTGATCATATGACTCAGTTCAGGCTAATAAAATGCAAAGCCTAAGCCTGCTGAGGCTTTCAGGAAGCCTCATCCTCGTCTGATTAAAAGGAAAGATAGAAGTGATGCTAACACATCCCCCTTCCTCCTATCTTGACCGAGACAGCAGCCTCAGGGGCAGGCCAAGAGGCTGTCAGGGAGCCTGGACACTGTCAGCCTATTGAACAAATGTCAGTAGCTACTTCACTCCAGACTACTCATTTTATGGGAGAATAAAACCCCAATGGCTTAAGCCACTACTAGTTCTGTTTTCTGTTATTGCAGCTGAACAAATGCCCAGATGACACATTTCCTGACTCACTGGGAGGGCTCAAGTCTAAACAGCCAGCACCAATGCACAAAGCACACCACACAGTTACTCAAGTACAAGCCACCAATCTCCTAGATGTTGCTGTTATATTACTACTATGTCTGCACCAGAAGCAAAATCTAACTGCAACCAACAACAATACCATCACATCTGGGTCAGACTCATAATCTTGTAGCACTATCCACCATTTCTGCTCCTGTGACTAGTTTCAAAGTCTATGATGGTTGCATGTAGTTGGTGGCACCTAAGTCCTATGCACATTTTACCTTCAGGTGAAGTTTAAAAGGTGAGTATCTGGTATTTTGAACTGCTGTGGGTTTCTAAAGTGCAGAACGCCTCCATGCATAGGAGAGGGTTGTATTTTAGCCAAAAAGATTGAGCAGCCTCCTCCCTAAAGCATATCCAGCTACCAAGAACCAATCACAAGAGGCACTAAGCACTACCCTCTCCCTCCTCACCTCTGCTGTCTTCATTCAGCTCTCATCATCTTTCACTTCACTTGGAATTTATCCCTGAACTAATCTCCAATCTGTCTATCATCACACACACACACACACACACACACACACACAGAGCTGCAACAAGACTGATCTTCCTCAAACACAAATAAAATAGTGTTGATCCTCAGATTTAAAAAAAAGTTAACAGTTTCCCATTACCTAAAAAATAAAGTCCCATCCCTGGTTTAGGGTTCTCTAGGACCTGATCCCTCTCTGCAGGTCAAGTCCCATTTCTCATTGCCTGAACCTTTCAAAATATGCTTACCTTAGTAGAGAAGGTACCTGTCACAGTCTCATAGATTTTCTTGATAAAGATACCGAATTTCAACTCACGTGTAATATATTACATATCAGAAAGGGAGAATCCCTTCTCAAACTTCAACTGTGAAAACATTGGGCCCAGTTTTCAAAATGGTCATTTGAATTCATATTTTAATATAGCACTTAGAAGGGCAATTTTTGAAGGTGTAGCTATTTCTTTTGGCTGCACGACTGTTGTCAAAATCATTCAGGAAAAACATGCTGGTCCTAATAATGAGTTCCTACATGACACTCTTGGATCCCTCTCGTTTATTATCCATTCCCGAGACCTAGTGATAAGCCCAAAGACATCTGCTTCATTTCATTGCTGTTTGAACAAGTCTTCCTCAGCTCAGCAACTGTTCTCTACAGTGTTGGTTCATGAGGGCAGAGATCTATGAGGAAACTTTCTCCAAAGATCAGGAGGCAGCAGTCAACCTAAACCAACGGGTCCTCTGGGAAGCACCAGGAGTAGAAAGCTAAGCACTTGAACTAGAGGCCATGAGAAAATAATGCAAAGGTTAAACCTCTTGAATCAAAGACTTTGGTCTCCCATCATCCCAGGCAGCTTGTTTTGATGATGCTGTAGAGAAATACCAAACCCAGGGTTATTTCTCTCCTTTTTTTTTGTTTTTTTGTTTTTTTGTTTTGCACTATATTGAAACCTGTAACTGCCTTGTAAGATAAAGCCAATACAACAGCTATTTATTGAACATTGTGCTGCATGCTATAAAATGTGAGTCTGTCTCTGTCCTAAAGAATAAGACTCATAGTAATGGTTATCATCATTATTATTATGTAGCAATTAACATATATTATTGGACAAGTTAAAGCATTTAATTTCTACAATAATGTCAGGAAATATATTATCTTACCATTTGCAGAGAGAGAAAGTGAGGCTAAGTTTAATAACTTGCCCAATGTCTTAAATACAGTAAATGATAGCACTTAAAATCTCCTTTAAGTTCTCGCTTTGGTGGCACATATACTAAAATCTCCTTTAAGTGAAAAATCAAAAGATGCTAAAATATTTTCAATTAAGTAAAATCTTCAAGCGAATAAATGAATGAGTGAAGATCTTAAAGAACAAAACGATGTGGGAAGAGAAGGAAGATGTTACTTCAATCTGGGGTAATAAGGAGGATATTAGTCAAAACAATATTTAATTTATGCGAACGGGAAGTCAGGAAACATGTATGCCATTACACTCAAGAAGGCACATTATACCCACACTGGAGGTGACGATTCTAAACAGAACTCTCCTCCAGAGACAAAAAGCATTACATAAAAAGATGATTATTATTGAAAACTGACTATTATAGTAAGTTATGTCAGGCTGAATTGAGAAATCCATTCATTCATTCACCAAATAGGTATCCAATTCCTATTATATGCCAAAGTCTGTGCTAGACAGTGGGGACAGAAAGAAGAAAAATATATATCACCTACAAAGAGTTAAAGAACCTACATTCATATATATTCTGCTACCTGTATACAACTATGGCTTTTTACATTCATGGGTAATTTTGAAACTTAATCAGGTTGCTAAACTCACAGAATATTACAGAAAAAAAGAGAGGGAAGAAGTATCATAGAGAAATAAAGGGCAAATGCCTGGCAGGCATCTTTGAGAGAAATCTCCACATCCCTCCCAAAAGCAACTTGAGAAATGTGACCAGCAGCAGAAAACCAGAGAATACTCCTCTTGCTAAGACCATGGGTCAGTTTCACCCTAGACTTAACTCATTAGTTGCCTCCACCATTGTTCTTTTCTTCCTCAAATTAGAAAGCTCTAGGAACCAGACAAAATGGATCACTTCCATGGAACAATTTCTGGAAAGTTTAGATGTTCTCAGCATGTCTATAAAAGCAGTTGCTGAATTTCTAATTAACATCTCTGAATTTGCCTGTTGTAATTACAAGTCCTCCCAAGTCTTAAAAGACGAGGCCTCTGTGAACCATGTATGGGGCCATCTTTCATATTATATTCCTAATTATGCATCTACCAAAGGTTGATAAAAGTGTTCTGTTTCTCTATAAAATGCTATATTGGTCTTTCATAATGGGGAAAGACTCAAGGCAAAAATTAGTGTCTACAATGAAAAGCTGCTTGGTGTTAAAAGCTATTCTTTTTAATTGTGGATTGTTTTGTGTGTGTATATACAACTGATTTTCTTTGCATTTTCTTACTGTCCCTGTGTGAAGCATTTCTGGAGATAATTATTGGTTAAGGTCAGAGGTCCTCAACTTTTCCAGCTGCTATGTATTTGCCAGAAGCAGTTCTTGTATGCAATTGCGATTGTTATTATTGCTTATTTTTTAGGTCTGTTTCCTTTGAAAAATCTCTCTGTCTCTCTCTCTCAATCTCTCTCCCCCCCTCAGGAAAGTGGAGTCCATTAGGAAACAACTGAAACCTGATGCACAACCTCCTTGAAGGATGGAGGTAGCCTGGAGACATCAACTTACATAGTGACTTGTCACTCTGAAACAAAGCCTTAACCCTCAGTGGGATATTTAACTCTAAAATGGGATTTGGACCATTTTTAGAAATAAATACTAGGAAGTTCAGGAGCTTGAAGAGACCACATAATAACTTTCAGCCCTTGGGTAGTTTCCTGCTCTCACATCCTCATACATTCTCAAAGTGTAGGGCTGAGCCACTGAGCACTGTTACAAGTACAGAGTATGCTACCAGTCACAGAGTCTTATCTGCCCTACTCCAAAGGGCAGCTTCTCATTGATGTCCACTTTGGAGGTTGCTCTAATGTCTTATGCTCTAGGTCCCAAAAGAAGTGGACATTGATGGCTTTAGTGACATTTGGAGCAAAGTGCCTGGTACACTGGAGATGCACAGTAATCATCTAATATAGGGGTGAGTATTTCCAGTCTTTCAGGCATGTGGCCGTGGTTGTAACTACTCGACTACTCTGCTAATATACGCTGTAGTCCCAAGGCGGTCACGGACAATATAGAGATAAATGGGGATGGCCCAATTTGGCCCCCAGGCCAGACTTTGTCCCATCACCTATTAAATGAATAAATCATCTGAAAAGTCATCTTTCTACATAATATCCCAGCTACATTAAGCTCTCTTTTTTAAACTCACAGAGGTTTTTTAGTTTTGCTTTAATTCATTTAATTAAAAATTTCCATAAGGCATGTTTATATACTGGCCCACCTTTTTTTCAAAGCATATTCAAAACATAACTTTTTCCCCATCTGACTCAAAGTCATTATTAAAGCAATTATTTTACAGTGCCAAAATTTACTTATGTCCTCTGAGAATTTGGGGATGTGCTGGGCTCTTTAACATAGCGTCTGAGAGCTCCAAACCTCTATGGTTGTTAGTAGGGGCCCAGCAATTCAGGCACCTCCAGCTTAACACATCTCCCTAATCACCTTGGTAGGATGAAAAAGTGCTATTATCACACCAGTGTTACCAAAAAAGTGCTTAGCTCCTACCCATCCTATATTCCAATCTGTTGGCCAGAGCAAATCACATGACATATTTTCCATGGAGTCAGAGAAATTTAATCTCTTCATGTGCCCAGAAGAAAAGAATCAAATATAGATCAGCACAAATGTTACAGATGGTCCCCAACTTAATGATGGTTCAACTCACAATTTCTCCACTTCACAAATGATACCAAAGACACCAGTTTAAATCTGATATTCAGTAGAAATCATACTGTGAATTTTGAATTTTGATCTTTTTCTGGGCTAGTGGTATGTCATATGCTTTACAAACTTTCTAAACAAAGGGTAGCAGCAGCAAGTCACAGTTCCCTGTCAGTACCATATAATCAAGAAGGTAAATGTCCAGCATTCTGCAGTATACGGTGTCACTAAGTAATGGCATTCAGAAGGCTAGTTGTATTAAATGCATTTTTCAATTTAACAATAATTTCCATTTATAATTAATTTATCAGGACATGACTCCACTGGGTACAATCACAATTCATCTTTATAGACACCATTAATTTAGTTCACTTTTGTAACCTAGAAAACACTAAATCCAATTCTAGGGAGACAACCCAGAGTTGTCCCAGATACTCATAGTATGGACAATGGACCCAGAATATTCAAATGTTTCTTCATTGGTAGTGATGGAGAGATGAACACTGGTTTTTTTCATCGAGGCCTGACCTCAGGTTCCTTTTTAGGCCAGAGACCTAAGAATGAAGGAGGTTAAGTGAATGAATCATGCTTCCTCTCTCTACCACCACCTCAACACAGACATACATTCAGCATATGATGTAGAAGAAGGACCAGATAACCTCAATCACCCCGATTCCAAAAGGGGAAGAGTAAACAACCCAGATTTGAAGCAAGGAGAAAGAGCCTCCACCTCTTGGTGGAAGAATCTATAATGTTATCTAGGACACGTATGGATGAAACAGAAAATTTGGAGCCACTGATTCAATCTACCATGCTGAGTGTATTCGTTTTCTATTGCTCCTGTAACGAATTCTATAAATCAGTGGTTTAAGACAATATGAATTAATCATCTTGCATTTCAGCAGTTAAAAAATCTGCCACAGGTCTCACTGAGCTACCATCAAGATGTAAGCAGGCTGCTTCTTTTCTAGAGGCTGTAGGGAGCACCCATTTCCTCACCTTTTCCACCTTTTAAAGACTACCTACATTCCTGTTCTCCCTTCTGCCACTGTCAAAGCATCTATCTGAACATTCTTCCATTGTCATATCACATCTGACCATAGGCAGGAAGTTCTCCACTTTATGTACTTAGGATAAAATTGGGCCCACAGAGATAAGTGAAGATAATCCCCCTATCTCAAGGTCCCTAACTTTACTCACATCTGCCGTTTTTTTTTTTTTTTTTTTTTTTTTTTTTTTTTTTTTCCACCAATCAGGGTAACATATGCAGAGACAGCAGGGAATATGGCATGGACATTGATGGAAGGTCATTTTTCCATCAACCACACTCAGAAACTCGAACGATGGGAGTTCCATCACATTATGATGCTATCATGTCAACATAAGGCTTTGGAAGTCATCAAATCAAAAGGGAGCTCTATTAGTCAGCTTGTGCTTCAATACAAAATACCAAAACTGGGTAGCTTAAACAATGGAAATTGATTTTCTCCAGTTCTGGAAGCTAGATATCTGAAATCAGGATGCCAGCATGGTCAAGTTCTGATGAGAGTTCTACCCTGGTTTTCTAATAGCCAACTTCTTGCTCTATCCTCATCTGGCAGAGAGAGAGAAAGAGAGAAAGAGAGAGAGAGAGAGAGAGAGAATCCTCTCATAAGGCCACAGTACAATTCGATGAGCTTCCCACCCTTATAACATCATTTACCCTTAATTACCTCTTAAAGACTATGTCTCCAATATAGTCACACTGAGAGTTAGAGCTTCAAAGTATGAAGGAGGACATACAATTTCATCTATAGTAGAAGTGTTCACCTAAATGTGACCCATGTTCACATTTCTTTTAGGCAAAGCAAATCACATAGCCATGCTTAAATTGAAAGAGGGATGGAAACATATTTCACATTCATGGAAGAAGAGAAGAACTGGAAATATTGATAAACATCAGTAATGTCTACACAGAAGCACTGGTGAATTTTAAATAGGATTGTGACATAATTGGGTAAGTGTCATAGATCCTTCTTGCTTCACTGTCAAAAGTAGACTAGAGAGGATCCTTAACATTAAGAAGACTGTCTTGGAGCCCATGATACAGTCTAGGAGGAAAAACAGGTCAAAGCAGGGGTATGAATGTAGAAAAGGAAGGAAATACCCAGTGCATAGGAACTTCTATAGAGCATTTTGCCATGACTTTCTCCTGCAGAATGAATATCCCCAGTAATACAAATAATATGTGATGATACAAAATTATCAGAAATGTGCTTTCAGTTACAAATGAGTTTCAGATAATCATAGCTTGATTCTTTGAGTTGCAAAAAAATGTTTATTTTAACGAGGAATAAAATCTTTGTTACAGAGTATACTGAAATGATTTTGATTGCTGTTAAGCTGACATTGTAGATTCCAGTTTGTATGTAATGATCTTTAAATAAAAAGGCTCCCCGTGGTCTTCCAGGCGAACTGATGTGATTTCCCTACACTTTTCTACTGTTTCCTTATTTTTCATATTCTAACTCCACCAAAAATAGATGGTCAAGGGAGAAAAATCATCATTGATACAAGGAAGTTCAGTAAAGTGAATCCCTGAGAATTGCAACCTCAAGATGCAACCAATGAAATTATTAAGCATGTCTTCAAAATCAAATTGAATCTTTCTTTTGTTTCTTTTTGATACTGGGGATTGAACCCAGGACCTTGTGCTTGCAAGACAAGTGCTCCACCAATGAGCAATATCCTCAGTCCTCAAATTGAATCTTTCTGATACATTAAAGAAAATGGAAGCCAAAACACATCCAAAGGAAAAGATATTTTAGTGAGTGAAAGTTATTTGGAAGTTAGAAAAAAGAAAAGTCAAAGAATTGGAATGTCAGTCTATCACCAGCTCTGTCTGGGATCAAAAAGTATGCTCTGTTCAACAGATATTAATGTTCTGGTCCACTTGGTAATATAGTCATCTCCATAAATTAATATTTGTTTTGTGGTTTATACATATCATGTGAGTTTTGTAAGAGTCAGTTCTAAGAGGTTGATTCACTCTTATTAGGGTGAAATTCTGCTTCCAGTCTATGTAGGCATCTTATTCTGAATTCTCCCTTAAGCAAAGTCTGTTGAAAGAACATAGTATAAGTAGTTTTATTTATTTGTTTGTTTGTTCAGAGATAATCCCAGAAAACAGAAATTAGAGAATGGGGAGACAGAATGAAGTAGAAGATAATGTAAGGCTACATTATTGAGATCACTGCTCTTAAAACCAGAGTCCTTCTGAGAACTGGACAGAAAGTCTCTTAGAATTTCCTGCCTGAAGTATGAGAGGCTGGAGGCTGTCCTCTGAATCTTAACCCTCACTATTTGGTGCAGTTCTTAAGATATTAATCTCACACACACACTTTCCAGCTGAGCATGGTGTGTGAGCTCCTGGTGCCTTGGAGAAGTCCCTGGGTCAGAAAGTGGAAACACTTGCCACATACTCTTGAATCAGAACACTACTAGCACAAAGGAAGTTCAGCTCACACAGAACTATCCACTGCAAGGACAGCTGAAAGCAACAGGGCCTATTCGGGTTGTGACATGGGGCACAGGGGCAGGAAGCAAACCTTGAACTTCAGCCAGCACAGCACAGTCTTCATAGCCAGCTATTTATTTTCTATCTCATTCCATATTAACTAAGGTCTTCAAAATCCTTTGCCCCCAATAACAACTTTGATGCATAACCATGAAGTCTTTTTGTCCCAGTTCTCAAAGTATTTCATTTAATCTTGAATTTAAAAGTTTTCTTTTCTGTAGTAAAAATTGGCACTACACTTACCGAGTTGTCAAGCTGACATTAAGCTACTTTTGTGCTTTACAAAAGCTAGTCTGCCAAAGAAGCCAAGTACCACCAAACAAGCCAAGCCATGGATCTAATTTAGTAAAAAACAATTCTTCAAACCACTCTCTCTTTGGATAGGAAAAAAGTACTTACAAGTGAGGGGCATGAAAGTAAAACATGAAATTCAACACAGACCATCAAGGAAGCGCTGGGGACCTGAGAGCCTGCAAGAGACAAAAGTTGGTCATCTGCTAGAGGCCAACACATTTATGGGACATTACAGAGGACATGGTTACAGAGTGTGGACAGCTGGGCTCTGCTCCCTATCTCAGTCCCTCTAGTGAACTTCTATGCTCAGTTATTCCCAAGGACTTATAGATAAAATAAATCAGAGTTTATATCCTACCCACCACCTGCTCCTTATGTGACCTTGAGCAACTTATCTAACTTCTCTGAACCTCAGAATCCTCATCAGCAAAAGACAGAATAATTTCTAATCTTCAAGACCCTTGTAAAAATTAAAAGAATAGAGTGTGCAAAGCACCTTTGACAGTACCAGATTGTAAGTGCTTAATAAATAGTAGGGAAGGCTGTTTGGACATTGAAAATGATGAACTATAAGACAACCAGGAAATGCCTAGCCAAGTTTGGGTCACCACTTCATAAACATGTTTCCCTTTCAGTTATGTTTCACACAAGCTAAGAACTTTACCAAAGTTGTACATCAAAAGGCAGGGCTCCTTATTCTAAAATAAGACATAGAAGATGAGTAGCTTGAGAGGTGTTCTTCTCTGGAAAATTTGCAATCAGACAAAGTGGTTCCCTGGTAAGGCCATGCTTAAGACCAAAGATGAAATGCTGGAGCTCACACCATCTGTTCTGTCCTTCTAAGCCTGCCACACATCAGTACTCACTTCCTGCCCTATGGAACCAATATCCTTCTGTGGTTGCCTTCCCTCCTCCTTTGCATTTGATCTGCCTCACCTCACCCCTCTCCCTGGTCCCATATTCCTCAAGCCTACTCCAACTCCAGCTCCATTTCAGACACCTTTGAATATGGCAGTTCTCTAGACTCCACTTCAGACTTCTTTAGACTTTTCATACAGGTAATGTTCATTCACTCATTCATTTGACAAGTATTTATGGAGACTCATGTATCCCATAATGTTCTGGGTATTGGGATACAGTGAAAACAAAATCATCAAGTCCCTACCTCAGGGATATTCTAAGCTAGTGTGCAGAAAAACAAATCAATACATAATGTCAGAGGCCCCATGTCTTCTCAGTTGTGAAACTGAATTCCTACTTTCATTCTGCAGAACATAGAGCAAAAGAATTTCCTCTGAGCTCCAGGAAGCAGACCCATCTTTATGCTATTTTTGTCATTTACATGATGGACTACTTTTAAGAAGTTCTTTTTTACATAAAGGTCAAAGTTCAAACATATCAAAATTCTACCCACTGTGGAGAATATTAAAGGAAGGGGGTATGGAATTCTATTTCCAAGGCCTGTTACAAGTGTGACAACTGCTTCATTTTCCCTAAAAAAGAATTACTGGCAATTACAACATTCCATTCAAGATTCCACAGATGGCTGCTAATACCCTGAAATGATGTCCACTGGGATATTTTATCCTTGACCCTGAAAGGTTTTCTATCTTTCTCCTCACTTAGAAGGAAAAAATTGAGATACATAAAGACTTGCTGTGACAAATAAGAGGTTCAACATATGATACAATGGTTCACAGTGTCCCCCGTAACACACAGTGCAATCTGAGATTTCCTCTACAGGTTCTGCCCATACCTTTTAAGCTCTGCTATATGTCCCTGTTGCTTTCACTGCCAAGGTTCTGCACCAATAAAGCCCAGACTATCCACTATTCTTCTAAAATCTAGCTGTTAACCAACTTGACGGGCTATTCCCTGCTGGCTCTCCCCAGGAAAAGGAGTAACTACCTCCCAGACTGGCAACCATTGTCAATGATAGCCTCCAAACTCAACAGGTGCTAAAAAACTGTGTTTAAAAAAAAATTTGGCATGGATCAGCTGCAGAAGAGTATGAGTCCAGCAGAGGATGTCTGACCTCTATTCCATTCTCTGCTGGCATCCTTCCATTCTGGAAGGATGGACAGCCCATACCCATGAGCAGCCACATTGTAAGGAACAAAAGAGGAACTAGCCAAGAGAATCACATCGACCATACAACCATACCTAGTCCTCTTATAGCAGATTATATAAATCTGTTTCTGTAAGACAGACAGGTTAGAATCATACCATTAAATCTATGCAACCATAAAGTGAAATCAGCCTCCATAGACTTAGAGGAAGCCAGACATGGAACTTGGACTTCATTCCTTGGCAGCCCACCAGTTCTTAGACCATAAATCTGGATCATAAACTCTTCATTCACTTTCTACATCCAATTAGTGCCCAAGTCTAATTAATTCAACTTTTCAACACCTTTCATATCTTCCCTTTCCTCCCCATCCCCACTTAATCTCAGGGCCATTTTGCCTTCCACCTGAACCATTGCCACAGTCTCTTTACTGAGCCTCTCTTACCACAGGCAAGTTCTCAATCCCTGACTCTTCAAACTTTCTTCCACATTATCACCAGAGTAAACTTTTTCTAAAATTCAAATGTTCTTACTGTTTCTCTTAAACGAGTTTGATCACAATTCATTCCTTACAAAATAAATACTGAATTTAGTCTGTCAAACAAGTCCCTTCTCACCACTGATCACTTCGATAACCCTCCTGGAAGAACATACACATGAACTACTTACAATTTTAAAGACACTCTTGTATATCTACTCCTCCAACCTGAACTGGCCATCCTCACAAATTCCTTCTCTAATCTGCAGAAAAGAAGAGCTGACTCATCATTTGCTACTGGACAATCTTTAGAGCAAGAGCATTATATAATTTTCCGTTAGCCTCAATACTTTGCTTGGCATGTAGCAACCACAGAGTACAAGCAGGGTTTGTTGAAAGAATTAATGATTAAGTGAAAAAAAAACAAATCAAATGTCTTGTAGCACTAGAAATATGTGTTAGCTAAAATATCTTTATTCTCATTACTACTGTCACTTATTATTTAAGCAATGACTATAATTGAGTCATTACCATAGCTACATGGTCTCATCACTACAGGTCCACATCAGACACTGGCTCATCCTGCACATTGTGGCCATGCTACAAATCTCCCAAAGGGACTTCTCTGATAATGACATTCAACTATTCAAAATCCCTCTAGCTCTTCACTGCAAACTCCCTCCATGACATCCAACAGAATCCATGTTCTGATCCCAACCCACTTGTTCAAACTTATTTCCCTCCACTCATCTTTGAGTCCCCTACTGAACAAGTCAACAAAGTCCAAATAATTTCCTAATAAGCATACTTTAATCATACTATGTCTTCTGCTTATAATTTCTTACCAACTGAATTTTTAAAATTTTTTTTAGTTGTCGATGGTCATCTATTTTTATTTATTTATATATGGTGCTGAGGATTGAACCCAGTGCCTCACACATGCTAGGCAAGTACGCTACCACTGAATTATAGCCCCAGGCCCTTACCAACTGAATCTTAATTATCTCCCTAGGTCTACCTCAAAAACCACTCCTTTCTAAAACGTTTTATATCACCTCTATCTAAATTGTTTCCCTCTTCTGAATTCCATAAAATCCTTTTCTGTATCCTCTTCATAGCACATTCAACTTGTATCTTTATTATGGTTATCAATAAATATGTTTCAGCTCAAATACAAGATTGTAAAGTCCCTGAAGGTTGAAACTCATCCTTATCCATTGTACCATCAACAGCAAAATCTGACAAATTCCTTTCATACTAGATTCTCAGTAAAAATTTGATTAACTATTCAATTATCCAATACACTTAGAACATCAGTCATTCTAGATAATCATATTTCTTGCTCCTATATATCAGTGTTCAAAGTACTTTCCCCTCCATTTCCCCATTTCCACTTTTCCACCACCTTATGAAATAAGTAAGGAGAATTTGAGTCCAAATACCCTAGTTTTACATTCCATGACTTTTTCCCATTCTTCGTACTTTGTATAAAAGTTTGGCCCTCCCCATATATGTTGATCCTCATTTGTGTGACTTTAGAAAAGCTGCACTTTTCCACTCCATTCTTATTTCCCTCTTGCCAAACTTTCTCTAGGGCTTGGTGTGCTTCGAAGCAGAATACAGCAACAGCCTCAGAAGTCTACCTGACTGTCCCCCCAGTAATCCCCTGCCTGAGTTCATCAGTCTGATGATTCAGGATTATATCTTACCTAGTATTTAAAAAAAAAAAAAACTCTTTATTGGGACCAGTGAGTTATAAAATGATTCCATAATGCAGGTTGTGGGAGTAGCTAAGCTCTGGAGGGTAAGGAGGAACATGTATCCAAACGCAAAACTTGAAGATGGAGGCCATGGTCAGACTTGGGCAGAGAGGAATTAAGCTGAATTCCCAATTCACAGGTTCTGGAATAAGACTTTCAGGTTCAAATTTTGGCTCTACCACCTTCTAGCTGCATAACCCTGAACAATGTATGTCTGTGTGCCTCAGGTTCCTCATTTATGAAAGACTAATGGCAATAATCGTTTCCCCCTCATAGGATCACTGTGAGGTTAAACAAACTCATCAGTGCAGATTCCATCACAGAACCTGGAGTACAAGTAGCACTCAAGAAACTTGAGCAAAAGGAACAGGATGTTGAATGAGGCGATGCCTTCAAAATTGGCAACAAAAGCCCAAAGCTGTGGACAAAGAAGCTCCACAAACCCAACATTCTCAGCAGAGGCAAGGAACCTCCCTCTGAGATTACTAAACCTACACTGCCCTTCCACTTTCCTCTGCCACCCACCACTACACATCTGTCTTTTTCCAGGGCACAGAGGATAGCCCTGGAGGAGACATATTGGGAGCAGGCAGAGCAACCATGGTCATGCTCTTGTTGGGGTATACAGAATCTGCAATTAGAAGTTACAACCCCATTATCAAGTAAAGAAATTTGGAGTTGGAGGTATTTCAGGAGAATCCTCAGAAAGATGAGTGCCTGCCAGGCAGGGGCACAGGCATCTCGCTGCCTGGGTGAAGCTTTCAGAGCTACAAATCTAGCCTCCTACAACTATCACAGAGTTTGGGAGTGGAGGGGACTTGACCTACATCCCCGATGATAGGTGACATTCTTGGGCATGATGATTAGCACCCACCTAAATGTGCAAAACTTGCCAGGGAGGCCCATTTCATCAGGATGAAGAAACTGTGGAATAGGGTGCCTAAGAGTTTTGAAAAGCCTCTCACCCTGCAGCAAAGATCTTAGCAGCTCCTTCAGGTAAAAGAACCACAGAGGAAAGGCAGGAGCCCCAGAGCCACCACTGTGGCCACCAAGATTGGAACTGCTCCCCCTGGAAAGGAAATTGGGACTGGAGCCAGTCTAAGGTGTCTAGGAGGGCATGCCTGTTCTCTCTAGAGGAAGCTTTGTGATGGAAAGGACTGGTGGAAACTAGCTGATCACTACATTCACTAGCCATGAAAGTCAGAAGGAGGCAGAACCATAATGAACTTCAAGATAACCAGGTTCACTTCCCCATCAAGACATGCACTTGGTTAACATGAGATGAACCTGTTTCTACCATCTCCCTCCAGGCCCCCAAAGTTTTCCTCCAACCAAGCTAAACTTTAATTCCACAAGAGAGAAAGAAGAGGGGGCATCTTTAAGAACATCCTTCCCATTCTCCCTCATCCTACCAGAGAGCTAGGGTGAGAAAAGTGAAGAACAGACTGAAGAGTCTTAGACCTCAAGCAATGGATCAAACCTGTACCAGGTGGGGGCAGGGAGTGTGCAGAGGAGAAGACATAAATCATATTAAAGACTAAAGTTTCCCTGGAACTTGACTTTAAACATCTAAAAATAACCAGGAAATTACAGAATCTGTCCTCAGGATTTGAGAAAAAGACTTTGGTTATAGCATGGTTGAAGGTTTATAGAGAAAAAAACTGTTTCATATTTTTGTCCCAATAGAGCAATTACATTATCAGCATCAGCATCCTGAGTATTAACAACAGAGAAGCCAAATGTGCCCAAGCCTAAGGCTTCAATGAGACCAGAGAGGGAAGATGGAACCTTGAATGTATATATGCCTAGAGCTCTGTATGGGACAAATTAGGGAAGATCAAGGGCAGGAACTAACCTGGGAAATCCAAGGAAATTACCAAGAATAGTGCTTGAGGCCCCAGTGGTTCTAATTAGCCAGCAATAGTATGAGACAAAATCAGTCGACTGAGTTTAAAGGCACAGTGTTAATGCACACACCTGGAGCCACTGGAGGTCTGCTGGAGTTTTATGTTAATGACAGTAATGTGTCACTGAAAAATATTACCTCCCAGAAGCTTCCTACTTCTCTGGTCACCCCTGCCTTTCATGAGAAAAATGTTAAATCACTTCTTCCCTCCATCCCATCTCTTTGAAGAATCTGAGCTGGCCATGGAGGAGGGGAAATGAACTCTTTCATTCCTGCATCCATACCACAAGTTCAAGTCACAAGTCCGAGTAAAATTGGTAGTTACCAGAAGCCTCTTCCACCCGTAGGAAGAGGGTATTGAGTAGGATCCCTCTGCCCTTCGATTTCCATTCTATGCAAAGGCAACCATGTAACTGTCTCTAGTCAGTCCCACCTATGTAAGGCTTCCAAAGAAAGTGGAAAACATCATGAGGGGTTCAAACAGACCCACACTAGAATGCTGTTCTCATCCTCCTAGCAGATTCTCTCCAGGAGAATGACCTGCAAAGGGCGATCTCTGTGAATGTCCTCTGGTTGGTCCCACACACTGGTGCAAACTCCCAAGGCAAGATGCACTGAGGCTCCAGAGGGGTCCCCACCTGCCCGTGTGGGAGCTATTGCTGCTGCAGCTGTAAGTTCGCTGCAGGGAAATCACCAGCTTCCCAACAAGGCCTGCCCAAGGGCAGGTCTTCACTATCCTCACAGGACTCTGCAAACCAGTGTCAGTTTAGACCCCCTCGGGGTGGAGCACCATGAGAGGAGTGAGCAATAAAACACAGACTGCCACAGTCTGCCCTCAGAAAAGATGACCTTGCCATAGCAAGTGAGTTCATTTTATTTTGTTTTGTTTTGTTTAAGTAAATATATTTGGAGAAAATCTAGAGTTCCACTGAAAGTCTGCAATGCACTAGAGTGAGCTGTGATATCAGAATGTGGAATCAGCTAGAAGGCATTATTGGCATATCCATGAGGGACATCAGCCCCCAGGTGGTCATCTTGTCACCTCTGTCCCCAGAATACACTCAGAATCAGAGCAGACCCATCTTCTCAAATATTCCTATAGTTCACTGCTCTTTTTCCTACCACTTCCCCCAAACACACAGAATGTCTATATAACATCAAATGAATGTAGTTTTAAAGAAAACTTTAAAAATACGGAAAAGTGTTTTAAAGCACCCTTCCACCCAAAATCATCTCTAATGCTACTATCCAGAGGAAGAGAAAGAGAGAGAGAGAGGTGGACTATTAATATTTGGTATCTTTGCTTGCAGACTTTTATGTTATGTTAGTTGTGAATAAATACATGTGTATATAATTTAAGAGAATTAAAATAGAATTGAAAAAATCAAGCTCACATTACATATACATGGTATAAGCTCCAGAATCAGTAGCTTAGGTATAAATCCTAATTCTACCTCTTACTATTTATGTCTAAGCTGTAACAGGTGAATAATACAATGCCTATATCAGCAAACGGCTGTAAGGAATAAATTAAATCATGTAGGTATAGCTGCTTTAGCGGGACCTACCACATGTGGGGTGAGTGGATGCAAGTTGTTAGTGTTGTTGTGTTGTTATTGGTTGTGTTTTGCTTTTTTAAACCATACACAATTTTTTTCCTGGGCTGCCTTTGAGGAATGAACGCTGACTGTGCATGCCAACTAAGGCAGCAGTGTAAGATCTGGGATGCTGTCTGGACTGAGACCACTCTCAGCAATGCGCTGCCCTCGCCAGCATCTTTCTTCAGGAGGTTGATGGGACAGAATGGCCAGGGTCAGCAAATACTTGAAGGAGCAGGGGAAGGGTGCAGAGGCTTTGGCCGGCCCCACATCACAGCCGTCCTCCATTACCACAAACAGATGTTGGCAGCTCGAATCTTTAGGAATGCAATCCAATCACCTTGGCAGTCTAATCCTCTTACTGGAAACTGGACATAGAGTTCCCAGTTCCCAATTCCAGCAGTCAGGCAATGAAGGTCACCTTCCCTGTCCCCAAGCAAAGACTTCATGTGACAAATCTGCATGGATTAAAGTGATGGTTCCAACCAGTTGATTTTATACCCCCAAAGATATTTGGCAATGGATATATTTTGGGTTATCACAACCTGAAGGGGGAAGAGGCTGCTTCTGGCATATAGTAGGTAGAGTTCCAGATGCTGCTAAATATCCTACAATGCCCAGGAAAGTTCCCCCAAAACAGAAAATTATCCAACCCAAAATGTTAACAGTGGCCAGAATGAGAAGCCTTTGATTAGAGACTTCAAACACATAAGTTAAATAAAAAGCCTTAGGTTACGGAGAAAAAATAGCCAGGCTCAGTGGTGCACACCTCCAGCAGCTTGGGAGGCTGAGGCAGGAGGACTGCAAGTTCAAAGCCAACCTCAGCAATTTAGCAAGACACTGTCTCTAAATAAAAACTAAAAAGGGCTTGGGATGTGGCTCAGTGGTAAAGCACCCCCTGCGTTCACTCCCTAGTACCAAAAAAAAAAAAAAAAAAAAAAAGGAGGAGGATGTGAAGGAGGAGGGGAGAAAATAGCTGGCCCCCAGGAAATGGGAAGACTTGTGGGTCTGTAAAACAGGTCACAGAAGTGAGCAGGTAAATTGTACCCATGAGACAGAGTGGGCAGAGTGGGAAAGTGATCAGAGTATGTATATATTTTCCTAAATAAGGTCCGCTCTCTATAAATCACCCAACTTCCCAACTTCCCATCACAGACAACGCAGTGAGACTCTAAGGACTTGAGTGTTAGAAATTCTAAGACTCTACCTCAGGGGATAAAACACTTCCTCCTGCCGCCTGGATGCTCTCACCTTTCACAACGGTACTCAAAGCCAGCCCCCTCCGCCAGCCTTCCCCAGCCACCTGACCGGGCCTCCTCCCCACCCTTTGGCCAGGCTTCTTTTATTTCCTCTTATCTGAGCAAACACATCTTCATACCAACTTGGAAGGACATTTGTAATGAATTCAGAAATCTTGACTGTCCTGTCTCTGCGTCACCCCTACAGCCCAGCACAATGCTTCATACAGAATAGATGGCAGGAAAACATTTGTTGAGCCATGGCTGATAGAACAAATGAATCCACTCCAGGTATAGATTAGGCAACACATAAGCCCATGTAGAGTTTGAGTTATAAACTTATTCACTTTTATAACTTTCACTGAGTCAAAGGCACTTAACTAAAAGGACCTAGTAATGAGAACCTACCATTTTGAAAGTGCTCTAACCGTCACGAGTCTGAGATAGGTAATAGGGTTGTTTCACAGATGAGGGTTCTAAGGCTTATCAAGGTTTGGAAGCCCCCTAACCCGCTGTGCTGTTAAGAAGCAGAGAGAGACATGAAACCTAGTCCTGCCTTCAGAATGCTCTGCTCTCGTATGGTATATAAACATCTAGAAAACATAGGGGTACCTGTTCCCTGGGACCTCACAATGAGCCCAGGAGTCAGGAAATGCATAAATAAAGGTATATTCTACCAAACCAGTGTGCTTGGTAATATGGTTCCAACTGCATGAAAGTGCTGGGAGTACAGTGGACAGGACGGGGGTGAGGTACAGTCCCCAGGACCATGTGCTTGGACACCTCAGGTCACAGGCACTGGATGGAGTCACTTGGCAGGAGTTTGAATTCTAGCTCTATGAACTCGTCAAGCTGCCTGTGTGGTCGAATCTCAGGTCCATCAATGGACCTTGAGAGCTTGTGTGGAGGTTCTAGCAGGGGGGCGCAGCTACTCGTATACCCTTGACCGAAGAACGGTCCTCCTCTATCGGGGAAGGTCGTCCTCTTCCACCAAGCGCACAGCTTCGGGAGGGACACACATGGAGCGGTGAGGGAGGAAGGGGACACCCGCCTAGCCAGCCAGATCAGCCGAATCAACCCTGGCGATCAATGGGGTGACAGATGTCACAGCCAGATCGCCCTCACATCCTCAGATCCCATCAATGGAAGACACACCAGTTTACCGTAAATGAGCAATGAGGTGACCGTGTTAATTAAACTCTCATGACGCAGAGGCCTGGCTGATCAAATGCACTCTGATTTCAGAGATTTAAGAATTTTTTTAAAAACTGCATATTACAACCATAATTGCTGTTTTTACTCCCTCTCTCTGAGCATCAGTCTTATCATCTGTGTAATAGGGATGATGACCTTCAAGCCATGGCGCTAATACAGATAAGCCCACTCTTAACATTTGCAGGGCCAAGAGCAAGAACAAGAAGGCCCACCTCCCACGTGTCTAAATGTTTATAAGTTAGAAATCGAGCCAATAAACTATGAAAAGTGTCGCCCTCTTATTTGAACAAATGCATCTTCACACCAACTTGGAAGGGCAGGCTTGGACTTAAGAGTTCTTCAACTCCCAGGAGTCCTGCATTGGAACATGGCAGAACCGCTGGCCCTGCCTCTCCCTTTCCACTTCCAGCTCTGCCTTGCACTGCCTGTCACTTCACATACCTGCAAATGACCAGTCAAGTCCAAGCCCTGTCCCCAGATGCCTTCCACCTGGGAACAGCCACCTTGGGTCACCCTTTGGACCTACACACCACACTGTCTTACCTCAAGATGAGGGATCTGACCAAGAGATCTGGTCAGAAATTTAGGACTAATTGAACAAAGAATTCCAGGTCCTTGTTACCTGGAGTGGGGGTAGGCTCAGGTTGAACAGGTACACTTAGCCTAAAGACCTTTCAACCTATGGGAGGGGTACAATCAAAGGAGAAAGGTCCTCGTGCTACCCTTAGGAGGTCCCAAGGATGGACAGGTTATGATAATCAAACCCGATGATAATAAATAAACATGTCTCATTCAGCAACCAGTACATAGTGGTCTCTGCAAATGAGTGTTCCCACACCAGTACAAACAAAGAGAGAGGCTAAAACAGTCCATGGGCATAGCAGCAATTAACTATTATTTAGCACCTACTATGTGCAAGGCAGTGAGCTATGCATTTTTCTGTATTAGTTTTTGTTTTTGTTTTTTATTGAATCAGGAGCACTGGAGATGTATCTGAAAAAGTAAAATTGTGCTCAGGTCTGGGAGGCACTGAATGCCAGGCCAGGAAGTCTTGTTGCAGTGGGAGTCATTTCAGACTTGTAAGCAAGGAGCTTGCAGCCTAAGGACAATTCTCATTAAGGACTGCACTGCAGTACAGGAAGGACTTAGGGAACTCCAGTAAAAGATGATTACCAATGACAGTAAATTGTCCTCAAATTTAAACTAGGATATAGGACCTATACTACTCTTGGACCAACCCCTGGAAACTCTGGGTAATGGGACAGCTTTAGAATCACAGGAAATACACTCCTGAAGTTTTAAAGCCCCGGAACTAGGAAATAGACAAAGCTAATACAACAGCGCCATCTAGTGAATGCAAAGAATTTCACAAAGCACAGGTCCTTTATGTATTCACCCATCTTATTCAAATAAATTCGGTGCAGAATAGGAATTGAATACTTTCATCTAAGTATTAAAGAAAGTTTCATTATGTAATCATCATCAATTGTTGGATTATAAAAATCTAACACTAATTACAATAAGATCAGCAACAGATTCCAATCTCCTGTCAAGGATATACTGTCCATGACTCTAAACTAATGGAGCTGTGGCTCAGACTGAGATGCTATGTACACATCCCAGCTCTGGCTTACTTGTCTGGATGACCGAGGAAAAGTGGAACCTCTCTGACCTTCTGTTTCTTCATCTACAGAATGATCATGACATAGTAACTATACCCACTTATGAGGAGCATCATAGGCTTTAACGGAGGTATTTTAGGAAAAATGTATATACATGGCTTAGCACAGTAAAGATCAGTTCTCTTTTCTAGCTTGTCCTTTGTCCCATATATATCTGCTTACCAAAGAAGAATGAGACACCTAACTGTCCATTTTTTTTAAAAGCTGGTATTCAAATTTTTACTCAATAAATGTTGTAGGCTTATTGGGTGCCAAACAGCATTCTGAGTTCAGAGGATAGGCAAGCTTCCTGCCTGGTAAAATGAATATGTAATATAAAAGGATCCTGGAAGAAAATAACACAGAATTGTGGTGTAATAAGATACTGGTCCATTTAGACAGGAACATCTTTCAGAATGCATTTGGATTGAACTAACAAGAAGAGAAGAGACAAATACTAGTAAAGAAATACTCCTGGGTGCTTGGAATTTGCTCAATGCTGTAAGACACCAGCAAGGTTGTGCTCTGCTTCATCTGCTTCAGGGTTTCCTGCCCACCTGAGCAGGGGTGGTCTCCACGGCATTTCTCACAGCCAAATCTCAGTCACCTACCTGCCGAAATATACCAGCCAAGGAGTGAAGCCCATGCTTTCCAAAGTTCTATTTTACACTCTCAAAAATTTCAACTTTTTCTCAAAAGAATGTTTTGGGTAAAGCTCTATAATCCCACACTGTGGCTGGATGGTACAAGTTAGAGAGGTTTCTTTTTGAAGAGGTTCCCAGAGTCTTCACTCTCTCACTAAGTTACAGATTTTTGATGTCGTGCATGCCATATTTCACAAAATTATTTGGCCATGGAACCCCTGCTGCACAGTGGCTCGTGGAAATACATTTTGCAAGAAGACAAGTTTCAGGTCTGTCTGCGCCCGCTCTTTACTTCGGATTTCACAGTCTCATGAAAGTTTTCCCAATGCATCGCAGCCTCCAGTTCCCTTGGCTATCCAACTGACCGGCACTCCCATCTGTTCACATTCGTCTCTAAAGAGTTATTATCACAACCTCTGTAACACGTTGGTTCCAGTCATAGATTTGGTTTACTTTTAATTTGGGGGCCCCAGTTTGCTTTTATGGTCAGCCCCTTAAGAGCAGAAATTTTGCTTTATTTGCAAAATTCCAGGGAGGCTCCTGGAAATTCCTGGCACTTGCACAAAATGTGGCACAAAGTAGATGTTTGATGCAGGCAGGGAGGAAGAGAGGGACGACGGCAGGGTTGACTCTGATTAGGAAGAGAATAGCCTCGGTTCCACAATTGGACTTTGGATCAATTACAGCCTCTCTGGATTCCTCCTCAGTCTAACAAGGTTAAGAGCCTTTGTCCTGACTTCCTCCTAGGACTGATGGAGGACTCAAAGAAGACCACACTGCACATACAACTAGAAAGCACTAGTTAGTTTCTAGCTACCAGAGAGTACCTGTACCAATGCCAGCATTAGCATCAGGCTGAAACACACCCTCATCTCTTCTCCAGAGAAGCCAGGGTGCCGTGCCCACAAGGGAGATAGGCAAATGCACCTGCATATACTTTCAGCTAGAAAGATCCTCCTAGACCCCAAAATAATACCTCTTTCTGATTTCGAATGCTCGAAATTTCTCTAACACCAAATGGATTTTTTTTTTTTTTATTCTTAGATACGATTGTGAATACTTTGAAAGTAGAAAGTTTCAATTTCTTTCCTAGGAATAATTTCAAAAGGGGAGACTTCTGAACCTTGAAAATGAGATAAAATAAACAATTAAGTAAGTATACACCTACACACATAGTTTTGTTTTGCTTTGTTTTGTTTTGTTTTTTGACAAAAACTAAGTTGGGAGCCACACAGGGAAATGCTACCTTCTTCAGAATTTTATTTAGGGAAAGATTCAAATTAAACTAACTTTTACTGAATACCTATACTATGGAAAATACACCAAACATTCTCAAACAAACCATAAGCATATTTATAGCTCCACAAAAATTCTTATCATGGATGAATCCACAGTATCAAATCAGAAAATCAACACCAAACTAACCTTGAATTTAACTGGGAAAAAAACATTAAATTTAATTTTTAAAAACTAAGAAATAAGCTGGGTGCAGCAGTGCATGCCTATAATCCTAGAGACTGGGGAGGCTGAGGCAGGAGGATCACAAGTTAGAGGCCAGCCTCAAAACTTATTGAGGTTCTAAAAAAATAAAATAAAAACTTATTGAGGTCCTACACTACTTAGAGAGACCCTGTCTTGAAATTAAAAAATAAAAATAGAAAGAACTGGGGATGTGACTCAGTGGTTAAGCCCCCTTGAGTTCAATACCTGGCACCCCTCACCCCCCCAAAAAAGAAAATTAAGAAAAGAGGAAATTTTGTATGGTTAACATATCTACTTTATAAAGTCACTCTAGCACTAAGGCTGTGACTTCTCTGGATATCTAAATGCAAGTCATTTTTTTAATTATTTATATTGTTAATAAATGCTATCCATTATGTCTGAGGCCATCAATACGTTAATGTGAATATAGATTTCGAAAGAGAATTAGGGAGCAGCCCCATCGGGCACCTGGATTTCTCCCAATTATGGTTCCCAATTATTTCCACACCTATGGCTGACATGTTTAATCTCTCTCCTGGCCTAAGAGACAGCTCACACTGCTCACACAGAGGCAGAGTGCTAGCTAATGCATTGCTCAGCACAGTGGAGGTTCAATTTAAATAATTAGAAGCCTATTTCACTGCTTCTCTCTCTCTCACAAAAGCACACCTGAAAGGAAAGTGCAGGCCTAGGCCTGGTGCCTTTAACTTGTCCAGAGATAACTTATTGACCTTTTTTTCTTTTTCTTTTCTTTTCTTTTTTTTTTCAGTTTCTTCAGTTTTATTCCTTCAATATTTAATGAGCATCTTCTACAAGCCAAGGTTGACCGAGGTTACCTGAGGACTTATTTGGATCCCCAGTTGTAATTTTTTTAAATGGTGCACCAAGTAGTATTCAACTGCATCTAGTTTGCCAGTAAAGATGATTATTATCAAAGGTGAACTTACTGGCCTTCTTTAAGCCCCTTTCCCTACCAGCTCCTCTCTGTCTGTCCCCTCGGACACTGAGGATGATTTAAAAGGCTATCAGATGATAATCAATAAGCCAGGGTCATCTCTGTTGCCTGACTTAAAGGTCTTTGATCTAGCAAGTCATCAATTACTGCTGCCTGTTTAGCCTTCCCGTTCACCGTGTGACCTGGACTGATCCTCTTATTCTTTAAGTAGATGAGGACAGGAGCTGCAGCAGTTTCTGCTGATGAAATGATCCGTAGTTCACTTGAGCTGGGCGCCTGTCTCCAGTTTCTCAACAAAGGAACTTCCCTTCTCTCCTCAAGTGGTTAGAAATCTCTTTCCATTTGGCAAAAGCCTGAGTCATAATTTTGCTCCTTGACATGAGGACATTCATAGGCATCCCTCTCATTTTTTGCAGGCCCACACATGCCAGATTTTATAGGGTCCCAGAGACTTAGTGTGCTCTTCACTGTCCTGTATTGTTCCAAGCACAATTCCAAGACGTTTGTTCCTAGTGAGGATCCTCTGGTCAGAGACGCCCACTCCTTACATTGGAATTGGGTCCCAGGAATAGTTACTTTTAATTTCTGAATTGTACTGGGACTAACATCATGATGGCAATGAGCACAGGGGGGCTATGTTCCAAGAATCTGCATTTTTAATAACTCATCTAGTTAATTCCTATGAGCTTTGAAGTTTGAGAAATCTCTTGTCTAGAAGGGATATGAGTAAGCACACAAGTGCCTTGTGTTATTAAGTAAAGAAGAAATAGAGGCTGGATAAAGCAACAGGTGATTTGCTGCAGGAGAAGAGAAAGAACTGAAGACACTGGGGATTCTTCAAGGCGCCCTTTAAGCTACCTGTGAACGTGACCAGTAGGTGACAGGTAAGAATGGGAGGATGATGTTCCAGGCAGAAGGAACTGTATGGACAGGAGCTCCTGTAACAGGAACTTATAGCTTCTTTGGAAATTGTAAATGATGCAGTGAATAGGGACCTCAGGTTCACACTGAAGTTTGAGGTATGATGGAAAGTAGATCTGCCAAAGAAGGGGTGGGCTGTCAAACCACAAAGACACTTGCATGTTATTCTTCAGACAGTAGGGGAAGGAATCTTGTGCAACATTTAAGAAGGGATTTATATAAGCATAAATAACAGAAAGATGGAAAGAACAAGAGGAAAGGTAACCCAAATCATTCAAGAATCAAAAAACCTTTGTCAACTGTCTCCTTCATGTCATCTAACTTGTGGTGTTAGCTTTGATCACTTGGTTAAGACACTGTCTACCACTGTAAAGCCATTATCTTGGGAGAGATGTTTTGAGACCATATGAATAGGCTAGTTTTCCTCACACATTTGCCCACTGATTTTAGCATCCATCTGTATATCTTTCTATCAACAATTATAACTGTGTTGTTGCTTAATGGTGATTTGGCATTTCCTCGTTTCTTCTATATTTATTAATTGGAATTCCTCTTGCAATAAAAGAATTGTATGTCCTTAGGTAAGTTTCTTCCTGTCCCTGAGATGCAATTTCTACATTTGTTAAATGAAATAAATTACATATATACATATATGTATATATAGTTTAAATATATTGTTTATCTTTTTATATAAATATATATTATTAATATATTTTATGTTTTCATATTTATGTTATCCTCTTTACAATTGAAAAAATAAAGTTATGAAATTATATATATCAAAATCTTTGTGAATTTTTCAGCATAGTATAAAGCATTTAGAAAATGTTAGCTATTATTTAGTATCATTATCATTTAATTGTTATTTAAAAGATAAATAACAGAACGCATTGTTCAATAATTGTTTATTTGGTAAAAGGACAGAGTCATCATCTGGAATGGAGAAGAGGCAAAAAAAGGGAACACTTAACAGACTTCATAACAATCTAATCCTAATTAGTCATTAAGGTGGATATTAATAAACTCATCAGTAAAACAAGGGTAAGTAATCTACACAGTCATACAACCACTAAATTGAGTGGGTATGTGTCTAGATCTCATTATTGAAAAGGATGCTGGAAAAGGAGTTAGTTAGAAGTAGATGCTTAAGCTTTAGAAAGAAAAAAAATCCTAAACTCTTGTGTGGATGAAAGTGTCTGACCCTGAAATCGATCTCCATGCAGAATTGCTCCAGAATCTGGGGTGTGAACAATAGAACAGAAGAGGCGTGGGGCATGACCTGGTACCTGGGTAGGAACAATTATTAAATAGGGTTATTGTAGGTAAGGTAATCCATATTGCAGATTTTTCTAGGCCGGGATTTTTCCTACATGTTCTGTGTCATTATCACCACATGCATTTTGGGGCTAGGTTACCACTCCTATAGATCCAAGAGGTTAAAGAAGAAATCTTAGGAGTCTATACTTGGCATCTCAAACTAGCAACCTGTCTTCCAAGGCCTGCAAACTCACTTTGTTTAGGAGACATTGACAAATTGAATCTGAATGCTTTTCAGTGTTGTATGGGGGCTCCCATTCTCCCCTCAGAATCACTATTTCTCCCTATTTCCTTAAACCAGTTCTCTCCATCCATGTACCTTATATGCCCAGCTTCTAACAGTGTTTATACTGACCAAAACCACTCCAGGCTGATTAAATAAAAGTATCTGGGGTCAGGGGCTGGAGAGGAATTTTAAACTGTTATCCCTCCCCACGAGTTAACAACCAAGGTTAATAATCATTCATCTAGACCCTGCTCTCAATTCATCCATCGATCATCTCTCTCTCATTCCTTTTGTAGTGGGTTGAATAGTGCCTCCCAAATTCATGTTCACTTGGAACCTCAGAATGGGACCTTATTTGGAAATAGAGTTTTTATAGATGTTAATTAGTCAAGGATCTCAAGATAACATCCTTAATTTAAGGTAGGTCCCAATTGCAATGACCAATGTGATTATCAGAAAGAAGATAGAGGAAAACACATAGGAAAGATGGTGGTAAGATGATGGAAGTGAAGATCAAACTAATGCAGCTACTAGCAACTGCATGCCAAGGACTGCCGCCAGCCACCACTAGGGGGAGGCACAGAAGGATCCTTCCTCACGCCTTGGGTGGGAGCACGGCTCCTCTGACACCTTGACTTTGAATTTCTAGCCTCCGAAAAGTTTGTTATTTTATGCCACCCAGTTTGTGGTCATTAGTTATGGAAGCCCTGGGAAAGTACACTCCCACACAACTCACCTCGTCTCTACCCAGAATTGCTCAAATTTCTTAACCATCTATAGGTGTCCTTTTGCTTCCAAAAGTAAACTGAAAATATCCTAAAACTTCAGGGCACCAAAAGGACTAAAGAAAGGAAGTAATGGAAGTAACTGTGATTCACAAGAGACACAGTCAGAGAGACATGAGACTCTAGGACGTTCTGGGGGCCCATGAGTCGGCTTCCTCTTGTATTTTCTCATTATTTCATTTCCCTCCCATTTGTAGCAGTGACTTATGTTTAGTGCCAAAGAGAAGAGAACAGACTCTTACTGGTAAGTTGCCAAAGACTTATTGCTTTCTCCTATTGCCTTTTCCACGGCTTTATACAGGGTCCTTAGTCACTCTGCTTGTTTCTTACTCCTCTTTCCTCTTCTTTCCAGTCAGCCAGATGGAGAGGCAGTTCAACATCTGAGAAGGCAGGCTTCCTCCCCTTTCGTAACACAGTCCTGTAAAAGTCACCATCAGATCTATACGTCTTCAAGTGAAGTTGGTTCTACACCAGAAGCCATGGCCACGTTATCAGCAGTGATGCAAGGACTCAGAATATACTGGCGGTCCCCTGACTTTTCCAACCCTCCACACCCACTGAACATCTTGAAGAAAGTCAGTCAACAAGTAAGTTTAACAAGAAACAGCCCCTAGTCACACCACACAGTTCCACGTTATACTCATTTGTGATTTGTAATATCCTTTCTCTACCAACACTCAGACTTTTGCCACTTTTACCTCTTAAAACATCAGTTTACTGACTGGAAAACTATTTTCCAAAATCTGAAGTTCCCAAAGGATTGATTTGTTCTTGTTGTTTAAAACTATATGTTAATTCAATCATCATCTCTCTGGAATTCTCCACGAAAATCCTGCTGAAAGTTAATGATCTGAGCTGGCCTACTATAGGCTAGAGGTGGGGTGAAGATTATCCCAAGAATTCTGGCACTGGGTTGCACAGTCACAGGAATAGGCTCTGAGAAATGCATCGTTAGGTGATTTCACCATGTGAAATTATAAATTATGCAAACTAGATGGTAGAGCCACTCACCCACCATGGCTATATAGTATACATATATTCTAGCCTATTGTTTCTAGGGTCATGATGAACAAAACAACATGACATTAAATCAAGTACAAGAGAAAATGATGCAATACTTGAGATGTATGGGTCTGTAGCCCATGAAATATGGCATACATTTTTAGAAGTAAAAGTACACTTGAAAATAACACTAAAAGATAACAAGTTACAAAAACCACTAACATTGTCACTTATTATCATTTTTAAGTATTATATACTGTACTTAATTGTATTGCTATACTTTTGTAAGACTGACAGCTCAGTAGGTTTATTTATACCAGCATCTCCACAAACACAAGTAATGTGTTGCAGTATGACATCATGGTGGCTATGATGTCATTTGACAATAGGAATTTTTCAGTTCCATTACTATCTTTTGGGACCACATCATCATATATAAGGTTCATCATTGATCTTATCATCATGCTACACATGACTGTCTTTTAAATATCTGTCCTCCTAATTAGTAACATTGTTCAGGAGTTAAAACAGCAATAAGGTTGGAAAGCCCAATGGAGAAGAGCAGTTCTAACAGCTTAACCAGCTGAAACTCTTCCTACTGTTAACACTTCACGGAAATGCCCCAGACTAATGACTTTTTTACCTTTACCCCAAAGGCTTACACACATTCCAGTCACTTGAGGAGCCTTTAAAAATCCTGATGAGCATTTGACACACACTCCCGGAGCAATTCAAGTGGGAATGCCAGGGCATAGCTGTCAGGCATCCATCGTTGTTGAAGATCTCCAGATGGTTTCAGATTGCAATAAAAATTGGGATCCAGAAGAGTACCAAAGCGACAATATTTAGACCCTTCCATGGTGCTAAGACTCTGCAAAATGGGAATAAGATTATGCCCCTCCCTATCAGAAACAGATTTCAAAGAAAAGCAGCTTTGAGATTCTTAGAGAAAGACATTATGTAAACATAAACTATTATTATTGCAAGTTGGCAGGTGTCTGGGACATATATCTCATTCTCTTTCATCATCCAAATGAGGGCAAATGTCCCAGGGATGTGGAATCAGCCCATCATTATGCCTAATGGGTACCAAGGATCCAAATGCAGGTGTTGTGAGAGGTGGCAGGAGCAATTGGTGAGTTCACTTCTACCACTGGGACAGCCTTCAGCTGCATGCTTTATTGGAGGCAAACTCCCCTAAGGTTCACAATCTGCTGCTGTTCACTGGCTCAATATGTGTACTGCAGAGCAAGTAGCCTTTTCTTTACTGACTGATAAGTATAAAAAGGAATAGACCTTATCCTTCTCTCCCAAGCATATCTAGCCTCATCATGCAAAATGAAAGTTTAATATTAATCCACTCATGTGAGTCTAATTCAACATAAAGCATACACCCATCTAATGGTAAAGTCTAGAACTGCTGATACACCACACAGTAACCTCCTGAGTCTTGTTTTTCTTCAGCAGTAACTATAGCAATAAAAGGTTGGGGAGAGCATAAATATTTAAGGACCAAAATAAATCTTTAAATGTTGAACAACCAGGTTATGTGATAGGTAAACTGGCGACTGGTCCCGAGATGGCAGCTCGTTGAATAATGATAGAAGTAGCAAAACCTTGGCCATTCCTCTCCTATCAGTACAGCATTAGTGCATGTCAGCTCTGTAGAAGCTTAACTGGCTAGTTCCAGCAGATGGTGTTTTCATGGCCCTATATAAACAGTATTAAGTCATTTTAACTCTTTCTCCATAACTCAGGTTCCCATCTTGGCTGCAGTTGTCCACCTCGCTCATCCTCTAAAGATGCTCATGAGGAAGAGCACTAACATTTACAGAGCACCCATTATGCACCAGACACCTCCCCCAAGGGACTTATAAGCCCCAATTTACATAAAACAGCTACTAAGGGCACAGCCACGATTCAAGCTGACTGATTCCATTGCTCTGGCTCCTCCCCCGGTTGTCCTAACTTTCTGAACCTCTCTTTTCATTGATGGAATGCCCAGGGAGGGGTAAAAAACAATTGGAGAATGTCTGGGAAATGGCTGTCCTCATAATCCATGGCTAAAAGCACAAAAATTAGTATAGCATGTTCCTGTTTGAAATTATTACTATTTAAGGGTTTTCACATGTTGATATATCAATTATTGTGTTTTACATTTGCAAGATGGATTGTCTCTTCACAGATGAAACTTTAGCACCTACTTCATCAATCAAACCTAATTTTACCATTGATTAAACTCCTACTTAAGCATTTCAGCGTTTTAGAAACACATTTTAAAGAAATAAAATCATGACTCATGCAAGTTATATATGTCAAATATTTAATCCAACTCATTAATTAATGTGGGAACAGTAAGGTATATAAAACCAATTTAATAAATAAATGTTAGAATAAGTTTGCTGGGTTACATAGAAAATTGACTAATGTCTTCACGAGCAATATTCCATAACCTTATGGGGTTATCCCTTCAAAGAGATGGGTATTATTTGCAACTCTAAATCAATTAAGTTAGCCTAGGTCCCTATGGAGTTGTAAAATAGACCAGTCAATAGAAAGTTAAGTCCACCTAGGGCTTCAATATGCAATAATCTCTTTCATTTATTTCTAAGTTGTGGATAATTTTCTTGACATTGTTTAAGACACTGAAGCAGAAGAGGTACTGTAGGGTATCTGCAAAGTCCTATAGTCAAGTTTCAGAGTACCAAACTTGGATACATTTCTAAGCTGTAAAGGTATCTATAAGTAATTGGGCAATAATCTAGTATAAATTGTACACGTGTGCCAAATAAATCAAAGTGAGAAGATTATTATAAGCTGAATTAAGTGAGGAAAGAAGGCATCTTGGAAAAAGAAGTCATCTTTTGAACAGAGCTTGATAGAAATTATAGGATGCTATTTAATGAACATGAAAAGGAAGAGTGATCCAGATGGGAAGAACAGCGTGACAGTAAAAGTAGGCAAGAGACAAATGTATATAACGTTGGTTCCCAGCCATGGGAGCATATTGCTCTCACCTGGGGAGTCTTTTAGACTCCTGATTCCCCAGCCTACAGTCCAGACTAATTAAATCAGAATCTCCAGGGCTGGGACCTCAGTAGTTTATGAAGATCCCCAAGTGATTTCAAATGGACAGTCATGACTTCTCAAGTGTGGCTCACCGACCTGGTGGCACCAGCTCCCCAGGGACTGAGAGCTGCAGACTCCTTCTCCCCCTTCCCACCTACTCAATCAGAATATGTACATCGACCACTCCCCAGATGATTTGTCTGCACATCAAAATTTGAGATGCTGCAGGGTACTCTGCAGCCAATTCCCACCATCCCTACAGATAAGAATCACCTGGAGCATTTGATGAACAAGCTGCTTCCATAGAGCCAAGAGTGAAAGGGAGTTAGCGAGTACCTTCACGTTATTCTTATTAAGGAAGTTTGAGAAACAAGAAAAGAGTCCCTATTTGTGGGACAAGTTTGTAGATAACCTTGAATATCAGACTGAGGGAAATTTGGCTTGATCTAACCATGGTTCTCAGCCTAGTTATGCATAGAATCTCCTGGGGGAGCTCTTCAAAAAGGCAGGTGTCTGAATCCCACACCCAGAGACTACTTGGTGTGCCATAAGACCTTGGTTGATTGGTTGTTTTCATATATGTTAGAGATGAAAAATCAATGTCTTAAGAAGCTACCTCCTCTTGGAGAAGGAATAAATGGAAATAATATTGAAATAATATTTTATAAAATAGTATCTGACCAAATAGACTAGGAGTTAGAAAAATCTAAGGATATCTACTAGCTAGGTACTGGTGATCAAGTACCTTCATTCAAGTGAAGATGGTGAAATGGAAGAAAAGGGTGAGTCTGTAAGATCAGTAGTTAACAAATAATTGGGATTTGGAATAACAAAACCCAGGGGTTATTGAAATACAGCTATAAATTTGTCGGGGGAGGATTTGGGGTGGAATCAGCTCTACATTAGGAAGTTGAGAAAGGGAATTAGTTTTTTGGGTAAATGCTTTCTATTTAGTTTTAGACATGGTGGCTGATTGTTAAAGCACAAGTGAAAAATGAGAGAAGATTGACAACAAGCAGGTTATTTATTCAGAGAGTTCTATGGCAAGGGAATCAGCAGCCACCACTTTTGTTTGGCAGAGGCTCAAAACAGACAAGAGTGGAAAAACTTAATAGCGAAAGAAAGGAAAGCTCAGTTAAGCCCTCTCCAGAGGTTCAGTATAGAGAAACTGGAGGCCGACTACCTGGAACCAAGGCCTCCTATTTGATTTGTTTGAGAAACATATTTGTCTTCCTTTAGTTGGTTCTGAGCTGCAGACAGGAGCAAAAATTAGGAAAGTTGGTGATCTCTGACCACATCCCAACTGTTCTGGGTCTATTGCTGCTGAGGTTGTGGGTCAGAGTTCAATTGTCATACATTTGTCATACAAGGTATACAGTTGTTATACAGCAATACTGAAACACAAGGACCATCATCCATTCAATTGTCTGGCCATGTCCATTTGTATATTCATTCTGTCACATCCTACAAGATCAGGTCCCACTGCCCAACTTAAAAAAAAAAAATGACTTTTCAACTTAGTTTGATTTATTCAATACTGTTAGGCCACATCCACACCAATACTTATTCCTTTAGATCTTCCAAGACCTTGTCTCATCCCAATTCTATTTTAGGAGAGGAAGACTTTTTAAAAGTAGGTTTTATTATTATTTAGGTATGGCAAGGCCAGTAGATCAGGCGAGAACTGCCACAGAAGAGTTTATTCACAGATCCCAAGAGGAGGAACGACACAGAGAAGCTCATGTTATTATGGTTTCTACTGGGGAACAGGTGAGACAGGATCAGCAGGTTTAGGATTAGCTGGTTGGAATAAAGTCAGCAGGCTCTGGGGCAGAGGGGCTGTCCCTGATTTTCTGGTACATGGCCCTGGGATGATTAGGGCAGGGGAATAGTGGCACAGAGCGTGGGATCCTAATAAGAGGAGGTGGTGAGGGTGTGAACTCTAGTAAAAATATTGCTCAAGGTGCTCAAAGGCAAATTGTTTACTATCTCTAGAAATGTGCTAGCCCTGGGGAGGGAGGGGCACTCCCTTAAGGTCAGCAAGGCCCTAGATGTCAAAGCATCAGAAAACAAAAATAAATAAAAGAACTGGGGAGATAGCTCAGTCGGTAGAGTGCTTGCCTTGTCAAGCACAATGTCCTGGGTTCGATCCCCAGCACCGCAAAAAATAAATAAATAAATAAATAAATAAAAGAACTGGTGAATATAGAAAATATAATTAGAAAGAAGTTCAGGGCCCCCACTTTCTAGAAATTGCTAACATCACACAGTTATTATAGCAACTAGAGTTACTTAATGTGACATTTCAAACTACAAGAGCGTTTGACAACACCATGAATCATGCTAGCTTGGCCACCTGGGACATTAACAGCAACACTGAAACACAAGGACCACCAGCCCCCACCTTTGTAAGGCTTTAGCACAAAGTCTTTCATGTCTGAGTTTTTCCATTTCAGAATCAACCAAGGACAGACACCCATTTTCCCTGATAGCCGGGATTTGAGAGTCAGCTAAACCCTTGCCTGTCCATCACAGCCTCATTTGCCATGGTACCTGATCTGGTGAAAACATGTTTTTTGCCTGTCCTACAACACCCCAGGAATTTCCCTCTGAGGCAACCCTTCCTATGGTCCTGTATAACTGAAAGTTGGGATCAGCACAGATCATTTGCCTGAAACTCATTTTTTTTTAATACACCTTAATGCTTAGGACATTAGCATTCCTCTTAGGACATGCTTAGTAAAACTTTCTTCCCTGCAGAGTCTCGGATTCCATTAGGCATTACAGCCACTTTTGTGACATTTGAAGTCTATTGTCCTTCTAGCTAAGAGACAAGTTCTTTATACCTGGCTCCCAGCACCTATAAAGAGAGAGAAATCCCCAATCTCAGAAAAAGGAACATTCCAGGGTGGCAGCTCCTTGGAACAGAGCAAAAGAAGGGAACCGATAACAGCAACAGCAGAATCTGCAGCTGCAGCCACCTTCACTGCAGGCCCTGTTCTGGACATTTCCCACGAACTACCCACCATCACTGAACTTCCCTGGAAACAGCCTGCCACTCACCTTTGTGGGCCATAAACTTTGGATTCAAAATGTGTCCTCACTCATTTCTAAGTTTCTTTTTATATTACAATTCTTATTTTTCAGAAGTTCTTTTGAAAAAAAAAAATTCAATCATGCCTAAACAAACAAACAAGTCTTCATTTTACTCCATTTCTCTTCTTACCTGCCACTGGTGGAGACAGGTGCATGTGAGTCAGAGACAAGGACTGGAGAGCAGAGTCAGAGGCAACTGAGTCCAGGGGTGTGAAAGAAGCCATGGCCAGCACAAAAAGCCTCTCCACAGCAAGGACAATTTTGCTCTTTAAAGCTTTGGTCCCTGCCTGTCTACGCCAATGGTTTTCCCGTTCCTAAACTGAACAATAAACAGCAAGGCAGAAGAAAGATCTTTTAAGAGTGCAGTGCAGATCTGAGCTCAAGTGCTCTGACTCTCCCCAGGGGTTTGCTCTGAGCAGGGAAGAGCTCAGAAAGCAATGCCTGGTGATCCTCATAGTAGCATTGCAAGGTAAGTGTGTAGTATTTTTCCTTCCATTTAATAAGATGGGAAACAGGCAGGTTTACAACAATCTGAAGGATTCCACTAAGGTCACAGGCTAGGGATGAATGCCTGAGGTAGAAAGGGTCAGGCAATTCTTTATCATGTTTGAATCTCCTGCACATGGGAGCATGGATTTAGTAATGAATATTGCACTTGCTAACTGAAGCTCACTAAATTTAGTACAATGTAAATCCAAGGGAAGGAACTTGTGTTTGTCATTTCAAAATCAGATACAGCTTTAATATTGCCTTCCAACTTCAATATCTAGCTATATGCCCTTTGGTCAATATCAAGGCGATGAGATTCTTTAAATATTCAGCACCTCCTCTACCCATTCTATCCCATTGGTCCTTCTGCATCAGTAGGTTAATAAATGCAAAGGTAGACATGGCATAGAGTATTTAATGTGACATATATTCCTCATGTCCCTGGACATCGTTGCCACCATTCCTGAAACTGTGGCTAACCCTAGCTGGTACCCTCAGTAAGACAATATTTCAGAAGCACAAGAAGTATCTAGGTTAATAGCTGTAAATTTGCACCTGTCCTCCCCATACAACCAAAGTGTTCCATGGGCCTCACATACAGAAATCCTTTAACCTATTTCTAAATCTCAGTCAACAGAAGCAAATGGTAGTCTTCAGACAGAGCCCAGCACGGAGCAGGAAATTATATTCTCAATACCTAGAGATTTAGCTGGTGTGAAACATAGTATTCAGGAATGAGCTGACGGATATCAGAAGGCTAGTTTTTGACAGCTCACCTAACGGGTCTGCATTCTCTGGGGACAATAAGAGCTGTTTAATTCTTATCTGTCTAGAGCCACAGGCCTTCTCTATCTGCACCATCTTTAACACCACCCACACCAAAAGTCATCTACACTCCATGTTGGACCCTGAACAAAGAGTCTGATTCCCAGTTTTGTAGGCTCTTATAATCCTAGCTGACACCACTAGACTTTAAAATACATCTATCAGTAAAACCTGGACTAGCATGAGGAATACAAATTTAGGATCAAAAGAATTGAATGGTGGAGGATGAAGACAGAGTTAAGAAATTCCATTTTCAGACTGATTATAGTATAAAGCACCAGACATACAGAACAAATGACCACTAAAACCCACAGATGATTATCCTGTGTTGCCATATATTCAGAAGTGTGGCATCAAAACATCTGTATGACTGAATGACTGGCCTGGATTTCATCCAAACATGTCACTTTGAAAATCAGTTTTTTAAAAATATTATGTCTCAGGAGTTTCCCAAATGCTGAAAAGAAGAAATAAATAAGAATAACATCCACAAAGCAAGAGTGTAAAGCAACATCCTCAATTGTCTCATAGGGAATATGTAGGCCACAGGAATTGAAAAGAATCCAGAACAGGTAGGCATTATAGGCTCAGGAATGGCAGAGCAATAGGATATTTGCTAATTGGTGTGAAATTTTCAGATGGATCAGTGTTTATATGAGTGCAAATAACAGAGCCATATCTGTCCAGTCCTATTTCTTGCCCAAGAGTGCTATTGTCCTTCCTGACAAAAGAAAACAGAAGGGCTGGAGGGGGCATCTGTATTTACCTTGCCCATCTTGAGAGCACTGCCAAGATGGTTGTTAAGAAAGAGCCAATGGAGAAAGGCAGAGGGTATGAAGGAAAAAAGAGCACACAAGCAAGATCTGTTCTCTTATCCATCCCCTGCTGTGACCAGGACAGAAGCTAACAAGTAACTCCTCACCAGAGCAACCTCCAGTTATATAATTACACACACCCACCTCACACACCACACACTTTAGATTTCTGAACTTCTATTCCAAGCAGGAACAGCTAAGAAGAGAGAGATGATTCTTGTGCATGTTTCTCATTTTTCTGGTGGTACATATTCCAGGTCCTTCACTGCCTGCAGGTATTTTGAGGAAGCCACCATTGCCTCACACATACTGCCTCCCACCATGGAAAGTGTAAGAGCCCGTTCCACCCTTCTTCCTGCCCCCGAACAACCACAGATGGACAAATGACTTACCTAGGCCAATTGAATGTCGTTTCCCAAAACTTACACTCATAAGTGAGTGTCACAAAAATGTTCAAACAGTGGAGGCCTTTGTTTATGGAATCCATAACAGCAAAAAGCGAATTATTCTTCCTGCAGGACCATTACTTCCATTCCTACCCTCCAGAGTTTGCTTGTTAGAAGATCAGTCCTTGAGTATCCTCTTGAATCTGAGATCCCAGTGCCCTTCCAATAAATTTCCTTTTGGCTTATGTCAGTCGAAGTTGATTTTTGCTATTTGTAACTAAGAATCCTGACACCATTACGGATTATATAACTTTACCCAACCTGTCCAAAGAAAACCATTCCTCTGTATGACCCAGGTCCCAATTATCTACCAGGAGTTATGTCATGCATACTTCTAAGCTCTTCTTCTATGGTTTTTGCCTTCCAGTGCCTCTTCTGATACACATAATGCCTGAGACATTTCTCTAAAACTCTGCCACTTCAAATATTCTGGCAACACAGGAATTCTTAGTGGAATGATCAGGATGCTCTACGAGATGCTAAGGAGTGTAGTAGCACCAGACAACATACAAACTTTTCAGTGCTTTAAATTCAGCACATTCTCATCATGGACCAAGAGCTATTTTATTTAGTTAGGTTTTCAGGGGATCCAGCTTCTATTTGTCAGGTTTATGTTGTTGATGCTTCCTGCTCTCACTAAGGTGTTCAGAGTCTTAATTAGATAGCTGGTGTAAAGTGCTTTGACAGCATCAGATGAAAAGTGCTAGAGAAATCCCTAGGGAATTTGTTCATTTTGGCTGGAAAGACACAAGAAAATTAGAAAGCTTTAACAACCCAGCTGAGGTTTACAAGTAAACTTTTGAGTTTGTGTGTTATGGTACAAAGTTTAAGTTTTTATTATTGTTGTCTTAGTTTTATTCTCCTAACTATAAATCAAAGAGTCACACCAAAGCCCTCTGCAGGACACATTAAATTTAAATTCTCCATAATGGGTCTATGAGATGTAAATAATCAAATTATTGTCTGCAGATCTATAATCTTTTGAGCAAAGGGGACTCATGTATTCAGGTAACATTCGCAAGGGGAAAGCTGGGATTTGAATTCGAGCAGTTAAGAAAGGAAACACCCACTGAAACACAGTTCCTGAGTAGGGGTCCCTTCTCCAAAATTAAACATAATATTCATTTCTTTTTTAAGACTTGGACTTGGGTTAATTTGAATGCTCTTCAATAAGCCAAATCCTCTGCTTTACGGTGGACAAATGATGAGAAAGTAAATAGCAGTTTAAGTGGATCAAAAGCCTTTTCATTTAGAATGAAAAGATGTGGACAGAAGACTGCCACTGAGCCAAACCTCACAAGCAGTGACAACCCCAGAGAGGAAGGCAGATGTTGACCTGGGAGTTCTGTGTTGTCTTTTACTGACTCAGGGGGAGACCAGATTAGAATGAAGAGAACCCCAGCAAGACTGCAGCTCCAACCAGGAATCTGAGCCTCTGCGGGAGCCATGCTTTCTTGAGGAAGCTTTCAACATGCAGAGTTCACTTCTCCTTTCTTTACTACCGAAACCATATGTAGCATTAAGTGTGGTCTTAGGTCATGATGTCTCCTTTTCCTATTTCTTATCTCATAAAAGTTCTGTTAAAAAAATTCAGCACTGGGGATATAGCTCCAAAGTAATGTTTGCCCAACATGTGTGAGGCCCTGAGTTCAATCCCTAGTAGTGCAAAAACAATAAACAAACAAACCAACAACTATCTTTGATTCCATATTTGAGAACAAGGACTCATCCCAAGAAGTAGAAGAAATATACATACAGTAAGCATTTGGAAAAGGTCATGCTGGTCTCTACTAAATAGGGCCATGTCTCACCAGGAGAACAGAAATCTATTTGTTAATATATAGTAGTTTCATTTCAAGTCAGTGAGGAAAAATGGGACCTAGAACAAATGGCTAGCCTTTTGGACAAAAAAAAAAAATTAAATCTCTTTATGATTTTTTGTACTGGAAGAAATTCCAGATGGATCAAGCATTTAAACACAGTTAATAATATTATAGACATATTTGTTAAAAGAAATTCAGTGAATTGTGTCTATAATCTTGAATAAAAAAATCATTTCTAGACATGACATAAAATTCAAGAATTATAAAGGAAAAGATTGGTGAATACAATGATATAAAATGTTAAAAGATTTATAACAAAAATGTTATATTCAAAGTTAAAAGATACATTATAAATTTTGATGAATTTTTAAAATGTAATGAAGAGGTAATTCCAGGAATTAATATTCCTCACATATCTACAAAAAAATTTAAAAGAAACAATCCAATAAGAAAATCAACAAAAAATCTGAACAAGCCATTTGCAGAAAATAAAATAACCCCTAAATGAGGGAAAGATTGAAAGTAATTTATAGTTAAATACAAATTTGACCAATATAAGTTACTGTTTTCCCTATTATATAACAAAGAGAAAATTATTTGCTAATTCCATGTTATTAAGAAAGTAAAGAAATGGTCACTTGTGTACACTATTGGTGAGAGTATAAATTGGTACCATTTTTTGAAAGGCAACAGGTAATGTCTAATAAACTTACACTTCTAAGAATTTATTCCACAAGTATATAAAATAAACATAAATATATATTTGCTACAGTATCTTTTGTAATAATCAAGACTCTGGACACATTCTGCATGCCCATCAATAGGGAATTAGTTAAATAAATTATAGAAAAATCCATTGTGTTACTTAGCTTTGTTTCACTGTGACCAATATATTTGACAAAAACAACTTAGAGGAGGAAAAGTTTATTTGGACTCGGGGTTTTAAAGGTTTAATCCATGGTAGCCGACTCCATCCCTCTGGGCCCAGATGAGGCAGAACATCATGGCGGAAGGGCATGGCAGAGAAAAACAGCTCAGAACATGCCAGACAGGAAGCAGAGAGAGCTTGAGTGCAGGATCCAGGGATAATATAATCCCCCAGGGCTTACCCCCAGTGGCCTACTTCCCTCAGTCATGTCCTACCTGACTACAGTTGCCACCTGTCAATTCATCCAAGTGGATTGATGTACTCATTAGGATACAGCTCTCATAATCTGATCATTTTGCCTCTGAACATTTCTGAATTGTCTCACACATGAGCTTTTGAAAAACACCTCATATTCAAACCATAACATCCATGCAATGAACCACAGTCATTATGACGATTAGAATAGATCAATATGCACTATGAGAAAAAGATATTCAAGATAAGTAGTTATCTACCTAAAAACTAGTTGTCAAAATATAAATATAGCATGATTCCACTTATGAAAATAAGAATGTGTTTGAGATGTAGACTCATCAGACATTTTGGGGAAAAAAAAATTAGGTACTATTAATTGGGATTTTTCTCTTCATAGCAGAAAGTTCATTTTTATTTTTGATCTTTTATACTTTTAATTTTTACTATGAGCTTGCTTGACTTTTACAGTGAAAATCTAGTTTAAAAGTAATAATAAGAAGATACAAACAAGGCCAGGGCAAGTGATGAAAATGTAAAGACATAGCAAAGGCAGACAAGACCTGTTATGAAAGAGAAACGAAGATCTATATCCCTCCTAAAGGGGAAGCAAAAAAAAAAAAAAAGAGAGAGAGAGAGAGAGAGAAAGAAAAAAGTTCAAGGGTCCCAGCATACCCAAGAGGCTTCTGTCAGTAACAGAGGGCAACTTCTGAATATTGCCCCAAAATCCAAGAATAGCCTAGTCTATCCATTGGTGCCGCTGCAAAAAGACTGGGAGAGGTGTGGACTCACACTGTGGCAGATGACAAGCAGCCCTATGGGAAGAAAGCTGCTGAGCTGGAGGAAAAGTTGAAATGCTTTTCCTCCCTTCCTGTTTTCTCCTCACTTTGTCTTGGAAGGTTATTGCTGCCTACCAAGCTAAAGGAAAACCTGATGCAGCAACAAAAGGGAGTCATCAAGGCTTGGGGGAGACAAAAAGCAAGAAAAACAAAAAAGAAGAGGATGAAGAGGAGGAGGGAGAGAACACGAAGATGATGAATAACTTGATTCTGGTGCAGTTTATTTTTCTTGTCTGCATTTAAACCTCCTGTATACAGTGAATGTACACAACTCACGCATAAAAAAAAATTGAAATGATGGGCTGTATAAAATTTGTTTTTAAACCATACAGGGTTGTTTTGTACAGTTAACATGCAACTGAATGTGTCTTTAGATAGCCCTGTCCTGGTGGTATTTTCAATAGGCCACTAATCTTGCCTGGTACGGGGCAGGGGTTGTTAATTGGCATGGAAATTTAAAGCAGGTGCTTGTTGGTGCACAGCACAAATTAGCTATGTATGAGGATGGTAGTTTTTTTCCTCTTCAGTTGTTTCTGATGTAGTTTAGACAAAATAGATGTTCTGTTAGCGAATACCACTCTGACAAAAATTGCAGCTGTTTTGACTAAATAACTAAATAAATGGAAATAAAAAGTCTCATCTAACATTTAAAATTAATGATTTCAAAACCTTTAGTCAATGAATATTTACAGAGGGTAGACTGTTCACCAGACTCTGAAGATAGATATCTACAACACAAGCCCTGCCCTCTGGGAGTCTGCCTTATATCCAGGAAGTACAGAGGAAGCCAGGCACCAAATGAATAACTGCCCAGCTAGAGGAGTAGGTAAGAATGAGCCCATCTTTTGAGATGCCCAATGTCTTCATATGCAGGACTCCAAAGAAGCCCACAATGGACTCACTAGCACAAACTACCCTCTGTCTTTCTCATGACCTCAGACACCAGAGTTAAGACCCTCTAGCATACCAGGTCTTCACAGTCCTCCAGGAACTGAAACATAGCCATCCTTTGAAAAGCTTTGTCACTCTCTCAATGAAATGCTCACCTTTGGAAGCTCATCTCTCAGGCAACCTCAGTCAAGGGACCTCGCTCTCAGCTCAGCCCCAGCTCTACAAGAACCACAGGTGCATTAAGCCTCAGATGCAGAGTAATTACCAGGAAGAGGGAGAGTTAACAGCTGAGGCTTTCATGATAGGCAGAGGGTGTCCCCTGTGACAGCATAACAAGGGTTATTCTCCAAGTGCCACTCCCCTTCCTGCAACACCCTCTTTAATACAAATGCCCTGGCCAGCTGCTCCAAAAGAGCTTGTTTGATAATTCTATGGAGAGCTCAAAGGTGATTTCCCAGCTCCTAGCACTTTCTGCTGGTGGGACTCCAGAGTTGGCATTCTTCCCCACGCGGCCCTGCTGTTAGAGGGAAAGATTGGGGTCAAGAAACAATTCAACCTGGCCCTTAGAACTGTGGGCCCAAGTGGTCCTTAACCGTCGGCTCTTGGTGCTTCACCCTTTGCTGTACAGATCAGCAAGAGGGACTAATGAGGTGATGTGGTCTGATCCCACTGGGCATGCAACCCTGCACAGAGATCCAAATCTAACTGTTTCATAAACTGGGGTAAAAATTAAAGACGAGGAAAGTTCTGCTAGCTGGGCAGGGGAGTGTGTCAGCACCTTCACAGCAGGCCCAAGTGAGCACTGCTTTCGTAAATAGTTTTGACCTCTTTACCTTCAAACTTCGTGTTATCTCAACAGCCCTCCAGAGGGGCCCCTCTGTACATGACCAGCATGGAGCAAACCCTCCACCTTCACAGCCCCGACACCAAGAGCCACATGCGAATTTTTTGAATTGCAGGAGTCCAGGGGAGAGGGAGGAAGGGAAGCTCTCACTATGTTCCACCAGCAGCAAAAAAAAAAAAAAAAAAAAAAACACATTAACAGATCAGGATGGAGGCCTGGAGAGAGGAAGCAGAATGTGGTCTCCTTCACAAACATGGTGGATATTGGACAACTCACTCTCTCTAGAACACAGTCACCTTATCTGGAAAATGCTGCCTACCTCACAAGTTAGAAGGATGACCTGAGATAACAGTGAATGAGCTGTGCCCAACATAATGTCATATTAACATGTGTCCCTTGCTCCAAGGCAGCTGGCTCATACCTTCCATGCTCTTGGAAATAGGAGAAACTCTCTCCAGATGTTGTCACATCATAGTCAAGAAGTGGGGAGGACAGGATGGGCAAAATTTCTGTACAGTGGTGACTCAAATTTTATTTATGTTTTTACCTTCAAGAGAGGTTCAGCAGATAAAAAAGAGAGCGAGGGAGAGACATTTGTCATCCAAATGGAGTGAAATAAATTTCCATAGAAAATACCAAGTAAGAGGAAAAGAGTATTGTTTGTGGAATGGTACACTAACTGTGGTGATAAGGGTGTCTTGGGAAGGCTGCTCTACTGCTCCAGTTCCTCTTCTGTAAGTGTTCCTATCTCATAGTAACACCAACCCAGAACATGCTGGGGTACCTAGGCAGCATGGGGTACCTGCTCTATTGCCAATGGCCCCATTTCATCGTGGAGAAAAGAGGCAGAGAGAACTTCCTCCTTTGGGAACCAGAAAGTGGAGCAGTTCTCAGAGAAAAGGCTGACCCAGTAGTCCATTGTCACTGTCTCAATCCTACCTTTCTTTTCATTGTCTACATAATAGGAGACAAGACTCTTTACTGATCTCTGTGCCTCCTTGTCCTGCTCCAATCTTTCATTACCTTCTTTTTTAAACCTACCTACTTCTCAAAGGTGAAGTCGAACCTCATATTTTCCAAAATGTACTTTACTTCTACTTCACATTTTGGGCCCCTCCGTCGGGGCCCTTTCTACCATCCAGCCCCACCCACCAGCAGACTCCGCCCACCCACAGGACCCCTGCCACTCATAGAGCAGCTACTTTTCTTTCACTGTTCTGAACCTAGGTGACTTCAAATTTTACTTTCATTTTCACGTTGGACCATAACACAGTCAAGTGTTGCATAAGATGTGGATACATTCTGAGAAATGCATCAGTAGGTCATTTTGTCATAGTGTGAACATTATGGAGAGTACTTAACACAGAGAGTACTTAACAAGATGGGGTAAGTCAACCCCTGGTCGTGGTCTCTTGATACAGTTGAGACACAGTAACCATTTGAGGTGAGAGGCAGCTGCCAGAGTAACACAGCACACTCTCTTACAGTAAACTTGTTTTTATGAGTAGAAGCAATATGCTTTAAAACAATAATAAAAATATAATACAGTAAATACATAAACTAGCAACTTAGTCTTTTACTATCAACCTTTATGTGCTGTGCTTAATTATATGTGCTATACTTTTATGGAACTGGCAGTGCCACAAACACAGGAGTAATCGTCGCATTATGATGTCGTGATGGCTACCATGCCACTAAGCAATAGGAATTTTTCAGCTCCATTATAATCATATGGGACTACATCCTCATGTTATCTATATGATCCATCACTGACCTGGACATCATTACGTGGTGCATGACTTTATTCAACTGGTGGTCGCTGGCCCAAAGGTAATAGAAAATACTGAATTCAGGGAAGGAGGCAACTGCTAGTTGGCTGTGGTTGGGCTGCTAAGCCTGGCCCATTCTCAGGAATGCCCCTTGAGGAAGGGGCAGCTGACCCTCCGACTCCTCAGGAGGACATCTTCCAGGAACACTTACTATGTTGCCAGCCTGTCTAGGCTCTGTGAGAACAAGTCCCACTGAACAAAGCTCAGTGAGGCGCAGACTAAGGCCCACCTTCTAAGTGTTCATTTCCTGCTCTTTCCCACAACAAATGGCAAGAGGAACATTAGGAAAGTCTACCCCTCCAAAAGAAACCAACCACTTCTAGGTGGAATTAGAAATGGCCCCCACTCATCACCAGGAAGACATTCCGTGTCTAAGTCTGAGCTGTTCACTGCTTCTTTCTCATTGCCTTGTGGCCCTTCCTGCCCAACCCCCTCCGCAGTCCTCACACCTCCACAAGAACAAGCAACGCTCTTGAGCTATAGCCCAATCTGAATCAATACACAGAAAAAAAAAGTGTTTCCCTAAAAGAGACAGAGTCTTCAGAGATGCAAGAATCCGACAACATAAACATTCACAGTTTAGTGCGTTAGAGTCACAGCCTCTCAAACACATTTTCTGATTATGGTGTGATTGCATTTACCTAATAAAATTGTATATTTGAGTGGAATTCGAGAGGAAAGAAATAGGCTGCTTCAAAAGTATAGTCTCGTCATTATACTGTGCAAGAAAGGAAATTGCTTAGAGCTTGGAAATGCAGGTTTAGCAGCTTCTGTCATTCATCTCTAGGTTTTGACAATCTTCCTGCCTGGTTTTAGCAAGGACTCAGACTCAGCACCCAGTGCTTTTTGGTCAGCCAGTTTTCTCTGCTAAGGGAAGCACAGAGCTCAGAAATGGGAACTTGGAGCTGACGTTATTACAGCAAAAATCTCTGCCTCTTTCACATCGTACTCCATAAATCATTGCCTTTTCCTTTTGCAATCGGTAATGGAACTTTCTGGCAAAATCATCCTCTTCAGTTTGAACTTCCTATTTTACCCTGCTTTAGAGTTTTGTGATGATAGGTGGTCTGTAAAGTTTATAGACCCCGGGGAAGGCAGCCAGTCCCTGGCCTAGAATGCAAAATGCCTTAGAGAAATGTCCAATCTCTCTCCAAGTTTTTATTTTGACAAGAATTATAAAGAAGGAGAAGGGGAAGGCCTTGAAAAACAAATGAGCAACTTCTTTAAAAGCTTTCAAAATCAAATGTAAAATTCATTAAGAAAAGTAATGGAAATTTTATGGCTGGTGCACAGATAAATTCGTTGCTGCCTCTAAATTCATCAAGCATACATACAGAAGTGTATACCAAATTAATTGGAACTAACAGCCTCTTAGCAACTCTAACCAGCTGCAGGAGCCAGAGTAAACTAGTTGGAACAAAACAAAGAGCCCACCTTCCTCCTCCTTCTTCCAGGTCCTGATTGAATTAAAGGCAAATCTTTCTTGACTTTAAAAATATTAAGCAACTTTCTTCTTCCATTCTCCACTGTTCAGGCCCAAGCAGGGTCAGAACTAGACACAAATGAGGTTTCTTTGGATATTAGGAACCCCAATTCTATTTCACATAGCTATAAAGGAGTTCTTGAAAGATATTCTAATGCTAGTGTTAGATGTTCTGATCTAGGTTCATGGGCTGGAGAAAGGAACATTGAATTTGAATAATTCTCATATTACTTTCTAGGGCTATATAGAGAGAAAGTCCTTCACCTGTTTCTTCAAGTTAACATTCTAGTTTTTGATATGGTTTTCAAACAGGCCATTAGCAGTTCAAACAAGAAAACCAAAGAAACTGAATAAATCATTACAATTATTTATTTGAAAAAGTACAGGGAAACCATTATAGTTTGCATCTTTTTTTTATTTTCTTTATGGTGCTGGGGATTGAACCCAGGGCCTTGTGCTTGACAGGCAAACACTTTACCAATTGAACTATCTCCCCAGCCCAGAGATATATCCCCAGCCCTGCATCTTGAATGTTCCCCAAAAGCCCATGTGTCAAAGGCTTGGTCTCCAGCCCATGGCACCACTGGGAGGTTGTGGAACCTTTAGGAGATGGGGCCTAGTGAAAGTTAAGTCACTGGAGGTGTGACCTTGAGAGGGACACTGGACCCCAGCCCTTTCTTCTGTCTCTCTTTTTGCTTCCCCAATATCATGAGATGAACAGGCTTCCTCCACCAGGTACTCCACCATGATATGCTTTGCCACAGGCCTGAAAGCAATGGGCCAACTGGCCACAGACTGAAACCTCCAAAACTGTGAGCCCAAAATAAACTTTTCCTCCTAATAACTTGATTTATCTCAAGTTATCTGTCACAGTGATGGAAAGCCAACTAACAAGCCATGTGCTCCTGAAAACAAGTCAGCTCCACCTACTTAATTAACATAAATTCTTGTCAAAGAATTCTAAATGGAATTTTATCAGTAATTATTAGTCATATAATTAAAAATTTAATAACATTAATTTTATTAATAACAAGTAACCTTTGTTGAGGACTCTTTCTATGCAAAGCACTATGCTAAACATTGTACATCTATCATCTCATTTAACCATCACCACAACCCAATGAGTACCATACTACTATAATTCCTATTTTTTATGTTTTGGTACCAGGGATTGAACTCAAGGGAACTTGACCCCTGAACCATATCCCTATCTCTTTCTATAGTTTATTTCGAGACAGGGTCTCACTAAGTTGCTTAGGGCCTCACTTAATTTCTGAGGCTGGCTTTGAACTTGATCCTCCTACCTCGGCCTCTCAAGTCACTGGGATTATAGGCATGCACCATCATGCCCAGCTGTGAATCCCATTTTAAAGATGAAGATACTCTGAGAACTCAAGTAATTTATCCAAGGTCAGATAGCTACAATATTTGTTCTAATACAAAGTCAAGTTGCAAAAACTCAACTATCAAGCAACAGGTAAAGGTAGACCTCAGGATCCTGTAGACCTTTGTCTTCAGGAAGATCGAAGAGAATTCAGGTGAATCAACAGAGAAGCTTTGTTTTAAAAAACACAGACGCTGGGTTTGGCCACAGAGTGTTACGAATGGATTTCAATCCCCCTGTGAGGATGGCTAAACTGAACATTGAGGCCTTTGCTCTTCTATAATAGGAGTTTTGAGTTTCACCTACATGAAGAAGGCAAATAATTTCCACATGATTCTAACAAGTGTTCACTTGGGGTTATTTGTCCAAGAAAATAATGATAATATGGAAACTTTCCACTTCTTTCTTACAGTGATTAGCAGTCTGGACAGTTTCTCTAGAGGGTGAAATCTTCAGAGGAGAACCACACCCAGTTTGGGAGGGCTTGTTCCTGAAGAAGCCCTGAGGTAGCTACAGCCTGGGCCAATACTGTCTGCCCACTGGGGCAGCCTGTTAAGTCAGAAGCTTTTCCCAAAAGAATGAGCAAATCCTGAATAGAAGTGACTTTCACTCGCACAGTGTTATCAGTTCATCCATTCGATAAACATTTGCTGATTCCCTTCTATGTGCCGGGCTCAAGGAAGATCTGGGGACCCAGAGGTGAGTGAACTTAAGAGATGAACTTTCCCCACTTTAAATGAAAAGAGTGATGATTCAAAGAAGAAATTGCAGTCATTTTAAATAAGGGGCTTCGGGGCAAGGACATGAAGGTAAATGCTTTGATAGTCTACACATTTCCAAAGATATGAGATATCTAATTAGGTCTCTGGAGAATTGGTAACTTCAGATTTGCAACATTTTGTGCATTTGTTTGTTCTAATTGTGTTTCTGGATGACTGCTTAATTAGCCACTTGTAGGGAATAGAAAGAAAGCAATTGCATACTGAGTGTTTTTCACTTGTGGTTTTGGCAGGGACTCTGTATCTCAGATAAGAATTCATTTTTTTGTAACAATAAAGAAATTAATTAGTAGTGACTTAAACATATAAAGCATTATTTGTCTCATATAACAATAAGTTTGAAAGTATTTCCAAGAACTGGCACAGAAGCCCACAATTACCATCTGCTATACCAAACCTCCTTCTATCTTTTCCTCTACCATCCTTAACATGTTGGCCTTTACTCTCATGCTGGTTGCCCCTTGGTTTCCAAATGGTTGCCCCATGCCAGCCATCATATCTGAGTTCCAGGAAGGAGGAAAACAAAGAGAAAACAGTAGCAAATTCCAGTTTATATCTCTCTGGCCAACATTATCACATGGTCACTGCTAACTTCAAGGAAGACTAGGATAATCAATGATTTGTTTGTCGTTATGTTCCAACAACTTCTCTAGTAGAGGTAGAAAGAACAGAAACAGGTTGGGATTGAAAGGTTAGTCAATTAAGAATATTTGCCACTCTTTTCAACTATAAAAAATATCCATAGACCATATTCCAGTCTTCCTACAGGGTTTTTAAAGGAAAAACACCAAAGAAGGGGGAGTTGTCAAAACTATGATGTATTTTAAACATATATATTGTGCATATAAAAATGGACGGGGGTGAGGGGTGTTAATGCAATAACTATAGGTAGAACTCCATTTGGCAAAACCAACCCTTGAGAGGCCAGGCCAAATGAGATGCCTATCTTCCCAGTGCCATCTCCGACCTCCACTGAAAGCCCTAGTTATAGATCCCATAACCTCTAAAAGACAGCAGCAAGAGGACCCTGAGTCTTTCTCCCAAAAATATTTTTAAGTCAAAATTAATCATGACTATCTTCACTACATAAACAAGAAGGTGATATGAAATCAAAAGAGCAGAGAAAGTTCCTGACAGAGTTCATAAATTATGACTTCCCCCACATAGATGTCTGTCTCATATTCTTCTTGAACTTTGTGATCTTATTCTGTGATCGTGAGCCACATGTAACTCTCAAGTTACAGGCCAGATGTAACTGGCCTGAATGGACATATTCTTTAAGTGTAAATTTCGTATCAGTTTCAAAGACTTAGAATGTAAGTTATTTCATTAATAATTTCTTTACATATAAGACTTGTTGAAATAATATTATTTTGGAGGTAATGAATTAAATAAACATCATTCATTTCACTTGATTCTTTACCTTTTTTAATGTGGCCACTGGAAATTTAAAATGACGTATGTGGTTTACATTACATTACCATTGAACGGCGCTGACCTAGAAGGACGACATCTCCCTGTAACTCTCTGCTACACTTCGCCTCATGTACCCTGGGCCCATCTCTGAGTTCAACCTCCACAGTTACATGCATGTTACAATTTCCCAGTTCCCATCTCTAGGGGCCTCTTTCTGCCTTTCTATCCAAAAGCCTTCTGGTGCCCTGGGAGCTAGCTCAGGGAAGCTTGGAAGTGCCCAGGAGCACCCTTCCATCAATAAGGAATGCTGAATGAATGCCCTGTCTCAGTTGTCCCTCAGCAGGATAATTTTAAGGTATGCTCCACACAGTCTCTCAGAGGGTCCCCAATAAGACTGAGTCCCTTCTGCCTAGGCCAATAACTTGCTCATTCACTTAGACTGTATTCTCTCTTACCTCCGCTAGTCCCTCACTTGTTCTTCCTGGGATCACCTCCCAAATAAACTTCCTCTTCAACAGTCTGTCTCAGCTCTGCTTTAAGGGGCCCCAAATGAAGACAGCAATTTAAACATTTCACAAATCCTTTAAAGGACCTGTGCCAAGTATCCTTCGATTTCACAATTCATATTTAATTTATCTTCCTGCACTATTATCAGGAAAGATGTCTTCAATTACTACTTTTTTTTTTCCTATCGACTCATTTAGAATTCATTGTCAATGGCCTCTAAAAAAAAAAAAAGGAAAGAAAGATTCTTCTCTAATTAAACAAATAGCAGATCATTTGAAAGAGTTTGAGGATTTTTTTCACTTTCCAAGTAATTTGCTTACATTTAAACTGTGCTTATATAGTGTTGGTTTAATTATCAAGTCATTAAGGACATTGTTTTGGCTCTTTGAAATATTTTGTTCTGCTTTGGGGCAGTTTCAGGGTTTTTTTTTAACAACAGAGTCAAACATCACAGGACTTTTAAATACGGTTCTCATTGAGTCTGCAGGAAAAGACAAAACCAGCAAGGCAGCAGGGTTAAGGGGGACAGCACCAATCCCCAAATTCTATACACAAGTAGAGACAGCTACAGGGTGTTCTGGAGGCCCCAACCTGCAACACAGCCCTTTCTGCTGATGTTAGGCCTGCCTGGACAATACACAGTAGTAAATAGTCTTTAAAAAATAGGAAAAGGGGGGCTGGGGATATAGCTCAGTTGGTAGAGTGCTTGCCTCACATGCACAAGGCCCTGGGTTCAATCCCCAGCATCACCAAAAATTTAAAAAAAAAAAAAAAAAATAGAAAAAGATTCTAGAGCCCAACAGATCCAAATTTAAATCCTGTCTCCACCACTCACTAGCATGATCTTCTTCAGATCTCTGAAAGGCTCTTCTCTCAGAGCCCCAGTGTTCCTATAAAGATGAGAGTTTCATGGAGTGAGCATGAGAAATATTTGTCCAGGCCATTACATTTAAAGGAGCTTCACATTTAGATTGTTTACAAATAAAGCATGTGTACAGAAAGTAAAAAGTGAAATTTTAAGGGTTTAAGCAATACCTACGTTTTTTACATTTTTTTCTAGAGTTTCTTTGGTCTTTTATATCCTAGTAACGGGAGAGATCTCCTGGGCTCCTCTGGAGACACACCCTGATAAGAATAATTCCTAGGTCTCCAACAGTTCTTTTCATCCCTTTACAGGGAGCGATTTATTTCAAACTACCCACTTTTTCTGCTTTCTCTTTATTTCTTCTTGGTGAGCTCCACATTCAGCTCTCCCTTGGGCCTTCCCATTGCAGCCTCTTTGCAGCCCTGGATTCTCCAGTACTCCACCTTTTATCTTGGGGTACGGCTCTGAAATTGGGCATTGACGTGACAGTCATTCAAGAAATCAGTTCTTGGTGTGGCCTCAGAATGTTCTTACTCGTGAACTATCTCTATGCGAGGCCTGACAGTTACTTTCAAAATCCCTAGAAGTAGGCTCTGGACTCCACCAAGAACTGCTGGATCATGCACCCAGAAAAGCCTTGGCATATAGTACACACAGAACTCAATAGCTGCTAGATTTTCTCTTCTTCTACCCTCAGTCTTTTTGTCTGAAATCTCAGGAAGCTGGGACTTGGTTCAACATTTCATTTAATTAGAAATAAGTATTGAGGGCCTGCAAGGTTTACAGTACTCTGCTGGATTCTAAAATAAAGAGCAAAAGAGGAGAGCTCTAAAGGGACATGAAATGACGCCATGCCCTTCCAAGTATTTGCAATCTAGTTGAATCTAATTCAGAGGAACATATTGGGACTTTAATAGATGTTTGTGAAATAAAAGACATACATACAATGAAAAGCCAAAACATCAGGGATTTGATGGAGTTTATGATACTGTGTTAGTCAACTTTGCATCACTGTAACCAAAATACCCAGCAAGAACTACTCAGAGGAGGAAAAGTTTATTTTGACTCACGGTTTCAGAGGTTTAGTCCACAGTAGACTGACTCTGTTGCTCTGGGTCCAAGGTGAGGCAGAACATCACGGTGGAAGGGCATGGTGGAGGAGAGCTGCTCCATTCACGCTGGCCAGGAAGCAGAGAGAGGAAGGGGAAGGGGCCGCAGGAAGATGAACCCTTCCAACACATGACCCCAGTGATCCGCCTCCTCCAGTCATGCCCCACCTGCCTACAGTTAATAACCAGTCAGTCCATTCAAGCTAGGATGGACTGATTAGGTTACGGTTCTCACCATCCAGTCATTTCACCTCCAAACATTCGTGTATTAACAAAGTAGTTTTGGGGGGACATGTCATATCCAATCCATAACAGATACTATGGGCTAATGCCACCTAGGAATTCCTACATCATGCTTCAGTCAGCCTTCCTTTCACACTGTTAAATTCCCCCACACAAGGGACAACAACAAATAGGAATTGAATAACTGTGATGTTTTCAATTGCCTAGAATATGCTCTAAACTCCAGTGGTGTTGCTGGTAACCTCCCTGAAGGTCGAATGGGCCTGTTCCATCTTCCTAAGTCCAAACCCAAATCTTAGGATTATAACACCCTCTGACTAGAGGCACCGTATAGGACAGCATGAGAGATACATGAATAGCCACAAGAGAGAACAGAGTGAGTGAAGGTAGCTAGACCTGTCAAGGGCTGCCTGTCCAAATGCTGGCTACGTTGCTGAGGCCACTGGAGAGAGGCAATACCTGTGTCCTGACCACTAGTAAACATGGCCCAATCAGTGGACAGGAATCTGACCTCCCTCTATGCTAATATAAGGCAGCATATCATTAATTGATAAGAAAATAGCAGTCAGAAAATGCTACAAAACTCAAAAGTGAGTGATCTCATTAGGGGTAGAATTATAAAAGAGGTAACAGGATATTACTTAACAAAGTTGCCCTTGCCTTAAACATAGCCCTCAATATCAAGTAAGACCAGAGATCAATTTATTCCTCCCCCTACTTTCCACAGAACTTCCTAGAAATTCTTACCAGAGAGCTGCTTGCATTACCTCCCACCCCTTATAATCTCAATAAAGACTTTCTCAGTGGGCATCTCAGTTCTGCAGTCAATTACCAACAAGCTCACAACCTGATCCTTCTTTAAAATGTGCATAAAAGATAATTGGTTGCTTCTTTAATAATATTCTTTTCATGGTTTCTTTCTGGGTATTTTCCATAATTAAATTGTCTACAGACAGAACAAGAATTGCTGCTTTTAATAGCATTTGGCATTTTGTAGACACCTTTGAATGAAATGTAAAAAAGCACTTTCACCAAATGTTCCTTTATGTTGTTTCCTTTGAGGGCAGGGCACTGGACCTTTCTAAAAGGAGAGAGTTCAAGTGATCTAAAGGAGTGTGTGTGTATTTGCTTCACCAAGAATGACAAAAAATGGCATCTCTCTCTCTTTTTTTATTTCGCTAAATTAGCATGATAGTTAGAGAAATTTTGTATTTTATGTCAATCACAATAACTTAAAAATTCTAGAACCTCAATTCTCATTATCTATTGTAGCCCACCAGGTTATCTGCATATTTTTCTGCTCTTTGGCTGTAGTCTACAGCCTGAAAGTGTTCTACTCCTCATCTCTGTTTACATGGGCCTAGAAAACAAATAATAATAATAATAATAAACATAAAGCAGTTCATGAATCCCTCTTTCCCACAATCAATCGACCTTCTCCTGTGTATGTGGGTCACACAATCAAGAGTCATTAGTCTTGAAAATTTGGCCAAAAGGGCAAAAACAGAACTATAAAATCAAAGATAAAAAATTATCTGACATTTAGCACATATTCATACCTGTCGATATATTGCCATCCCACAATGGCAGCCTCTAATTTCAGAAGAAACATAGAATATAAGACACAGGGAGAAGGGACATTGACTTACTGGGAAATGGGCAATCCAGATGGTTCCAGCTTCTGATTCCTCTCCACACAATTTAGAAAAATACCCAAAAGCATATTTGCTATTCCCTATGTTTTGATATTCAAAAAAAGCTTTGAAGAATTTTGAAATTTGGATATCTAAATCATCACATTTCTACATCCCCAAAGGCAGGAAGAAATAGTATGCAAATTTTTGCCAGGGACATTATTAAATTAGCTTATGGCCTAAGGAAATCCGTTAGGCTAGGAATTAACAAACACAGGGACAGGGACTCCAATGCTTGCTCTAATATTTGACTAATTGGTTATTACAGTATACTCCCATAGGAGACATTAAGTGTGCAGCCTAAGAATACGACGCATGATTGAAGGAAAAGAACACTGTGCTATAGATTACAGAGGACAAGAGAAGTGAAATGTTTAGTCTGAATAATTCAAACCATCTATACAAAGCAAATACAATTGATGATTACTCAACTCACTAATTTGACAGTTGCCATGTTTATTAGTCAAGGTTCTCCAGAGAGAGAGAACCAATAGGATACTGTATAAATAGATATGAGAGGGGATTTATTAGATTGGCTCAGGTAATATGGCGGCTGACAAGGCCCATGGCAGGCCAAATGCAAGGGTGAGGCCTTGGTTCTGTTCAAGTCTGAAGGACCCAGAATAAAGGGAAGCTGAGGGTGTGATTCTCCCTTCAAAGCCAAAAGACTGAGAACCCAAGGGCTCCTAGCATGAGTCCTGGGGTCCAAAAGCCTAGAGTTCTGGTGTCCCAGGTAGCAAAACAGAGGCCATTCCACCTCTTGTAGAAACCAGTTCCCTAGAACACTGCAACATTATGTTGCTTCCCAGAAGAATCTTTAAAAATATATTAGTCAAAGGAATCCAGACATCGGCAAACCACTGAAGTTGGAGCATAATGGAAGATTTGCCAGAAAGAAAAATCCATGTGAATATATTTTTCTACCTGAGAGTCAATAATTTCAGTTACTAAGATTTTTATGTCTTGGTAATCCAAAAATGTTCAAATTGACTTTGAGATTCATAAAACCAAGTTTCAGTAGTATATAAATTTAATAAATGTCTACTATCTGTAATGATTTTTATTTTAAAATTACCATTTTCCTTATGAATTGTCATTTGGAAGATTTCTTATTTGTGGTGAAATACATATATATATGTGTGTGTGTGTGTGTGTGTGTGTATATATATATATAAACTATACCATATATGTATATACTGTTCTGTTTGTTCAGTAGCTTTCTGAGATCCCCAAGCACCTTGCTGGGAGAATAGAAAGGGAGAGTAGAGACAATATCATAAATAAACTATTATTATTTATAATGTACATTCTTTATTCTCATGCACTAATGCACAATGTTATTTATTAGTTTAATCACTGTTGTGAGGATTGTTATTATTATTTCATGAAAGAAAACTGAAAATGGAAATTGGAAAACAGAAAAGAGAAAAATACATTCTATCTTGAGGACATGTAAGATTTACTGTGTCTAATCTGCACACAGACAAACTATATTTATTTCTGTTGCAATGCCTTATTTGTCAATGTATTAAATTACCTCCTACCCCAGTAACCACTGGAGCATTAGTGACCATTGGAACATAAACCTCATTTCTTCCCATCATCTCCCACATCCTTCCCTTCATTTCTGGTCTCACTCCAAGAATTCTATTCCCAGATTTCAATACCTCAAATTTCAGATTACTATCAGGCACAGTAAGTCATTTCAGCAGGTCCAGAGGGCCCAGGGAATTTGGGAAATTTAAAAATTCTGAGTGCATCAACTCAAATGTCCCCATTCCAAGTTTCAAAGTCCTCTCTTCTTCCATATAGGGTCTTGACCTGGTATGTTGTAGGCACCTGCTGGGTTGTGAATTCTACCTTCTCTGGAGATCAGCAGACCTCATAATTAAATATTGAGTCTGCTCTTTAACTTTTCATTCCCTCTGGCTGCAAGAGATGAAAGAATATTTATATTTACCAAGAAGTACCTCCGCCATTTACAAGTCAATGGCTTTAAATTGGCCAATGATCTCCCTCAGTGTTTCACCAGTACATCCACAACCACCAGTTCAAGTCATTCAATTATCGTGCTCATGATTACCACTTTCCCCAATCTCCCTGTGCCTAAGCTACTGATCCACCAATGCATTCTCTCTTTCACTGGTATCCCATTCCAACAGCTCAAAAAGTTTTTTTCAAGTCACTTCCTAGGACCATTTCTGCCTTAAATGGTTTCCTAGGACCACTTTAGTCTCTGTTGGCTTAGTTCAGTTTCCTGGAAACCATCCTGACAGCAGTTTTCCTGCAGAAAGTGTATTGGGTAATGCTTAGCCAACCCACAGGTGCAAGGAAGTGAAGAGCAGAATTGGTCAGAGGAAGAGGCTGGATTGGAACAAAGACTTCACCCATCCCCTGGAGATTCTGAAGCTGAGATCCACCTTGGGGAAAGAGGGCCATACCTGGCACTCCCACATCAACTAGTCATTGAACAAGAGGCACAACACAGAATAAGTCACCTCCCTTCCTGGGAAGTGACTCAGCTATGAGCCCTCAGTACAAAACACTCCTGGAAGCTGGGGCAATAGGTGCTTGTCCTGAAAGGGGCATCTGGACAGAGCATGCACTATGGCTTCTACTTCAGCCCTGCAAATTAGCAACCAGTATGACACAATTGATTAAAAAAAAAAGTCAGTACCTCCCAGTCTGGCATCTAAGGGCTTCTCCAGCCTCATCTGCCTGCTGCAGCACCTCTACTAAGAATTCTACAGTCAAGCTGGTCTCCCAAACATTCCCTAAATAATCTTACAAACCTGGGGCTGCAGAGATAGGTCAGTAGGTAGAGTGCTTGCTTGTAAGCACAAGGCCTTGGGTTCGATCCCCAGCACCCAAAAAAATAAAATAAAATAATCTACAAACCCTCCTGCCTCTCAGCCTTGGCTCAGAACTTGCCTCCTGCTGCAACACTCTGCTCCTTCCTCCCCTTTTTCTGATTGTTTCTCATTTGGTCCAAGCTCCACCCCATCCAGGAAGTTTACCAATGGACCCTGCCCACTCAGCCCTCCTCTGGTGACTGACAGGGAACACCCTGTTCTAACCACATGATGCTGAGTATACCGTGTCCATGAGTTCATAATTTTAAGGTACATTTTCCTTGGCTTCAACTAGACCATAAGCTCTGCTACTTGCTAGGACACAACCTTGGACAGCAAGTGTGCAAGTCTCTGGGCCTCAGCTTCTCCATATGTGTTAAACCTGAAACCTCATTACTTTAATGAGTATCTGAGTACCCATTATGTGTCATTCCTGACCACAATTCCTTTTGTTTTTTTTTTTTTGTTGTTGTTTTTGTTTTTTTGTTTTTTGTTTTTTGTTTTTTTTTTTTGGTACCAGGAATTGAACTCAGAGTCACTCAAGCACTTAGCCACATCCCCAGCCCTATTTTGTATTTTATTTAGAGACAGGGTCTCACTGAATTGCTTAGCACCTTGCTGTTGCTGAGGCTGGCTTTGAACTCACAATCTTCCTGCCTCAGCTCCCTCCCAGCTAGGATGACAGATCTGGGAGGGGGATGGCCTTGTTTAGAGAATCTTAAACATATAAGAAACCAGAGAAGGTCAATGGACCTTCACAGCCTCAAGTGGAAGGAGAACAAATGGAAAGTAACAGAAGGACAGGGCAGAATTCAGAAATAAATGAGAGTGGTGGCAACCAAGTTCCAAACCCCAAGTCCAGGCCCACCTTCTGCTTTTTCTCAGAGAAAGTCATTACTAACACCTAAGGTCTACTGTAATTACTAGTTTTAATTTAATTTTATCAAATCTGCAAGAATAATCTCCTCTCTTTCCAAATATAAAGAAAAGTTCAAGAGGGGGAAAAAAAATAGAAAATTAAAGTCAGTGGAAAGGAAAAAGTAACTTTGAGAGTTGGTCTTTCAATCTGTGCTACTTCCTTTAGATATGAGGGCCCAAAGGCCACGTCCATTCTTTATTCCTAATTTGCTCTAGCCAATTCCCTCACAGGTGTTTGTCTCATCGACTCTAAAATTGTGCTCTTAGAATGAACTTCTCCAGGGCTCGGATAAATAAACATCCCTCTTCTATGAGATCATGTCTCCTTTTTATAAGATCTTTTTGTTCCATTCTGCCGGAAATTCTTAATGTGTGCTTTCTCAATTTTGCAAATGGGAAGACCCTGGAGAAAGGAAATTAAGGTGGAGAAAGAAGGGGCAGGTGGAGGCAGAAGATAAAAATGTGGCCAAGTATAAATCTCAGGCCAGTCTGTCAGAGTGTCTGCCTGGGGCTCATCTTGAAAGAACATGCTTACAAGAAAGACTTTGAACCCCACAGAGGAGAACCGTGGTCAGCAAATCTGCTGACTTAGGCTAAATACCTATGTCTAACAAGTTAGAAGAGGCAGTAACTGCAGCTCTGCCTGATCCTGGGTCTCTGTGGACCTACGTGTTTATCTTTGCACTGCTTCATGGCTCACCTTTTTCACAGGATCTTGAAATAAACCCCTGTAGGTCCAGCAATTGTGCACAGGGACCATCTTATTTCCTGACTGCTCCACACCAAATCCTGGGGGGATCACCAGCACCCTTCCAGTGGCCCTCACTTCTGTGTCCAGGAGCAAACCTAGTACCAACTCTGGAAAGAATGACCCAGTAATGCTTCTGAAACTGGGTTACCTACTGAGCAGCAGGTGAACCAAGGAGAGGTAAAAAGGTGGTAAGGCTTCCTAGAGACAAGGAACTGACAATTTTACATCAGGTAGAGAGGCAGCACAAAGACACATGTGCCGCTGGAATTACAACATCTGTGCTAGTCAACTTTTTGTTGCTGTGACCCAAATACCTGAAGAACACTTTAGAGAAGGAAAAGTTTATTTTGGGCTCAAGGTTTCAGAAGACTCAGTCCATGGTCAGTCAACTCCATTGCTCTGTGTCTGAGATAAGGCAGAACCATCATGGTGGAAGGGTGTGGTGGAGAAAAATTGCTCACTTCATAGTAGCTATAAAGGGAGACAGAGAAAGTGGCCAGACAAATGATAAACCCTTCCAGATTATGCCTCCAGTGACCTCCAACTAGGTCCCACCTCCCATTAGTTCATTCAATTATCAATACATTCATTCAGCAAATGGATTAACCACTGATGAGGTCAGGGCCCTATTCATTGCCTAAGTCCCACCTCCAAACCTTGCTGTATGGAATCATCTTTCCAACACATGAGTTTTGGGGACATTTTAGATTCAATCCATAACAGCATCTTCATGAATGGCCCATGGACTATGGCAGGTTCAATTCTTCTTCCCCAGTTTAGCTTGAATTTCCAGCTTCTCCACAAGCCAACACTTCCATTAAAGTTCACCTGATAGCCCAAAGTAGGAGTACCTATTTTAAGTCAGGAAGTTGAGTTCTTTTGTCATGTCATATTACTTACTAGTAAGACAAGACTAAGCATGTTATCACTCCTCTGGGCCAGGTGTCTTTTCCTATCGTTTGAGAATGTTGGATCAGATTATCTCGGTAGTCCCTGCCACTCTCAGGTTACAGGATGACCCATGGGCCTCCTATACATGCTCTTCTCCTCAGCTTTAGAGATATTGACTCAGAATCTTTCACCTCTCCTCTGAATAAAGTTTAATTCATGTTGCATTTCACAGGTCCCCAGAGAGCTGGTAATTGGTCAAGTTGGAAATGGCAGTTAGAGAAAAAACAAAAACAAAAAAAACCAGACATTTCAGGTAGTAGCTAGTCAATGGGCATTCCAGAGAAAAGGAGATTTGCCCAGTCCATGTTCCATTAGCTATTCATCCATTGAACTGTCCATTGATTTTACATGTCAACCTAATCAAACCAACAAAGTTGGCCTCAGGCTCTCCATTATCTGAAGAAGGAAACTGTAAGTGGAAAGGTGGGAATTCAATTTCGAAGCTTCTGCTGATTTTGTCAAGTTTGCTTATCTCCCCACACGAGGGAAGGGCCAGGCCAGCATGGTGGACATAATTATCATGTAGTCACTCGTCAGTCATGTAGCTTCATGTTTCACCCATTCTCGTTTGAACATCATATCCTCTTCCCACTAATAAAGCATAATCTGCTTTAATTTTTGTTATTAAATTTTATCATTTAATTATTTTTCATGAACATATTTCCATCTTTGTTGAATACTTAATAAGTAAAATAAAATTCCATTATTAGGTCAATGAAAAAACTAACACCTAGGAGTTTTTTTAGACTTTACTAGGTGTTATGCTTTAAGGGAAAAATTGAGTCATGGCATAGTTAAGTATATGCAGTGATGAATAGGTCTCACTGTTCTCTTGAAGTTTCTATGATTCTCTGAGTCTCGAAAGAGACTCCAAGTTCCTGGACACTGTTGCTTTTCTCCTCGACCACCTGAGAGTGGCCGTGTGCCACACCAGCCTGTCACTCTGCAGCTCATTTGACAGATCCAACAACCCATTCCAGCCAGCCGGTTGTTCTATCAACCTGTCCTTGAATTTCTTAGGCAGCCCATAAATGAGACCAGCATGATGGCAATTCTGTGGGTATAAAGCAGATATTCTCAACTTATTTTTCTTTTTATTTTTCTCTAATTTTTAAACTAAAAATATATAGAAAAGTACAAAGAAAAAATTCTAATAATCATCCAGTTACCCCCTCCCACTCAGAACTGACTACTATTTAAATCTTGTCATATTAATTTCTAGTCTTTTCTTTAGTTTTTAATTTTAAAAGTCACTCATTTTGGTAAAAAAAAAAAAAAAAAAAAGATACATCTTGTTATAAAAATGTAAAAATGAAGAAAAGCCACAAAGTCAAATGTAATAAAAAAGAATCCAAATCACACAGCCAGGAATAACAGCTGTTTGTATTAAGTTAAAATGACCACACTGATCTTTCCTTATCTAAATATAGAAATAAAAAAGATAAGTACAGAAAGAGAGGGAGGAGGGAAAATACATTTATAAAATGTAACATCTTCTTATGTATGCCTGTTTATTAAAAAGTATTCATTTTAAATTCAGTTTGGTTTTAAAAGAAGTAAAAGAAACTACAGTGAAATTGAAGAAACTGTTGAACTTCAAATAAATACTTCTTTACTTTTTAATTTTTGAGAAGATAGCTCTGAGGCTAATAAAATTGTTTGTAAAACATTGGAGGATTCATTTTAAAAAAAAAAGCTAATTATTAGAATGACTTCCATATTCTCATATCTCCTTCTACTCATCCCCTTTTCTTCCTCATCTGAGTTCCATTACCATGTCAACATCATCCCTGGCTATAGCACTCAGGTCTTGTTCTTTAAACATAATTCCCATATTTGTTTAGAATTAAGTCAGGGTTCACTACCTGTGAACCCTCTTTCAATTATTTTCAATTTTAATTACTGTGTTCCCTATTTCAATTCATACCTTAAGTAGCTTTCCTTGGTTGGAGCTTCCTTCAAGAAGTTCTTGTGAGAGCTGCATATTTTAGGCTTTTTATTTTCCTGTTGTGATAAGAATACTTAACGTGAGATCTGCCCTTTTAAACGTTTAAGTGCACAATGCAGTCTTGCTAACTATGGGCACTATATCGTGCAGCTGACTTCTAAAGCTTAATCAGCTTGCATAACTGAAACTTTATGCCCCTTAGACAGAAACTCCTGGATTCCCTTTCCCTCCACCCCTAGTGATTATTTTACTTAGGTTTCTATGTATTTGGCTATTTTCTGTACATCATGTAAGTGAATCATATGGTACAGGACCTTCTGTAAATGGCTTATCTCACCTAGCAAAGTCCTCCAGGTTCATTCTTGTTTTGCTGAGTCTGAATAAGATTCCATTGTTTGTGTATGACATCTTTTCTTTATTCATCTGTTGATGGACATGTGAGTTGTTTCCAAAACTTGGATATTGTGAATAGTTCTGTAATAAATATCGGAGTTATAATATCTCCTTAAGCTACAGATTTCAATTCTTTTGGATAAATACCCAAAGCAGTATTGTTGGATCATATTATAGTTCTCTCTTTAATTTTTTAGAAGCTTCTGTACTGTTTTCCCTAGTGATTGCACCATTTTGCATTCCCACCAACAGTAAGAAAGGATAGGATTTGCAGATTCAGTTTTATCTTCAATTTGAACAAAACTTGTTATTCATTTGACTGTTTCTTTCAGAGACACCCGATATTTTATGTTGATTGATTCTTTTTTTTTTTTTTTTTTTTTTTTTGCCTTTTACATCTTTTAGTCTAGATTTCATTGCTTCAACGTTTGTCTTTTAATTACATTCACTCAGATTGTCTCAAGCCTTTTTTCTATGTTTATAATTCAGGTTTGGGCAATGTTTCAATTTTGTTTTTCACTAGTATCAATTATTAACTCCATGGTCATATTGTTTAGTTCTTCAATTTAATTCCATATCACTGTGACTTTTCAATTGTTTTATTATCTTTATTTATTATATTTGTTCTTACAAAGTCAAATTGTTCTAAAGTACAAAGCAATTGCAAAGAATTTTCTTCTGTCCCTTGAGTTACATTTTCTTTTAAAATGGAGTCTGTGTGATATACATCTTACATACTTGCCTGTGTTGTAAGGAGAGGGGAGTTCTTTTACCATGGTGGGTTTGCATTGCTACCATGGTGTTTATTTGTATTTTGTTCGGGCTCAATAGTCCTGCACAGAATTTGTGTGATCTGAAATAAAGGCTTCATGGCTCCCTTCTCAATGAATCTGAGACCTATTTAGGTCTGAGATGGTGGTCAGGAAAGATTTAGTTGAAAACTTCATTCTGCTCTCCCTTCCAACATTATGATATCCAGGCTGATCCATGGTGATTCTCACAAAGGATGCAGATGGCGCTGCATGTCTCTGGTCCCTCACTCAGTGACTTCAGGTTTCAGTGAGCTTCTCCAATTCTGAGTCTGACCATGAACCTACTCTCACATACCGGTTTCTTCCAGGATCACTCTCACATCCATTAGTCAGAAGAAAAACATAAAGTCAGTTTGCTTCTGTTTGAATTTGGGACTATTAGTGAGAATTATCAGAATTTTATTGTCTCACCAGTCTGAGAGCTTCTGGAAGATTCCACTCTGCCCAGCATCTGGTGAGACTTTCTGTAGATCCAGTTGTTGTTTTTTAAGTTTGTTGTACCATATAATGTCTCTTTCTTCATTTGGTTATTACTTATGATATTTGGGGGGCTTTTACTCTCTCCTTACTTCATCATGTTTGGGGGATAGGATATACTTTTGGTATGCCATCTGAGCTCATGGCATCATATTCTTCCAGCGATGTTAAATTGTACAATACACTCCCGTGTGAAGCCAGGATGGTGAGCAATATCTGGCAGCAGAGCCGCACCTCCAACCATGAATGCACACTTGGGAACAAGGGAGAGCTGCCTGCTCTTTCCATAACACTGGATGAGACCTGCTCTGGGCTACGCATTGTTTCACTAAAATACAGAGACAAGAACAGGGCACACTCTGAGTCCTGATGGAGCTTAAAGCCTAGTGGAGCAGACAGACATTAATCAGAGGACCACAGAAATAATATAAAGTTAAGATTATTTCAGTTTTGTGAGATGCAAACAGGTGGTGCATGGATGATAGTGATACCAGCACAGTACTTAGTGCCACCCAACCATACACGTAAAAGTGGTTAAAACAGTAAATTTTGTTAGGTGTATTATACTCCAACTTTTACAAAATGAGATTAAACATTATGAGAGGGAAATAAATGGTGCTATGAAAGCATAGATGAAGGTAGGTCAGGAGATTCTACCCTGAGGAAGAAATGATTGAGTTGAAATCCAAAGGAATAATAGGAGGGAAGTTATTACAGGGATAACCTTGAAACCACTCCAATTTATAAAAAAGATAAATCATTCACAAATGCTGGTACTTTATTATTGGTATGGCAGGATAATAGATTTGAAATATCAACCAATATTTTTCATTGTACTGGCTCTCACCTTCTCACCTTCTTCTCGTTCCCCTTCCCAGGTGGCTAGGTTAGCCCGGGGCCTGCTCTCCAGGGGGAAAGGAAGCAGAAAGACACCACAAGGAAAATATCAAACAGCCTTTAACATTCGATTTGGATTTCATTTTTTTCCAAAGGTTGAGGAATTTAGGTGAAGCAACAAGAATTTAGGGGGGTGGGGGGGGGGACACGTACAAGAGAGCAAGACTTGCTTCAACTCCGAGATTTAAAAGAATTTTCCAAGCTTGAGATAGGAAGCCTAGTGGACAGCTAAGAGATCATGGAAGTTGGAATGCTGAAGAAGGGGCACCTTAGGCCAATACCAGGAAGGTACTAAAGTCCCCAGGCAGTTGTGCAACATCTGAGAGCGAAGGAGACACTGAATTCTTGTCAAGAGTCCCATAGGGCAGCAATGGCTGCCTGGTGTTTCTGGGACAGTGGACAGAGCTAGGGACAGCTCACAGAGTTTACTGAACTCCAGTGTGATGAAGTAAGTCTCACACCCCTCTCCCCAAAGGCCAGTACAACAAGCTAATGAATCTCCAGCTTTGAAGAGGATGGATGTCTCTGTGGCAACCTGCATGAACTGATAACCGAAGACCAGATGGGTGACGGACATGGCAACAGATGCCGGCGTGGCCAGATGACATTGAGAATCACAAGACTACCCAGCACCTTAGCATCACCCTCTGCCACTTGCCATGCCAGCAGCCCCAGAACAAGAGACACCAATTGACTAAGATAAATCTCTGCCATCCTAAAAGAGTAAGGGAACAAAATACAGTTTGAATGGCTCATGGGAGGATAAAGCAAACTACGACTTTGATGATGTCTAGGCTGAGACTCATGGTAAAAGAAAATGACTTTTGACATACTCCTTACACTTCTTAGTGATGCACCTGGGTATCATAGCATGAAGATTTAGAAGCACGGAGGCAAATCTCCCCTCTGGACCATCAGATTGGTACAGTCCAGCACATCAATTATGGGTGGTGGCCAGAATTGGGCCTCTCCTACAAAGGATTTACAAATGGTCGCAGGCCAGCCCTGGTACAAGAACTGGCAGGCTTGGCTTTCTTGTTTCAGCCCATAGTGCAGTTCCTTTCTCATTTGTCACTTGTTATTTAGGAATATTTCTTAATGACAGCCATGTGTCATAACTTTTCTTTGTCTTTGTCTCTCTTTTTAAACACAGTGCTTAATATTGAGCACCTAAAACAGGAGCACATAATAGACACTCAATAAATATTTGTTGAACAAAAAAATTCTACCTTTGTATGCTCTCTTTGAGTGTTTCATACCGAGTTAAACATAATTTAGATGAACTTTGACTTACTGCTGGGAGGCCTGAGTTTAACAGCTTGACCAACTTGGCGGGAGATTTTGGATATGCCCAAAGACAGTCTAATGATTTTAGATAACTTGACCTGATTTTTAATATTCAAAAATTCAGATCCAACTGCGTTCTCATTTCAAAAAATATTTTCAACATCTGGAGTTCAGGATACTTAATTGATTGTTCCTATTGATACCCAGTTGACTAGAAGCCTGGAGGTTAGAACCCGACACTTTTAAAATATAGTCTAAGCTGTTCAGGCCTCTAAATGTAGTGTTAAACTCACAACATGAAGAACGCTGTTTAATGTTGCAAGACATCTGTGTAGGGATTCCAAACAGTGTGGACATGCCGCCCTCTGGTGGTGAAATGCTACACCAACTGAATTTATCTCACTGGAAAAAATTTCCTAGAGTCCTGTGTAAAATAGTATTCACTATCTCTGGTGATAAAGTAGACCACAATCCAGGACTTTGTAAAATCTAAAAATGTTACTGATTCCATTTCATCCTCATAAACAATCCTACTGGAAAGAATACTACTATTATCCCCATATTACAGATGAGGCAGCAGAAGTTGCCCTAGCCCAATTTAGGAAATAAAAGAACTGAGATTCAAGTCCAGGTGGATCTGATTTCAAAGCCCACAGCCTTCCATAATATCATACAATAGTGTGTTCATAGCTGTATCTCTAATGCCTTACACATAGAGGGTAATTTCTTCTATAATTTGAATCTGAAATGTCCCTGAAGACTTGGTCACCAGTCCATGACACTATTTGGAAGGTGGTAAAATCTTTAAGAGTCAAGACCTAGAAGTTAGGTCATTAGGGGAATTCCCTTGGAAGGAATATTGTGCCTTTGAAGGGGATATTGAAATCCTGTCCCCTTCCTGTTTCTCCCTTTGCTTCCCAGTCACAAGGTAACAGGCCTCCTCTGCCACCTGCCTCTGCCGTGATGTTGTATTTTCTTTAGCCTATTATTATAAGGTATTTAAAACACCTCCTTTTTATATTTATATTTACACATCATCTGGCAAGTATTTATGAATGGCCTACTATGTGCCGAACTCCATCCAAGTGTGGTGAGGCTTGAACAGTTGGAGTGATATATCTAAAACCTCAAAGTCAGACTGTCTTCTCTAAGAGCTGGAACTGGACAACAATCCTGCATCTCTTTGCTGTGTGTTATTTTGGAGCATGGACCCTGATTATTAACATCCCAGATTATCTACATTACTTAATAGTTAGTAACATGCAATAGCTTTTTAAAAACAAAATGGCCGTGTTGTGTTTTTTAATTTCCATCCAAGCCTGGCAGAATTGTCAGCATTTGGAAATCTGAACTGCAGGCAATTTTTGTAAGTGTCAAGGGGCTCAGCTTCAGAAGTCATGAGCTCATGGTAAGATCCAGGATTAAAGTATAAAGACCCCAAAGCCACCTCCTGTTTTCCAGCTTAATGAGCCACTTCACAGCCAAATGTTCAGGAAACATGAGCAGGGAATGGGAAATTGGAGGGAAGAGCAGTTTGGGTATCCATCTAGTGGATATTATATTCAATTCAAAAATGAAAACATTCGAGTGTATGTTATTGAATCTGGATTCAGACAGCAAGAAACGCATATCATTAAATTCCTATTTGTAAAACAAGGAAGCCGATAACCACTAAGATCCCTTTCATCTCTAAAATACTCTGATTGAAATGAGAGGAAAATTGCCTTTCTGCTCCTTTTCTCTGAGATCAGAGAATCAATGTGAAACAGACCCCACAGGGCTCTGAAATTTCTATCTCATTTTGTGGCCTCAAATTTATTCAATCAACAGAGATCTTTTAAACAATGCGTGCACCCTATCTTAAGGTAGCTTCGGTGTTGGATTCTTAAAGGAAAGTTGAGGTCACTGATTCTGTTCTCCCTCAGGCAACTGCATCTGCTCGTTGTGCTCAGCTGTGGCTGAGTTCCTGGATGCCTCTTTCTCTCTTTTCTGAGGGATTTTCAGAAAACACATAATTTTCCTGAGGCTGAAAGGTCAAGTGCAGTGGAGAGGGAACAAAGAAGTGATTTTGGTGGTAAGGTAAGCCCTAAAAGGTCTTTCCTGCCTGAAAAGTGTTGGAGCAGAGGGGATTGGCAGGAAGGTCAGCCTCACAGACTCAGATAATCATTGCAGGAAGTTTCAAATCTGGTGACCAAGTCTCTCCCAATCACTAAGGAAAGTAGCAGCACAAAGCCTCTGTGTTCTCCCAGTGGCTACTGCCAGAAGCCAGAGCACCAGAGGCCAGCAGGTGGTGAGGGTTGGCGAGAAAAATGTTCCTGCAGGTCCATGCTTCTCCCAAGGGTTCTCCGGGTCATCCGGGTGGGGTCTCAGTGGAGTGGGAGATTTCCCACAAGGCCTATGCATGGGACAAGCTGGTTAAGGGATTCAAGGGCACCCTCCAGAGGACCTGTGGGCCAGCATGTCACACATACACCACAGACTCGATTCTCCATACTCCAGGCTTATCAGCAGAGACTTTGGGTTACTGTTAAGGGGACCCAGGGAATCCTGGCTGACTGCTAGCTGGGTGTTGGAACCTTTAACAACTGCTGGTCCTCTGTAGGTCTGCTGCCCTTTCTTTAAAGGGGATGGTAGGATTAAACAGTCTCCAAAGACCAATTCAACCCCAAATTTTCCTTTCACAATAGTGAAAGTAAACTGACAACCCTGTGACCCACTTGGTCTTCAAAATCAAATCAACAGAAGCTGCACATCTCCAAATACATTTCCACCTTTCAGCTGACTTACCGGCAGAATCGCGCAGGACACGTGAAATTTGCTTGGCTCCTACCTACATGTTTAAAGGTCACTTGTCCCTATGATTTGGATTTATTAGATCTCTTACTATCCAGTCTTAGTAAAATTGAATCTAAATTAAAAATAGATAAAAAAATAATAATAATAAGAATGGCTGGCATTCCCAGTGTGGACTGAGTGATTTACGTAGCACTGCCTAAGTCTTAGAGTGCCTCATTTCCATCTGAGTATAAAAATGTCTTCTTTTAAAGTAAACCCATCTGAGCATTCATTCCAAACTCCACATAACTTTGAGTGTGAACCAGTTTCTTAAGGTTCAAACACATGAATTGCTCTTCTGCAAGTCTGCCTAGACTTCAGATATACCTGGCAAGTTTTCATTTACATTCCTCCTTGAGATGGTTTTTGGCTTAGCTTAACTACAAACTGGGATTAAGTTCCATGGAGCATAACAGGGAAATTACACCTGTTGATATATGCACAGGTCTTTTTCATTTTGGGATGAACACCTTTGGGCTACACGTACATTTCAAGCTGTAAAAAATATGGAGTGTCTGGCAAAGGAATATGACCATTCCTCGTGTAACAAAAATTCATATAAGATTCTAGGAATTAGGGTTTTCTGATAGCTCTGTGTGTGTGTGTGTGTGTGTGTGTGTGTGTGTGTGTGTGTGTGTACTGTTGTTTGTTTGTATGTTTGGAGGTATTACCTTATAAGAGTTTAAGCCCATGTTTTTATTTATTTAACAATTCTTCAAATTAAAAAAAAAAAAGTCAAATTCTTAAACTCTGAGTCTATTCTTCCACCCACACTACTCTGATGCTAGGTGTCAGAACTGACCTGACCAAGCAAAAGGGGAGCCATCCTGAGCCCCACAGGGGTCTGCAAACACTACGAGTACGCTGTGGCTCAGAGTGACCGGCTACCTCAACATCACTGGCTCACAACTAACACCACCTGGGCACAGGAAATGATTCCATCCATCTCTTCACGAAGACTTTATCACAGAAGGCAATTGTGCCCTGGAGTCTTGGAAGCTCTGTATTGCTCTGATGCCAGTATCAGAACTAGACACTGTTTCAGTGACATAACACAAATTAATCTCTCTCAAAGAGCATAAATAGAATAGCTTCTCTCAAAATAAGCAATCATTTCCCAGTAGTACCAAGCATCCATTTTTAATTCATTTCCTTCTCCAGTTCACAGTTGTGAAGATACAAATTTCATGATGGTTACAAAAGTTACATCATAGCAAAGGGACATTGTGCAATACTAAACAAGTCTTATTACTTTGTGTGTGTCTGTGTATGCTAAGGACCAACTCAGGGCCTTGTGCATGCTAAGCATGTGCTTTGCCATGGAGGGACATCCCCACCTCCTGAAATACCCTTGAATTTATAGAAATAGTTCTCAACAGAACAAGTATAAAGCTTGATACTGATTCTTTATGTGGGCAACTAGACATTGAATGTTGGAACTGAAAATCATCATCAAAAAATATTTAATGTGATTTAACTAAAAATTTTCAAAATTATAAATTAAAATGCTTCAATTTCATGTTACTTTTATTAAAGATGCATGTTCAATAATTATAACTTACACCTCACTTTTAGTTTTGTTTATTTGTTTGGGGATTTTTTGGTTTTGGTTTTGGTTTTTGGTGGTTCTGTGGATCAAAAACCCAGGGCTTAAACAATGGAACCAGACTAGGTGTCCATCAACAGATGAATGGATAAAGAAAATATGATATATATACACAATGGACTTTTATTCGACCATAAAGAAAAATGAAATTATGTCATTTGCAAGAAAATAGATGGGACTAGAGACCATTATGTTAGGTGAAATAAGTCAAGCTCAGAAGGTTGAGGTCAGTCATAGGTTTTCTCTCATGTGGAAACTAGAGAAGAAAAAGGAAAAGTTAGGGGTAGGCAGGGATCTTGTGAAAACCAAAGTAAGACCAAAGGGAAGTGAAAATCATGCAGGAGATCTCATGAAAATCAAAGGGAAAAGAACCAGGACACAGGAGGATGGGAGGAATGGGGAAGTGCTGGGAGCGATCTTAGCCAAACTATATTGCTATACTGTGTGCATGTAAGAATATGTAACAACAAATCCCATCATTATGTACAACTATAACGCACCAATGAAAAAGTACACCTGTGGATTTAAAAAAAAAAAAAACAGGGTTTCATACATATTAGGCAAGTACTCTATAACTGAACTACATCTGCAGCCCTTTTTTGTTAATTTGTTGTTTTTAGATATACGTGACAGTAGGGTATACTTTGAGATATTATACATACATGGAGTACAACCCATTACAATTTTGATCCCATTCTTGTGGTTGTACAGGATTCATATATCAGCATAGGAAAGTGATGTCTGATTCATTCTACTGTCTTTTCTATTCCCATTCCCCCTCCCTTCCCTTCGTTCCCCTAATCCAATGAACTTCTATACTTCCCCTCCCTACCCTTCCTTCCTTGTGGATGCTTACCTTGTTATGGGTAAGCATCCACATATCAGAGAGAGCATTCAACCATTGGTTTTTTGGAACTGGCTTATTTCACTCAGCATGATATTCTCCAGTTCCATCCATTTAGCAGCAAATGCCATGATTTCATTTTTGTTTATAGCTGAGTAATATTCCATTGTGTGTATATACCACATTTTCTTTATCCATTCTTCTGTTGAAGGGCACCTAGATTGGTTCCAAAGCTTGGCTATTGTGAATTAATCTGCTAAAAACATTGATCTGCAGACCTTTTTGAGATATTGTCACTAAGTTGCCCAGGCTGACCTCGAATTTGTGATCCTCTTGCCTCAACCTCCGAGTAGCTGGGATTACCGGCATACCCCACACAGCCAGTGTTTGAGTCAGCTTTTGCTGTGACTAAATGACCTGACAAGAACAATTTTAGAAGAGGAAAAGTTATTTGGGGGCTCACAGTTTCAGAGATCTCAATCCATAGATGACCAGCTCCATTCCTCAGGGCTCAAAGTGAGGCAGAACATCATGGTGGAAGAGTGATCGGAAAGCAGAAAGAGAGACTCCACTCACCAGATACAAACTATATACCCCAAAGGCACACCTGCATCAGCCACACCCTACCCACCTTCAGTAACTTCAGTTACCCCTCAGTTAATCCGTTTTAATTCACTGATTGGGTAAGACTCTCAAATCTAATCATTTCACCTCTGAACTTTCTTGCATTTCCTCACACATGTGTTTTTGGGGGACATCTGATATCCCAAACCATAACACCCCAGCATGGTTTTTTAAATCTCTGGATGAACATGTTTAGGCTACATGTGGACTCTGAGTTATAAAAATCATTGCATTATTAATATTTTTTGAAAATATGTATTAAAAGGTCCTTTTTACTTTTAAATTTATTTGCATTTGTATTTTAGATGTGCATGTATCTAAATTATGTACACTTAAGTTTACTGTTTAAAGTTTTATATCAAGATCATGATAGAAGTATAATATAGAAAAGGAGACCTTACAAATAAGTGTCTTAGTCCATATTCTGTTGCTATTATTAAATACCACAGAAGGAGCAATCTATAATTATAATGGTCTATTTAGCTTACAGTTTTGAAGGTCAGGAAGTACAAGGTTGGATGGCTGTATCTGGTGTGATTTTCTTGCTTGCGGGGACTCTGCAGAGTCCCAAGGTGGTTTTGGGCATCATATGGTGAGAGAGAATGGCCCAGCAATGATCTCAAATCCTCTTCTTATAAAGCCACAGTCCCATCACCTCATTTAACCTTAATTATGTCCCAAAGGTCCCATGTCCAAATGCCATAGATGAATTAAGTTTCCACCTACTTGATACCTCATAGTGGAAACTAGATTTCAACATGAATTTTGGGTATTTGAACCGCAACAATATGCTATAAAGAAAAGCAGCAGAAGTTCTTCAAAAAGCGGTTTGCATGAATATTTTTTAAATGGTAAACGATGAGCAAATTCCTGCCAGGTATGACTCACATAAAATTCCTGATCAAGATATTATTTATTTTCTACTTAATGAAGATTTAATGACCGTTAAAAAATTAAAATTAGAAAAGTATTCTCAGCAATTCACAACCTGCAATGGTCAGATAAAATTCCTACAACTAACCACAGGTTCTTTACCAAGTTAGAATATAATTACACATTGCAAAACGTAAGTTACACACAGAAAAATCACAAACGCAATTACTAAAACTGAAAAAGTGAGTGAAGGTCAACTAGTAATATTCGATGGAGATAAGTAAATTCTGCCTGAGAATCTTATTGTGATGTTTTTAAAACGATGACATTATGTATTCAAAATTTACCAAGCATAATGATGTTTATTGTGTCACTAGAAGCACAACATTTAAGTTGAGTAAAAATGGTTTCAAATTCTGATGCAAAAATGAATAAAAATATAATAAAAAAATGATCATTCCCAACAGTATAAAATTCAAGATGAGGTTAGTAATTTAATGACCAACTAGATGAGAGAAGAAAGCATACTTTAAGAAAAAGTTACTGTTATTCTGCCAGTGTGGTGGTGCATGCCTGTAATCCCAGCATCTGGAGAGGCTGAGGTAGGAGGATTGCAAGTTTGAGGCTAGCCTCAGCAATTTAGGGAGATCCTCAGCAACTTTTATTCTGTCTCAAAATGAAAAATAAAAAGGGCTGGAGATGTAGCTCAGTGAAAAAGTAACCCAGGGTTGAATTCCCAGTACTAAAAAGAAAAAGTTATTATTATTTAATTCACTGAGTTGTACCAAGATCAAAATTCATATAGAAAAAAATAATGATTATAAGTGTTATTGAATGAGTAGAAAAGGAAAACAAATTCATTTTTATCAATATTTAACTGGTTTTATATCAGCTATGCAAATAGGCATAGAAAATTCAATGCATGTGGGATCCTAATTAGAATATATTATACTGAAGGTATGTATAATACAAAAGAACAAATACGAAATAGAGATAACTCAATGGACTGGAGGCAGAGCAAGATGGCAGTAGAGTAAGCTCCTTCAGAAATCATCTCCCCACAGACACCAATCTGAACAATTATTCATTCACCAAAACCACCTTCACAAGAGCTTAGGAAGACATGAGAGACCATATGCCTGGTTTTAGTATGATCTTAAGAAAAAATGCATTGCAGAAGGCAGGAAAGAAAGAGTTGAGTGTATGAACCCTCTTCTAACTCCAAGCAGCATGGAGAGAAATATCTCCTTCTTGGGGAAAGGAAAAGTCCAATCCTTATATTTGAAACTCAGTACCAAGCACACTACCATGAAACCCTATGCCAGGCAGAGTCCCACAGCCTCTCCCCCAGAGCATGCACTAGACTGCTGGAACTGCATTGGCCAGGTAACTGACTGCCTGCACCACTCCTGCACCAAACCCAGGCAGCATGAGGGTAACAAGAACACCCACTGGTGAGCAGGGCACAAAAGTTAGCATAGTACTTTGGCTCTAGGCTCAGTGTTGAGTCACCTTGGTGAGACCCAGCACTAGGCAGAAATGAAAGGCCCCATACTAAGACCCGTGCTTGCAGATGGAGCCTCTAGATCTGCTCTGGCTCTAGGGAATAACTACAACCCACTGGGACAGACTCAAGTTCCTGCCCATGTCACCACCAGCCCTTGAGTGGCCCTGGGGCACACACACCTTCACAAGATTGCACAAGTTCCTGTGCCTGTGAGACTCAGGTGCCGCCAGCAAAGCACCAGCCTTGGCAAACAAGGGACTGTCTCCACCACTCACTCCTCAACCTCAGATGGAGCCTCTAGACCAGCTCTAGTAACAAGTTAACACCCATGCCCCAATGGGACACAGTCATGTTTTGGCCTGCATCCCTGCCAGCTGCAACATGGGCCTGGGTGACACCCCTGAAGCTGTTCAGGCACTAGCAGTTGTTAAGACTCAGGTGTAACCCAATGTAATATCAACCTTGGTGGTCAAGGGACTGACTTCATCCACACTACTCCAATCTCAGTTAGCATAGGGGAGCATTTTCTTGGGTGGGACAGAGTAGTAAGCACAGGACTTTGCCTTGGAACTCAGTGTTAAGTTAGTGAAACCTAATACTGAGTAGATCCTAAAGGCCTTTCCAGGTCAGTGCCTGCAAGAACCTCTGGAGCAGCCCCAGAGTCAGTCAGAGACATGGAACCCCAGACTATTGAACATAATTCCAGTCAGGATCACCTGAGGCTGGTTGCAATGGTCTTGAGTCACAAGTCCTCCACAGGAGGATCAACCCATAGAAGCATGGGTCTTGGTCCTACCCAGTGCTGTGTGTCATGACAGGGTGGGGTTCAGGGTGTGACACAGTGTTGCAGCATTGGTGGCTACAGGTGTGGCATAGAAGCTTAGGGTTGTTCTTTTCATAGTGATTCAGCCCAGAGGGCAGACTCTGTACCCTGACCACAAGCCAGTGACTGTGGACAAGGCATGTAGACATGGCCCTAGGGAAAAGTTTGTGGGAACAAACTACCCTTTTTAGGTATTCCCCCAGTTCTTGCTGAACAACACATCAGCTGTGGATTTGGGACAACCCTGGGCTTGGATCACCTTCTAGTACTGAAATAGCAACAATACACTACCAGCATAAATGTGGCAAACCTGGATTTATGGCATTCTCTATGCTGAAATAGTGGACTTGATTACAGGATCTGAGAAAATAAGCAACCTGCTTAAAATTTCTTGAAAAATAGGAACAAACAAAACCAGATTATGTAGACTATAATACCCAACCCTTCAATGCACAGATGACATTTCATATTGACAAGTATCAAAAACTTTCAGGGAAACACAATCTCACCTGAGATTAAAAATAGATCACCAAACACCAACCAAATGGTAACCAGCAAACTTGAATGGAGAACATATAAGACTTGTTTTAAGGAAACTCAGAGAACTTCAAGAAAACACAGATAAGTGATTCATTTATAAATGTTAAGTTTCTCATAGAAACTTAACAGAAAGATAGAAGTAGTGAAAAAATGTGTCCAAAAAAAAGAATAAGTTGGCATTCTTGTACAAAAAAAAAGGAAGGAAGGAAGGAAGAAAGAAAGAAAGAAAGAAAGAAAGAAAGAAAGAAAGAAAGAAAGAAAGAAAGAAAGAAAAGCTGGAGCTGAAAAACAAATTTAAAATGCAACTGAAAGCAGCAATAGCAGAATAAAGCAAACATAAGAAAGATTCAGTGAGTTTGGAGACAGGATATTTGAAAATACACAGCTAAAGGAGGAAAAAAAAGAAAGAATGAAGAAAGCCAATGGGAACTTTGGAACATTAAAAGACCATTTGGGTTATTGAATTCAAGAAGGATTTGAGAATTCCACAGGGTTAGAAAGCTTATTCAAAAATATAATAACAAAAGTTCACGAATATATAAAAAAGTTCAAATGTCCAGGTATGGAAAGGTCAAAGGTCACCAATTATAACTCAAACAAGTCTACCCCAAGACATATTACAATCAACCTCTCAAGGTTAAAGATAAAAGATTCTCAAGGTAGCAAGAGAAAAAAACAAATAACACATAACAATATCCCAATTCATCTGACCAACAGATATTGGATATTGGGTTTAACCAGAAACCTCATAGGCTAGGAGAAAATAGCATGAGATTTTCATACACTGAAGGAAACACACACACACACACCTACAAAGAATACTGTAATCTAAAAACCTATCCTTTAGAAATGAAAGAGAGATAAAGACATGCACAAACAAAAGCTGAAAGATTACATCTCCACCATATCTGTTCTACAAGAAATGTTAAAAACCTAAACAGATTAATAACAAGTAACAAAGATAAATCAGTAATAAAAGATCTCCCATCAAAGAAAAGTACAAGACCAGATGGCTTCACTGCTGAGTTTAGACATTTAAAGAACTAATACTAGTTCTTGAATCATTCAAAAAAAATTGTAAGTAGAGAATTCTTCCAAATACATTCAATGAGGCCTGCATTACCCTGATAACAAAACCATGACAAGGACACAATAATAAAAGAAAGCTACAGGTCAATATCTTGATGACAGTAGATGCAAAAATCTACAACAAAATACTAACAAAATCCAAGAGCACATTAAAAAGATTATTCCCCATGATCAAGGGGTATTCATCCCAGGGATGCAAGGATGGTTCAACACATGCAAATCAATAAATATGGTATAACACATTAACAAAATGAAGGACAAAAACAATCATCTCACAAATTCAGAAAAGGTTTCTGATATAATTCAACATACCTTCATGATAAAAACACTGAACAAATTAGGTATAGAAAAAATGTACCTCAACATTATAAAAGTCATATAAAATAAATCAACAGCTAACATCATTCTGGATAGGGAAAGCTGTCTAAGATCTAGAACAGGATAATAATGCCCACTTTCATCACTTCTATTAACATAGTACCAGAAGTCCTGGCCAGAGCAATCAGAGAAGAGAAAAAAATTAAAGGACATTTAAGTTGGAAAAGAAGTTTCACATGACTGAAATTATGTAAGGAAAACCTCAAAGACTCCACCAAAAAGCTTTTATGACTAACAAATCAATTCAGCAAAGCTGAAAGATACAAAATCAACAAAGGAAAACCAAGAGTATTGTTATAAGTCAATGGCCAATTACCTTAAACAGAAAATAATCTCATTTACAATTACTATAAAAAATACTAAGGAATAAGTTTAACCAAGGAGAGAAAGATCTCCAAAATGAAATAAATGAAACAAGGAAATAAATGAAATGAGAAATTGAAGAAGAGGAAAAAAAAAAAGTCTTGCCCCATTCATGGACTGCAAGAACCAACATTGTTGAAATGTCCGCACTACCCAAAGTGATCAATAGATTCAATGTTCAATGCAATCTCTATCAAAATACGAATGGCATCTTCACTGATATTAAAAAAAAAAATCCTAAAATTTGGGTGGAACCACAAAAAATGGGATCAAAAATGGGATTCTATCAACCCAAAAGCTTCTGCACAGAGAAAAAAACAATTAACAGAGTGAAGAAACAACCAAAAGAATGAGAGAAAATACTTGCACACTATTCATCTGACAAGAGGTTAGTATCCAGAATTCATAAAGAACTCCAACAACTGAACAACAAAAGTATGAGTAATTTTAAATGGGCAAAAGACATGTTTAGACATTTCTCAATAGAACGCAAATAAATGTCCAACAGGCATCTTTAAAAATGTTCAACATCACTAAATCACCAGGGAAATGCAAATCAAAACCACCATGAGATAGCACCTCATGCAAGTAATAATGGCTATTATAAAAAAGACTAAAGATAACAATTGTTGTCAAAGACACAGAAAAAAAGGGATCCCTTGCAAACTATTGGTGGGAATATAAATTTGTAAAGCTATCATAGGAAACAGTAGGGAGTTTCCTCGAAAAATTGAACTGTCATAGGATCCAGCAATCCCACTACAGGTAACATACTCAAAGGAAATGAAATCACTTCCATCTTCTCTATAGCACTATTTACAATTGCCAAGAAATGGAAACAACCTAAATGCCCACCAACTAATAAATGGATAAAGAAAATGTAGTACCTATTTACTTTGCAATACTATTCAGATATAACTTGAGGCAACATGAATGAAACTGGTGATCATTATGTTAAGTAAAATAAGCCAGGCACAGAAAGACAAGTACCACATCATCTCACTCGTATGTAAATATTAAAAAGATGATCTCATAAAACTTAAGAGTAGAACAGCAGTTACCAGAGAATAGGGAGATTAAAGAGGAGGGAGGGATGAGGAGGACTAGGGTACAAAATTATAGTTAAATAGAAGTAAGAAGTTCTGTTTTGCCATTGTACCATAGGGTAATCATAGATAACAATAACGTGCCATACATTTCAAAAAGCTACAAGAAAGGTTTTGAACAGTTTCTCCATAAAGAAATGATGTTTGAGGCAATTGGTACATCTACCCTGATTTAAACACAACATAAGCATGTATCTAAAAATTACTTGGAATACCATAAATATGTGCAATTTTATATTTTCATACATCGACTTTATTTTTTTAGAAAAAGAAACGTGGAAAACTGAGAAAATAATGTGCAATTTTGTACATTGATTGAAAAGACGAACAAAAGCAAGCTAAATGGTTTGCCTAATCTCACTAAAAGATTGGCAAAGAAAAAAGTGATGCGGTCAGAATTTTTGCCAAAAATCCAAGAGCACTTCTTTGTGCTACACGCTGTGTGTAGTTGCAACGCGTTGTGGGGAGAAATGGGTTCAACAGCATCAAGAGCAACACCATTATTTGGAACAGTCCAGATATGAAACTGGTATCTTCTGGATCTACCCAAAATGGACCATCATTATGAAACATTGAAATTTGACCCTCACCATAATTTGACACATAATGGGAATATACATTACATACTATCAAAGTAATTTGGGTTCCACAGAGAAAAGATCCAAGATGCCTAGCAGAGTTTCGCAGAATAATATTCTCAAATCAAAAGTGAAATTAATTTTGAATTTGTGCTGCCCATATTTATTTTAAAGTCTTAAACTATGTATTTTTAAAATTTTAGAGGACTTTTTCTAAATTGAAACAGATACAAAATATGCAACAAATATGATATTCTAATAAAATATGAAATAATATTCTAATAAACTCTAGTTTCCCAAACTATGAAAAAAAAATTCACGTTCAACTAATTTTGAAACGAATTTCAAAAAAATTATCATTAAAAAAATCATAAACCAGGGTATATCCTTCATTGAAAATGATTTTTTAACAAATTGAGTTTCATACTGTTATTTTAAAGTTCAGCACAAGGGCTGGGGATGTAGCTCAGTGGTAAAGCAAGAGTCTGTCATGCTCAAGGTTCTGATTTTCATCCCAGAACCTGTAAAAAGAAATTAAGTAAATAAAGTTTAGCAATGGACATTTGGAAAGTGTCGCCGTCCGCGGCAACAACTGCACGGGTATTTATCTGAGGGGCCTGGAAATAAACTACTTTTCCTATATTCACTAATTTATAGAGGAAGAGAGACTTTGAGAGAAAGATAGGCTTTGCTTGGAGGAAGAGAAACTTTGCTTGTCAGGAAGAGAGACTTTGCTTAAAGAAAGAGAAACTTTGCTTTTAGAGAAAGTTTTAGAGAAAGAGAGGCTTGCTACGCTTATCAGAGATCTATTTCTTCTTAAACTCTGCTGCTTCTTCTTAGAGGTGCGTCCTGCATCCTGTGAACTAAAGGGTGCAACCTAGAGGTATGTTCTCGGTTCTCTGCTCTACGATCTGCCTTCTGCCGCTGCCTACTGCTTCTTAAGCTTGCTGCTTCTTCTCTCTGCTAGCTGCTTCTGCTTCTCTGCTAGCTGCTTCTCCTAGCTGCTTCTTCTCACTGCCGCTTCTGCTTACTGCTGCTTCTCCTCTCTGCTAGCTGCTGCTTTTTGCCTTCTGCCGACTGCCCGCTTATATCCCCTCCAGGAGGTGGAGGGCGGGGCCATGCTAGTTGAGATCAGGCGAGGAGCCAGCTGCCCCATCACAGCAAAGGTCAAAACGAGCAGGCCAGAGCAGGAGCACTTGGGAACACCTGTGCACACATTGTGTGCGTGGACTTAATTGAATATGGCCAATGATAAATCACCTGGGTGTGCTTATGTTAATCAACCTCCTCACTGCCCATGTGATCAAAGCAACCTCCGTCTGGCTGCCAGGCACCATCCCGGCACAGCCCACACGGCACAGCCCCCAACAGGAAAGAACAACTTCAGAGTGATGGACCTAGAGGTACTTTTAAGAGACAACTATAATTGTGGTACAAAAATAGCAATTTAGATGATGAGTTAAAATATGTTGTAGTATATTCCTTGAAAAAAATAATTTAGAGTAATGAGGACCCAACTGGAGGAGAGTCTCTAGACTTTATTTTATGCAAGTATCTGATTTTTTTCTGATTTGATTTTTTTAAGATTTCAATAAAATATTGTAAAGCAAGTTTTGAAAAAGAATGATTTATTCTTTTGCACACAACCCCATAACTCTGTTTGAATACATTAGTAATCTTTGTAGCTCATTTTTTAATTTAATAATGTTGTAAGAACTTTATTGGCAATTCTAATTGCTACAGCCTCAGCAGAGTGGTTTCCCTAAATTGGAATTCAAAAACCATATAAGAAACTCAATGTCTCAAGAAAGATTATATAATTTGACATTACCATCAATAGAACAGAAATTTTGTGAGAACCTTAATTAAACAGCATCATTAAACTGCTGACATGAGGCAAGCAAAATAAGAATGTGAAATAAAGGTGTTATTTCTAAGTTACATATGTCTTTAATGTGTGACTCACCCAAACATGACCAACCCATCAACAGAACATCTAGGGTTATGCAATGATGACCACACAATCGTCTTTGATATGAGCCAATTTTCAGTTATGTAAGACTATAACTTTTTACATTTGTTGTGAAGTTGTATTTGTTTTGGCAGGAAGGTAGAATATGATTTAACAATTTGTTTGCTTAGTTTATAAATTTTAATTAATCATAATCATGGTATATAAGCCTCCAATTTTATACACGCCCTGGGTCCTACCAGGTGTGTTCCTTGGTGGGGGAGCACATACTCAGCATCACTAAAGAAAGCCTCCTTACCTAATACACTACTTTGTATATGGTTTTATGCAAGTTTATGTTCTTCTCTTTGTAAACAATATCCTTCAGAGAATATTTATTCATGAAATGAATACAGACATTACTTTCAAATGCAGCTTCCACCACCACTAATGAACTGATCATGAAATTACTAAAAGATTCAACACAGGAGTCTGAAAGATTCAAAAGTGATAAACAAAGTTGTCTATAGTGACTTCCTTCCCACAAGCACAGTTCAGAAAAGGGAAAAAAGGAGGACATTGACTGATCCTCCTCTGGCAGGTGATCAAAAATTGATTTCAATGGAGATACATCATGTTAATGGTGTGTCCTCTTGATGTAATGGATACACATATGACATATGGTTTCTGTGGTCTTTCTCACAAAAATCTACAACCCCAGTCCAATGAGAAAGTTATCAGACTAATCCCAACTGAGGAACATTGTACAAAACACCCTACCAGTACCCCTCAAAACTGTTGATGTCTTCAAAAACAAGGAATGCCTAAGAGACTGTCTTAACCAAGAGGATCCTAAGGAGAAAAAATTAAATATAATGTGCTATCCTGGATGGGATCCTGGAACAGAAAAAAGACATTAGGAAAAACTAGGGAAAGCTCAACAGAGGGAGAACTGGTTAATAATCATTTACCGATATTAGTTCATTCATTGTGACAAATGTACCATGCTAACTCTAAGATGTTACCAATAGGAGAAAACAGTGTGGAGTATATGGGAACTCTGTACTATCTTTGTAGCTTTTCTGTAAATATCTAACTATTATGGGATTTAAAAAAATTAGATATTTTTAAAATTTAACAGAGCATGCATGAAGGACAAAATGACCTCAAATGAGGCCACCTAGCAGTAAAGGAGAATGGAATTCCCTAAGAAGACGCACCACAGGATGGGTAGAGGCTGAACTTGTGACCAAGGATCATTCTGAGTCTCAAACTGTCCTAGGTGAGGCCTGGGCTGGATACAGCAGGGTAGTGCTTCTGGAACATTCCTACATCAACCATCTTGACAGCATGGACATGCTTTATAGGAAATGATCATACGTCTGTCACCAAGAGCCAAATCCTCAAAGCCTCAGGCCATTTTCCTTCCTTACCTCTCCTGAAGGGGACACTAGGATAGCACTTCTCCCTCCCACCCTAAGCAGGGGCAACATCAGGTGATGACCACATGGGGACATAGGAGGTTGTCAAGAGCCTCAGGCAGCAGTGATCAGACCTGCTCCCCTGGGAGGTAACTGGCAAACCACAGGTCTGATCTTCAGGTCTTTCCAAGCAGACCCTAGGGTGACTGAGGATGTGCCAGGCATGTGGTCACCAGCCACAGCAGTGAACAAGACGCATGACAATTGATTTTCATTTCTGAACTTGGTATTAGTATCCTCACTAATGGCCAACAACTTAATTCTGGTCTGTTAGAGGTCACATGTTCCTTGGTCTAATAAAATAAATGGTTTTTGTTGTTTTGGTTTTGTCATCTCCACTTTAAAACGGAATCTGTGCAAGATCTACTCACGCACATACCCTCCCCATCTTAGGGTCCATCTTACACTGAGAAAGTCACAATGGTACAATGATAGGGAGCGGGGACAGTTCTGGGTCCTTGGAAGTCCTCTTTTGGTATTATCCAATGTCTATTCTCTTAACACTGGCAATTCTGTTGACCTCCCTATGCTGATCTGGTTCACAGCCAGACTCTGTGACCTAGAAGAGTCTGAAAGACTTCAACCATGCACTTTTATTATAAATGGTTTGGATGGCCTACCCCCCACCCCCGCCCCCAGTTTCCAGAAATCAGATTACTGGTTTTCATGCCCCACTCCCGCTCTCCCCAGCTGTGTAAAAACTTTCAGAACCTTCCACACCCCAAACTACATCTGGACCTTCCTTTATCTGTATTTCCCATGTCCCCATATTCACAGCTGTCTGTGCTTGGTGGTATAAGGAGAATCTGTGGGGAAAGGTTTCAAAAGGCCCAGGCAGAAATCAAGACACGGCATTTCTGTATTCTCGAAACTTGTAATGTGTGGGAGGAATTTTCCTTCTGTACAGGACATTCCTCAAGACTGTTACCAGCACATAGACAAACACATGCACAGAGGCATAAGGCAGATCTCTGTGGGGAAGGATGATAGGGTTATGAAGATGCTCTTCCTCTTCTTTTCATTGCATTTCATCAATTTTGCTATTGCACCTTGGGGCTCTTTCAATCTGTCTAAGCTAGCCTGCCTGGACTGCCATAAATCAGGACGCGAAGATGGGGTTCTAATATGATAGAAGGCCGGTGGCCTTCTAAGAAGATAAGAGAGAGGAGGGATCTTTCTCCCCACTCCTACATACTGAGGAAAGGCCGTGTAAGCACACAGTGAGAAGGATTCAGTCAGCAGGCCAAAAAGAGGGCTCTCACCAGAACCTGAACACGCTGACACCCTGATGGCCACACTTCCAACTCCCAGAGCTATGAGACAATAAATGTCCATGTTTAAGTCATACAGTTCATGGTGTTTTGTTACCTCACCCCATACCAACTGAGGCAGTTACTGTGTCTTTTTTTTTTTTTAATAGTGGATTCTTGTAGAATTAAAGATGAATGTAAGTAGCCTATTGACTGGGTTGTCAACATTTATTCATAATAAAGAAATTTGCTTTATAGCAGCATTTATTCTGCAGTACAAACACTTGCCTCATTACAACCCAAGTACAGTTTTGGGGAAAAAAAAATAGGTAGCAAAATGCTTAAGACCAAATATATACTAACTAAAATAACCACAAAATAACTGTCTGGAAAAGGGAGAGAGTCCAACAACAACAACAAAGAAGGATTAAACTTGATGTCATCTTCTTAGAAAAGTTTTTGGAGACATTAGAGTTGGGTTTTGTAAAGGAAGATTATCAGAAAATGAGTCATCCAGCTAAAGGAAATATATAGGATGGTCCAGGATAGTGTAAATAGGTTAAACTCACATCTGAAGCAGAATAGATGTATTCTAGGAAAAGGGAAAATATGATTAGAGATGCAGAGGAAAGGAGGGAGAAAAGACACTGACAGTCAAGCAGGGGAATTTGAACTTATTGCACAAATTATAGGAAACCCTTGTAACTTCTTGGGCAAGGGAGTTTGAGAAAAATGAATCTGATGACTCTATCAGCAAGTTTATGCAACATGAATTAACGAGGGCTATGATTGGAATGTTGAAAACAGAAGAATTTTCAAGAAATATCAGATGACAAGAATTGCCAGGACTTAGGGATGGATTTAATTGTTGCTAAATAGTAGTTATCAGTTCTTAGGCCTGACAAGTGGGATATTCTGACAAGGGAAATGACACAGACCTGGTCCATTCATGTGGAGGGACTTGGGACTCATACTGGGAGCACTTGTCCCAAGTTTTCCATAACTAAACACCCAAATATTCTGGAGAATCCGTAAGTAATTGAATTTGGCTTGGAATACCTTTAGTCAGGCTACACTCACATTATGACAGAACACTCAGATTAACCTATTCTTAAATCACTAATCACTTTACCTACTTAAAAAAGTTTAAAATGCCTATTGTTTCATGACTGTCTGCAGGGTTTTTTCCCCTCTCCCAGTTCCTCTCTCATGAATCCTGTTTTGCCTTTGAGTATATGAATATATGAACTTTATAACCCTTGCATGTACACTGTGTGCAAAATATATAAAAGTCTCTAAGTTATTTTGTGATGCAGAATGAATTCCTCTTTCACATTGATCTCCAAAGTCAAGCTGCTGGACTGAAATTCTGCCACCCACAGCCTGAGCTATATAACTAGGCAGAGGTTGCTGAACATTTGACCATGCCTTGGTTTCTAACTGAAAAATAGGAGTAACTATGATATCCTCCCTGAGGTAGTTAACATGAGGCTTAACTCACATAAAATGTATGAAATGCTTACCACAGAGTTAGGTACATGGTAAGTGCACAACAAACCTTAGTGATTATGACAAGAAATTCAGCAAACCTTCCAGAATAGAAGGAGGAATGGAATAGAGAAAAATGGGCAGCCCCCTACCTCCGAAACTGATCAGGAAGCTGAGGGCAGTGGCGCATGCCCCTAATTCCAGCAACTCAGGAGGCTGACACTGTAGGATCACAAGTTCAAAGTCAACCTCAGCAACTTAGCGAGATCCTAAGCAGCTTAGTGAGACTGTCTCAAAATAAAAAACAAGAAGGGCTGAGGATAAAGAATAGTGGTAAAGCACCTCTGGGTTCAATCACCAGTATTAAAAAAAAAAAAAAAAAAAGAACAGGAACATATTTCTATGATTTATGAGTCAAACTATTTCAAAGTAAAAAACTATTTCAAAAAATTAATAGAGGACTGGGGATATAGCTCAGTTGGTAGAGCGCTTGCCTCACAAGCACAAGGCCCTGGGTTCAACCCACAGCACCGCAAAAAAAAAAAAAAATTAATAGAAACAGTTTAATAAAAAGATCTCCATATCATCTTCCAAGGCATGCCCCTGGTGACCATTCTCCAATTAGGCTTCATCTCCCACAGTGTCCACCACCTCCTAATAGTCCATTCAACTGCGAACCCGTCCATGCATCCATCTTTTGATGATATCAGAGCCCTGGTGATCCAATCACTTCCCAAAGCCCCACTCCTGAACATCGCTGCACAGAGGACAAGGTTTCAACCAATGAGCACTTGAGGGACATTCCAGATCTAAACTATAACACTACACCCCAACACACACACACTCACACTCACACATACACTTCCCAGCTCTGTCTGCTAAGAGATTGTAGAAGCAATAACACCTCAGCAAGGAGTCTCCTAAAATGTAAATATCATTTTTCAGTGAAAGAGAGCAGGATTCCTTGGAAAAATGGCTAATTCCAGGCCTAGGTCAGGGAAGGTATAAAACATGTAAATAATACAAAACAGTAAGGGTGAGCTCAAAAAATTATGGGGTCATGTCACAAAGATATAGGTGTCACTTTGAAGGAGCATCAATAGCCAATTTTGAGATAATCTTACAGTAACGATAATAAAAGATTATAACCTATTGAGTAAAGAATTAGAGAATATCCTGCTATGACATGAAATAAGCCAATCCCCAAAAACCAAAAGCCAAATATTTTCCCTGATAAGTGGATGATGATATAAAATGGGGGTGGGGGTGAGGGGGTGAGAAAAGAATGGAGAAACTTTAGGTTACACAGAGGGAATGAGACGGAGTGGGGTATGAAAAAGGTGGGATGAGATAGACATCATTACCCTAAGTACATGTATAATCACACAAATGGTGTAAATCTACATTGTGCACAACCATAGAAATGAAATGATGTACTCCATTTGTGTACAATGAATCAAAATGCAGTCTATAAAAATAAAGAAATAAAAAAAAAGAATCTGGCCACACCAATGTAAATTAATTGATTAAGTTAATAAATAAGAAAATTCTGCCTCCACTAGAAAGTCAATAATAAACACAAGAAGGATTTAGCATCTCTTACAAAAATAATTCAATCATGCAAGAATCATGAATGTATACATGATAAAAGTAGGGGATGATCATTAAGAATCTTGCGATACCTACTTAGTCTTACAGTATGCCCTACAAAATACATATTAATTACAAAAGGTAAATAAAGTACAACAGAAATGCCTCCTTAACCAAATCAAAATCAGCTTTGCCAGGGACTCACAAACATCATTTGCCTGCTTATCTGGTGCCCTGGGGAGAATTCAGCATTTCTTCATACAGAGTGTAACACCTAAATCTAATCGTGGCACAAACTGAAATTAGGGCACATTCTACAATAACTGGCTTATGCACTTTAAAAACTCAACATCAGAAGATACAGGAAAACACAAACGCACACCCTACAGGAACTGATCCAAGTAAAAGGAAATTAACCAAACTGGATACACCTCCATCTCTTGGATTTTCTATTGTTAGAAAGGAAATAATTAAAGAAAATTGGTGCAATCTGAATAAATTCTGTGGGTTAGTATTGAATCAGTTATTAAATGCCTGGCTGATAATAGTGCTGTGGTTATGTGAGGAATTTTTTTTCAGGAAATACACATTAACATATTTAGGAGAAAAACAACATCATGTCTGCAACTTAACTCTCAATTCTTTTGCTGCTTGTTTTAATTACATATAAATGTGCATTTACATAAACATATTTTTGTGTATATTTGAAACACACATTCATACATTTTAGTATATGTATAATACACATATTTCTTTTTGCCAATGCAGCCCCTTGATCTGAAATTACTATCAGTCATCACAGAAGTGATTTGCATTTATAGTAATATTATCTCCTTTATTTGAAGATCTTTCTCTTAAAATGGCCATTTTGCATTCATCCACCTCAACTCCTAACCAGTGTGTGAACTTCTTTGAATCAGACTTTTTTCTTTTGGAACAGGCAATGGAACCCAGGACCTCATACACCCTGAGTATCTAAGTCAGCTTTTCGTGACTATGACAGAGATGACTGACAGGAACAACTTAGAGGAGAAAAATTGTATTTTAGGCTCACAGTCGCAGAGGTTCAGTCCATGGTCTATTGACTCCATTGCTCTGGACCTGAGATGAGGCAGCACATCATGGGGGAAGAGTGTGGCAGACGAAAGCTGCTCAGCTACTGGCAGTCAAGAAGCAGAAAAGGAGAGCAAAAGCATGAGGTGCATGGGACAAGATTTAATTTCCAAGGGCACAGCCCATGACCTAGTTTCCTCAGCCTTGCTCCAAATGCCTACAGTTATCACCTAGTAGTCCATTCAAATCATTAATCCATCAAGTGGATTAATCCACTGATGAGGTTACAACTCTCTTAATCCTATCACTTCAACTCTGAACATTCCTGCATTGTCTAACATGAGTCTCTCAGGGAACACCTCATATCCAAACCATAATACTAGACAAGTGCACTGAGCTACATTCTGAGGTTGTTGGCATCATCTCCTCCTCTGTCTCCTTCCCCGACTACTCCTCCTCGCTCTTCTTCTGACAGGGACAGGAATAGGGTCTCCTAAATTTCTCAGGTCACTCTTCAAATTTGAGATCCTCTTGTTGCAACCTACCCCAGTAGCTGGGATTATAGGCATGCATAGCGATGCCCACCGAATTAAACTTTTGAATACAATTGTTTAATTGTTTTAATTGGTTCCTTTAGCTTTATATACAAACAAATAATAGTTGGTGTAATAAATTTTATCATTCCTGTGTAGGACAGAGATCTCTAGACCACTATCCAAGCCACAAATCCAGATTGCCAGACTCAACATCAGATTAGCATTCTGCTAATCTGTAACGACAAATCGACAAATCCCACTATTATGTACAACTATAATGCATCAATAAAGAAAAGAAAAATAAAAGTAGCTTTCTGTTTTTCCCTTAACATTGGCCTAAAATCCCCAAAACATCTGGCCCCAGCCACTTCTCTGATGTGCTTCTTCCTCCCTTACCTTCTTCTGTAACCATAGAGTTCATTGTTGCTCTTAGCACACAGTAAACAAGCTCTTGCTTTTCCACAACCTTCTCTCTATTCCTAGAAAGCTCTTCGATCTGGTATCTTCATGGATCATTCCTGCATAATCTCTCAGTCTTTACTCAAACTCAACTTTATGGGGAAGACCAGGGAAGTGTGCCCTGGTCTTCCCCATTTTTAATTTAAATGGCCTCCTTCTCCAGCCTCCTTCTTCCCCTTCCTGCTAATTTTTCCCCATAGCACTTGCCACCCTCTAATATATTATAGTTTACTTACTTATTTTATTCTTGTTCTCCCCCTATTTAGAATGTTAACTCCAGATTTTGTTTATTTTATTTACAATAGTGTACCATATAATAGGTGCTAAGAAAGAAAAACAAAGAACAGTTCCTGACATTCAGGAGCTGACCTGGCACTGACCACCAGGTTCTGTTATTCTCCAATTAGACATGAGCAATTTCATGGAATCCCAGGCACAGACAGGTTCCCAAGTCCAGAATGTGATGGCACACGTAATTTTATCTAAGCACATATAAAAACAAGTTCCCTGTGCCACCCACAAAATGCCAGATACTTTCTCTTTGGAGCCAGAATGAATGACTGCTACTTTTTTACCAAATATGGTTTTATTCTCATTCTAATCTCCCCTCCCTTAAGATTTATTGATTTATTTCTACCAAGTCAAAGGAAACATAGGCATCCAATCTAGAGCAAATCTGACTTCCCTAGACCCTCCACAAATCACCAAACAAAAGCCCAAATTCTGTGATAGCTTCTTTAAAGTATCATTTTGATAGGAGACAGATAGACTCGAGTGGTGGGAACATTAGGTCCTATAAACTGGAGCCACTATGCTGACGACCGCATGCTTTCACTTTTAAAAAGCAATCTACCTGCAGCCCTGACTGGCTTAAGTCTACGGGATAGGTTGCATTTCTCTGCAAGTTATCCGTTATCTTCAGAAGAAATGCAGGCACAAAATAAGGTCAATAAAAGGAACACAAGCTACCCTGAAGGGGAGGAAATTCTGTGACCCTTACATAAACTAGATCCCGGAACTTAGGGAGATAAAGCTAATTCCCCCAAAACATAAAATCTGTAAGAACACGTTCCAAGTAGAACTGGTCGACATGGGCCAAAATGACCTAGAGTTTTGTTTTGTTTTGTTTGTTTGTTTGTTTGTTTTTTGACCTAGAGTTTTCATGGCAGTGGGGACTTGAAAGTGTGATGTTAGCTATCATGCTATCTGTCAAAAGTCAAGAATCGGACCTGGGTGGAATTCTCTAGAAACTTCCCTGGGACCCCCAATAAAACTTGTGGGCAGGATGGGCACACCATTTTATTCCTCTCTGAGAGGACCCACTTTCTCCCTTAGGAGTGTCCCCTGCCCCTTTCCCCTTTCCTCTTTTTTCTAGAAAACTCATGCCTGTTACTCTGAATGACATGCCTGAAATCTTTCTGGACTGATTGCAAGAATCGGGTTTTGAAGCAGGGGGAGGGAGACTTCTACACTGCCTCAGTTTCTCAGGGGACCTCAGCCCTATAAGACTTTCTGAGATACCCCCTGGTGTGTGTTCTTCCACAGCGCAGTGAGTCACAAAGTCCATGTGCTCAACTGCAGGTGTGTTCCTGGTGGCCTTTGACTGGGGGAGATCAACAGTGCTCAAAAAATATTGTGGAAGGAAAGAAAGGGAAGGGGAAAAGAAAATTCCTAATGTAACGTTCACTAATTAAACAAATTGTCACCTACTAAAGGGTTAAGTATTCTGAATTTAATACGAACTCCAAGTTGCTTACCTTATAAAGTTCACCCAATTAAAGTTCTTATTGAAATTTAGTTTTAATCTAGTCTCTGTCCAGAATTAGAAGTTAACAAATCTATAAAAATTGTACCCAAAGAAGCCTGTCCATTTATTCAGGGTATAAAAGCATACTGGATTTTCTGGATTTTCCTTTATCTGACTCAATACTGCTTAGTAATAATAGGTACACACAAAGTAAATGTCACTTTGATAAACCATCTTTCACCTATCAGCTTCAAAGCTTGGTTTTAGAGAAAATAATCCTCTACAATCTGTTATCTACACTTTGAACTTTAGGACCTTTAATTGTAATCATGGAATGTGACATGAACATCCAAAGGTTATTTATTCTGATTACTTATTATCTACACCATTCACTATCCTGAAGTTATGAGGGATAAAATGAGGTGTAAAGCCACTTGTTCATTTACTTCAAAAGCTCAGAAAGTAAAAGAAGACACAACCTTGCATCTCATCATATAGTTTCAGGATTTATACTTCATTTATGCATGAAAAAAGAAACACAAGAGAAATTACTTTAATTCACTCCATCCCTATCAAAAAAAAAAAATAGAACAGTCTTCTCTAATCCCTAAGGGGAAAATATCCTGCTTCTCTCACCACTAATCCTGCTCTGGCAGATACCTTGATACAAATGCTGGCAGCCTGTACACTAAACAACTCAAATAAATCCCTAAGAACAGCACAGGAAATAATATACCCCACCAGCGTTCCATTCTCAAGAAAGGTCTCTGGGAATTGTCTTGTCATCCTGGAGTGATAAGCAAGAAGGGTTTGTGTCCTCAACACTTTCAGGGGTTCTCAACATTTGCTGATTGCCTCGTTCATCTCAATGAAATTAAAATCATATCAATATCATGTACACAAAAAGGGACTGATTCTTCGTTCCGTCAGAGCCTCTGCTGTGTTGTAATGCAAAGTAAATAGGTTTTCTGCAACTTGGAAATCTATGACAATGACCCAGAACACTTTTATATGGACAGACTGAATAGAGCACAGCTGAGCAAACATAAAAGAAGTCTACCAATTAATAAATAATAACATTAACATTTCGTACCAGTAGAGTAAGTACATAACCTTAACAGGGAATGTTGGCAGGGGACCTTGAGGCACGTATACTTAGCCTGGATAAGGCTGTGGAGAATTTACAGACTTTTTTTTAATTAAACAACATGCAGCATAGCAGACTGACCAAATAAATCTGACTTTCCCACGCCATCATTTGAACCTGCTTTGGAGACTCAGAATTTCCCCAGGAAGTCAAGGTCTTATGGAGCACTTGCAGAACATATTAGTTACTAATTGCTGGCTAAATGGCAAAAGCTCTAGTAGTTCTTAACCCTTTCCAATTAAAGGAATAAAACTAATTTCCATCCTTATAAGCAATCAATAAGAAATAATAGCTGTAGAACACTACATAGTGTAGTAAGTGCCTTTTCCCTGAAACTCTCTTTTGAAATCTACAACCAACAGGGAAGGCGTATCTATCAATCAACAATAATTATCTAATGCTAGTAGGTGGCAAGTCCTGTGTTATATTCCTACATTCAGAATCATGTGATTGTCACTGACCTCAGCAAGTTTACAATACATATAAGAGGCAAGGTTGTAAGTGTTTGATAATAGACACTTGGAATAATGAAGACGAAGGAGGTCAGGACTGGTTGAAGAAATCTCAACCAAGAAGAAAAGCAATTGAAACTGGGGAGAATGCTAGGGCTGCAGCAAAGAAGTAAGGGCAAATGAGAAGAGGGTAGGGAAACCCACAACAAGGCAAGATTATGTTAATGTGGAAAGTAATAAAGCAATATTAAGAAGTGAAAACGGGTCCATACAGCACCCATCACAGGGACTTAACTCTGAGAATTCATAAAGACAAAAATTAAAAAGAAGTTGGGCCTTAACTAAGCAGAGTACCTTCCCAAATCTTATGATCAGATAATCACCGATTCTTGTGTGGAAGGCAGAAATTTCTTTCTCAGTACTTCACCAAAAGAGAACTGTCAGCACATGCGCCTAATCTGTGAATCAACACATTTCTAACGTTCTTTATTCTATGAAAAAAAGAGGCCATTGATAATTTTCGAATAGGTATATGAAAGGAGTGTTTAAGGAAAATTAATGACTGTGGTATGTGATTTAGACTGGCAGGAAAATCATCCGAGAATGTAACAACTAGACCTCAGGTGCATCATCCAGGTAAGGGAAATGTGACCCATTAAGGAAATTTCCAGTAAGAAAGAGAAAAAAGTAAATTAATACAAAAGTAAATTTTAAAATGAGAGATAATATCAGATGAAAATGGGAGGAAAATGATTTTACTCTATGATTTAAAAACAGAGAAACTCTGAAGAAACATGTCAGTGACAGAAATGAAGGTAAGAGCCAAGGAGGTTAAGTAGAAAAAGAACTTTTTGTCAGATAATATCTTTCTTTCATCCCCTCTGAGATAAAGAACAGCAGTTAGTTTTTTAGACTGTTCCTGGGGTGGCAGGGGGAAGACTTCCTCTCAAAGAGGACAAATTCCCAGATTGACAATGCTCTAATTGCAGATAGGTACTAGGGAAAACAAAATGCCACAATTTGATGAAAGAAGGGATGGGGGCACCAAGCCACTGCCCTGCTACCCAAAAGGAACATTCCTGAATCCGTGTTACATAAAGTATTTCTGTTTATGGCAATGCTGTAGCTATTACCTCCATCTCTACACTCGCCAACACAGCCTCTTTTCAGGTCAAGGAGGAAGAAAACAGTGCAATTCACAAGACTAGAGATATAAGGACAAGTGTTTGAAAAGGGTTTTACAAAAGCTCTTGGCACATTTTCCAGATGATTATTATCTGGTGGCCCTAGGAAAAATTCATTCTAGCGTCGAGATAATCTACACTGCGTATGATTTCCTTTCATCTAGGAAAGAATGAACAGTAATTAGTTGTACCCTGGTTTCTGCATACCACGGTACTCTTTTACGTAAGTTTTTAAAGTAAATTTCTTAAAAATCTAAAGTTTAAAAAAAAATTAAAGCTTTAAAAATTGTTACATTTTTCTCAATTCTCTAAATAAAACAAATAGAGATGGTTAACAGATATCATGTCTTAACCTCATAGGTTCCTTGATATTTATTTTGGCCCAAAAGCAAAACATAAAAGTGGATTTCCATTCTTGTGTCAGTATCTGGCTCGGGTGCTAAATTCTCTTAACTTCCACAGCCACCTGGCTTGCCCCAGGACGGACTACGCTTCCCAGGAGCACACGCCCGTCAATCACATGAAGTGTATTGTAGTCCTCACGCTCTGATTCAGCAGCTACCAATTAGCTGGGGCCATGTCGGTGAGACTGTGGTCCAACCAGGAATGGTGGTGTGGGAGCTTCGCGCTATGATTGGCCAATAGGTGACCTCGAGGCGGGGGCAATGAGGCGGGAGGGGCGAACACAGCGATTGGGCGAGGAGTCCGCGGAGGCGATTAGGGATTGGCTGCGCGCTGGGTCAGGGAGGCCTGGGAAGGGGCGGAGAAAGAAAGCTAGAGCAGGAAGAGCAGTGGCAAGGCGGCGGTGGCTGAGTCGGTGGTGGCAGAGGTGAAGGCGACAGCTCCACGGGCTGGCAGCGGCCGCGAGAGCAGGATGCAGGTCCGGGTCGGGCTGACGCTGCTGCTCTGTGCGGTGCTACTGGGCTCGGGCTCGGCGTCCTCGGGTCAGTATCCTTTCCCGCGGCCTAAAGGCCGGAGCCGCCGCCCCCCGGCCTCGGTCGGTAGTCGGGCGGTGGGGGCTCAGGGCTCGGGACTCCGCTGCCTGTGGTCGCACTCGCACTGGCCTGTCACTCGCCGTAATCTTGCGCTTCGGTGGGCCTGACCATAGTGGGTATTTTGGGAGGCGGAGGAGGGGAGAGAAAGAAGGGGCGGTTACACTGCCCACACCTCTTTCTCAACGTAACAAACTTTACGTGGCTTCTCACCGATAAGGAATCGACTCCATGGGAATGAATCCCAACAGCTGGCGTAGACCCACCACATGAGCCCGACCCTGGTGTAGATGATGTACTGCATTGAGCCTGGAAACCTGCGTTTGTGCTTTGTAATTGACACACTTGGAGCTGTCACTTTGGGCACAGCAGGGGCCAACAACCCTAGCGGTTGACAGTGGTTTGGTGCGTTTGCCTAACACCTAAGGTAGTCCCTAGTCTGTTCTTTAAAAAACCGAGACTTATGATGTAACTGTAGCCACTGTCCAACCCGCTTTTTAAAACCTTCCTGAGAAAGTGGTGACCTCTGTCACAGTGTCTAAGTTGTCCCATGTTTGTTGACAGCGATTTTATCACTTTTGAGGAAGACATGGTTATCACATATTGAACAACAAATAGTTTCACCTTTTTATATAGACACAGAAATTCATGGGTTTTTGAATTTACTGTCAGTTATCTAGTTTATGCTCTGGGTTTGAAAGTTGTTTTCTTTGTTAATGTCTTGGTTTGCCTACATCAGAAAACTTCTCTTGTGGGAATGTTGATTTATGAAAAAAAATAGTATTTCTAAATGTTGATAAACAATTAGTATAGGAAATCTGGAATTTGAATCAGTGTCATTTAACAAAATAACTGTTCTCTGGCTTTAAATTTTTTTGGAACAAGGCAAAAAATAAATGCCAACTCCCATTTTTTTAACAGAAAATTTCCCAGTTGGTTATTCAAATCCTCAAATTATCTGCCCTAGTTGTAAATCAATGCTGTAACGTCATCCTGCTTCTAAAATAAGAGACCTAAACCAAAATTCTGTCCATGATGTGGTTTAAGACACCATTTTAAAAGCAAGAACCATATTCAAACTACTTTACTGGCAGCATGCTTTGAGCTTCATTCTATTCCAACTTGTAGTGATGGTCTGTGTTCATGCCAAATCTTTAAAGACTATATAGTTCATAACTCTTGAAGTACCTCTAGCAGTTGTTTGATTAAAAGAAGTAAGAAATTAAGCTGCTGAGTTTAATAGCAAAGTAACTGACCACTTTAAACAGAATTTCTCGTAGGTTTTGTAAAGAATTTGTTTTAGGTCTGGAATAGCTCAGGTATTTTTACAGGAACATGGTCTATGAGTGATTCTTCACCCTAAAGATTGAGAACTACACTAATTAAAGATATGATATTTATCTCTGATTCAGTTATCAGAGTTTAAAGAAAATTAAAGCATACAGATTTCCCTGTGTCTTCCTTTGACTTTGTTTCATATGCACAGAGCTCCATGCCAGTGGAGATGATATTTAAAGATCAACAGTTGGGTCTCTGAGGATCTTACAGTAAAACACTGTTAACACTAAAGTGTTAAATCTTGGGTGTATTGATGTAAGCAAAGGTTCAAAAAAAATGTCTGCTTTGATTTCCATCATTGTTAAAAATGTGCCAAAACATTTCCCTGTTGAAGGCAAAGTCTTAGCTGGACCTAAAATAACATAGATAGGCATGCTGAAAGTTAATAAAGGCCAGTTGGCCCCCCTATTAATGAATTCCAGCAGATTCAACCAACTGAAGATGGAAAATATTTGGGGGAAAGGTAGTGTTTTTCCTTGTCATTGTCTTCTAAACAATATAACAACTACTTACATAGCTAGGTATTATAAGTAAGAAAGGGTGTAAGTTATATACAAATACTATGCTCTTTTTTATAAGGGACTTTTAGCATCCTCAGCTTTTGGTATCCTGGGTTTTGGGGGTTGAGGGTCCTGGAATGAGCTCTCCATATAAATAAGAGACAACAGTGTTGTACTGATAAGTGCAAATATCATAAAATGTGTGATATAAAGATTTATGAATTAAGTGCTTAGATTTTTCATTTGGCTTTTTCATTCATTAAAGTGCTTATTTTATATAGAATTTCAGCCTAGTTTTAAGAGTTTAGAATTAAAGCTTTGCTCCTATATAAAAATCAAGTTTGGGGTAGTAATTTTAGTGTGAATGTTAACTGTTACCCAGGGAGGGTTGCATTTATAACTAGGTAAAATTTGGTTAACCAACAAAAATGATCTCAGTCCTATTATTAGCTATTACTTAATAGCTAATAAAGACGTAGGAATATGATACTTGCATTAGAAATGTTTCCTTTCCCTGTTAGTAAATAGAGGATTAAAAGTTTTTTCTCAAGATAATGGTGAAAAAGTGTAATGTTTCTCACTTAGAAGTACATACTTTCTTGGGACTAGAGATGTAGTTTAGTGGCAGAGGATGCAGGAGACCCTGGGTTCAATCCCTAGGGCATGCGAACACACACACACGCGCACACACACACAAATACAAATTAAAAAAAAAAAACTTATTTATGACATACAATGTTATAGAATCTTTTTAATTAGATCCATTGCCGGTATTTCAGATAACAGTTATACCATAAATTTGGAGAGTAATTTTTAGAGAGGATATTAAATTTCACTGCTTTCGTTCCTTACAACATTTTGAATGAACAGGACACATGGTGTCATCCCCTTTTGACAGATTGAGAAATGGAGGCTGAGCAAACTTTTGACACTGAACCTTGTCTATCCAAATTAATATATGATGAAGCCGGTGTTGTACTTAGTTTTTAAGAGGCCTCAGCTTTGGGATAAATCAGAATCAAGAATATTCCAGGATCTGTAGAGTTCCTAAGCAAAGTGACAAAGCAGAAGACAGTATCTGGTCTCTTTTCACTTAAGACTTTGTTTTTGAAGGTGTGCTACCTGACAGGTGACAAAAAGAATGTTATAATGGCTTTTTCTTGAAAGTATCCCTGATACTTTGTGACTTTGTTAGCTGATATAATGAAAATTTATCTTTTTTAAAGGAAGGTGTACAGTTAATGAAGTAGTATGAATAATTGTATTTTGGATGTGATCCTGGTGAATGAGAATCCATCTCTTTATGGATTACATTTTTTCTTGTTGCTTGGTGTTCTGATAAACAGCATTACTATTTACTTTTTATTTATGGATAACTCCAATGTTTTTCATCTTTACCTGCATGTTACATATTGGAGTGCTTAGGGTATAAGCAGCTTTTTAAATATATATGTTATATGAATATATGTATCAGTTTGAAAGAAAAAATAGCTTATGCTTTTCGATGGCAACCTGGAATAGGCTTTCCTACTTTAGTAACTGAGAACAAATTCTCTTATTTATCAACAATCTGTCTCCTAGTTTGTAAAGAGAGAGGGAAAGAAAGACAAGCATGATGCAATTCTCATGTAATAACCCTGATGTCACCAGTCATGTCTCTTGGAGTTCAGAAACACATTTTGCTTCTCTAATGCCTAACAGTTTGTAGTGTTGCAAATGTGTATGTCTTTCAATTTACTTATAGGTGTCTATATTACTTATCTATTGGTACCTTTGTGACCTGTTGTGACAAGGTACTAGATTTAGTAATTAGTAGCATTCCATCTAATCCAAAGTTTCAGTCTTTGGGGATGTATCATACACGTTTGCACACCTAAAGACTTCTCTTGATATATTAACTACATAATATGCTTCACTACAAGTACACATACAACTGATAAATAATAGAGATGATTTTCTTAATTTACCTAAAGATTTACTGAGAATGGAACTTGAACCATCTGTCAGAACTTGGGCTTAAGGTTATACTTGGGAAGAAGTTAACAGGAAGGATGATTGTTAATTGACATCACTACAAAATGTAAGGGCACTATGGACCCAACACGTGCCATACCTTTCTCCCCACCTGCCAAAAACCAAACATACTATGAGTGTAATCTGAAGTAAGTGAATGTGAATACCAGCTGTAATTTAAATATCTTTGGATTGAGGCACTTTCATGTATGGCAAAACTTCAGAGGTAGACTGGTTTTCTCAGATATTCGAAACAATTATAAAATAGTTATGTATTTTTGCATCATTTGATTGTATTTCTTTAAGTTAGCTTAGCTTTAATGACAATCCAAATCCAAAACATGTTTTTGTTATAGTTATAACTTACAAATAATATTTAGAATAGAACTATATGAAGTAAATATAACAACAACTAAATTTTCCAGTAAAAATCAGATGGTCTTAGAGTATCTGCTGATTAATTTCTCATATATCTTATGGAGCAGAAAATACTGAATCTTACTCTTGTATAAAATCAAGTAATCTTAAGAACAAGATTGAACAAGAGCTCATCTAAAATTTTTATTTTTTTAACTGGCAATCTATGCAGAGAGCAAACCTTTGCTCCTGAATGTTGAGTTATTTCATATGTTTATATAAGAGCAGGAAAAAGAATAACAAGCAGTTAAAATAACAATAAGAGCTGAGAAACATAGAAAGAGTAAAAGGAAAATCATATAATCTGACATAACCAAAACAATCTGTATGAATTTGGAAGAAAGGTGTAATTGGTGGCTGGATTTATTATTTATTTAGTATAAGCTGTCAATTTGTTAATAAATAGCTCTCATGTGGATAAGTACACAATAATAGGATGCTACTTTTTATCTATCTGGTTATCTCTTCAGTAAAGTGGAACATAAATTCTAACATAATTGGCGACTCTACTGACAATTATCATTACCATTATTATTATTATTTGCCATTCTTGACATTAGCAAGCAAACAACCGCTGATTAGCACTAAAATAAGCTAATGTAACTCCAGATCCTGAGCAGAGGAACAGAATAAGTAGAAGACTGGAATATGAAATTTGAGATTTATTTTTATGAACTGAATAACTCATTCTCAGTAATAGACTATATACAAAATATTTACAGAAATCAGATGGAATTAAAGTGTATGGGGTTTGTTTGTTTTGACTGGAGTACAATTTGTTTTCCTACCTGGAGAAAGAAAAAAGCTCCCCCCTCAACCTATTTTTTCTTTTCACTTAATTTTTTGAAACCAGATCCTGAATACAACCATTTTTAAAATAATTCAAGGTTAATCCAGTACTGATTATTTGGCTTATTTATCAGGTGTTTCTTTTAATAATATTTGTAACATCCCAACAGAAAATATGACCAAGTTGTCTTAAAATTTCTTTACAGATGAAGAAGGCAGCCAGGAAGAATCCTTAGACTCCAAGGTATGTACTAAAATTTGCACAGACCAGTATTTACTGCATGATTTAAAAGCATGGGATTAGGGAACTTAGAAAGGATATGAAATCTGTGTCTTTTGAGTAGCAGATGTAAATTAAAAAGAAAAGAAAAAGGTGATCTCAATATTAGTTATTAATTCTTCTAGGGTAAAAAAGTCACTGACCCACACGAGAGAATAATAGATACTTCCATTAAGAATGTTGGCTATTAGGTTTAATTTCTACTTGAATATTTAGTGTGTGTATCTGAGAGACTTAAGACAGTAACATTTTTGTTGCCTAATGAGAGATAGGTTTTGGTTTTAGTGTCTTGTGTGTATGTGTGTGTCTAGTTTCTTTTAATTTTGAGGACTGAACTGCCATTTGTTTCCACTTACATAAATTTTCCCCAAAAAATGAGTTAATGTACCCATTGGTTGGTTAAATGAATAAGACTGAGTCTTACATATCCAAGGAGGACAGTTAGTTAACCCTAATCTCTAGAAGAAATGTAGATAAAAACAAAGTTATATATAATACAGTGTTATCATAGGGGAAACACAAGGTGTGATAGGAACATGTAGAGGGATAACCTAAACTGGACTTTTGGAATTAAGAAAAGCTTCCTGGGGAAAAGTACCATCTGAATTGAAATTCAAAGAAAAGAGGAGTCAGGCAAGTGATGAAGGCATGTCATGAACAACAAGCGGGAGCCTGTAGGGATGAGCTGAAGCAAACATAGCTGGGTTTACAGAAGTGAAGGAGTGTTGGAGGGAGTCTTGGTTCTGTTGATAACTAAGAATACTTTATATTCTCAGACTGCTTTGCCATCAGATGAGTCAGTAAAGGACCATACCACCACAGGAAGAGTAGTTGCTGGTCAGATATTTCTTGATTCAGAAGAATCAGAATTGGAATCCCACATTCAAGAAGAGGAAGACAGCCTCAAGAACCAGGAGGGGGAAAGTGTCACAGAAGAAATCAGCTTTCTAGAATCTCCAAATCCAGAAAACAAGGACTATGAAGAGCCAAAGAAAGTACGGAAGCCAGGTAGTCGGGACATTTTCTTTGCTTTTGCTTGATTTAGGAAAGAGATAACTGAAATTTTAAAACTAGTAAGTGTAGAAAGATGCTGAAGAAGTCTAATTTTTTTTTATTATTAACCACATGTATAGAGTATAGGTTTATGGCATTTCTTAGATTTAAATATATTAGTTATTCACTTAATAACTTATTAATAAGTTATTAGTTATTCACTTACCAGATTTGACCCATGTTACATGAACTGAATTCAATAGAGGAAATTCCATACGGGTTATATTAATACTCTAACATTTCTTTTTGGATACGAAAAATAATAATTTAAAATTATCAGGGCGGTACACAAAATAGAAGCACAGAGTGAATTGTCTACAGGTTGCATTAGCTGTTTTCAGAACTGTTAGAATTTTTACTACAATAACCTTTCAGTCATCCTAGATAATTTGAATTAGATATTTATCACTCTCCAGTTGAAGCTTTTGTAAACATGTAAACTATAATCCTTTTTCTCCTTCTTGACACTTCTTTTAAATTTAAATTTTGATATTTCTCACAATTGTGTGAGCTAAATGCCTGTTCTAAAAAATGTGTCTACCTTGCCTTATCCTTCCACCCTTCTGTCATTTAGTTTATTATTTCAGAAATCATGACCATAGCCATTTATTATTTCATTATTAACCACTGTCAGGAATTGATCTAGATTTGAACTTTTAAAAATTTAGGGCTGGGGAGATAGCTCAGTTGGTAGAGTGCTTGCCTCTCAAGCATAAGGCCCTGGGTTCGATCCCCAGCACCGCAAAAAAAAAAAAAAAAAAAAAAAATTTAAATTCATTTTTTAACTGCAATGTACCTTACTCATGAATAGAAAAAACATTTTTAAAAAAATTAAAAGTACTATAAATCCCATCATCCCATCAACTAGAAATAATAGCTATTAACATTATGGGTACACTTACAGGCTTTTTTTATAGGTATATGAATACTTTTTTAAAAAATTAATTTTTACAGACCGCATTTTGATTCATTGTACACAAATAGGGTACATCATTTCATTTCTGTGGTTGTACACGATGTAGATTCATACCATTCGTGCAATGAATACTTTTTTGGTGAAAGTATGGATCTTATTAATATGTAAGGATAGAAAGTAACATCATAAGTACCAAAAGATTACCCAAAGAATTATGTGTTATATTTAATAAGTTGAGTAATATTTTAACTTATAATTTTAAAGCATCAATGTGTTCTGTAATATTGTATCCTCAAATATTATCTTTTTACAATTATTCATTACTTGACTGTATTAGGTCTTCCCTCTAAAAAATACATTCTAAATATAAATATTGCTATGCAAATCTATTTTAGAATATGATCTTATTTCCTTTTCAAGGTAGAGATGAGCAACACTATCTAAACTTCAACTCTCTGAATTTTTAAGAAAACTAAATTTGGTTAAAATGTCCATACTCTTTTACAGCCTGCAATTTGTACTTAACAGTTTGCCATGAACATTTTCCCATGTTATTACTCTTTTACAATTTGATGGCTAATGGCTATTAAAAAAATTACATAAATTTACCATAACTTAGAAATATGTTGTTTACCATGTTCTGCTGTGAGATCATTTAAATCGTATCTTTATGCATATCCATGACAATTTTCTCAGAATCTTTTTTTTTTTTTTGGTACTGAGAATTGAACCTGGGATGCTTTACTACTGAGCTACATCTCCAGTGCTTTTATTTTGAGACAGGGTCTCACTAAGTTGTCCAGTCTGGCCTCAAACTTGGAATTATTCTGCTTCAGCCTCCCAAGTAGCTGGGATTGTAGGCATGTGCTACCATACCAGGCTTTCTTAGAATTCTTAAAAGTAAATTTTGCTGGGTTAAATATAAATTTTAAAAATATATACATAATTATTAAATTACTTTTCAGAAAAATAATCCTGTTTACTTCTTTTGAGACTAACATTTTTTCCTTTACCTAGCCAAATATGTATGACTATTTTAAAGTTTTGCCATGTATTTTAGTTTAATTCATTCCTTTTTATTTTGTATTAGGAAGAGTCTTAAACATGCACAGAAGTGGAGGGTAAAATGACCCCCTCATACCAACCTATCACCCAGCTTCAATATCTGTCAACATTCTGCTGATCTAGTTTCATCTTTACCACCCCATAAACTCTTGCCTTTTTTTTCTTTTCTAGAGAATTTTAAAGCAGATTCCACATGTTCTTTTACTGTTGTATGTATCTCTAAAAGTAAGATCATTTTTCTAACAAAGCCATAAAGTTAGCTTTTATTCCTTTAGCCCTAATACCCAGACTGTTCAGTTTTCCCACTTGTTTCAGATGTCTTTTTTTAATTTGTTTTAATTAGTTATACATGACAGTAGAATGCACTTTGACACATCATATATAATGGAGGATAATTTCTCATTCTTCTGGTTATACATGATGTAGAATCCCAGTGGTCATACAGTTATATATGTACATAGGGTAATAATGTCTTATTTCATTCTACTATCCTTCCTACACTCATACCCCCTCCCCTCCCTTGCCTCCCCTCTATCTAATCTAAAGTAACTCTGTTTTTCTATAACACCCCCCTTATTGTGAATTAGCATCTGCATATCAAAGAAAACATTCAGCTTTTGGTTTTTTGGGTTTGGCTTATTTTGCTTAGTGTGATATTCTGCAACTCCATCCATTTACTGGCAAATGCCATAATTTCATTCTTCTTCAAGGCTTAGTAATATTCCATCAGATGTCTTTTTATAATTGATTTGTTTGAATCGGTATCCAGGCTAAGTAAGAGCTTATGTTTATCATAATCTGTAGCAGTCTCCTGCCCTTCTTTTAAGTGTCGTTGTATTTAAGAAAATAGTGTCCTTTATGCTATACAGTTTGGGATTGAGTAGGTTGTATTCTTGTATTGTTATTTTAGTTTATTCTACTATTTGCTGTATATTCTATAAACTAGAAGTTAACTCTAGAGGCTTGGATATATTTGGTTCTGCTTTTTTGTTGAATATATTTCATAGGTGGTGGTATGTACCTAGTGCCTTACTTTGGGAGGCCTATAGTATCTGATTGTCCCACTTTTGGTGATAATAAGATTCATCAGTGAGATCAATTGGTATTCCCTTGATTCAGCTGTACCAGATTTCTTCTTTGACCTTTTGCCTAGAAGTTCTGGCAACCATTTGTGTTTATTTTCTGGATAAAAACCATTTGGGGTTACAAAGCAGTGATACTTTCTACCGTTCCTTCTGCATTTGTTACTTTGGATTCTTTTTTAGAGAATTTTCCCTCTTGAATATTTGGGGCAAGCAGGATAAATTGTTGATTATTTTTCCCTTGAAATGTTTTCAAATAATAATTCGATGCCCTTCCAACAAAGACCAAAGATGTACATTTTTTTTTCTTTTTTCTTTTTTGTATTATTTGTTGCTTTGCTTTGTTTTTGAGCATTGTTAAGGATAGAGGGGGAAAAACAGAAAATAAAAAACAAAGTGTGTTTTTCTATACTCATTAAACATTTCTCATACCAGATATGTGGGAATATTACTCCACATATCAAGCAGGCCCTGGACAGTAGAGTTCCCATTGGACACCATCTGGGTGCCCTCTGGTTTAACTCAGTCTACCTGGAGAGAGCATCAGGTCCTACAGGTCGAGAGATGGATGAGTCCCACAAGAATATTTCCCTTCTCCCACCTCACATGTGAGTTGCAAGCCTCAGGTTGTTGTGCCCAAGTTCTGATTAATAGGTTGTAAATTGGAGTTCTCGTGATCTCTTCTTTGGGTTCAGGTAATATGCTAGAGCAGAAAGTGAGCTAGAGAAGAACAGAGCTTCCCACCATCTCAAGGTATGCCCTCCTCCAAGAACTTATATGTGTTCAACAATCCAGAAGCTCTCAGAACTCAGTCCTGTGGGATTTTTGTGGAAGATTCATTATGTAAGCATGGCTGATAACTCATTTGCCACTCATTTTTTTAAGCTCAACTTTCAGTCCCTCTGAAGGGTGGGACTTAAAGTTCCAATCACATGGTTCCCCTGGCAAAAAGCCCCCGTCTTGACTGTCTAGGAGCCCCCAGCTTCCAATCACCTCTTTAGCAAACAGAAGATACTCTATCAATTCAGAGATTCTAAGAATTTTAGGAACTATATGTGAGGAAATTGGAAGGAATGCTAAACATACATTTCAAAATATCACAAGGATCATTGAAAAGTCATAGATTTTTATGAATTTATGTTTTACCATATTATAGTCATTCTCTTTTGTTTCTCAGATCATCCCATTTTGGGGCTTTGGGAACCTTTTTTTAAGTTTATTCCTTTGTCCTTTTGACTTTCATAACTTTTTTCATGACCTTTTAATTTTCATAACTTTTTCAGGCAGGCCAAGATGTCTCAAACTCATCTTAATACATTTCCTAACTCAGAAATTAATCGCAGTGTTTTTCCAAGGAACCTGAGTTAATTTTCATGGTTTATATTCTACTGTTGAGGCCTTGGGGATGTGTTTGACCACTGAGTTCTTCAGTAGATAGAATTAGGAAATATTCATACTAATAATTTTAATTCAAATTAAATATCATAGGTGAGACAATGCAAAGGGTTGGGTTGACAAATTGAACTGAGAAAACTTAGAGCTCTTATCCAGTATCAAATTTGATTCATATTTTCAAAAATATAATTGTCACAAGACAGTCAAAGCGAAGAGAAGACCGAGACTGCCAGTGCTGCGCCCAGGTCCTTTCTTTCTTCAGTTTAGGGCTCTGGCCCGGGTCTTAACATGCCAGATCTCTAAGTGATGCATGTGAAGTGTCACTTCTACAAAAGAGCTGTCTTGATCATGAGATATCTCCAGTATGTTCTTGGTAATTGTGTGATTTTTGACATTTTCTAGGTGGTCATGCCTATAGTATACATCCCAGCTTTATGCATAGTGAGCAGTCTAAATAGACCAACTCCATCCTGCTAAAGCATTCAGTAAGCAAGCACTGTTCCTATAGTAGATACTTTTAATGTGCTTACCAGGAGGCCTCTCATTAGCATGTTTCTAAAGTAATTTGACTAAGTCATCTCTATTTCTTGGACCAGTAAGAGGAGAGAACAGATTGCAGAACTGCCACTAGCTTTTCCACCCATCCAGACTTTTGTTTGTTTCCTTTTACATTTGTCTTCTTTTTTGTTGATGCTGGCATTCTTAATTTCTAATGACATTAATGTTATATTGCTTTATCCTAATCTATATGCATGTATAGTTTCAAAATAACAGCGGTGACCTTACCACTGACTATGGGGCCGCTGAATGCAGTCTGAGATTTCTTTTTTTTTTTTTTTTTTTTTTTGTGGTGCTGGGGATTGAACCCAGGGCCTTGTGCTTGCAAGGCAAGCACTCTACCAACTGAGCTGTCTCCCCAGCCCTGAGATTTCTTTGTAGTTCTTTTTGTCCTTAGTATATATTTTAGTAGGGATTTATAAGTGTTTTAAAATCACTTGAGTAATTTTCTGTGTGGTTATATCAACAACTTTATAAATTTAGATTCATTTTAATTTGTTTTAGTTTTCATTCATGATTGAGATTCATTTTTAATTTCTTCTTAGTACATGAAAAGGCTTAAGCTCTTACATATATATAATAATTATTTATGCATCACTTTGTGTGTATGCAGTTCCAAATATGTGAGTCTTCAGTGTCTGGCATGCTAGCTGTCTTCTGTAACCTTATCTGCAGTTCTTTTCTCAGCAGTACCAACCCTTCACTGTTCCTTACCTACACCCTGCAATTATGCCTTGGGCCTTTGTTCAGGTTCTCCCCCATGCTTAAAAGTGCCTTCCTGACCCCTTAAACAAATCCATCTACCAAATTTCTGCTCATCCTTAAAGATAAACGTATATTTCCCCTTTGTGAAATAGTTTCTGAACTAACCAGGGATGATTGAAGAGTTTCTGGATATGAGAGCTTCCTATCTGGCCTCCCTGCTTTTACTCTTTCTCTCTAATTAATGTGTCAGATTCCTGACCACAGCCACACTGATTCTTCTTTTGCTCAGAAACCTCCCATGGCTTCCTATCATGCTCATAATCCAAACTTCCTTTACTGACAAGCCCTTACATGATCAAGCCCTTCCTCTGTCCAGCTTCACTTGCATGACTCCAGCCACACTCACCTTCTTACTGTTTCTTGAATATCTTACACTTATTCCAACTGTGTTAGGGATCTCTAAGACCTCAGCCCCAGATTCAGTGATTCACAGTAAAGACTCAGAGGAGTCAGCATGTAGTTGTATTCACAGCTGTGATTTGTTACACTAAAACAAAACCAGAAAAGGAAAAGGTGTATCGGGTGAAGTCTGGGGAAAACTGCATGTAAGCTTTAAGAGTTTTCTCCCAGTAGAGTCATACAGGATGTGCTTAATTTCCCCAGCAAAAGTTAAATAACGTATGTCAGACATTTTCTATCATGGAAGATATCATGGGGTTTTTCTTGAGGGCGGGTTAAGTTGGCACCCTCTACCTGGCATATGCCAAAATTGTAGACTCTCAGAAGGAAAGCAGGTGTTCGGCATGAGCTCTACAGTTTGGGTGAGCCACTATTCTCAGTTAGAACGGTGGAAACTCACCAGAATTCTAATCTCACAGAAGTGCCCTTCTCACCCGTGTAAGCAGGTCTTTTGAAAGATTGAAGTTTATACCTGCTACTTTTTTTTTGGGGGGGGGGGGGGTGCTGGGGATCGAACCCAGGGCCTTGTGCTTGCAAGGCAAGCACTCTACCGACTGAGCTATCTCCCCAGCCCCTATACCTGCTACTTTAACTCTACTCTGCCTGGTCCACCCCCTTGGTCACTGACCAAGGTATCTTCACAGTATATTTATTCTCAGTAAGTCCCAGCAGTAGTGAGGCAACCTTCTGTACTGATTTTAGTTATGCCTTTTAGTCCTCTGCTTAGTAGGCTAAGTATACTTAGCCAGTTGAAACAAATCCTATTAATTGTAATATGTCTATAGAAAGCCAGGTGGCTTCCTCCTCAAGTTTCTGTTTTAATCCTTCTTTAACCTGTCCCAGAGCATCAATTCAGGCACGCATGACTTGTAGCCAGTGAGGTGAAGCTGACCTGAAAGCCTTCCAGGACCAGGGCAGTGTCAGGAGTGCGGTCCCATGGGTACCCATGGTAACCTGGAAACCCAAGAGTTTACAATTGTTGGGCACTTCAAGCAAGACATACGTTAGGATACCATGCAGCCTCCCACCATGGGTAGCTTGTCCTTGGGTTCCTACTCCAGCCCAAACAACTTAGTCCAGCCCTTGGTTTCACTGGGTCTGCCAATAGGTTCCACTTGTTTTGCTGTCACCTAGTTCATCTACCTCATGAGTCTCAACCACAGCCGCAGGTTTTCTACATGGAAAGTGCAAGCATCTCCTGCTTTTTGTAGTCATCCCTGTCAGGTGTAATCATGGGCGCACAGTGTGAATTCAGTCACTCTCCCAACAACTTGGAAAAGCACACAGAGTTTTCCTTTAGGAAGCAGTAGAAATTTCAGGAATAGTTTTAAAAAACAAAGATCACTAATGCTGTCTCAGCTCCTCCTACTTCTTCAGGTCAGGGATTTCAATTTGTTTTCCTCAGTTATTACAAAATCATTGTTTCCATTAAGAGGTCATAATTTACATTTTTTCAGTCTTCCCCTAATCTCATCCATAACTTTTTTGGGGGGATGGAGTGTGCAAGAGGGTCAAAAACATCTTCACAGAAAAGCATTTTTATGCAATGTCACCAGAAAGTTGATGTTCATAAATTGATTCAGAGCAAAATCCTGGACTTTCAAAACATTCAAAATGGGTTTGCATCGTGTCCTTGCACCCCTTTCATCCCTGTCTTTTATCCAGGGAACAGCCTGGAAAAGAAGAGTCCCTCAAAGAACAGCCATACTTAATAAATTAGATTTTATGGAGGTGTGTGGAGCAGGAAGGGGTGAAGGAAGCTGGGTCAGGGTGTCACTCCGTTGTTATAAACTGCTGCTAATTGGGAAGGCAAATGCAAGGGTCAGCAGCAGTGTGACATGCTTGAGAAGGAGTCAGACTGACCTGTTCACAGTAGAGGATCCCTGTGATGGACACTGTCGCAACTTGGGACTTTTGGAAGTAATCACATGTTCAGAGTGCCATCAGTTTCTGTATCAGAAATATCTGGCTAATGTACATCTGGATTTCAAGTGATCCCTTCAAAGAACAAACTCTTTCCTGTGGGCATTTTCATGTGACTCAGACAGTTCAACCAAGCATTTATGACTTTTTCACAGTTTGGGGCCCCAGAGAGAGGTATCCTAAATGTGCAAGGTTGCAGAGTGTGAGTTCTCCTCGTTGAGCCTATGCTGGCATTCAGTTCAGCACAGCTCACCCTAAGGCTGAGAGCTTACACCAGGCAGTTTAGGTCAGGTTTTAGATCAGGCAATTAAGGTTAGTGAATTCAGGGTTCAAAAAAGCAGACTTTTTTTCAGCAGTAACAGAAGTGAGATGCTCCAGAGCTAAGAAGTCCAGGTGATAAGCAAGGCTTTTCTCAACCACTTTGGCTAGTCAGTCTTAAGAGTCCAAATCGTCCTACTCAAAAATACACCCATCAGGTTGGAAAATCATCAGCCTTTAAACATAATACTTCAACTCTCACAGGAATTCATCAGCAAATGAAAACCAGTTTTTGAAGACTTCTTTTGTAGAGCATCTCTTTTTCTTATTATCTCCCTTTTTTCAGAGACTTCAATCAGGGAAAATCCACATTTTCTGTAGCTGAATAATCAGCTACAGAGACTTACTCTGTTTCCAGTACTCAGAGCTTAAATTCTAACCCACCCACTGGTGGCAGAAAGCAAGTAATTGGTGTTCTCACTGACACATTTCTTTTTTACAGCTTCCCTTGATGATTCCTGTAGTATTTTTGAAATCATAATTTTTAATATTTTTAATTGATTTTTATCATATATCCAGATATATAAACTATTAAAAATATCCATTTTTTTCCCATTTTGTACAGTTTACTCAAGCTCTCAGTAGTTAAGTTCAGCATTTGCTACATTAACCTTATAGCTGCCGGGTAAGAGTCAGGCTGTGATGCAGTGAAGGCAGGGAGGCTACTGCAGCAACAGCAGCAGCCGCGCTGGAGAAAGCTGCTAGAGTGTTTCCTCCTCCCTCTTCCCCTACCCCGCCCCCATTTATCTAAAATTTTGCTCCAGCCCTGGGACCTGGTTTAGTTTCTCCCCTTACTTAGAGAAGAATGCAAGCTTTTAACATTTTTGGCCTAGCCTGGGGAACTTTAGGGTCCTTTATCCTCCCACTGGAGGAAAGAAGAAAATCAAAGACATCACACATCACCTGGGCTACTCTCTTTTCACCTCAGTATAACTAGTGGGGCCAACAGCAGCCAAAGCAAACCGACGTTTCTAAAGTTGGTTCTGTCATTTTCAGATCTCCGTGTACTTTTACCTCAGATAACAGAGAGCTACCCAGCTGCAACTTTGATATCATGGGCAACTCTAGCCACTTGGACACTGAAGAATCATTATATGCTATCCCTTATCCTTCCCCTTTTAAAACAGTGCTTTCACCATATCTCAGTGAGTCTGGGTCACTCTAACAAATTCCACTTCTGTTGCCAGCTGTGCCAAGGGTGCCCAAGACCATCCCAAGGTTTGATGATTTGCTGGAAGGAAACAGGACTTGATTATGATTTTTTTTTTTTTGTTCCACATAATTTTTTATTTTTGTATTCTTCTTTAGCTGTACAAAATAGAAGAGTGTATTTTGACATGTATACATGGTGTATAACTTCCTGTCCTTGTGGTTGTACATGATGTGGAGTTAAACTTGTCATGTACTCACATATGAACGTAGGAAAGTTATGTCCAATTCTTTCTACTGTCTTTTGATTATGTTTTATTACAATAAAAGTATACACAGAAAAATCAGCATAGGGAAAAGCATGTGGCAAAGTCTGGGGGAAACAAGGTACAAGCTTCCAAAGGTCTTCTCCCAGGCACATCATACAGAATATATTTGACTCCCTCAGCAGCAAATTGTGACAATACTTCAGAAATGCTGCCTACCAGGTAAGCTCATTAGAAACATAGTTCCTGTGCTTTGGGGACTATTCATGTAATCACTGTCTACCTAAAACATAGAAAAATCGTAGACTCCTTAAAGAAAAAATAAGTGTTGAACATAAGCCACACATTTATACAAGCAATTTAGGCACAGTGAGTAGCTTTCATAAGTTAGAATGGTAGGAACTCTCCCAAATTCTTAAATTCCTGGACACCATCCAAGGGCCTACCATATAAGCAGGCTTTTCAAAGGATAATAGCCTTCTGTGTTAACTATTTTATACACATCATCACAATTAATGTTTGTTGAATGAGTAAATTGCCATCAAGAGAGGAATGATTACATTTTGGTATTCCCTGTTTTAGAATACTTGTAGCCATTTTTAAAAGAACGTGATTGGTTACAAATTAAGTTCATCAAATAGTGGTAGAAACAGAGGTTTATTTGGCTTGCAAAAACAAAACTCCAGAAGTAGGCAAGTAGGTAGTTGGTTAAGTGCTTTTGCCATCAGGAGCTCCAGCTCTTTCTTTCTTCCCTGTTCACTGTCCTTAGTAGATTGACTTCATCCTCATGTTTGTTCCACATGATCAGTTCTGGTGGTAGTTGCACCTCCAGGTCCTAGATCCTCAGGAGTACCTGATTCAGCAAAGCAAAAGCCCTCCAGAACCCACTAATAGAACTCTGCCATTTCTGCCCTTTCTGCCTCCTGGAAGAATGTCAGTGATATAGTAAATGAAATCGTCATATTATAAATTAATTCCCTGTTATGGTTGGGATCTGCAATGTCCCACAGAAAGCAATGCAGCAATGTTCAGAGGTGAAAAGATTGAATTTTAAGAGCTCTGGCTTCACCAGTGAATTAATCCACTTGATGGTTTAATCATTGAATGGGAAGTGAAGAAAATGATAGGGAGGTGGGCATGGGTGTAAGAAGTAGGTCACCGGGGTATGGCCTTAGGGACTATATATCTCTCTCCAGTGTACCCTGTCCCCACTTCATGGCTGCCATGAACTGATTAGCTCTACTCTACCATGCCCTTTCATCATGATGTTTCTGCAGACAAGCTGACTGACTATTAACTGGGACCTTTGACACTGTAAGCCAAAATAAGTCTTTCCTCCTCTACATTGTTCTTGTCGGGTGTTTTGGTCACAGCAGCAAAAAGCTGATTAACACATTCACGTAGTATGAGCCTGTATTAGTCAGGGTTCGCTAGAAAAACAGAACCACAGACAGTCTACTAGCAAATCTCCTCTTGTTCAGGAGAGGTTGGTCTTTGTTCTAATTAGTATTTATCGATTAGATGAGGTTGACCCACATTACAAAGAGTAATCTACTTTACTCAAAGTCAACCAATTTAAATGTTTTCTCTTTGGGCACAGGGTGCACTCCTGTAATCCCAGGTTCTTGGGAGTGCAAGTGTGAGGGCAGCTTCAGCAGTTGAGCAAGACCCTGAACGACTCAGCAAGACCTTGTCTCAAAGAAACAAAACAAAACAAACAAAAACAGTCTGGGGATGTAGCTCTATGGTAAAGCGCCCCTGGGCTAAATCCCTAGTACCACAAAACATTAAAATGAAATAAATGTTAATCTCATCCAAGTGTCACCTTCCAGAAACATCCAGAATAATACGTGGGCATCATGATTAGATTAATTAAGACACAAAATTAAAAAAACAGATCCTTTATGTGAAAAAATGCCCCCCCCCCTTTTTTTTTTCATGTTTACAAATGAAAACAGTCCAAAACTTCTTTTCTATTAACTGTCATTACCTCTGGAGAAAAAGAATTTGAAGTTGAAGATAAAGATGACTGATTTTTCTTTAATTTGGTACACTTTTCTATTGTTTGGATTATCTCCTAAAATAAGCACGTCATCCTTATAATTTTAAACACTAAAAAGAAAAATGAATAAATAGAATAACCAGCATCATGAAATATTTTAGTGGCACAAAGAGAATTGAGTTTAAACTTAATAAATCAGGTTCCAAAGGAAGCAAGTTGGTTGAGTAACAGAATGGTGTTTCTACCTCCTGCTTAGTGGGGATGGCGGGGAAGGAATGACCCTTCACTTAGTAAGCAAATAGACAAAAGTTAGGAGGGAAAGAAAGCATAGACCATGGCCTGCAATGGGTTCAGACTTTAACTGGAAAGACTTTGTTACTCTTGTTTCTTTGGTTTGCTTTTATAAGAAATTATTTCTGCAAGAAAACTCTTTTAGAAGATCATTCTTAGGGAAAACCAACCCATGCCTGCTCCCACCAGGGCCTGGGAAACTCAAATTACCTGTCAAGCCATTGTGTAGAGAAACTCATTGTTCTTAAATAGCAGTTTTCCTGGGCAAGTTTTACTCTGTATGATTTTGGGCTGTGTTGTCATCTGATTGTTATGAAGTTTGTCACTTTGTATTGGGTATATGGGCCAGTGTTTGTTTTGTTTCTTTGTTTTATGTTTAGTTTCTTTTCATATAGAGTTGAGATTTGTATGAACTCTGATCTTATTTTTGTTCATCTCTATCTGACATTTTTCTTCTGAAAAATACATTTTAATCTATAAAGCAATGACTCCCTTAGTGTAGTAAGTGAGAGTTTACACATAGTTTTTCAACTGTGTTTAGCAGTTCACAACTGTATAGGCAAAGTAATCTGCCTATAACAAATCACTTAACATTAGTATTTTCCCCTAAATATTTCCCAGGCAACAATAATGTTTCATTTGTCCTTACCATTTGCTTTATTTTCATTTATTTTTATTTTTTTAAAGTTGACAGATAACATTGTATTATTTGTTATGTATAACACAATGTTTTGAAGTGCCCATAACATTGTGGAATGGTTAAACATTGCTAATTAACCAGTGCTTTCCCTTACATTGTCATTTTTATGCTAAGAATACACGTCCCCTCATTTTTCAAGATAATAGTATATCATTATTGATTATAGTCACCTTGAAATATAATAGATTTCTTGAAATTTATTCCTTCTAACTATAAGTATATATCCTTTGACCTTTCCCACACCCCCCATCACAACCAACCTGGCCTCTCAGCCACCCTTCATTCTACTCTCTGCTTATGAGATCAGCATTTTTAGATTTCACATGAATGAGATCATGCTGCACCATTTACTTTAAATCAAGTATGACAAGTTTGATTTCCCTTAAATCATCTACACAGGTGTTTTGTTTTAGTACTCTGGGGATTTTTATGTGTGTGTATGTGATTGGTTTGTTGATGGAGTTTTTATCTTGGTGTTTAATAAAATTGATAACTATTACAGTTGTCTTGAAATTGCTAACTTTTTAACACAAATTGTTTTTCAACTATATTTGACTACAAAAATATTTGATTCAGTTGCTATTTACTACTGTGTTTTAATGTATTAGATTGCCTCAAACAGGCAGTATAAATGGTTCATTTTCTTCTATTTAACAGAACACTGATCTAAATTCATAGATACAGTATCAGTCTTTAATGACACTGTGAAAGTTCTCAAAATGGGAACTTTGCAAAGTAAATTCTTGGTGTTTATTCCTATAGATCAAACTTAACTTTTTTGTGTTTTGTTTTTATTTTATAATTAAAAATGAGTACAGGGTATGTTTATATTCCCCAAACATTTAATTCAATATATAACAGCAGTCTAGCCACATTTACGTTTTTCTTTCTTGAACTTTTTCCTTCAGCTTTCAAACATGCTATATTTTATATATTAAAAACAAAAACCTGCCTTAAAGTTCCCCTCCAGTTACCATCCTGTTTCTCTACTCCTCTTGATAGCATAATTCCTTGAGAGAGTGGTCTGGAATCATTGATTTCACTTCTGTGTTTCTGTTCTCTAATCCAGCTCTAAGAGGTGTTAGCCCCCTCCAGACCGCTAAATCATCCCTTCACCAGTCACATTGTAATTGGTGGATATCTGGTCATTTCTTGGTCCTTATCTTAGTAATGCCTCACTACTATTTGTTCCCATCTCTGAAGATGTTTTCTTTACTTGGCTGTTGGTTCCTCTACCTGCCTGATACTGAAACATGAGACTCAGGACTCGGCCTTCTGTCCTTTTTCCTGTCTACACTACTTTCTAGTTACCTTTAATTCCTTCCGTGTTGATGATACCCATGTTTCTATTTAGGGCTGTACCAGAGTTGATGTGACCAATCTGCTATCAACAGATCTTTAAGGCTTTATTTCAGGTTGATATTTTTAATTGAATTGATGACTCATTTAACAGTGGAGTTTTAAGAATGCTCCTGTGTTGTAGAATTTCTTTTTTTAATTTATTCTTTCTGGACATACATGACAGAGTATATTTTGACATATTATACATAGATAGAATAAGGATAACCAGTTCCAATTAGGATCTCATTATTGTGGTTGTATGTGATGTGGAGTTACATTGGTCGTGTATTCATATATAAGGATAGGAAAAATTCTGTCTTTTCTATTCCCATCCCTGCTCCTTTCCCTTCATTCCCCTTTGTCTGGTTCAGTGAACTTCTAATCTTCTATTCAGTCTTAGTTTTTAAAATTACAGTACTGCACAGATCTCTCTCACATGTAATCTCTTTGAATACTTGTGGGAGTTTTCTGTAAGAATTCTAGAAGTAGAAAAACTGCATCTAAAGATATAAACCTTTTAAATCCTAAGAAATACGACTAACTGTCCCTCTTAGAGAGATTGTGCTAATTTATATACTTGCTAGCAGTATGAAAGTACATATTTACTTAGCTGGATAGTGCTGAATGTTTTTGTTTTGTTTTGTTTTGTAACTTTCTTGATTTTTTTCTTTTTTTGGTTTGTTTGTTTGTTTGGTTTGGTTTTTTTGGTACTAGGGATTACACCCAGGGATGCTTAATCCACTGAGCCACATCCTAAGCCCTTTTTTTTTTTTTTTTTTTTTAATGTTGAGGCAGGGTCTCACCAAGGTGCTTACAACCTCACTAAGTTGTTGAGGCTGGCTTGGAACTTGGTATCCTCCTGTCTCAGCCTCCCAAATTGTGGGATTATAGATGTACACCACCATGCCTGGCTTTCTTGAATAATTGTAATTGACTTTGCAAGAGCAGATTTCTACTAGTTTAAATATAAAGCAATACAATAAGTTCTCATGTGCCATAAATTAAGGATCTTACTCTTAATGCTCAAAAAGATTGTGAGACCATCATCATCATAGACCCCAAATATGGTTCCTTATTTAGAAAATCTGAAGTTTTACACAAAGCTACAGAATTAACTTAATGTCACATTTTTCCCCTTTCATTTTAAGTATCAAATTGTGCTGGCCATCACTATTTTAAATTGCATAACCAACCAGCTTGGTCATACTAAAAGAGTGATTACCTTGTTTCTAAAACTGATACTATTCTTGTATAGGTGTTTTAAAGGATAGCTTTGAAATCATTATGCACTCTCTCCATGGGAAAAAAAAATGAGTGAAATTAACACTATCATGAGGAATTTTTCCTTGAGATAAATTATTTGAAATTAGGAAGTCCCAGTCAGTAACTTTTTAAAAAATTTTAAGACAGGTCTAAAAGGTAGTAACAGCTGTGTGTAGTGTCACATGCCTGTAATCCCAGCTACTCAAGAGACTGAAGCAGGAAGGTCACACATTGAAGGTCAACCTGGGCAACTTAGCAAGACCCTGTCCCAGAGTAAAATTTAAAAAGGTTCAGTGGTAGAGTACCCCTGGGTTCAATCCCTAGTGCCATACAAAAAAAGATAGCAACAGTTACCATTTTGTAATTTTGCTTAGAGAAATAGCTAAGAGATTCAGAATTCTCTTTCTAGTAACTTGCTAATAAACACATTATTTTGACAACTTTCAGTTTTGATTATATTGAAGCAGGTGCATCCTGGCGGTTCTTCCTGCTTCAGCTAGTGCTGAATCAGCAGTAGGCTAACACCTGTTGTTGCCAACATCATTTTGTCTATCTCTAATTTTTGCTGTATACTTCTATATGAAAGTATAAGTTTGGTGAACTGGAATTTCTATAATAAGGTATTTTTTTAAATTTTTTGTTGTTGATGGACTTTTATTCATTTCTTTTTTAATTTTATATTTTTAATTGTCAATGTCTTTTATTTTATTTATTTATATGTGGTTCTAAGAATCAAACCCCACCCCCCAATGCCTCACACAGTCAAGGCAAGTTCTCTTCCACTGATCCACACCTCAGCCCCAAGCTATTTGTTTTTAAGACAAATTTTCAATTATCATAGAAAAAACTAAATGTTCTTTTAAACCATTATATGCTATTTGGTTTGAAATTCAGTTTATAAGCTGCAGCTCTACAGATACTGTCTTTCCAAAACAGATTTGGATCTAGTAACAGTGCCTAGGGATGCCCATTTCAAAAATCTGTATCCAGAATGACTTCTCACAGGTTGTTGCTGAAGGATAATTTGCCTGTTAATTCCATTAGAGATAACTTCTTTAAAACATGGACAGATCAAAGGTGAAGAGGTAATTTAGAACCTCTACACTGGAAAGGAAAGAGGGATACTTTCCAACCTTTCAGAGTGAGGATGCCAAGAATAACAATAGTAGCTTTGATTTCTTGAATTCTTATTACCTTAAATGACAGGCATCATGTAAAAAATTTAGTGGGAGCTAGATTATGATTAAAAAAAAAAAAAAAGTCCCTGGACATATGATAAGTGCTGTACTAAAATGCTATGGGATCACAGACAAGTGTATTAGATTGGGGAGCATTTTCCCTGTATACCTTTGTTTTCTTAAAGAAATTGACATGACATTTAGGAAAAAAGGAGTTATGCTGAGCACTAGAATTGATTCAGTTGTATTTTGCCTTATTGTTTGCTCCCTTGTTGGGCAGAAGTTTTCTGGTTGACTGAACATTCTAAGGTTTATCTCAAAAAGTTTGGGCTAGATGTAGATGTGAGTAGTCAGCTGATCGTGCTCACCTGTTGACTCAACCTCAGGTCCTCCCTCATCAAAAATCATTGCTGGCCCTTTTAGGTTCCCCTTTACGATTCATATATTATGTATCTTCTTCACCTTCATATTCTAAGAATTGAAATCAACAGCATTGAAACCATGAATACCAGAGTCATGGTTCATGTTTAGATTTTATTACTTTTCTTTCAGCTTTGACTGCCATTGAAGGCACAGCACATGGAGAGCCCTGCCACTTCCCTTTTCTTTTCCTGGATAAAGAATATGATGAATGTACATCAGATGGGAGGGAAGATGGCAGACTATGGTGTGCAACAACCTATGACTACAAAACAGATGAGAAGTGGGGCTTCTGTGAAAGTAAGTATTGCTCATCCGGAGGCTCATCCGTGTTGCTTTATGTTTAGGGCAACATCTCGAAGGCCTTTTTGGAACCATCCTTTTCCACCTTGGTCAGAAATGGCCAGCTGACCTGTTACAGCCTTAGTGAATGAACTTCAAAACTGGAAGCATGTGCTGCCTTTGTTTTCAGACTAACACTCAGCTTATTACAGTCATGTCTTATTAAAAGGTTTTTAGTTTGTGTGCACAGGTAGTTCCATAAACCCTTTAGGCAAGGTTGCTGCATTAATTAACACAAAACATTGTTGGCAGTAAAGGAAACAGATTGTTATGATGACAGTTAATAGTGATTAGAAGAAAACTAATTCCTATTTTAAATATTTTGAGTGAAGTATTCTGTGCCAAGATAACTTTCGACAAATACAATTTATTAATCATACCAAGTATAAATGTTAGTATAAAGGGACCAACCTCTACAGGCAAGCTGTGTTTTCAGGAGAACTTTCTAATTATAAAAGAACTACAAAAATTTTGAACAGACCCACTTTTAATACCAATTAACATTTTTAGCCTAATGGTTCTGATGCAATATTTGGGTATTCCTAGAAAACAACATCAAATATAGTCCATCTTTGGATATAAGCCAGTATGACTGGGAACTCCAGTTTAATACATCAGATTTTTCTGTAGTACAAGAATCCATTTGTGTTTGTTTAAAATCTTAATGAAATATATGTCTTTTGATGATCTCTGTGTCTGTTTAAAATTATATTACAGGGCCAGGGAGATAGCTCAGTTGGTAGAGTGCCTGCCTCACAAGCACAAGGCCCTGGGTTCAATCCCCAGCACCGCAAAAAAAAAAATTATATTCCAATAAAAAATTAATTTTTGAATAATCTATAACAATTCTGTGATTTTCAGTGTGATAGTAGAGAATATGAGAAAATTAAGGAACTTGAACATTAAATTTGGATCTATATTTAATAAAAATATAATTTTTTATATAAATTAAATATAATTTTTATTATGTAATTAAATACTTACCTTTGTAAAAATATAGATTTCAGATAGGGCCAAGGTATCCTTTGTCTACAACAGTATTTTTCTGACTACTGTTATTATCTAATATCTTTCTGTTCTTATTTTAGCTGGCCTTGGCATGTAATCTGAAATCTTAGTTGAATTATATATAAAATATCAGTATTAATAACAGAAATGTACACTTGAAAAGCAGCTTAGTATTGCTTTCTCAAAAAGAAACTAATTTTTCAATGAATTTTGTATTTTTTGTTTTTGTTTTTTTGTTTTTTTTTTTTAGTTGCAGATGGACACAATACCTTTATTTTGTTTATTTAGTTTTATGTGGTGCTGGGGGAAAAACCCAGTACCTAACATGTACAAGCAAATACTCTCCCACTGAGCCACAACCACAGCCCAATTTTGTAGTTTTTAAGTCATGTCAGTAAATGCCACTCACAGTTAAAACTAGTGAAAGATCATTTGTTGTGTTTGTATGACCTTCCCAAAGAAGGAGTCAATTCCAATGTTTGATAAATAATTGGAATAGCATTAAAATCCATTTAAATGCATGTGACATTTTATTTTTAGCTGAAGAAGAGGCTACTAAGAGAAGGCAGATGCAAGAAGCAGACAAGATGTATCAGACTGGAATGAAAATCCTCAATGGAAGCAATAAAAAAAGCCAAAAAAGAGAGTATGTATCCTTTTTCCCCCAATATAGGCTATTACTGAGAAAACTAGCGAAGTACTTTTTTAAAGAAAACTGTACTGCCAGAGACAGATTTCATAAGTTCCCAGAAAATGACATTGTTCGTACACATTCATATTATGATTTTTATCAAATTTAATTTGTTTATATAAGATTATAAATATTGATCACAAGAATGAACAATGAGAAAAGTGGAAATAATTGACTAAGGTTGTAAATAAGGTTGTAAGAATCAAGAGTGCATATAACACTCAGGATTCAGCATAACTTAAAACAAACAAAAGGAATTGTCATTAAGTATATTGTTTGTTTCTTGGTTTTGCTTTGGAATTTTCAACTGGAATTAAAGAATTTGCATTTTGAAAATGTAAAAGAAGTGATTATATACTGACATTTTATGTCCTTTTCAGTTTTCCTGACTTTTATTGTGGCCTGTGCACAGTTAAAAAGAAAATTGCAATACCTATTATTGGATTATTTATTGAATATCATCACATTACAGTTCTCTTACGGCAAACCTAGTTAACCTTTTTAATAGATTTTTCTAGAATTACTGTTAGTGTAATTAGACTATTCCAAGATACTCAGGTAATAGGGAGTACTGGTACCTTATCAAAATATCCAGAATATTTTCTACACATGTAAATAACATGATTTAATAGAAATAATATCAGGAAAGTTTTTATTATAAATGATAATATTATTTGTGCTGCATTTTAGTAGATTTTGAAAAACTGTTAATAGCAGTTCCAAAACACTGCTGATTTGTTTTTTACTTGTTTATATTTAAAGAGCATATCGGTATCTTCAGAAGGCAGCAGGCATGAACCATACCAAGGCCCTGGAGAGAGTGTCATATGCACTTTTGTTTGGTGATTACCTAACACAGAATATCCAGGCAGCTAGAGAGATGTTTGAGAAGCTGACTGAGGAAGGTTCTCCCAAAGGACAAACTGTGAGTGCACTTTCAGTGAAGTATCTCTCTGCACACGGCATTTGCTGATTTTAAGAATAATTTACCCTCTATACCCTCGTGTATTTTAACAAGTAAAACTGCAAGACAATATCACTTTAAACACAAATTTTTTGGCAGATTATTTCACCGGTCTTCATGTATTCCTTTTCCTTCGGGTGAGAACACTTATGGTCAGTGAAGGCATTTTTGAGGTCATAAAATTGCCACAATTACATTAATGGCTTTTCCAAATTAGGTCTCTAGAGAATGAAATGTGTAGGTTATTCTTTTTATCTGAAATTACTTACCCTTGCATTTTCACCAAATTATAAAACTAAGAAAGTAACCATTACTGATGCACCACTCAGACCTGAGCACTGATAATGTTAATACATGCATACCCTTCTAAGTCTTCCTCTTTGTGTGTGGGTGAATATATATGTACAAATTTTTTATTAAAATGAGATGCCTTTGTCTATGGTTCCATGACTTGCTCTTTTTACCTTTTAATTTCAGCAAAATTTTGTATCATATAATACCCAAACCATATTTATATGATTTGAGGTCCAAAAAAGTTTTTTACGTATCTTTTGTCTGTATAAGTACACACTTGTCTAGGACTACACCTTATATTTGGTTGTCTTTTTCTAGCATAGCACCATGTTTTTTTTTATTTCCCCTGTGTTAGGGGTAGGCACAGTTTTCTGCAGAATGTCCTACCTCTGCATCTTAATAGTGTTCCTTTATTTCTCCATCCTCTGTATTTCCTGTAAATTGGATATTACAGCTAATGACTGACGAACTCAAGTAAAATATTTTTGGCTGAACTACATTTTAAGGGATGTTCTAGATTCACATTGCATTACATCAATTGATAATATCTGTGTTATCAATTAAAACATTAGTAATGCTAAGATTAACACCTGGGTTTAGGAAGCCATGACTTTTATTTAAAATGTCTTTTTAATTCAGATTTATTCAAGCTGTGGGATTTGTCTAATGATATCCCAAAATTTCTAGTCACAGAGAAAGTCTATTTTCAGACTATTCAAACAATAATAGGAAACATAATCATTGTTTTCTATATATGTGAATATCTAATGAATCCGTAACTCTTTCTAATTGTTTTAGTTTAAAAAAAGGATTTAATTGCTCCCCTTTGTTTCAAAGCTTTTTTCCCTTATTTAATAAATCAGTTTCTATAATTGTCACACATATTACATATATTCTTTGTCTTTAGAGGCATTCTGTGCTGAAGAATTGTCTTACTCATAAAGCATCATTTTCCTCTAATAATAGAACCCTACAATGACACAAAAATTTACACATCGCACAGTATTCTCTTCATGATAAATTCTAGTTGATGCAACTTGCAAAGTCCCAAAATCACAGTGGCTTGACACTATCAAGAGTTCTTGGTTGGTAGAACTCCTACTTGCATCACTCTCTTCCAAGTGATGACACCTGGTCTTGTGCTATTTCCATCATGTAGCTTCACCATCAGGATCACAGTTTCCAAGCCATCATGAAAAGGAAAGATCTGGGAGACTCTCTGGAATGCTTTTTAAGGGCCAGTCCGAAAAATGGCTTACATTCTTTCCTGCCACATCCCAGGCACATAGTCCTACCTACCTATGCAGGAGGCTGGGAAATGTAGAGGAGCTTATGGATTTTGATGAGCACTAGCATTCTCTGCCACACTTGCTTTATAACTTTCATATCATGAAGGACGATCCACAGAAAGCAAAGGGTAGAACTTTACCAATGCACTGTTTGGTGGTTTTTCTTAGAAATTGTAATATACTCTAGATTGTGGAGTGGCCTTTCTCCATTGACTCCTTGTGTCTTCTTATTCCTAGTATAGTTTTATCTCAGTAATCTCTTGTCCATTTTCATAGGTATCTTACTGTGCATAGATAGAGATGTATGTTGAAGTAACAGTTTGAGAGTTGTTTTGTCTTCATGATGGCTCTTCATAAAGATGAAGAAGAATCCTGTTTAAGTGTGTTTAGCTTTGTTTTTCTAGTTAATATTTTAAGATTGTCTTTGATCTTCAGACTAAACTCTAACTTGTTTAAAGTTACATTTAATTGTGTCATTTTAAATCCTGAATACATATCTGAGGCTCTTTAATTTCATTTTTGTGAATACTTGAATTCAATTTTTTTTAGCATTTAAAGACTCTTGCGTCTTTTTGTAGTGCATAGAATTGTGTCTGTCTTGGATAAACTTTCACCAAAGGAAGAATTCTTATTTTTACCATTTTATTTCAGGCTCTTGGCTTTCTCTATGCCTCTGGACTTGGTGTTAATTCAAGTCAGGCAAAGGTAACACTATTTAAACTTTATTGTATATTATAATTTGAAGTGAATAAACATATGCCTATATTCAGCTAAATGTTCTTTTTGTTCTTTCACAGGCTCTTGTATATTATACTTTTGGTGCTCTTGGAGGCAATCTAATAGCCCACATGGTTTTGGTAAGTAATGAATTCAGTAGGTGAGTAGTGGTTTATAATGGCTACAACTTTTCCAGCCTTCAAGATTGAGATTTCCTTAATACCATATGTTTAGTTGAACATCCTTCCCTTCTTGTTAATGGAGGTAACAAATTGAATCTACATGTGGATGAAAAGTTTCTCTGAGTTGGAATTGTCAGAATCTTTTTAGATTAGATTATTGTAGATTTTACATGTAATTTGATGAAAGATTTACATTGGTCACTTAAATAACTTAGTGGCAAATATGTAATTTTTACACCAAATTCTTTTTCTGTTAAGGTGCTTAATCTGCCTTCAGCTTTATAAACTGACTTTAAGTCATATGACCTCTGCTACATGCTTCTGTGTTTCAAATGAAAATAAGTTCATTCTTGCAGGAATGTAAAAGATAGAATTAGTGAAAGAAATGAGACAGAAATCAGAGAAAGCCATCATTTTTGGGATATGAGACTTAACAAAAAAGGAAAATATAGTTTTCTGGCCAACTGGATAGATCCTAGATCATTTCACCTGTGTGTATTCAAGAACTATTTAACTGTTTAGGACTGAGGATATAGTTCAGTTGGTAGAGTGCTTACCTCACAAGCACAAGGCCCTGGGTTCAATCCCCAGCACCACAAATATATATATATTTAGTGCTCACCCTGAACAAGCTTTTAATCTAAAAAGGGAGAGATAAAGAGGCCATTATAGTTCTATACTCTGAATGTAATAGGACACTGGTATTAAAAGGGAACGAGATCTACAGAGATATTTCTGAGGAAAGAAGAAAATAGAGTGTGAGGTTTTTTTTGTTGCTGTTTTGGTTTGGACTTGTTTTTTGTTTTTTTGATGACCATAGTAGTAAATAAATGGAAGAAGCAGAAGGATGCTCAGGCAGTGATACAATAAATGCAGAGGGAACACAACCAGAGGAAAAGTGATATTTGCAAGGAAATGCATGCATTTTGCTATGACTAAAGAGTAGAACTCCCTGTAGTTCATAAGCTAGGTGGGAAAATGGGAATCATGTAAAAAACTCATGATGGCAAGAAGCTTCTTGTTAGAGGCTAAACTGCTAAAGGATGTAAAGCAAGTAGAAAATAGGTGTTGCTCTAACTTTCTGAAACATGTCTGATTTCTATCATGGTTTTTTCATCTGTATAGTCTACAGTAACATTTATTTCTCTAACAGTAAATTGAAAAGTTCCTTTCAGGTGAATTTTCAGGAAACATGAAACATTTTTTGTGTAGCAAATGTATCTTAAATATTTTACAAAAATATTTTTTAAATTATACATACCAGTCTTCTTAGTGACTACAGAATTAGAACATTAAATATATACATGTTATTATACAGTTATATCCTAAGGGATTATTAGAGTTTATACAGTTATTTGTGCAGAATGATTCCAGAGAGTTAGTTGTACTTTGTTTTCTGTTCTTTTTTTTTTTTTTTTTTTTTCCTGCCTCTGGATTTATTTATACAAACAGCACAGGAGGACACCAGTCCCCATAGATAGGGGCTCAGGGGTCACACCAGTCCTTCTGTCCTCACATTCACAGAGGTTTTTATTATGGAGCCTTTGCAGGGACCTGGGCACCCTTGGGGGCGGGAGCCGGAGCTGATGCTGATACTGGAGCTGGAGTTGTAGCCTGGGTCTTGGCTTGGGCTTTGGCCTTTGGCCGACAGAGCCTGCGTTCCCTGGCCATGTGGGCACGAGCACGCTTCCCATGCTTGGGATGGGCAAGCAAGGCAAGGCGATCAAGTTTGCGGCTGGCACCCTTTGGGATCTTGGGCTTAACCTCCTTAGGCTTTACCAGGGCTTTGACAGCCTCAGCACGTGCACTCATGGCCTTGGCGTTGTTTGCCTGCATCTTTTTCAGGCCCTTCTTGTTGTGCTTCTTGGCAAAACACATATTTCTCAGGAACTTGGGGTCTACCCCCTTAAGAGATTCGTATCTCTGTGATCGGGGTTTCTTGATTCCATTTCTGTGCCATTTTCGGATTGGTTGTGCGAGGTGTGGTTCTTGGACTTGGCCATGGTCTGCACCGTAAGCCGCTGCTCCCAGAGCGGTTGAGACCGGAAGAGGAAGAGCTGTTCTTTTTAATTAATGATCTTCCCACTTACTCTGAAGTTATTTATTACTAGTATTGCTATGCCTGCTTCCAGTAATCTCATCCTCCCTATTTTGCTATTTTTTATTTCTTTGCTACTTTGGAAGATTAACTCTTTTGTTGATTAATAATAATTAATATTTTATAAGATTAAAATTGGTTCTAAGCAAAAGCCTAAGAAATTTTCTCTTATGATTAAAGTGCACACATAAATTTCATGGCATTTATTTTAATTGCTCTGTTTCCTAGTTCTTAACTATAGTGTACTTATTGGAGTTGCTGAATAAAGGACCTGAGAACTTAAAGCTGAGGATTAAATGAGCTGGTAATGTACTATGATCAAAAGGCAGCAGAATTACATTCTGAGTGTACTTAGCTTTGTTCATTCCAAGAAAAATGCCACCGAATCATATGAAACTGCTCTCCTCTCACTTGAAGGTGTCTTTCAGGGTTATAGGTACTGGGCTGGCATCGGAGTCCTCCAGAGTTGTGAATCTGCACTGACCCATTACCGACTTGTTGCCAATCATGGTAGCTATTTTTTTCTTTCACCTTCTAGAAAAAAAAATTTAAATAGATCTATGTTTATTGTAGCATGTGAAATTTCATAAATGGTTCTCTTAAGTAGAATCATTCGTAAACCTAGTTGATTGAAAAATGTTTCTTTAAAATTTTGCTTTGGGTTCTACTTTTTAAATATTTTGTGGGAAAAAAGGGTGATTTAATTGATTCCTATTTTGAAATGCATACACTACTGTAGAAATAATTTTTTTAACATTGTGTTTGTCAATGTTTGGCAGCTGGAATCCTTCTTATTTCCTTCCCATTTTTACTTTGTCCCCCTATTTCAGTTGCTAGTGATATCTCACTAACAGGAGGTTCAGTGGTACAGAGAATACGGCTGCCTGATGAAGTCGAAAACCCAGGAATGAACAGTGGAATGTTAGAAGAAGATTTGATTCAGTATTACCAGTTCCTAGCTGAAAAAGGTGATGTGCAAGCACAGGTATGTGTTTAAACATTTCGTGGAATATCTGATTAGTATTTTAATGTGGTGAGGAAGGCAAACATTCACTTATGTAAATAACATTTCTCATCTCTTTGAGCAGTTATATTAGAGTCACATAAGGCACATTAAAAGAAATATTAAGGGCTAGGGCTGTGCTCAGTGGCAGAGCACTTGCCTAGCACATGTGAGGTACTGGGTTCAATCCTCAGCACCACATAAAAATAAATAAAATAAAGGTATTGTGTCCACCTACTACTAAAACTATTAAAAAAAAAAAAAAAAAAAAAGGAAAAGAAAAAAATACCAAGAGTTCTACACTCTCAAAAGATTGAATTTGGGTTCATCTGAGATGGGGCCTATGCATTGACAGCTCCTAAAAGCTGAGCCTATGACTTCCCCATGTCCAGCAGTGGTAAATCACTGCTTCAATAGAGCAGCATTGACCCTGATGATAAAAGCTTTTACCGGAGTCACCAAGGATGAAAACTATCACTTTGCCTAAACAAGAAGTCTCCAAGCTTTGTAGAGCTATTTATCTTATCTATTTATGCTTCATAGTTTATTTCAATGATAGTAAAATAAAAAGAACTTCAACATCTATATTTTTTCTATGACATTTGTAGTTATTTCTGATTTAGAACATGTAGAAATAAGTAGATGCTTAGGGTCTTGGGAGGTTGAGGCAGGAGGATCATGAGTTCAGAGTAGGCCTCAGCAACTCAGTGAGACTCCTTCTCTAAATAAAATACAGGACTGGAGTTGTGGCCCAGTGGTAGAGTACTCACCTAACATATGTGAGGCACTGGGTTCGATTCTCACCACCACATAAAAATAAATAAATAAAAATATTGTGTCCATCTACAGCTAAAAGTATTTTTTAAAAAAGTTAAGCATCCCTGGGTTTAATTCCTGGTACCAAAAAAAAAAAAAAAAAAAAGTAGATGCTTATTAAGTACAATTAGGTTTAAGGCAAATGAAAGGAAATCTTAAGTTGTTTAAAAAAAAAAAAATGTATTAAAAAGTAGATCCAAATCTTAGCTCATGGAATTTATAGCAAAATTTCTTGTCTGATTAAACATCTTTCATTAAAAATGATATATTTTAGCTTAAATTTTCTGTTATATTTACTTTATCTTCCTTTTCCATGTTTCCTTATCTCTGCTTTCTTTCCTTCTTGGTTTGAGTGCTGTTTGCTGTTGCATCTCTTCCTCTCCACTAGCATGATAGTTGGATATCCTTTTAGTACTCTTCCAGTGAGTACCTAAAGATTGTAACTGGCATCCTTGTTTATCAGTCTAGTGTGGATAATCACTATTAACCATTGTCAGGACAACACTGAATCCTTAGAGCACTCTGTGTTTATCTCATATATATATTTTTTAAACTCACAAGGTATTGTTTTATACAGTTCATATCAATTTAAATGTATTTATACATTTTCCTTTTCATTGTACTTTATTTATTATTGTATCACCAAGCTTCATAGATATTTTCACTACTTAGCTGAAGATCACTCTTCACTCCTTTAAAGCAGGTTCACTGGGGATAAATTCAGTTTGCAAATGCCTTTATTTCACTCCCACTTCAGTATACCACTTAGTTCTTAGAAAATTTAGGTTAACAATTAATATTTAAATACTATAATTAGATGATCGATGTTAATTAGTAGATAATATTTTGGATTAATTTTAAAGTAATATTAAAGACTAAATGTCTAGTTTTTTTTGTTTTGGCTTTTGGTTCTAGGGATTGAACCCAGGGTGCTCTGCCACTGATCTACACCCTCAGTTCTTTTATTTATTTATTTTTATTTTGAGACAGGGTCTCACTAAATTGCTGAATCTGACCTTGAACTTTAAATCATCCTGCCTCAGCCTCCCAGTAGATAGAATTACAGGTGTACGCCACTATGCCCAGCTTAAATGTCTAGTTTTTTGAGGAATGAACAGAAGCCTTTTAATGACCAAAGTTTCTGGTTGGCCTGATGTTAATTATGTGCTAGTTGCTACCACTTGGTTTTGCCTTGTTTTCATTGATTTTTCAGGTTGGTCTGGGACAATTGCATCTACATGGAGGGCGTGGAGTAGAACAAAATCATCAGGTAACTACCCTGTTCCTGTGGCTTTGCCCCTCACTTTGTAGCAAGAAATCATGCTCCAGAAGTATTTTTTGCTAGTCAATGCCAATATCAAACTTGTGTCATTTAAACATATATCATAAGTGTACTTTCAAAATCTACCTAACCCCTGAGGAAGTTAAAGAATTAAAATGTATATATGCCTTAGTAGCTGTGGGAGTGGAGAATGTAAAGTAAGAACAGAGTAAAATATGAGCCCTGAAAAACTTCAGTGTTTAAAAGTCAGCTGATTGGGGCTGGGGCTGTAGCTCAGGGGCAGAGTGCTTGCCTAGCACATGTGCTTGCTTAGCACTACATAAAAATAAACAAATGAAATAAAGGCTTTCTGTCCATCTACAACTACAATTTTTTGTCTTAATAAGTCACCTGATTCAATAAAAATCAGCAGAGGCTTAGATGGCACAGGTAGTGAATTAGAAACAAATAGAGTGGCATCTTGTAAGCCAAGCTAAAAGAGTTGTTTCAGTACTGGAAGGAGAATGTTTGAACTATGCCAAAATGCTACAGAGAGGTGGAATGAGATGAGAGGAAATTTTTATTGGCAATATGAAGGTCATCGGCAGCTTGACAGGCTTTCTTTCTGAAGTAGTATGGATGGAAGGCAATTAAAATTGATTTAGAGTGCCTGTAGAGAGTTAATTGAGAAGCTTGGCTGTGAAGCAAAGCAACTACCAGGTAACAGTCATTAAGGAAAAATTGAAAGAAAGATGCATCTTGTGTGGTTTTGGGTTGGTTTGAAGGGGAAAGGATCAGAAAGAGGGTTAGATGAAATCAGCAAGGGAAAGAAGGAATAATCAATGCTACAAATCCCTAACGAAGATGGACAATACAGTTGACAATGATGATAAGGAATTTCTACAGATGCCAGTATGTTTAGTTATGATTCTAAGTAGAATCCAAAATTTTTCTCTAAATAGTACAGAAGGAAATTGTATTCCTTTAACGAACTATGAAAATATGCTTCATACCTTGTAAAGACATGTTAGTTTTCCTTTACCCCAGTTACCAGTAGTGCAGTGGACAAATAAGTGAGCTGCTGTCAGGTGTCCTAATGCTTGCTCACATTACCTCTAAATAACACAAGTCTTCTTGGGTCTGAAGTTTAAGGAACACTAGAAATTTCCTTGTAGCTATAACTATAAAGTGATTTAAAAATAAATAGTACCTTGATGTAGCCATCAGGTGAAATAAAATTTCTGGATGCACAGATTTCTATTTTGAAATATTCATAACTGGTGTTCTTTTTTTAAAGCCACTGCCATATAACAAGATTTTTTTTTTTTTTACTGTTCCTGAAATAGATTCTTTTACAAACTAATTATTTTCATAAATTCTTATCTCACAGAGAGCATTTGACTACTTCAATTTAGCAGCTAATGCTGGCAATTCACATGCTATGGCCTTCTTGGGAAAGGTACTGTACACTCTGTGAATGTGTGATGTAACAGCAAGAGGTATTTGCATAGTAAGCACATACTATATTCAGGAGCTACTATTTACCAAAAATAAATATAAATAAATATAAATAAATGTCCAGTGTCAAGGATATTTTATCTTACCTTAAGGTAAGTGCTATTCTGAGGCCTTCTCTTAGGCAACTTAGAGATACCATAGCATTTGTTCATCAGTATGTTAATTCTCTGTTGAAATAGCTATCATTATCAGAGCTCCTACCTTTTGTGTCTTTTGTGCAATATTGAAGAATTTATCATTTATCTGTACATTTTTGTTAAGACCATCACAATTGCCTGTTTGCTCTCATGATTGATTGGAACTTATCTGTAGACCTTTTGGTTGTCTTAAGTATGACAGCCATGACCTACCTCTCAATTCAGTTCTTTTCGTCAGCAAGGCAGCATTATCTCAAGACTTAGTAGATTCCATGTCATGTACCTGTCTCAAAGCTTCTTTTTTTATTATTTTGAAAATTAATACACTATAAACCAATGGGTATTTTCAGTGGAACCAAATGCTAAAGTAAGGAAGTTCAGATAGACTGTATCACCAAGGCTTTTACAGATAGAAAGATCTCAGCAACCACATGATCGCAACTAGTTAATTAGGGCCTGGAAAGTTTATATTTAAATATTCTAACATCGTAGCATAGAAATGGATATTTCCCCATCTGTTTTTGTTAGGCATTTTAAAACTTGTCACTCCAGCCCTTTTGGCTCTTACTCTGAATTACTAATTAACCCTGTCTCAAAAAAGAAAAAACAAATCCTTTGTTATTTCCTTAATGTTTACATGGATAAAAAATAGCATTGGCCATTCTGTTTTCCTTTCTCTTGACTTTTTTTTTATGTTCTATATCTGATATTTTAATTGTGTGTTAAAACTTTTAAAATAACCTTCTAGTTATTTCTTGTCCTGAACAAAAACCCGCCATTTAGCTTATGCTGGGGAAAGCAGTGGGCGAGGAGAGAGGAAAGTGGACACTACTGATCGTCACCTTGTCCTTATTCACTCATCTTATCCCAAGCATTCAGTTGCCCTGGGTAGAATGAGCAAGAAGATTCATCTGAAGGTTGAAGATTTCTTCTCTTGAGATGGATCTTTGAGTTGATGTTATATATTCATGTTCATAGATAATCATTAATTCAGTATGACACCAAATATATAAAAATACTAAAATGTTACATACTAATATCTTGTACGGTATTCTAAACTTTGTGGAGAGATTTTTTTGTGACCTAATAGAAACCAAAATGAGATAAGAGGAAAATATAATTGAGAGAGGGTTTTTAGTCAGTTTTTTTGCTTTTGTGACTAAAAGACCCACCAGAACACTTGTAGAGGAGGAAAGGTTTATTTAGGGGTCTCGTGGTTTCAGAGGTCTTAGTCTATAGAAGGCTGACTCCATTCCTCCGGGCTCAAGATGAAGCCAAAGAGTGTGGCAGAGGGAAACTGCTCTCATGGTGATCAGAAAGCAGAGAGAGAGTCTCCACTCTCCAGATCCAAAATATATACCTTATTGCCATGCCCCCAGTGAACCATTTCCTCCAGCCACACCCCACCTGCCTACAGTTACTCAGTTAATCCCATGAGGGATTAATTCACTGATTAGGTTAACCCAATCATTTCTTATCCAAACCTTGCTTTGTCTCACATGTGAGCTTTTGGGGGACACTTTACATACTAACCATAACAGAGGATTACAGCTCTAAATAAAAACTGGGGTATGTTTTCCAGATGTATTCAGAAGGAAGTGATATTGTACCTCAGAGTAATGAGACAGCTCTTCACTACTTTAAAAAAGCTGCTGACATGGTAAGAATTCATGACTTTGTGTTTTAAAATGCATGCCTTATTAATATTTAATAAATAACTTTATTATATTAAAGGATTAATCATAACAATTTATGCCATAAGCTGATTAAAAGTGCTTATGTCAGTATGATTCATGCAAATGTATTAACAAACAAAGCCTTCCCAATAAGAAGCAATTTTTTCTGGCAACAAGATTGTTATTAACTCTCTATTTAAATTTCTTTGAGAAATTTTCCTAATCAGGGAAATCTTGATTTTCACAATGAATTTGGGAGTTATAGAATTACTTTGTACTGCAAACTTGAAGTTTAAAAACATATAATTGGATTCCTTTGATAATCATAATACATGGCTTAGGTTTTCTTAGACCCACTGAAAACTGCATGTGAATACTTGAAACCTTAGGTGCCTCCAGCATGCACATTTCCTTCTCTGTCAACTGTATGTCACTCTATTAGATATCATTTGATTGCTTCCCAGAGGAAGACTGTTACTCCTTTTCTACCATGTCTTCTATTGCTCTATGTCTGAGTGGATTCTAGATTATCATCCTTTGAGTCTCAAAACCTTAACTTAGTTCCGTGACACTCCACTGATCTTTTTCACCTGATAGCAATATTGCTGTTATTATAAGACTATTATTCTTTCTTTTTGTGATGCTGGGGAGTGAACCCAGGGCCTTGTGCATGCTAGGCAAGCACTCTACCACTGAGCTACATTCCCCAGTATTATATGACTGTTGACTCTACCCAATGATATCATCCTTCTTTATTGGGGTAAAAGGTTAGTAGATGAAAAACTACCACAAAAGTTTGACCTTCTAATTTTAATTTTGATGAAATACATTATCATATTTTGTATTGTAAATTCTTGGTACAGATGATCATAAGATAGCGCAAGAAAATTAAATCTAAATGAATATGTTCTTTGTAATCCAATTTTTGATAGTCCCCAAATATTTAAAAGTCAGCCTTATTGTTTTGAAATGAAAACTTAAGACATGTTTTGAATGTGCTTGAAAATAATTTATTTTGAAGTTATTTATTCTTGCCTATTGAATTCTTTTACTCTTGTCTGACTTCTCTGGTTTGCAGGGCAACCCAGTTGGACAGAGTGGTCTTGGAATGGCCTACCTTTACGGGAGAGGCGTTCAAGTTGTAAGTGTTCTATCTAACGTTCTGACTTTAATAAGCAGTCAGCTGATAAGGAAGTATTCCTTAACTAGCCCAGTCAACCCAGGTGAGACTGTTCCATTGCAACCAGAGCTGAGCCTTTCTTTTCCTGTTGTCTCTGAGTTTGGTTCACTACCACCTTACATCCCACACTCCAGCCTGAGCATCTTCTGAGAATGGCTCTATCTCTGGCTCTCTCTGAATCAGTGAAGCTGTTTCATTCTTCATCTGTGCTCTCCACCCAACTTACTCTCCCCATTTCTGAACTTAAGCATCCCCCTTACCTTCTTTACTTAAGTCAAAGAAAGTGCTTAAGTCCCTTGTTTTAGAGGGGGTAAGTTCCTCATTCTGCCCTTTGCCCCTTCAATCCACCAACTCTCTTCTCTCTGCAAAGTTTCTCCAAAGAATGAACTTTACTAAACTACTTCTGTTCACTCTTCAGTCTAGCAATCAAGCTTCCCCTTCATATAACTGTTTATTTATCTAGGTTACCAATAACCTCGTTAATGTCAGTCCAGTTGACATTTCCTTACTCCGTTCCCTAAGGTTCTGTTATTGAAAGCTCTTGGTCTTCCATGGTTTCACATCTTTTTCTTCTGTGCTGCCTCCTTCTATTCATTTTAGAATATTAAAATTCAGAGTAATCTTTATTTTAACTTTTCTCTGTGAAATACATATGACCTTTGAAATCTAATAATCATATAGGATCTGATAAGATATACAGGGAAGGAACAAATAAGGAGAGAATAATTTTCCTTACTTAATACTAGAAAAATTGAGGTTTAAAAAGAATTAGTTGGTTAGTAGAAAAGAGTGACTATTTCATTTTTTTAAAAATTTTTTATTTGTTCTTTTTAGTTATGACAGGAGACTGAATTTTGACAGTTCATACATACATGGAATATTACTTCCCATTCTTGTCATTGTACATGATATGGAGTTACACTAGTCATATGTTAATATATGAACATAGGAGTTATATCTGATTCATTCTACTGTTTTCCCCCATTCCCCCTTGTCTAATTTGGTGAACCTCCACTTCTCTTCCCCCTCCCCCACCTATTGTGAGTCAGCATCTGAATATCAGAGAGAACATTTAGCCTTCAGTTTTTTGGGATTGGCCTATTTCACTTATCATGATAGTCTCCAACTCTATCCATTTACCAGCAAATGCCATAATTTCATTTTTTCTTATGTCTGAGTAATATTCCATTGTGTATATGTACCACATTTTCCTTATCCATCTGTTGAAGGGCACAGAGGTTGAACACATAGCTTAGCTATTGTGAATTACTGCTGTGAATGTTGATGTGGCTGCATCATTATAGTATGCTAATTTTAAGCATATATGGGTATATGCCAAAGAATGGGATAACTGGGTCAAATGGTGGGTCCATTTTAAGTTTTCTGAAGAATCTCCATACTGCTTCCCAGAGTGATTGCACTAATTTGCAGTTCCACCAGCAATATTTGAGTGTACCTTTTTCCCCACATCCTCACTAACATTTATCATTGCTTGTTTTCTTGATACGTGCCATTCTGACTGGAGTGAGATGAAATCTCAGTGTAGTTTTCATTTGCATTTCTCTAACTGCTAGTGATGCTGAACATTTTTTCAAATATTTGTTGGCCATTCATATTTCTTCTTCTTGAAGTGTCTGTTAAGTTCCATTGCCCATTTATTGGTTGGGTTATTTGTTTTTTTGGTGTTAAGTTTTTTTTAGTTTTTTTATACATCCAGTAGATTAATGCTCTATCTGAGGTAAAGGTGGTAAAAATTTTCTCCCATTCTCTCAACTCTCTTTTCACATTCTTAATTGTTTCCTTCGCTGTGAAGAAGCTTTTTAGTTTGATAAAATCCCATTTATTGATTCTTGATTTTACTTCTTTGTGCTTCAGGAGTTTTGTTGAGGAAGTCAGTTCCTAAGCCAACATGATGGAGTTTGGGCCTCCTTTTTCTTCTATTAGGCACTAGGTCTCTGGTCTAATGCCTAGGTCCTTAATCCACTTTGAGTTGAGTTTAATACAGGGTGAGAAATAGGGGTCTGATTTCATTTTATTACATATGGATTTCCAGTTTTCCCAGCACCATTTGTTGAAGAGACTATCTTTTCTCCAATGTGTGTTTATGGTGCCTTTATCTAATGTGAGATAACTGTATTTATGTGGGTTTCTGTCTGCATCTTCTGTACCATTGATCTTCATGTCTGTTTTGGTGCCAGTACCGTGCTGTTTTTGTTACTTATAGCTCTGCAGTATAATTTAAGGTCTAGTATTGTGATGCCTCCTGCTTCACTTTTCTTGCTAAGGATTTTTTTGGCTATTCTGGGCCTCTTACTTTTTCAAATGAATTTCATGACTGCTTTTTCTGTTTCTATGAAGAACATCATCAGACCCTTAATAGGAATTGCATTGAATCTATATAGTGCTTTTGAACACTATATAGATTCAAATGTATGAACATTTTGATAATATTAATTTTGCCTATCCAAGAATGTGGGAGATCTTTCCATCTTCTAAGGTCTTCTTCAGTTTCTTTCTTTAGCATTCTGTATTTTTCAATATAGAGGTCTTTCACATCTTTTGTTAGATTGATTCCCAAATATTTTATTTTATTTGAGGCTATTGTGAATGGGATAGCTTTTTAAATTTCTCTTTCAGTTGATTCATCACCAATATACAGGAATAGAATTGATGTATATGTTAATTTTATGTCCTACTACTTTGCTAAATTCTTTTATGAGTTCAGGAAGTTTTCTGAGGAAATTTTTCGAGTCTTCTAAATATAGAATCATGTCATCAGCAAATAGGGATAGTTTGAGTTCTTCTTTTCCTTTTTGTATTCCTTTAATTTCTCTCTTTTGTCTAATTGCTCTGGTTAGAGTTTTCAGTACTATGTTGAATAGAAGTGGTGAATGAGGGCATCCCTGTCTTGTTTGAATTTTTAGAGAATGCTTTCAATTTTTCTCCGTTTAGAATGATGATGGCATTGGGTTTAGCATATATAGCTTTTACAATGTTGAGGTATGCTTCTATCCCTAGTTTTTCTAGTGTTTTGAACATGAAGGATGCTGTATTTTGTCAAATGCTTTTTCTGCATCTATTGAGATAATCATGTGATTCTTGTCTTTAAGTCTGTTGATGTGATGAATCACGATTATTGATTTCTGTATGTTGAACCAACCTTACATCCCTGGGATGAACCCCACTTGATCATGATGCACTATCTTTTTAATAAGTATTTGTGTGCAATTTGCCAGTTTATTAAGAATTTTTGCATCTGTGTTCATCAGGGATATTGGTCTGTAATTTTCTTTCCTTGATGTGTCTTTGTCTGGTTTTGGTATCAGGGTGATACTAGCTTCATAGAATGAGTTTGGAAGGGTTCCGTCCTTTTGTGTCTCATGGAATAGTTTGAGGAGGATTGGTATTAGTTCTTCTTTGAAGGTCTGGTAGAACTCAGCTGAGAATCTCTGGTTCTGGGCTTTTCTTTGTTGGTAGGCTTTTGATGGTATCTTCAATTTCATTGCTTGAAATTGATGTGTTTAAATTTTCTGTGTCCTGATTTAATCTTGGTAGGTCATGTATCTCTAGAAATTTACCAATGTCTTCAAGATTTTTTATTTTATTAGAGTATAAATTTTCAAAATAGTTTCTGATTATCATCTGTATTTCAATAGTATCCATTGTGATATTTACTTTTTCATAATGAATTTTAGTAATTTGAGTTTTCTCCCTTTTTCTTTGTTAGCTTAGCTAAGGGCTTACCAATTTTGATTTTTTTTTTTTTTCCCAAGAACCAACTTTTTGTTTTGTCAATTTTTTCACTTGTTTCTTTTGTTTCAGTTTTATTGATTTCAGCTCTGATTTTAACGATTTCCTGTCTTCTTCTACTTTTGGTATTGATTTGTTCTTTTTCTAGGGCTTTAAGATGTAATATTATTTGTTGACTTTCTATTCTTTTAATGAATGACCTCAATGCAATGAACTTCCCTCATAGCACTCTCCTCCTAGTGTCCCAGAGATTTTGATATGTTGTATCACTATTCTCATTTACCTCTAAGTACTTCTTTATTTCATCCCTGATTTCTTCTGCTATTCCTTCATCATTAGGTTGTGTGTTATTTAGTCTCCAGGTGTTAGAGTAGCTTCTATTTTTTATTTTTATAAAATAAAAATTTTTTTATCATTTTATTTTATAAAATAAAAAATATTTTTATCACTGATTTCTAATTTCATTCCATCATGATCTGATAGGATGCAAGGTATTATCTGTTTTTTTATATTGGCTAAGAGTTGCTTTGTGGCCTAGGATATGGTCCATTTTAGAGAACGATCAGGTACTGCTGAGAAGAAAGTGTTCTCACTCGTTGATGGATGAAATATTCTACATATGTCTGTTTAAGTTAACTTTGTAGCTTTTTTATTTAGTTTTTGTTTGGAGGATCTAGCCAGTGGTGAGAGAGGTGTGTTAAAGTCTCCCAGTATTATTTGCTTCTTGAAATTGAGAAGGGTTTGTTTAATGTACATAGTTGTGCCATCGTTTGGGGCATAAATATTTATGATTATTATGTCTTATTGATGTATAACTCCCTTAAGCAGTATGAAACATCCTTCTACGTCCCTTCTGATTAACTTTGACTTGATGTTCACTTTTTCTGATATGAGGTTAGAAATCCCTGCTTGTTTATGATATGCATGTGAATGATACAGTTTTCCCCATCCTTTTACATTCAGTCTGTAGAAGTTTTTGCCTATGAGGTGCGTCTCTTTGAGGCAGAATATTTTTGGGTTTCATTTTTTAATCCAATCTGCCAGTCTTTGTCTTTTGATTAACAAGTTTAGGCCATTTACATTCAGTGTTGTTATTAAGATATGATTTTTATTCCCTGTCATTTTGATTGATTTCTAGTTTTTAATTTGAGTTAGCTTCTCCATTGATTCACTGTTCTTTTAGTGTAGCTCCTCCCTTTGCTGGTTTTCACTTTTGTTTTTCATTTCTTCTTTATGAAATACCTTTATTGAGTATGTTTTATAGTACAGACTTTCTAATTGTGAATTCTTTGTCTTTTGTTTATCATGGAAAGTTTTTATTTCATCATCAATTCTAAAGCTTAATTTTGCTGGATATAGTATTCTTGTCTGGCATCCATTTTCTTTTAGAGCTTGGTATATATTATTCCAAGACCACCTAGCTTTGAGGATCTGGGTTGAGAAATCAGCTGAAATCCAGATTGGTTTCCCTCTGAATGTTGCCTGATGTTTTTCTCTGGCAGCCTTTAAAAACCTATCCTTATTCTGAATTTTAGGCATTTTCACAATAATGTGCCTTGGAGTGGGTCTGTTGTATTTTGTATATTTGGGGTCCTGTAAACCTCTTGTATTTGATTTTCCATTTTCTTCTTCAGGTTTGGGAAATTTTCTGATATTATTTCATTGAAAAGATTGTGCCGTCCTATCATTTATATTTCTAAGCCTTTATGTGTCCCAAAACATCTTAAATTTGGTCTTTTCAGGTTATCCCATATTTCTTGCAAGTTCTGTTCATCTTTTCCTCCATAGTCATTGTTTTCAAGATTGTGTATTTTGTCTTCATTTCCTGAAACTGTCTTCCAAGTGATCTTGTCCGTTGGTGATGCTTTCAATTGAATTTTTAATTTGGTTTAATTCCCTCATTTCTGCTTTTTTTTTTTTTTTTCTCTGATTTCACTCTTTATACTGTCCTTTACACTGCAGATGAATTTAACTATGTACATTCTAAATTCCTTCTCTGCCATTTCTTCCACTGTGGTATTGATGGATTCTGTTATTGGAATATCTTGGTTTGTTTAGGAGAATTTGTTCCCTTGCTTTTTCATGTTGTTTGTGTGTTTACCCATCTAACAGTATGGATCTGAGGCAGTCAAGTTTCTACCCTGTGGACTTATAGTGTCCCTGAAGGTTTCCAGTACCTCACTGTTTAGGAAGAGACAAGTAATAACAACAACCAATGCAAACAATATACAGCAAATAGTTCCTGCTGTGACATCTGGAATGCTAATTATCACAATAAACAGAAATACTATGATCATTTACTGCCTACAATGAAAACAGCAAGTTTGCAAAAGGGTTTATAATTTCAAAAGGTGGACAAGAGAACAGAAGTGCTATAGGATGTGATGATTGTGAGGAAGGAGGAGAGAAGATAGAAGTAAAAAATTGAAGAATGAAAGAGAGAACAATAGAGATTGGCAGTTAGCAGAAGAAAAAAAGCGAATCAAGGGAAATGAGAAAAAAATATGTAAAGTAAAAATTTTTTAATTAAAAATAAAAGAATATAAAAACTTAAATATACTAATCAAGCATCCTAGTTCTCAAAAAACTAATCCATGAAAAATAACTGGCTTCAAAAATGCTAGAAATGAGAAAAAACAAATATGAATATGTATAAATGTTCAAGTACCATTAACATATATGATTATGTATAAATGTTCAAGTACCATTAGGTCACAAACAGAGAAAAGAATTTTTAAAAAAGGAAAAAAGAAAAAAATCTTGATGAAAAGTTAAAGAATTCTTCCATTGGAGTTCAAAAGATTCTCAGCTTCTCTTCTTGGCAGTTTTAGGTTGAGGCAGTTTTAGGTGAGATCGTCTGGAGTGTGATGCTCCACCTCCAAATTGCTGGAGTGGGAGAGGTAATCCCAATGGTGGAATTCCTGGAGGCAGGGTTTAGGCTTAGGTGGGCTCCATGCTCTTCACTGAATGCTAACTGGTCTGGAGATTCTAAATCAGTGCACCTCCAGGACCCAGTACTTGCTGGTCCACATTGGGAAACTATACCCCAGGGACCTCCCCTGGGAAGCCTGTTCTTAGTCCTCTATGTCACTGGCAAACTCCACATTTCCTGTTCTCGGGTTCAGTCTCCAGTCTCTCCCACCCCTGCCCTTCTGAGTTCCTGGCCAGATATGTCTCCCCCAGCTGGTCCTGCAATGAAACCTCTTCACCTTTGATTTTCTCCTGTCCATTGAAGCACATTTTATGTCATGCAGTATGTGTTTACTGGGCCTGAATTTCAGACCAAACTCTTTTGCCAGGTATTGGCTCCCTCAGCTGCCGGCCCCAGTACCATGGCTGCAAAATGGTTCCTTCCTTTGTCCTCCACACCTGCCTGGAGAGATGATGGCTTCTTTCCCACACAAGGATATTGTGCATTGTCAGACAGTGCCCTTGATCTTCAAATACTCCGTACCCACACACGCCTCAAACCTCCCGAGATGTGGGTTCTTTTAATTCCCTTATCCTTCCACTTTGCTTGAGGAGGGACCACTCTGACTGGTGCTTCCAGCCCAGCCATGGCAGCATCTGTGCTGCTGGGGATTCCTTATTTTATTATATCCAACCTCCTGAGTCCCAGATCTGCTTTGAACGTCCAGTGTTAGATTCCAGTAAAGTCCCCCGCCTTTTTTTTGTTCACCAACCTTATGAAGAAGTGCCTGTCTACTCTCTTGGTTTTATGTCATGGAGCAGCCAGGAAAGCAACCTCCTCTAACAAGAGCACCACATGAAAATAAACAAATAAATGCATCTGTCCATCTACAACTACAAAGAAAATAATTTAAAAAATAAAGTGACTCTTTTTTTTTTTTTTTTTTTTTTTTTTTTTTTTTTGGCAGTGCTGGGGATCAAACCCAGGGCTTTGTGCTTTCAAGGCAAGCACTTTACTGACTGAGCTATCTCCCCAGCCCCTAGAGTGACTATTTCTTAATTCCTGGTCTGATGTTCTTCATGCTTTCTGAAAGCAAATATACAAATGTTTCATAAAGACTCTTATTTGCTTTTCTTTACATTCCTAAATATTAATCCCCCAGTGACTTGAAGTATATTAACATCTGTGTATTATAAAAAAATTAGAAGGTCTCCTTTTTAATAACTCTTCAAAATTTAGTTTGTTTGCTTTACTCATTCCTTAAAGTGAATGAATCCCCGAACTTCTGAATGTATCAGCCTTTTGAGCTTTTTCATCATTTGACTTCTTTTTCTGCAGAATTATGATCTGGCACTGAAGTATTTCCAGAAAGCTGCTGAACAAGGCTGGGTGGATGGGCAACTACAGCTTGGTTCTATGTACTACAGTAAGTAGCATTGAAATTTATCATGAATTCCCAAAGATCTAAACTAACCCATTTTCCACTAGATGGCGCTATGATATGGAAGTGGGAACTACCCAATTCTGGCTAATTAATATTCTCCCAATTCATTTATTTGTGCATCTTATTTTTCATTGTAAAATTATTTTAATCAGTATTTATATATTAATCTATATTAACCATGTTCACATATTTTCTAAACATAAATATTTATAAATACATATTTATTATTAATATACTTTATAAGTATTTACATTTACTAATATAAATGTGAACCTGATTAATATAGATTAATATATGAATTTTTTTTTGTTACTGAGAATTGAACCCAGGGGTGCTTAACCATTGAGCCACATCTCCAGCCCCTTTTTAATATTTTGAGACAGGGTCTCACTGAGTTGCTTAGAGTCCCACTAAGTTGCTGAAGCTGGCTTTGAACTCATGATACTTTCATTAGAGTTTATTCCTCATAGGGAAGGCTTCTCTGATATTTAACTAAATCTTACTTAAGGCTCTTTCACGTGATTTTTTTTTTTTTTTTTCTTACAGACGGCATTGGAGTCAAAAGAGATTATAAACAGGCCTTGAAGTATTTTAATTTAGCTTCTCAAGGAGGCCACATCCTGGCTTTCTATAACCTAGCACAAATGCATGCCAGCGGCACAGGTGTGATGCGATCATGTCACACTGCAGTAGAGGTAAGGGAGTTTCTAATGATTTGTATGTAGGAAATTGATTTATCCAGTAGGAAGCCATACCCTTTTAGTTCTGGTTTTCCTTGCATGATTTTTTTCTACAGTAGAATAAGACTCCGCTTTTTAGCATTGATATACTGAGGGAAGACTGTGGGGATCCGTGTGTAACTATTCTGTTTTGTCTGTTCCCATTAGCATCAGTATTTATAAGAGCAGATGTTGGTGTCTGTGGTATCTCTTGCACCTCAAATAGCATCTGATAGCATCAGAAAAAAGAATATTGTTGAATAAATGTTCCAAAGGGGAATGCTAGTATCTCCTAATCGGAAATTTTCCTCTTCAGCTCTCTCATATGTGACACTTCAGAGTGACATTGATAAATGCTTACCAAACTCTCTAAATCTGTTTAGTGTCCTTATTGTAAAGTGGGACTGCTAAAAGGACTTACCTCATAGGATGGCCCCTCATCAACCTCTTAGGAGGATTAAGTATGTTACTATGCATAGTATATATAAATCATTAGAACAACACCTATTCAGAGTAATGGCATATAATGCTCTTATTTTTATAAACCTGTTTATCTCTAAAGGGTAAATGAAAGTGAGCTGCTAGATGTTCAAGAGCAAATTTAACAATCATTTGTAGCCAGGGCACAAAAGTTATTTTTTGGCATATGTTATTTTCTTTTTTCTGTTCTCCCAGTTATTTAAGAATGTATGTGAACGAGGCCGTTGGTCTGAGAGGCTTATGACTGCCTATAACAGCTATAAAGATGGTGACTACAATGCTGCAGTGGTCCAATACCTCCTGCTAGCTGAACAAGGCTATGAAGTGGCACAAAGCAATGCAGCCTTCATTCTCGATCAGAGTAAGGTTCATTTTAGTCCTGCCTTTGGCCTAACTACGTTCAGTATCTTCTTAAAATACAGCAAATAACAAAACACTGAATTTTCCCAGGATTGAATCCCCAGAAGTGGCTCGGTAATTAGTCTTATTATCAGTATTGTTATCAGAACATGTTTGAAGACATTTTGATATCCTGAATTCACTGGCTTTTTTGAACTCAGCGTTTTATTCCAGTACTTATTTAATTTAGTACCTATGATCCTCCATATATTCACCCTAGTTGCAAATGAAGCATGAAATTCTAGTGCCTTTCCTTAAATGCCTGATTTGTGTTTCACTTCTTTTTCTGTAGGAGAGGCAAGCATTGTCGGTGAGAATGAAACTTATCCCAGAGCTTTACTACATTGGAACAGGGCTGCTTCTCAAGGTGAGAGATTAATTCTAGGATAAGAGTTTTACCCAGTGACTTCTTAATTAATTTTCATCTCCTATGCACATTATATCAGATCATTCATAACCTTAAAATTAAGCAGAGATACTAACTATGGCTTCACTTGTTTATATCATGATCAGTATTTATTCTCAATTGTAGTTCTAGTACCAGAGTTTATAAATGGAATCATAAAGTCTTTGTACATTTCCATCATGCTGTGGTTTGCTCTTTGGTTTCTAATTTCAGGCCAGTTTGTTGTGTAAAATGAGATTTGAGTAGAATTTATAATAGAATATCATCCTGAAACTCAAAAGGACTCTAACTTTTCCCCACTCTTTTTCTTTTGAATATTTGTTTCTCACACATAAATCTCCTGAAAATTATCTGCCTCTTCCTTCTCCTAAACAGTAGTCATGCTGAACCACTTTTTACAATTTAAATGATAGGATAAAATAGAGCATGAAGATTTAAGAGGAGTGTTAGTAAAATAGAATATTAGCGAATTTGTTTCACCTCTCCCTACTACAAAACATTCTATAGAACAGCTGTACTTCTAGTTTAAATTTTTACTGACTTGATAGTTTGAGGACTTTGTTGTAGTTTGTGTACTGCAAATTAAAATTCTTTGTCTTATACAAATATTTTAAGGGAGGGCAAATAACAAATTAATCTGTCTTAAGCACACTTTATTTATTGGCAGTTTTGCATTTAACTTTTGTTTAAGGCTATACTGTGGCTAGAATTAAGCTTGGAGACTACCATTTCTATGGATTTGGCACGGATGTAGATTACGAGACTGCATTTATTCATTATCGGCTAGCTTCTGAGCAGCAACACAGTGCACAAGCTATGTTTAATCTGGGATATATGCACGAGAAAGGACTAGGCATTAAACAGGTGAGTAGCTTCAAAACAAGTGTTTGAAAAACAATCATGACAAGGAAAAAATGCCTGCATTTGTATGGATAATAGCTTTCTTTGGAATTCCATCAGATTTTAGGCCAATAAATTATGATTTGTAATATTTCAGAAGACTGCCCTTAATGCTCTCATCTTCCAGCACACACACACACGTTAATACCTACACTGTTATATTTAGGATATTAAATTAAAGGCAGATTCGTGACACAGAAATCAATGCCGCCTGTGTTATCACTTCTTGTTCAAGAAACACCATCCTTGGGGTGGGGAATATAGCTCAGTTGGTAGAGTGCTTGCCTCTCATGCCCAAGGCCCTGGGTTCAGTCCCCAGCACCACATCAATAAATCAATAAATCAATAAACAAATGTTAAAAAAAAAGAAATACTGTCCTTAATCAGGCAAATTCTGTTGTTTCTAAATTATTTTGAAATGAATTAAAAATTTTCCTACTGATAAAATTATTTCCAATTCTTAGACCTTCTACTGAAGTCTAATGCTCCCTAGAATTGTAGTGTTAGCATTTTTGCCTGTGTCCTCTCAGAAGAACTTTGAAAAATTGTACTTCTTACACTTTTTTTAAGTTTACTTTTAAATTTTTCTTAAGTTTCAAAAGGATCTAAATTCCACCTATTTTAAAAATTAAAATATTCTTGAAATAAAATTAATAAATTGTTGAATATCCAGTGGACTGTAAATATCAAAATAACTTGATACCAGTGTTGATTTTTTTAAAATAAACAAGTTCTTTAATTATATTTTCCTTGTCTCCTTAAATTTATATTTTTAGCCCCTACTTTCATAGAATTATATAATAATGCTATATTTTTAGTGATTTGGTCTTTAACTGGTCACCTTTTCATACTTATCTGAAACAGTATATACATTTATTTTTTATTTTGTATGATCTGTGTTAAGATTCATAAGATATTAGTCATAGTTGACTAGTTATTAATCTGTTATTAATCAATAAAATAACTAAAATTTTTGTATTTTTTTAAATCAGTTTGTGTATAATTGAGAATAGCACTAATTCTCATTTTTATTTTTATAAATGTATGACTTGAACATTGTTCACATAAATATATAGGAATTGGAAGAGTTTTATTACAACACAGTTACCATTCTTTTAACTGCTTTCAAGTGGTATGCCAAAAATCAGAGTGATCTCTCATTAAAAAGTATTTTTAGTGCTCTGTCCCTGACAACTTTGATTAGGAAGGGGTTCACTAATGTTGAAAGAAATAGATACCGGAGACTGGCAGAAGAATGTGTTTCCTATCCCTGGAGCCATTCACTTTCTCAGTTTTTGAAGAGTCTTGAAAAAGCTTTGGCAAGATTTATGAAATGATTTCATTATACCCTTTACTCTGTCACATAGGGGCATTTTGTTAACCTAATGTGTTTAAGGATGGAGGGGGGAAGGTTGTTAATTTCATTTTGCTAATGCTATTTTTTGACAGATTATGTTTTTTACCACATTTCGCTATTTTATTTCTGTTTCAATATGTCAGTGTTAGTATTTTAAAGTAACCTCAATATTTACAATATAATCACTATTAAGTATTTAAATGTAGTTTTATCAGAACACTGGAGTGCAGACTCAGTGCCTTGCTTCCAGAAAATCTGTGCCACATGACACATCAGAGAAGGCTCTCTGCCTTGTCAGCCAGTCAGATTTGGTTTCTATCAGAAAAACTGACTTCATTTTTTAAATTCAAGTAAAGTTTGCTATGTGTTTGATGATTAATATAAAGATTATATATAAATTATGCATTCGTGGGATATATTTAGCAGTAATTTAACTGAAAGAAATCAAGATTAAAATGATCATTGATAATGTTTTTATAATAGATTACAAAACATGAGGGGCTGGGGTTGTGGCTCAGTGATGGAGCGCTTGTCTAGCATGTGTGGGGCACTCGGTTCAATTCTCAGCACCACATATAAGTTGATAAAACAGGTCCATTGACAACTAAAAAAAATTTTTTTAAATAAAACATGAAAATTAATATACTCTTCTCAGTTTAATTTCTAATATATAGAGAGCTAATACTATAAATTCTTATGAATAAAGTATATGACAAAAAGTCATTTCTTCAATGAGAGGAGGGAAGGGAACTTAGATTCAGATTTTGAAAATAGCTTATACAAAAATCGTAATAATTGTTACTTCATGTAATATCAAAATTACATTTTCCTATTTTTTCTCTTTTTTAAAATATATTGCTAAGTGTTAATCAGTTCGGCAAATCTTATAGCTAGAAAAATGTTAAGTATTATATAGAGATAAGAATTGGCTACAACTAGAAAAAAAATTCAAGATATGATTTGATAAAGTTTAAATTATTCTATGGAATCATCCTCAGTCTGTGTTACTACATAAAATTTGATCTATGGTCTTGAAAAATACAGCAGTCTAAAAAAATCATCAGGTTTTGTTTAGGTATTGGGGATCCACCCCAGGGTCTAATGCATGCTAAGCATAAGCTATGCCACTGACCTACACCCCCAGCCCTGAGTTACTATATTTTTTATTAAAAAATCAGAAATGTTAACCATACTGTTACTATTACTTGAAGATACTTTCTTTTTAACTAATGACACAAGGACAACAATAGAGAATAGCTCAAAGTAAATGCTTATATTTAAATATATGAGGAGGAAAATTCTTGTGTGTGTGTAACCTTTCTTCCTCCATCTCATGAAATTCTTTCCTAAGAGTTTGGTATTTTTTTTACAATCATCAGGGCATGGAAAAAGTTGGATTTTTAAATGCAAATTATCACAACTCTCACTATCCACTTTTCCTATATATCTAAATTCCCAACACTGCTTCCTGGGTCAAAATTAGTAGTGATTTGTTTTACCTTTCATAGAAATATGTCTAAGACAAGATACCCTACAGTGGGTTCATAATTGGTCAGTGTAGGAGACTTCTCCAAACCCAGTATTTCAGGGTTTCTCTTTGTGGTGACCCTGAAGTTTTTATGCCCTGGGCAGAGCACACGAGAAAGGGGTGAGGTAGGAGAAGAGCCTTTCTTTGTAAAGTGCAGAAAGGTCGCTGTGCACACAGGCCAATTCCCAGGCATTTATCTGATTAGAGAAAGCCTATATATAAGTTCAGGAACTAAAATATAGAGACCTTTAATATTGTCCACAGAAGTACCGCTTGGAAATCTTAAGTGTGAACTGGAGATTTGAAATGAAACCAGAGTTGCTTACACCAAGTGAAGTTTTAAGTAGAAAAAAACAGCCTCAAACCTAGAGGCTATCCTTGGAATTCTCCAGGTTAGCAGTATACATGACTATAGCCAGCATATCTTCAAAGCAAATAGTATGTTACATTGGAGAAAATAAAGTTTTCTAAATTTTAATTAAATTTTTCAAAATTGTGCAGTTAGATAATTCAAGAAGTTTTACTCAACTAAAGCTGGTTTTGTTTTGTTTTGTTTTGTTTAGATAAGGGAAATTCATTTTAGGTTAAAGTAAAACAAATATTCCTAATATATGAACTAAATAAACAGTTTTACATATTTTGACAAGAAATAAATTTGGAATTTGTTACCTATATTATAGGATATTCACCTTGCAAAACGCTTTTATGACATGGCAGCTGAAGCTAGCCCTGATGCCCAAGTACCAGTCTTCTTAGCACTCTGCAAACTGGGTGTTGTCTATTTCTTGCAGTACATACGGGAAACAAACGTAAGTGGTCCATGCCTCTTTTAATTAAAATAAAAATGATATCACTTTCTCAGGCCTGGAGATTTGTTTAAAAAGTTGGAAAGCATAGGGAAGAGTATTCTGTGTTGGATCTCATTCCTTCTTCTGCCCAGGTGAAGTATCACAGGACCTCATCAGGTGAGAGTCAGATGTAGACATGAAGCAGTAACACAGTTTTCAGGTAGCATTTCACATCAGTTCCTAATGTTAAAGCATTTTTCTTTGATCAGGTGTTTTCCAGTTTAGGGAAAAGAGACTAACTCATGGCAATTTGAAATAGTAGTTAAATAAATCCAGTAAACATTAAATGAGATGACTGCCCGGTAGGACTTGAACCAATTCCTTTAAAAAAAAAAAAAAAAAGTTGGGGGAAGGAGAAGAACCTGAGAATCTGTACAACCTGTTGTCCCTCAGATTCTTCCAATAGTGAAACATAAGTTTAAAACGCCACCAAAATTTTCCTCCCTAAAAATAACTTCAATTATTTAAAGAGGCTATTAGTAGAACCTAAAAAGAAGATGGGTTACCCGTTTTCTTCAAAGCTACCTATTTTAGTTAAAGATATTACATGTAGGTGTTCTTGAGTTCTGTCAGTTTTAAATTTTGCTCATAGTACTAATAGTTCCTAATAGCAAATTACAGAATTTAACTCTGAAAACCCAAAATGTTCAAAACCCTTGTTAAAAACAAAGGCCATTTAACTTTAGTTTATTCGGTACCATAAAAGGATGATGTTTCAACCTTTTGTTAATGTCTTTCAGAATAATTTGGTATAGCACTTTGGCCTCAGATTCAAGGTCAGCTTTCCCCTCCATGTTACAGATAGAAATGTAGTCCATGCTGCTCCAGCAGCAATAAGGAGAAATGAACTTCTCCCTTTTGCCACCTTTAGCCATGCTGCTGAGATCCTCCACACACAAGGCTCCAGAGTACTGCACATGTTAGATTCTGTCCTTCCTGTTGTTCATACATGTGTAATGTCAGTTGCTATAATTGCTTTGATGAACCAGAGTATGTCATACACTCTGCCAGTTGAAATTATCTTTTTCCTTTAGTTGAAAAGCCCACTGATTCTCTCAGGGACTAATTCAGACTCTTATATCCCAGAGTTCTCATCACTAAGTATGTTCTAGGATTTGATATTGCGCTGCCAAAAAGAGTATATTATATCTGCTCTTTTTAATATAGAAATGTAAAGACAATAAAATATCTCATAATCCTACCACCCAGATATTCCAACTTTTAAAAAGTACAAGTGTAATAAATATTAAAAGACAAATAGTACAGAAAAACACAAAATCTCCCATTTCAGGTCCCTCTTCAGTTGTTTCTTATAATTCTTTTTCCCAGAAAAATTTAGCACCTGTACCTACAAATATGCATTATGGAGATCTTGTAAATTTAATAAGCCCCATATTTACTAATTTGGGGGTGAGTGGTAGTCAGAAAATATCAGGAATAACTTCTCAAAAATGACAAATAAAATCCCATAGACTAAGAACATAACTGTTAGTTCAAATTCATGTGTTAATATACTATGAGTTTTAGTTAAAGCCTAACCAGAAAGCATTATCCATTCAGCTATTAGGCATTGAATCCTAGTAGTCTTTAGTTACATGAAAGGTAGCAAGAATAACTCAGCTGTCACCAGAACAGCTCTTCAGCTCGGGTGCCAGCACCACAAAGAGATTACAGAACCAAGATGCTCACGTTTCGCCCTGTTCCTTTATTATGCCAATGTTTCTTTCCATCTTTTTCTGTGGAAGATGATTGGAAACTGGTACATTAAATTACCAGTGGCAGGGGGGAACCCTCTTAGACATTGTATATAGTCAATCTCTATAGTAACCCTGTTCCTGAGACACATTATTGTGAACTTCAGTCGAAAGCTTTTAAAACCTTTTTTTAAAACATGTTGAAAAAGCAGTTAATTAATTCAGCATTTATCTCTAATATGTGATGTAACTTTCATGATTCCTTGCCTGGCATTGAAGTGATGATGAGTTTTACATTGTTTTCTTTAAGATTCGTGACATGTTCACCCAACTTGATATGGACCAGCTCTTGGGCCCCGAGTGGGATCTTTACCTCATGACCATCATTGCATTGCTGTTGGGAACAGTTATAGCTTACAGGCAGAGGCAGCACCAAGACATGCCTGTGCCCAGGGCTCCAGGGCCACGGCCAGCTCCACCCCAGCAGGAGGGGCCACAAGAGCAGCAGCCACCACAGTAACAGCCACCATCCAGCCTTGACCAGTGAAAACAAAGGAACTTGTATGCTGAGAACACTTGCATTTGATATAGAACTTGGGATCAGTGGCCACCTCCTGGAAGAGGCACAAGGAAGCATTGAACTCCTAAAGCTGCTTAGAATCCGATGCCTTTATTTTCAGGGAAAAGTAACTTAACTAAGTTGAATGTTTGTTTCAGTGCCATATGGAATAACAACTCTCAGTGGCTTTTCACTTTTTTTCTTTCTTCCTTTCTTCCTTTTTTTTTTTTTTTGGAAACACGTGAGACACTCAAAGTAATTTCTGCTGCATCCGGCTATCTTTCTTTATAATCTTTTTGGTCATTCTTTCAGTGGGCATAAGTTCTTATATCAAACGTCTTTGAGGTCTTGTGCATTGACACTAAAAACTGATCAGTGTAAAAAGGAAAACCCATATGTTTAAAAGTCTGAAAGTAAACTTGCCTTTTAAGTTGAAAAAGAAAACAAAAAAGATGTCTTCAAAGTATTTTGGAACTGCAAATAACTGAGAAATTTTTACCAGACCACATGCAAGTATACATATGCCTCATATTTTTTATTTTAAAAGGGAAGGTTGGGAAGTTTCTTATAGGTGATGGTCACACTTCATACCATGCTTTTGTCCTTCAAAGACTGAAAGGCTTTAAAGAGTTCTATGTGAACATCACTTCTTTGTAATAGAATATATGTAAACCTCTGTGAACTGACTCGTTGCACTAACGTGAATTTTCCCCGCCTACTTAATGTAATTTGCTTGTTTGAGTGGTACAGATCCTCGACCCAGAAGCCAGAGGTTGGACTAGCTGAGAGAAATTAAAAAGCAACATTGAAGATCTTTGGATGGGTACCAAGATCATAGATACACTTTCCCAAAAGTTGAAGTATTTGTTCCCAGATTTTATTTTAAAATACTTTGCATTTTTTACTGCTCAAAGAAGATATCAACATCCTGAATTCTTCAAATATGAAATATCATTGTCAGGGTATGGCATACAGTAACTACCATTATCATACTAAACTCGGAGAACTGAAGATGGATTAAGCTCAGTGACTGACAAAAGCAAAGGCCTGTTTGGACTATTTTGTATGTTCAGGTGGCTTTTTATTTCTGATAGTTTTATGTTATAATAAAAAGTTAACCATTTGCTTAGTTGTCACATTCACCATCTTCCCACTGTTAATGTTAGGAAATTCAAGGCTACTACACTTCATGTTTACGTGGTTAAATAGATGGGAGAAAACAAAAATAACAAAAAAGAAAATTGAGAACTTCAAGTAATCTCTCACATGAAAGAATTAAACCAAATTTATATTTCTTTTTATGGTTAAGTGGTGGTATTTGCCATTCAGTATCTATTCTGAGCCTACATTAGTGAGCAGTCCAATGTCAGTCCTTGTATATTAACCTTTGGACTTTTTACCCACAATCCCTCATCTGCCAGAAAACTTGAAGAATTTATTTCTTGTAGAGTTGTAATGCTTTGGTTTTTGAAGTTGGAATTTTATTTAGAATTAGATTTAATTAGTTTATAATGAACATGAAGGATTTAAATGTGAAGTTGTATACTTTTTTGTATGCTTGGAATATTAAGGGAAACCTGGTGAGCAAACTTTCCTCCCAGATATTTGCTTCCAAATTTGAAGAGGTGGTTGCATATAAAAGCATATCTGTAAGCGGTATGAAATGTTGCCCTCAAAAGTGTAATGTTGCTTTGGACAGCTCTTATAAATATAGTGACCCCCTTGATCTCTTGCACTTAGAAACTTGAGTGCAGATGGAACAATTTGTCAGGGTCTTCATGACTGCCTCAGCCCCCACTCTTCAGAATAAGTATAATCTATGTAGCAGCCACACACAGTTCTTCAGAAGGCATTAATTTAATTTAGAAGCTGAAGAAACTGGGCATGATGGCATATGCCTGCAGTCCCAGCTACTCCCAAGGCTGAAGCAACAGCCCGGGCAACATACTAAGAGCCTGATTCAAAAAAAAAGATTTGTTGAAAAACCCTGTAAGATGACTACCAACTTCCAGTTTTTTCCTGCACCATCCACCTCATTTCTCCTTAGATAGCATTTTTTAAAAATCTATCTTTACTTCCCTCCATTAATACTTGGAGAAGATATTTCTTAAACAGCATGCACTTGGGCTGGATGGGAAAGTATAGTCTTATTCTTCATGTAATAACAGACTTCCTGTTAGTTTACTCCTTACTGTGTCCTTTTTTATTATTAATACTGCAGATATCCTTTCCTTGGTTTGCTTCTACCTCCTCTTTTACCCTGGGCCACTTGCTTTTAGAAATTTGAATGGTAAAATAACTCAGTTCTTATGGCTTCCTTTAAAGACTGTCTCAAAATACTTTGCTCCCTTTTTCTTTTTGTTCATGGGACATGGTACCTAAGCAAATAGGAATTGGGTTTGGTTTTTCTCCTAAAATTAATGCACAATACTTATATAATCAAATGGCATCCATTTGAATAAAGTGACAATAACTAAAGCTAGTTAATGTCAGTGACATTAAACTAACTCCAGGATTCAGGAGTTTTAATGTTAGAATTTAGACTTACCAGATAGAGTGTGGCTTCATTCTCCATGGTAGCCCACCTTCCTGATGCCTTTTATAGTCTGTCTTTCAGCCTTCGAAGGTGATGACATTAGTGCTCTAGTCAGCTTCTCTTCTCTTGTGCATTAGCTTGGTTGGTTAGCCAACAGTTTCAGTCTTGAAACCATCCATTTTGCTTCTATTTTATTTTGCAAAGGTGGCACTGGTGGGTGTTTTTTCCAATTTTTTTTTGTGTGTGTGTGTGTGTGTGTTTGAAGTTTTTTCTGTTTTCTGGGTGAGGCTTACTTTAGTTTTGATTAATAGTCAATGGCACAGAAAATAGAAATCAGAATTCATTATTTAGTACTTAAATCAGATAAACTTTATGAATCAATTATCTTGATGTTCTTGAGGATTTGTTACCCTTCTGCATATAAGGCTAATTTCTGGGACTTTTACCACTAAACTGTTTTGTCTCTACCATTGGGAAGCTTTAGAAACTTCCACCAGTGATCTGGTGATGATCTGATGGTTCATTTAGTTAAGGAGCCTCCAGGAAAACTAATTATTTTATATAGAGAATTTCACTTGTTTTTCCCTCTCTTCTCTGCTTTTTATGTTTGCTCTTCAAACCATTGTTTTGGAAGTATGCATGCTAGCCTGTAGATGAAAACCACAGTTCTTCATGTGTGTAGCATGTGTACTAATGTCCAACTACATCTGCAAAAACTTCCTCTACAGAGGTTTGGATTAACATTTCACATGCACATTTCAAAAACAAGATGCTTCATTCAGGTAGATAGCCCCTTTACCTGCCAAGAGTAGCAGGGCTATTTTTCTCCAAAGACAGCTGGTATTTGTTTTGAAAGTGAACCTAATATATATTACACAATATTTGGACCAGAAGTATGCAAAAAATAACCAGAGCAAAAGAAAACTTCTATTTTTATGCAAACTTTTTCATCAGTCATTGCTCAAATATGAGTGAAAATATGCAATTAGTGAATGCCATATTTTCTGAGGCACTACTTGGTTTTTAAATGTGTAGTTTCATTGAAAAGAAGCTAAATTTCTCCATCCACTTGATATTTCAAGAAAATTTAAAATGACCCCAAATGACAATATTTGGGTCTTAGGATGACAATTTGTACAAGTAAAAAGTCTGATTTTATACACAAGAAAGATTCCTTGGTTATGTGCAGGGAGCCATCTCACATGTACTGTTTTTACTAATTTGGATTGACAAGTTAACACTATTTCTCTTTCATTAAAAAAAAAAAAAATGTTAGTATGATTCAAGTAACCACTATACATACTTAGAAGAGGAAGTTTAAAAAGACCATGCTGGCATTGTGAAGGAATACCATGTAGACTTTTTTGTGAATTTATTTTGTATTTAATGAAATGCAGTATAAAAGCTGGTGATGTGTAATATAATTGTGTAAACAGACAAACCCTGTTAATAGAGAGATGTACAGATTCGTTTTATACTGTATCTTGAAACTTGTGAAATAAAGATTCTGCCTCTGGTTTTCCTGTATCCTGTAGTGTACCACCACAAAGCACTTTTCCAACTACTCCTCTTAACTAAGGAAACTTCAGAAATTTAGAAGCTTCTGGAAAACATTTTTTGGGGGGCACTTTGAATCCCTGAAATTCATTGAAATCATTTTCGACTTCTGAAATTCAGATTCCTGTAAGTCAAATATTGTTCTAGGGAGAATATGAATTTGCCATTTGTTAAATCTCTGATGTTTGTTCCTAAATCAGCCTGTGATAACATGATTCACCTTAAATTAACCCAGTTATAGCATCATTTATCCAAAGTGCATTTGCTCATTCTCTAGTCCCAGGAAGTTTTTAAAGTTTGCAGAGATGTCAACTTACAACACAATAAAATCTAGTTAGAATAAGTAAGAAGATCTGAGTAAAAGGGAAATGGAAAATAACTGTTAAACTGGGAGTGAGCTTTGTATGCAAAATGTGAATCAGGGACTGGAATGTAGCTCAGTAGTAGAGTGTTTGCCCAGCATGCATGAGGACCTGGCTTTACACCCCAGCAGTACCACAAAAAAAAAAAAAGTGCAAATCAGGGGATACAATTTTGGCCCTCAGCTTCATAACAGCCAACTCAGAGGTGATCAAGACAGAATGTTACAGCTTAGAAGGCCCAGAACCTTGGATAAAATGGAGAATGCAAATTGTGGCAAGTTGGATCTTAATGTTCACTTCAAGGAGCACAGCCAGCCACCCCAGGTGACCTTGGGTGAAATGAAAGTTGTGGGGATGCTGGACATGAGAGGTATACCAATAGCAGTTGGGCCATTCAGCCTGGAGTTGGGTGTGATGCCTACTTACCACTTAGCCCCTTTCTGAGGAGTTGTTAAAATGCAGTGCTCAGTCTTCGTTGAATGAAACTTGATGAGAAAGAGCCTCTTTAACTTCCTTTGTGCTAATTTAGATTGCCTACACTAGCTTTGAGATTTGCTTGCACTAAATTACAGCATATACTTGACTGATGTAAAAGTAAAAATTTAGAAGGTAATTTCTGTAGTAGAAACTATGAAAAACAAAAGAAGGAAATTTTTTTAGTTTCTGGATAGTTTCCATGAATAAGCAAATAAAAATAAAATGAAGTTTAGTTTAAAAGGAAGTGCCTCTGTGTCAGGAATCTGTCATACTTCTGTGTGACTTCTGTCACCACCTAAAAGCCATCAGATTGAACAATTAGATTATAGATTAGACAACAATTAGATTATTGAACAATTAGATTGAACAATTATAATTAGATTCTGAAAATTCTATGAGCCTAGTGTATTGTTAGTGTTCATTTTGAACAAAATTCTGATTTTCCTTAGAGGACAAATTCTTTGGATTAACTTCTTTTAAACATGACCTAGTGTTAATTCTTAATTGTATACTAAATCCTGTATCTAAAAGCCCCACATATTTTTTTCTCATGTAAATTGAGTATATCATCCTACATCAGCTGACCTTCAAAATATTCATGTAAATATTTGTTGTTGCCCAATCCAGCCTTCTTTTGCCTTCTCGCTACCTCCGGGTAGAACTTTGTTGAAGTTAGCCTCGCAGGGTTGAGCATGATTTCTCATGTGCCTTGTAAGCATTCGGAGATTTAAATCTCCTAAGGGTTGTGACTTTGCAAATGAAGATTTCATTGACTTTTATATGATTCAAGATTTAAATATGAACAGAAACCTCATTTCTTGGAAACATTTATTTCAGGATATGAAAAGCACAGCTGTGAGTTTCAGAGTCTGGCCATCTGGGTTTCCCCACTCTTGCCCCATGGCCTTGCCCGTAGTATGCTTCTCTAAGGAAATTGTGATTAATTGAATTTTTTCCCCCTAAATGAAATCTGAGCCAAATAGAGACTAATCCTGATTGTGCGTGTGCATGCACCCATGGTGGGGAACAGAGGGAACCTTCTAGCTGGTTTTGTTTCCTTTATACACTCGTGTAAAATCTACTTGAATTTTTCCAACCTACACATATATGTTCTTTTATATACTCTTTGGTCAATGTTATTTGACCTGTAACATCTTAAACCATGCTTGGAAATTTATTGACAGGACTGAGAGTAAGAACAGTACAGTATTTCCCTATAGTACTTTTTCTTCTGGTGCTAGGGATTGAACCCATAGCTTTACAGATAGACCCCAGCTAGCTTAAGAGTCCCATTTTGGCTAGAAGTGAAGTATGTGCTGTAAGTGGAACTGTCCACAAGAACTGTTAAGAACAGCCTTTCTTTTTTGAAAAGAAAAGAAAAGGGTAATTGAAGATTTAAGTTTAATCGATATCTGTATTGTATTACTTATTTCAGGCAATTAAAGTCCCATAACAAAATTGATATTTTGTGTACTTAGGTTAGCTAAGGCACAGAAGAATCAACTAGGTCTCACCAAACACAATATAGTAAGTCATGAACAGGACATTATGTCTTAGAGTAGTGAAATAGAGGAAAGGCCTAGAACAGGCATGAAACCCTCACTTCAACTGCAGAAAAAGTAATTACAATTCCTTTGGCCTATTACCATTATTAAAAGGAGCTTTATAATTGTGTCCCCAGGTCAGGACAAGAGTCATGACAAATGGGACAGATACATAAGGTGCAGATTCAGACACAACAACCTCCACAGGCTACAGTGGGGTCTTGCATTCCTGGGTGCTGCTCCTCTGATGTTTGATCCCAAGAGATTAGTGATCAGTCCTAACCCCACTGAATGGCCCCAAAAAGTACAGAGGGAATAGTAAAGGGAAAAAATGTCTGGACCGACTGGGTGGCCTTCAGCAAACTGCTCATTTCATGTGGTTCTTACAGGCAGCATAGCACCCAGTCTCAAACTGCTAGGACCCTAGCCAACCACAGAAGATCTTAAAGGCTGGAAGTAATCGAATTGACTTTTTTCACTAAAAGCAGACTCTTACAGGCCTTCATGGTGGAAATAACACACTCGTCATCCTAAAATCGTCAACTCCAGACAATTTACAGGCCAAGTCGCCCTTCGTGTTAAAAAGACTGATAATAAATTTATAACCCAAGGTTTCATTTTGTCCATCAGCCTTTATCTAGACTATGTTCCAGGCACTGAAATGTAAAGTGAATTTAAAAATGAGCACAAATGAAAAGAATAAATTGAAAGAGGCTCTTGTACTCTGGGATCATCTTCACCACTGACTAAACACGACATCTGACCGACACTAAGTGCTTTACAAATTTTATTGAACTGAAAAATCCTCCTTGATGTTGGCACAGTTCATGTCATTCCCACTTAACAGAGGAGGAAGCAAGCTCAGGCTAAGCAACTTGTATTAGATCACACAGCTAATGTTAGTCATAAAACTGGAATTCAAGTAAAAGACTGTCTTGGCTATAAAACCCAAGTTCTTAACTATGATGCTATTCCATTGTCCTTAATGTGGTGTGGTAAGGTTTATAACGGAGGGGCCAACATAGTGCCATGGGGAAAGAGCAACAGCAAAATTTGTAAAATCTGCCCTGTCTACGTGTCAACTTGTCCACTCTGTCAAGCTGTTATACTCTTACCTCGCACTTCTAAAGCAGTGTTAACAGGTATTCCATGCTGCTTTACAATTTTAAAGATAAAACCCATCTGGAGCGGGTGAGGGTTAGTTCCTCTCTGGTCCACCATGTCTAGTGTCGGGTGGGGTGACTCAAATGGTATGAGGAGCCATTTGACTAGAACCTAAACCTTTTTCCCATTAGTATCTGCCAGGGCCAAAATATCCAAAATAGCTCCCACCCTGAGGTGCCTGGATGGAATGGGATGGATGAGCCAGAACGGCTGGAGATGGGCAATCCGCTTCATGTGCGGTTGTCTCAAGGCCTGCAAAATTGCCTCCAAGCTAGCATCCTGAGTCCAGGGGGAGAACTCAGCCTCGGGAATCCCAAATACCATTTCCACGGCATCAATCCATCACTTAGGCCAGCTCAGATTCAAAGGATGCCATATGGAAGAGCAACAGACTCCATCTCCCCATGGAGAGGATCAGCAGGGGAGGACAAGGAGGAAGAGTCTTGGAGATGAGGCTTCCACAATCACCGGTTCCTTTTCTCTGTAGCATCAGCAACCTTTGTAGTTCTTGACTTGGTAATGCAGATCGCCAGTGTTTGACTTGCTTGGTGATAACTTCTCTGCATGTAACTGGTGCTACGATTTGTGGGAAGACAGGGTGACACAGTGAATCGGACATCAGCCGCAACCTCGTGGACTACCTAAACAGTGGCCTGAAGGAACTTTTCAAGACCAAGGTTGTTTCCCTGATTTCAACTTTTAGGAGCTTCTAATGTAACTTACCAGCCCAGTTTGTCTACAGATTTATAACTAGACCTCCCACGTCCATTTTCCTGAAATAGATGAACGAATGAAAAAAGATTAATGGAGGATGTATGTTATGCTGTGTTAGTCATACCTGTTTCGATTCTTGCAACTGTTCCTGCCCTAAGGCTTTGCCATGCCTCTTTGCCCGACATCTTCCCCTGACCCGGTTCACTCTCCACCCCCCACCCCACCCCGCCCCCCCAGGTCTCTGTTCAAACTTGCCTGTGCCTACATTAAATCAGATCCATCTGTTATTTACCCCTGTTTTTTCTTTATAGCCCTTCTTATCATTGTTTACAATATTTGTGTAATCTTGATCTCCCAGTTGGTAAATCCCAAGAAGACAGGCACCAATCTGTCCTATTCAGCAGTGTGTGTCCAGAGCTTGGCATAACGCCCAGCACACAAATTAATTTGATTAATGTTTGAATTAGCAGATGGACTTTCCAGCAGAAATAACATTATAAAAGATGGTGAAGCTCCAGAGTCAGCTCTTAAGAAATCCTGCTAAATACAAATGTACTTGAAGGGTTTATGTAGTATTGTGTGACTTGGCCATTTTTCCGCTCCCTGCCTGGTTCTCCCTAATGCAAGCAAGCAGGAGAAATCCTCTCAGAAAACAACTCAAATGAGGCAGAGGAAACCCAATGCATCTGGCAGGTGCTTTCCCGGCTTCTGGGAGAAGGAGGGGCTGTGCTCCGGAAATAGGGGCAGAAGGGTGCTACATTGAATTTGGCCCATTGAAGTGACAAAGACCTTTGCAAACTAAAAAGCAAGAAAACACTGAGTACTTAAACCACAGTTGAAAAGAAACCAAGACAACCTCTACCCTCCTGGCCCTCAGTGCTGCCTGAATGCTTACTCCCGCAAGGCTTTGTGCCAGGAAGCACGCCCACAGACCTGGGGGTGCTGCTGTGTCAGCACTGGGTGCACGCAGACTTACACAGGACACGGGCCTTTCCATGCATGTCTTCCTTCACCCTGTAAATGGATACTGTCGTGAGATCATACTAAGGAGAAACTCAGAAGGAATAAGTTGGTGGATTTGCTTAGGTTTTCTCAAGTCTTCCCCAGTAACGATATTCTGGCTAAAATACATTAAAAACTGAAAACTAACCAGTGTCCAATATTTTTTCATTACTGAAAGGGTCTCACTCCTACCTTAGGATTTTGTGGCTGGAGGCCCTATCCAGCTCTTTTCATTCTATCTGGTTCCCTAGGTTGGTTTTGTTTTTGTAAAGGGAAGGACAGAACAGAGAACTGAATCCACAATGCAAGCAGTCTCCGCTTACTCTGTCTAGCATTATTTCACTGAAGGGTGAACAATTAATTGCACTGGGTTCTAGTATAGATGCTCTACACTTGTGTGTGTGTGTTTATGTGTTGACTTCCGGCCTCACGGCTCACAGGGCTACTCAATTGAAATGCAAATGCGGGCTCCTCTGAAAAGTGTGTCTGTAGTTACCAGAATATCCTCAAGAGGGCACCAAAGGGCTACTGCTGAGGAAAGTTGAGGCAGAAAAACTTCCAGAACTTTTTTAGAAGACTTTTCTGGGGATAGATGAAATCCGAGGGACACGTGCTCCCTAGCTTCCCACGACAAAAATCATTGTAACCACTAGACACATCATCTGGGCTTCTATTTAGCATCATTAATGCTTCCTCATTGCCTCTCTTGTGTTAAAAAAACAAAAACAATGAAGTAGCAGAGGACCTAAACTGGCTGATAGTAACCTGACAAGTCATCTTGCCAGTCCAGTTGTGTGCAAGAACATAAGAAACAGATCCACAGGTTTTGTAGCCTCTCCCACAGGTCCTCCACGGGCGGCTTCCCCAGACCCCCTCCAGGTTCTCCCACATTCCAGTGTCGCTCCTTCCACACCCAGGAGAGGGAGAGAAGCAGGCACTGAATGTGGAAAGTGTCAGCTGAAAGTAACTGAGAGGTGAGCCCCAGGGGCAGGAGGAGTGTCTGTTACTGAAAGTGACCCCATTCTCCCAGGAAGAATCTCCAAAGTGCTTGTGCTATTGTAGTTTGCATTTCCTTTACTAGTGAGGTAACCATCTTCCCTGTGCTAGAAGCCACGCATTTCTCTCTGTGCCATTAAGCAGGTTTGTTCATTTTTCCTATTTATGCCTTCGGGAAATTAACCTCTTGCTTAAAATTAACTGCCAGTTTTTTCCAGTTTGAGTTTTTTTTTTTTTTTTTTTTTTTTTTTTGGTGGTGGGGGGGTGGTTACCAGGGATTGAACTCAGGGGCATTTAACTACTGAGCCACATCCCCAGCCCATTTTTGTATTTTATTTAGAGACAGGGTCTTGCTGAGTTGCTTAGTGCCTCACTAACTTGCTGTGGCTGGCTTTGAACTTGCGATTGTCCTGCCTCAGCCTCTGGGATTACAGGCATGTGCCACCGTGCCCAGCTGACATTTGTTCTTTCACTTTGATCATGCATACTTTGTCTTGCATACTTTTTGTTGTTGTAGTTATACAGTCATATGTCCCAATCTTTTCCTTTATGGCCTCTGGGATTTTTGTCTTTTTAAATGTATGTTTCCAAGAAAGGGAAAGATGGAAAATAGGAAGAAAAATAGAAAACAGGAAGAAGGACTGGGATGGAACTTGGTGCCTTGTGTAGGCTAGTAAGAGATATTCTAAACTAATAATCTTTGTTTATTTAAATGCATTTAGAAAACAGGGAGGAGGGCCCAGGGTTCACCTTCCTTAGAATGCTGCTGGCAGCCCCTGAAGCAATCCCCTGGGATAGGTGAGGAGTCCCCTCTCCACCTTTCAGTCACATGCCAGATTCTCCCTGAGAGGAATCTCTCCTACATGCAGCTTTGTTCTTCGGTTGCATTTCAAAGATCATTTGGGCACTTTGCTGACTCCCTCCGGCCCAGTGCTGGAGATCTATTGAACCCAGGGCCTCACACAACCCAGGCAAGGGCTGTCGCACCGAGGCCTCAGCTGACAGCCTCTTGCCTCTTGCTCTGAGACTGTCTTCTCTGACCTACTTCCCTCCTGATGAACAATATAAACAGAAACTATCTTCAGTCAGATGCAGGAAGCTGGTTCAAGGCTGGCAAAGGTGGCAATGGTTTTGAAGGAAGAAAACAAGCTGGACAGACTGCTAAAGGAAACGGCTGGGTGTGGGGAGGGAAAGAGCTTCCTCATCTCCTCCTGAGAGCAGAGGACACATGAAACCATTTGTGACCCCCACAAATCTTCTAGATAAAATGCTTAGCATTAACAAGCCCTCAACTGGAGAAGGACACACAGTAATTTTTAAAGGACTCTGCTTTCATCATTACCCCTTCATTCCTCTTTTTCTCAAAGGATGTTAACTGTAATTACATATGAAGGAGGTGAAGAGTTATTCTAAAGTGTTATTAGTGCCAAATGAGTTCATGAGGGGCAATTAAGGAATAGACTTACTAAATGACAACATTCGTGAGAATGTTTTTAAATCTAAAAACTATTAAGAAAACACAATTCAAATGTTTCTAAGTTGAGAAAGAGGTGAGATTATCCTTAGAGTGATTCCTTGGAGAACTACTGAGAGTTATCCATTTTATGTCCTGCTCCCTACACATACAGCAGTTTCTCAGAGCAGCTCCCAGTTTCCAAGCTTCTGGAAAGGTGGCCTTCCCTTGGCCCAGATGCCAGCAGTCTCAAGACTAGAAAATTCCAGAAGCTCTCCAAGAGCCACTACAAAATCTCCTTGTTGCAAGCCTCCCAGCTTTTCTTCCACATCCATATGCACAGTTCTGTGGGACATGCCATGCCAGTTCTAACCTACTCATAGCTAGCAATCCACCCCTTGGACAGTGGGGCATTGGGCTAAAGGAGCGTTTTGTAACTCTCTTTTCCATTGTTCACAACCAGAGGGAACATTTTCTATGCTTTTCCCCTAATTCCAACTCCCTCCCCAGGAAATTTTAATACCACATATACATCTGTTCATGCACTACATGCGCATCTGTGCATTACAAATAAAAAGGTTTCTTTGCTCCTGCCAAGAACTCATTTTCACTCTTGGTGGACAATATGACCCCTGTCGAGTATGGTGCAGGAGATATTGCAGCACTATTTGTAATAGCAAAAGATTAGAAATAACTTAGCTGGGGAGATAGCTCAGTTGGGAGAGTGCTTGCCTTGCAAGCACGAGGTCCTGGGTTCGATCCCCAGTACCCCCCCAAAAAAAGAAAAAAAAAGAAATAAATGTCAATCAAAGGGATCAGTTCTCTAAAGCATGCTACAACCAAGGACTACAGTGACATGTAGACTCAAAAGGGAAGGAGAACTCCTTCTTTGTATTAATACGATAAGATCAAACTGTGCAAGGAAAAGAACAATGTTTACAAAATGGTGCCCTTTTATAAAAGGGAGAGGAAGAAAGGTTATACTCGTTTGCACATGCCTAAATTATCACAGAAAAGTCACATGTGGAATGAGTGACCTTGGTGTCCTTAGAGGAAAGAAAACTGCATAATAATGGGGCAGTGATGGAAGATAAAATTCTGACTATGCCCTCTGACCCATGGGATTGTGTTAAAAGTTCCACATCTAAATTTAAAGATGGCATTGATGCTTTGGGTGTGTCTTATTAAAATGTTAGCCTTGCAAAATTAGTAGTGTTCCTTTGATATTGCCAATTGAAGGATTCTCTAGTTGGTTGGATTTAAGGACCTGAGAGCACACATCTTTTGCCTCTGTCCTCCATTTCTACAAACTTGGAGTAAGGTTTTTGCACCTTGGGGGTTTCCAAACACCTCCAAAACTAGCTGAGCTTGAAAGTGGAATTTCCCTAGCTCCCCATTGTAATTTCTCTGCTCAAACATAGCTTAATTCCTACATAGCCAGATGTGGATTATCCACACTGTAGTTTATACAACTTCTCACACCTGCCACGGTAACTTTATCCTTGGGCAAGGAGTCATTGCCTGATCAGATGAACATTCTGAGGCCAAAATTTCCCCCAAATATTCCTGCCATTGATGATGACTCATTTTCTAAACAACCAGAATCATAAGCCAGTGAGGAGCTCTTTACAGAGTGAATTTTTGTTATTAATGTTGCCACTCAATTGGATGGTACTCTGCATGCTGTTGAAGGTTCAGGTAAGCTCCTTTCTGAACTTATTCATCAGGTTGCCATTGGTTAGTATTAAGCAAGTGCTGACCATGGACTCATGGCCTGGAATCTGGTCCTACCACTTGGCAGCAAAACAAGGCTTAGTCTCAAAACCATGGTCAGGACTTTTTGGTAATGATTAAATTGTAAATAATCATAGCAACAAAAGAAAGTCACTGACATGTTCTTCATAGGATGAAGATGCACTCTGGATATTCTGTGCTGCAGCCATTGTTAAGAGCTGAGTGGCTGAAATGCAGGAGGCAGGGTTTCTAATCTTCCAGCTTAAACAGGTGCCAGTTTAGGGCTATTTCATTTTCTGTACAAGGTCTTTATCTAATAGCTTTGCCAAAATCCTTAAAGATGATAAAATTTTAGCATACAGGGTTTTATTTGGTGAGGGAGTGAAATTGAGGATTGAACCTAGTACAATGGTCTACCACTGAACTATACCCCCAGCCCTTTATTTTAAATTTTATTTTTTATTTTGAGGCAGGGTCTCACTAAGTTGCCCAGGCTGACCTTGACCTTGTCATCCTCCTGTCTCAGCTTTCTGTGTAGCTGAGATTATAGGCCCATGCCACTGTGCCCAACTATTTAAGATTTTTAAAAGACAACTTTTGTCAAAGTATAGGGGTGTGTTACTTAAAGTTAGGAAATGTTCCAACAGATGCATCATTAGGTGACTTTGTCATTGTGCAAACATCACAGAGTGCACTTTTTGATGGCATCAGTCAATCAAGATGACCTTGGATGCCATCAAGAGACAAAAAAAACAGAAGATTTACAGAGCTGCAGCTGGATTAATATGGCATATTGTTTTACAGTAAACTGTTCTCATAAGCACAAGGAATACACCCTAAAATAATGATCAATAGCATAGTAAATGCATAAACCAGTACATAGCTATGCATTATCATCAGCAAGTATGATACACTGTACATAACTATATGTGCAGTAGACTACATGCCAGTCAGAACAGTGAGTTTGTTCACATCCACATGACCATAGACACCTGAGGAATGTTAAAGGGCTACAGCATCACCAGGTAATAGGAATTTTTCTGCTCCATATAATCTTCCAGGACCACAGTGGCTGAAATGTTACACAGTGGAGGGATGATAGTAGTTGCTGGTCATTCCACTCTCTAGAGAAAAGAAGCTAGTTATACACTTGGCAATTGAAGTCTTCCGTTCCTTTGATACTTATGAAAATGTGTTTAAATTTCCAAATCGGATCAGTATTAAGTAAAAAAGTAAAATACTATCTTTTACATTGATTCTGGATATAATGAAAACAGAGTTGTTTATCATTAGGGTGGGGCATTGGTCTCAGAATCACACAAAGAATTGCTGGATAAGCAGACAGCTCCAGTGATCTAGCTAACAGACATTATTAGCCCAACTGATGGAGAGGAAGAGCACTTCTTCTCACTATTTAAAATCAATTTGAATTTAAAATTCAAATCTCTAGGCCCACCCTAGGCCAGGGGAGGTCAGGACACTTGATTGACAGCCTCACTAAAACTGTGTGAATTGGGAAAGGAAAAGAGAATCTGGGAACTGCAGCCCAAAGAGAAAGGGATTCAAAGTCATCAAAATCCATAAGTTCCATTACAAACACCATATTTATTTTGTGCTCTTTTATTCCATCAAGGATACTCATTCAAGAACCCAGAATGTCCAGAGCTATAAATGAGGGACTTCAAGTCTTTTCCTAGAGAAGCTGACAGTCTAGCTGAAGACCAGATACAATAACACACCAGCCTGTAAATTTAGAGACTCAGATCTAACCAAGTACAATCGAAAACACTCAGCAAAAAAAGACATGTCTGAGGCCAAAACTGTGGGTCCCTCCATGACTTCTATGACAGTCTGAGATGGAAAAATGTGTTGCATTTATTCTCAACTATCCCAAAAGGAGGATAATTTTTAAATTTTGAGAACCTCCACATTATAGTTGTCATATTTTTATATATTCTGTTAATGAACAAAGAAGGACCACGAAGGCATTTGCCAGCCCCTCGCATTAACCTTGATGTCCACCAGGGGGAGGAAGTGCACACATTTTTAACCTCTAGTCTAACTACCAGTTTGTGTATGGGACTGCTGATAATTCCCCTAACTTGTTGATAGTTCTCCCTGCATCACTAATGGAGGGATAGACTTTGAATAGCCATCTTGGTGATATCTGTGGGTTCAAAGAGAAGTACCAGCTTTGGAATCTGAAGATCCGATTCCATTTCTGCTTCTGTGTTTGTTGACTGCGGATGGTGGTGATCATTGACTTTAAGTTGAGATAATGGACACAATAATAACCATGCCCTGCCTTCCTTATGCTGCAACCCCCAAGCTTCCATGAGTGTCCACAAAGAAACCGCTTCACCCTCCCTGAATCTCTGTCTAGAACTCCCCTCTCTGTGTGCTCCCCTACCTCCCAACTCACTTCCCCAGTGACCCAGTTCTGTAAACAGAGATCAGAGCCCAAATGTGGAGCAATGGAAGGGACTCCGGGCACAATTCGAAGTGGGTATAGCAGTTACTTAGTGAGCAGTTAAAAACAATGGACAGGTGCTCCTTCAGTACAAGTAGATCATAGGTGTCCCATAATTGTTTTGTTCCTTGTTCTCTATAAATATCCTCCAAGGAAAATAAAAGGTCCAGATCTTCACTATCCATTAAAAGAGTCGCCCAGTCCATGTGGCTTCCGAACACTTAAAATGTTACAGACCAAGTTGAGCATACTGCAAGTGTAAAATTCATACCAGTTTTCAAGACTTAACTTGAAAAATAGGTGTAGAATATTGTTTTAGTGTGTTCTGGCTGTTTTAACAAAGTATCATAAACGGGGTGGCTTATAAGCAATTGAAATTATTTCTCACAGTTCTGGAGGCAGGGAAGGATAATATTGAAGCCCCACCAGATTCTGAGCCTGGTGAAATTCCACTTTTTGGTTCACAGGTGGTGGCTTATCTCTGTGTCTTCATATGATAAAAGGAATGAGGGGGTCTCTCAGGCCTCTAACAGCACTAATCCTGTTCATGAGGGCTGCAACCCCATGACCTCATTCCAATACCAACCATGACCTTGGTGACTAGGTTTCAACATATGACTTTGGAGCCAGTGCACACACCTGTAATCCCAGCAACTCAGGAGGCAGAGGCAAGAAGAGCACAACTTGGAGGCCAGCCTCAACAATTTAGTGAGATCCCATCTCAAAATTCTGAAAATTTTAAAAAGGAGCTGGGGATATAACTCAGTGCTACAGCACCCCTGGGGTCAATCTCCAGTACACCAAAAAACAAAAACAAAAACATACGACTTTGGTGGGGTACAAATACTCAAACAATAGTAAATTACTTTTGGTATACATGGTATTGGGAATTGAATTCAGGGGTGCTCACCACTCTGCTATACCCCCAGCTCTTTTTGATCTTTATTTTGAGACAGGGTCTCACTGATTTGCTAAGGCTAGCCTCGAATTTGTGATCCTCCTGCTCAGCCTCCCAAGTTGCTGGAATTATAGACTTTGGCCACTGGATGCCAGGCAGTATTTTATTTTAATAATAATTTTTTTTTTTTTTTTTTTTTTTTTTTTTGTGGTGCTGGGGATCGAACCCAGGGCCTTGTGCTTTCAAGGCAAGCACTCTACCAGCTGAGCTATCTCCCCAGCCCTCCATGATGCATTTTTGTTGATAAGACATGATTACATAAGTACATGTGTGTCGAAATACACGTATGCATACTTGTGCAGAAAAAGTTCTGGAAGGATGCTCGCCCAGCTGCTCTTGCCTCCAGGAAGTCTAAGGGGAAGAAGAGGTGCACTTTCCATTTTAACGTACATACCTCAGGGTTTGTTTACACATCATTTAAAGGAGGAGAAGGAGAGCCCTTTGTGATCTCAACAGTTCCCAGGGGTTTGGGGGAGGGTGAGCAGAGGCTGTCATTTTCACTCATAGCCAAGGGCAACACCTCCTTGGGTACCTGGGCTGGAACCGTGGTCCCTCCCAGGAGCCCCAGCCAGCCTCAGCCTGCAGCTCCTCCTTCCACAGCCCCCAATGCAGGGGGAGCCCCGACTTGGGAAGAAAGCTTTCCAGATTGTGGCTTGGCCCGCCGCAGAGCCAGAGTTATGAGGTCACCCAGCACAGCTGCGAACTATTTCAAGGAAACAGGTGGCGTCTCTGACCTTCTTCCAGGCTGGGAGTTTGCTGGGAGAGGCCTCTTTCAAGGGCGTCCTCGAAGGCCAGCCATGGAGGCCTCTGGGGCTGGGAAAGGGAAGCTCAGGGTAACAGGGTGTCCTCAGGGAGTTGCAGATAGTACTTCCTCCGAAACCCAAGTCTCCACCCTGGTTACACTTTCATTCACTTGGAGAGCCTTGGAAATGCTGGGCTGGAGCTGCAACACCAAATCAATAGGATCACTCTCTGAGCCCGGCCCAGGCACCAGCACTAGAACCCCGGGGCAGGGGTGGGGGGGTGCCGGGGATCTAACTCAGGGGCGCTCAACCACTGAGTCGCATCACCAGTCCTATTTTGCATTTTTTTAATTTAGAGACAGGATCTCACTGAGTTGCTTAGCACCTTGCCATTGCTGAGGCTAGCTTGGAACTCTCGATCCTTCTACCTGAGCCACATCACACTTGTCTAGACATCAGCTTTTTTGACAGCTCCTGAGAGATTGAAAAGTGCAGTTTGAACCCTCCCATCTAATCTCTGCAACTGAAGTCCCTGGACCAGCAGCCTTCCCCAGAAGCTTGTTGGAAATGCAAACTCTCAGTCTCCACCCTAGCCCAAGAGAATCAGAATCTGCATATTCCAAGAAGATTCCCAGATTTTCCTGCACTTGGGGATTTGGAAGCACTGCAGCTTGCTGTAAGGCACTGGAGGTGGGGATGAACACACAGGCTCTGCTCTGGGGGCTTGCAGACCAGGTGAAATGCTAGCTTAAATCCTTCACTTTCTGAGGTGCATTTGTTTTATTGATATAATGAAGATAATAAAATTTTCCTCTTGTTTTTTGATGATGCCCCTAGAGCACCTGGTACTTAGCACTCAGTGAATATGAGCTCCTATTTTGTTAGGATCATTACTATGTGTAATCCTGAAACACAACCTGCTCAGTTGGCCAGGTTGGTGTGAGATTATACAGGCCCTGTTTCTCATCCAGCTTGGCCCCCAAACACACCGCCATCCATCTGCCCCCCCATACCCGCCCCATCTTGCCAGCATCAAATATCTTTTCTTTCCAGGGGCTCAGACACAGGGACCAGAAACTCTACGGCTGGATCCACACTGTCTCCAGTTCAAGAACTGTTTTTCCTGTTGAAATCATGTGATTACTCCATCGTTAGGAAAAGAAAAACAATAAAAGGGTGTAGGTTCTCGTAATTGCTGTGGAAGCTGCAAATGTGGAGTGTTTCTGTGCCAGCTGGAGAGAAGGGCTTGTGGTAGGGGTGTGCCAAGTCCCTGCCTCCCAGGCTTCTTGGTCGCAGTTCAATTCTGGATTCAGAGTCAGAGAAGCTGTGTGTTGGAGGCCTCGTGACAATTTGGGGATGGTTCACTGATAATGATGAGTAGTGGACAACAATTGTTGTTTTCTCCAACAATAGTGCTTTTATAAAAAGTTCTTTTTATTTACTCAGCAAACATTAAACATTTTCCAAGGACTAAGCATTGTACTACTATCTCATTTCATCATCAAAATAACCCTTGGAGGCTAGAATGACCTCATTTTGTAGGCAAGAAACAGGCTCAGAGATGTTTTAATCCAGGGTTAAACAGCTGTTAGAGTGACAGAATGGGATTCATGCAGAGTCCACAGTCCATTCTGGACTATTCTATTGTATTGAATTGTCCCCAACCCAGGAGTACCTGGCTTTGGAGGCCAGAGCCCTTACTAGTTAAAGATTTAATTGCTTGTTAAATGTTGTGCTTTTTCCTCTTAGTGTTGAGAGAGGCACTGTTATTCTGTCAGTTCCTTTGCCATCTGAGACAAAGAATATTAATCCACTACGAACTACAGTTTTCTGTTTTGTAAATTATAATAGCTTAAAATCGTCTGCTACTTTCTTCTACCTTTTCATTCAAGAATCATTTGTTGAGTACACTAGAAAATACATGGATCAGTAAAAAGGAGAGATGTATCTTGTTTTGAGGGACCAGAGTGTGACAGAATTAATACTGGTTGCTGGGGGAGCGGAAAAATACTTTGTGGTTTTATGGAGCATAAAGGAATTTCAGGCAAAGGCACAAAGCCGGCTCTTATCTCCCTGTTCTTTTTTATTTGTTTGTTTATTTTCAATCACTAAAATACAGACCCCTTGAAATAAAAGTTTAATTGAGATGTATAAGAATGGACTTGATTTTAATATTATTACGGTTTTTGTTGTTATGGGGGTGCTGGGAATTGAATCCAGAGCTTTGCACATGCTGGCAGGTGCACTGAACTACATTTGCAGTCTCCAAACTTGATTTTTAATTTTAAGTGAGTTCAAAATAATGATTTTTATAGCATCTAACAATTTTAATCACTGTGCACCAAGCACTGTCCTAAACACTTGATTGATTATTAACTCACTCAATGCTATTGATATCACCGTTTACCGGTGACGAGTTCTGCTCCCTCTAATGTTGAAGTTTGAACACTAGAGAAGCACACCAAGGCAAGCATATTAAGCGGGTTTTATTTAAAAGTAGTAATAATACAGTCTTCTCTCTAGGGGGAGAAGGGGGCCATGGCTGATGTTCTAGAATCTCAAGAAGTGAGCACACCCTACATCTTTTATAGGTTAAGGTCTCTTTTGTTCTCCAGTTCTTTCCCCCCTTATCTCTCCTTCCTGCCCACACGTGACTAGGCTTGGTTTTGCATAAAGTGAGAAGAATGGGCCAGGGGGAGGGCCAAAGTGATTTAATGGCCCAGGGGCCATTAATTAGCAGCTCCTTGCTTGCAGTCCTTGATAAAGGCAGGTAAATTTGGTAATCAATGGGCTCCGGAGATCCTTGACATTCCATTCTCCCAGGGGCAGTCTCCAACTTCCAGAGCAGATGGCTTTCGTGGCCTCCATTTCCTCGATTTGACCCGATCTCCTATTTCTACACTAATTGCCTGTCCCCAATTCTGGCTTTACTATTTTTTGTGTCTCTTTACCATGCTTTTAGTTGCCCAGTGATTGTCTTCATTCTTTCTATCCAGAGCAAACCAGGACTGTTGTGGCAATAAGTAGACAGGAGCTCAAACAGATTTTATGTAACAAATAAATTCTGCCATGGGGATAGCATGTTATGGAGAATGCCTAGAAAATCTAGAAAATCATTGCATTCTACACTACTGATTTCAAGTTCAATGAGAGTTCACAGAAGGGAAAGACCAACATGAACCAGATGTGTTGAAAGCCTTAAGGATGTTACAAGTCTTGAGTTGGAAACAAGAAATCTAAATATAAATAAATTCAGCATCTTGGTAGCAACATTTCCCACTTGGAAGAGTAATGGATGGGGGTATTGGAAAGGAAGGAGTCAGGTCCTTGAAAGGGATTTCTTCTGTCCCATCTACCTCTTAACCTCAAGCAAGACCAACCCTTTGGATTTTGGTTGACATTGTCTATCATCTTAGCATGTTCCACAAAGTGCCTATGCCATAGATATTTGGGGAGTTTGAGCAGTTTGCCATAAAGACAAAGCTAAACCCTGAATTATGGGTTGATGTTCATTAAGAATTCATAGAAAGGAGAAGGATGGGAGCAGCCAGCTCTTACTGAGGGATTTCTAGTGGATACAGAGTTCAGGAGGGCTATGGGACATAAAAACACAGATTCTCCCTCTCCCATGCCCCCCCCCCCCGCCCCCGGTGTTTTTCCAAATTGCCAGTTAAAATGGTTCTCGTCCTTTAGACCTGCCAACATTCCACTGCCATTATTGGTGGCCATTAACCACATGTGTCTATTCAAATTTTGGTACAGCTTAAAATTTAGTTTTTCAAGTTGCAACTAACTACATTTCAATGTCTAATGGCTGACATGTCTAGTGGCTGATATACTGAATAGCTCAGATAAAGAGCTATTCAGTTAAGCAACACAGATCTAGGGAGTAAATCCACCCTGAGTTGCTGAGGGTGCAAGTATGAGCAGTAAATGTGTGATATTTAAATGTTTTTCACAGGCTAAGCAAAATTCCTCCACACTGTTATACTTTTAGCTGCTACACCTAAGTACTTAATTAGCACTTCCCATTAACAGTTTCTACACTCTTGGGTTGTAGGCTGTGTACATTTTGTTTTTCCAATCCAGTGGTTTTTTAGTATATCCACAAAATTATGTAACTATAGCCACTATCTCTACTTACAGAACATTTTCATCACCCCAAAAGGAAATCTTATTTCCATTAAGCAGTTGCTCCCCATTTTGCCTTTCCCTACCCCTAGAAAATCACAAATTTGCTTTCTGTCTCTATGGATTTACCTATTCTGGACATTTCAGATAAATGGAATTATACATTATGTGTATTTTTGCTTCTGGCTTCTTTCACTTAGCATCATACTTTTAAGATTCATCTACAGTGTGGAATGTATCAATCAGAACTTTACTAGTTTTTATGATTGAGCAATATTCCAATTTATACTACATTTTGTTCATTTATTATCAGTTAACAGCTTTTTTTGGCAGTTTTCAACTATTTTGAGTAAGGATGACATGAATATTCATGTACAAGTTTTTAAGTGAGCATGTTTTCACTTCTCTTAGGTATATAAATAGGAGTCAGAATTTCGGGGTCATAGGGTAACTCTAAGTTTAACTTTTTGAGGAATTGCCAAAGAATTTTGTAAATCAACTATACCATCTCATCTTGTGTTCATATAAGAAAGATTTCATTCTTTTCTCTTTTCCTGAAACTGCTTTATATACAGGAACTACCTACTCATAGTACTCATAGTTGAATTGAAAGGATGATCACCTACATCAAATGTCCGTCCGGTCTGGAACTGGTGGATACACTGATGAAGACCAGGATAGGGATGTGGGCCTAGTTTCCTTTATGCCTGTCAGGTCACTTTATTAGCCTGTCAGGAATTTTAGTATGTCAATTCATGTTTATTGAGTACCTACTCTGTTCAACTTAATAGGTCAGGTTTTGGGAATTCATTACTAAGTAACACACCATCCTATAGTTGAAAAGGTGGTCACATAAGCAGATCTCTAGAATGCTGTTGCTCAGTGCCTGGGAGAGTTAATGAAGGCTTAAGTGCTAAATAGGAGTTGTCAAAGAAGAAATGTGATGCAGGATGCAGGACTAAGTAAAGCATTTTTCTAGGTAAGGCAGGGACAGATCTAAACACAGGCAATTCCTGCCCATAGGAAGATTCCAGATCCCACCGGATCCAGATTTTTCATTCACTCATCACTCTTGGACTGAGATTAGTACAATGCAACCAGGGTTGAGCATTGTGCCACATCGTCATGGGGTAGCCTCATCCTCTGACTGAAATAAGCCCTCTGTTCTCCTTTGGGATGATGGTGATGCTGCCATTTACCAGTGACGAGTTCTGCTTCCTCACGTGTTGAAGTATAACATCAGAGAAGCACACCAAGGCAAGCATATCAAGCAGGTTTTATTTAAGGTAATAATACAGCTTCTCCCAGGAGGGAGAAAGGAGCCAAGGCTGATGTTCTAGAGTCCCAAGAAGTGAGTGTGCTCTGCAACTCTTATAGATTAGGGTCTTCTTTGTTCTGTTCTCTTCCCACTTATCTCTCCTTCCTGTCTATGTGACTAGTTCCAGGAGTTGCTGGCGACATAGCAAAAAAGGTGAGCAGCAGACGGTAGGGGGAAGAACCAAATGGAGATTCAGGGAGGGGCTCAGGGGACATTAATTAGCAATTCCCTGCCTGCAGCATTTTGGGAGGGGTAGTTAGGCAGGTATCCTTGGTGATCAAAAGGGCTCTGGAGACACTGACAGTCCAGTCCCCCAGGGGCAGTCTCCAACTTCCCACAGTCTGATGGCTTTCATGACTTCCATGGCTTCCATTTCTTCAATTTGACTCAATTCCCTATTTCTACACTAACTACCTGTCCTCAATTCTGGCTTCAGTGATATGATCAATTCAAATGGAACTTCCGCTTTGGCAAAAGCCACAGCAGTGAAGCAGGGAGCAAAGGCATACACCTGTAATCCTAGCTACTTGGGAGGCTGAGGAAGGAGGAGCGCAAGTCCAGGGCAGCCTGGACAACTTAGTGAGACCCTGTCTCTAAATACAAAATAAAAAAGGCTGGGGATATAGATGTAGAATGACCCTGGGTTCAATCCCCGGTACCACAAAGAAAAAAAGAAAACCTCGCAGCTATGAAAAGTTAGCAACTAGAATTATGTATCTATGGGCTGTTGTCTTCATGTGCTCCTGGCACTTGAAGAAGGATGCCCATGGAAGAATTGTCCTCATATGGTCTCCACCTTGTTATGCTCTGGTGTTCCAACTAGGTGAGGCTCAACCCAGTCTAGTTCATCTTTTCAATACAAAATGAATCAATTGCTCACTGATATAAACTAGAGAAGACATTTTTGGGCTGCTCAAAGTACATGACTTTTAAGCTCGTCCTAAGGTAGAAGCCAAGACTTTCAGAATAGGGCAAGCTGGTTTTTACTGGAGTCTTTAAGTACTTGTCTACCAATCCAAATTTCCCACTCCCAAGTTCTACTTGCATAGAATAGAACTAGGGAGAAATGCCTGCAGAAAAAATGATTTCATATGCTGTGTTATTTACTTCTACTTATTGCCTATAGGTGTATCCAGGGGGTGACTTTTAGAGTGGCAGAACAAAGGCCTGGTGATATCCAGATTTATAGCTGTTGTATTTATTTTGTTTTGTTTTTGTTTTTTTGGGTGCTGGGGATCGAACCCAGGGCCTTAGTGCTTACAAGGCAAGTACTCTACCGACAGCTATCTCCCCAGCCCCTGTTGTATTTTTTTATTTATTTATTTATTTTTCTCATCACAAAGTATTTATTAAACAAAATAATATCACAGTAAAAATGATACATATATGAAAGTGAATGCAGACTCACAATCACAGATAAGACATCTACAGGGACCAATTTTCAGGTTGTATAGTTCTAAAAACTTCAGCCATAGCACTTTAACACTGATCAAGCAAACATGAAAAGAATATGGTGGGTTTGCTTCCCTTTGGTGCCTATTTTTTTTTTTTTTATTGTAAACAAATGGGATACATGTTGTTTCTCTGTTTGTACATGGCATAAAGGCATACCATTTGTGTAATCATAAATTTACATAGAGTAATGTTGTTTGATTCATTCTGTTATTTTTTCCCTTCCCCCCACCCCTCCCACCCCTCTTTACCCTCTATACAGTCCTTCCTTCCTCCATACTTGCCCCCCTCCCCAACCCTAACTCTAACCCTAACACTAACCCTTTCCTCCCCCCCATTATGTGTCATCCTCCACTTATTAGCGATATCATTCGTCCTTTGGCTTTTTGAGATTGGATTATCAAGAATACGAGCAACAACAGGTGTTGGCGAGGATGTGGGGAGAAAGGTACACTCATACATTGCTGGTGGGGCTGCAAATTAGTGCAGCCACTCTGGAAAGCAGTGTGGAGATTCCTTAGAAAACTTGGAATGGACCCTCCATTTGACCCAGCTATCCCACTCCTTGGCCTATACCCAAAGGACTTAAAATCAGCATACTACAGAGACACAGCCACATCAATGTTCATAGCTGCTCAATTCACAATAGCCAGACTGTGGAACCAACCTAGATGCCCTTCAATTGATGAGTGGATAAAGAAACTGTGGTATATATATACAACGGAATATTACTCAGCCATAAAGAATGATAAAATTATGGCATTTGCAGGCAAATGGATGAAATTGCAGAATATCATGCTAAGTGAGATAAGCCAATCTCAAAAAGCCAAAGGACGAATGATATCGCTAATAAGTGGAGGATGTATTTATTTTTTAGAAGGATTCTGTTCAAGTGGGTGGAAATCTTGGGCGGGATAAAGAATTACAAGGGAGGGGCTGGGGATATAGCTCAGTTGGTAGAGTGCTTGCCTTGCAAGCAGAAAGCCCTGGGTTCAAATCCCCAGCACCGAAAAAAAAAAAAAAAAAAAAAAAAAAAAAAAAAAAAAAATCAACCAAAGGATTACAGGGGAAGAGACTGGAGGATGGGAACAATGAAAATCCCCCACATTTCCTCTGGTCCAGTTGTGCCACCCCACCTAGTATGGACTACTGTTGTGTCTTTCGGATGAAAATCTCTCAATCTTCACAACTAAAGTCACTTGTCCACATGTCTCATAGTACATAAGGATGTCCTTATGAGAGACTTAGTTCCTGTGTTTTTTTTTTTTAATATTTTTTAGTTGTCAATGTACCTTTTTTATTTTTTAAATTTACATGTGGTGCTGAAAATCGAACCCAGTGCCTCACACATGCTAGGCAAGCGCTCTTCCACTAAGCCATAACCCCAGCCCAGTTCCTGTGTTTTTGAATGAATAGTAATAAAACACTTGGAACAGTGCCTACCAAATAATATGCACCATGACAATGTTATGGGTAATCATTATTATTCAGCTTCATTTTCCTAGCTATTGTAAATGAAAATCTCAACGTCTTGCTCTTTTACTTCTTCCCGCAGCACCTACCAGTGTTATTAATAATTTGTTGACATGGTTAGGACCTTGGACAAGTCGCTTCCCTTTCCCGAACTCCAGTAAGACTACATAGAGATTGTGTACGGATTCCAATTCAAGTCCACAAACACTATTTGGCGCCCAGTGTTTACAAGCTACTGTCCTGATACCTACGGCCTACGTACAGTAAAAAGAATAAAAAATGAACATGAAGGACTAGGGAGATAGCTCAGTTGGTAGAGTGCATACCTCGCAAACACAAGGCCCTGGGTTCAATCCCCAGCACTGCAAAAAAAAAAAAAAAAAAAAAAAAAAAAACATGAAGTCAAAGCGTCAGGTAGAGGTGAGGCCAGGAGACCAATAATAGGAAGTCCCCAGCCTCCAGGGGGTGTGGGTGATACTCCAAGGCGATACCATTTGCCCCCCACTCCCGTTTTATTCAAGGCGACACTTTCCGCTCCTCCCGGTATTTGGCTGGCCCCATTCGGTCCAAAGGGGACAGGATCCGACTTTCAGCGCCCCGATCTGGGCCCGGGCTGCGGTAGGAACGCCAGGCAGCCGCGCAGGAGGCGCGGGGAGCAGATCCCGGCCGTGCCCGGCGGGTCCCACCGCCCAGCTCCCGAACTGCCCAATCAGGGCGCGGCTTGGGCGCGCGCCGCAGCCAATCAGCAGCGGCGGGAGCGGCGCCGGGAGCCGGCGGGCGCCCAGCGAGCCCGAGAGTGGGGAGCCGGCGGCTGCGCTGCGGCGAGGAGGGACCGCGACGAGAGCCTCGCTGCGGGCGGGATCCCCGGGCCCCACCAGCCGGTCTGCGGCAGCCGCCCGCCAGTCGACTTCAAGACCCTGCGGACGGCGTCTCAGGTAACTGCCCCGCCCAGCGGCGGGGGCACCGCGCTGGGAGGAAGGGGCCCCGCAGGTGGAGCGGGCGGGGGTCGGCCGGCCGCGAGGTCCTAGCGCCGCGGCGCAGCTCCGCACCTCCCGAGTGCCTCCGAGCCACCGCGAGGCGCGGCACTTCACCAGCGCCGGCGTCCGGGAGTGGGAGGGGATTAGGTGAGTCGGCCGAGGGTGGGCGTAGGGGACTACACCTGCGACCCCCGCACCCTGCGCGGCGCTTCTTGCCACGGGGTCTTCCCCAGAGATCCAGGTCGTGCAGGACTGCTTCGCTGGCGTGAGTGGGCAGGCGACAACAGGTGTCCCTGGGAACGGTGCCTCCCCCCGCACGCCTGAAATCCCAACCTTGGCCTTCCGCTTCATCTTCGGGGTGTCGGGAGACGGGACCCCGGCCTGGCCCCTCAGGCGCGCTGCCCGCTGGACAGCGCCCAGAGGCCGCCGGGACCCGGGCTTTGGATGGAGTTTCCAGCGCGCGTTGCCAAGCAATTTGCCGGACACCGCCTCTGGCTGGGATGAAGAGAGTTGGAGATGAGACTCTGTGTGTGTGTCTGTGTGTGTGTGTGTGTTGAAGAGAGTTGGAGATGAGACACTGTGTGTGTGTGTGTTTTCGTTCTGGTGCAGCCCCTACTGAAAGGAGCTGCCCCAGGGCTATGAGTGAATCATTAACTATAGTCTTATGCAGCTACTGGCCCCTGCCTTCCTCTCTCTTTTCCTCTCTCTCCTGGCTCTTCCCCTCTCTCCTTCAAGTTCCCTGCCTCGCGTTCCTAATTTATGAAGTGGCAATACAGATACCGATTCCGATTAATTACACTTGCTTTGAGGATTTCAATGTCTGAAAAACAGAGCACAGCGCCAAGCACTCAATAAATGCTGACTCTTCTTTATTGTATGAAGTGGATGGATGTTTAAAGAGTAAATCAGATGTGTCCGAACTGGCCCAACAACCACTTTGGGCTCTGAACAGCTTTCTACACTTGAAAGGGAAAAAATGCTATTATTAGTATTACTGATGATATCATTTAAAGGTAATATAACCTTTAGAGGAGGGTAAAAAAAAAAAACAAACCTACTTCATTGTGATGTTGAGACAAGTGGCCTTCAACTAGAAACCGAAGCTTTGTCATCCTTGAAAAAATTAGTATGAACATAACATGAAAAAAATAAAAATCAGGGTAGTTTGTTGAAGGCTCATATGGGCTAATTAGGGATGGGATAGGTTTTTGTACTTCCTACCCTTCCCATGAACAAATAAGTAAAGTTAAAAAGGGAGAAAGAAACACAAAGGAAATGCACCACACAACAAAATACTAGCATCTCATAGAAACCTGAAATTGCGTTTGTTACCTTCAGACTTTTGATCCTGCATCTGATCTGGGTGGTCTAGTCCAATCCTTTGCCACTGTTTCATTTTCCTTTCCTTGTTTAATCTGAAGAATCAAATGGACATTTGACTCCATTCGTTTTTTTAAAACCTAAACTATTAATATGTAGTAGGCTTCCTTGGAGTTCTAAATCATCAGCTACTTGCTTTCTACTCTATGACAAACCCATAAGGACCATCCTAAAAGGTCTTCAGGGTGATGTCGGTTGCATTTGCCTGTCTTACCACACTTTCCTAACCCTGCAGCCTCGGACCTGGGGAGAGAATGCAGACAGAATGCCCCAGTTCTCCTAGGGTTTACAGTGTCTTTTCCAAGTGTTTTAAAACACATACATCCTCTTAGAGAAAGCGAGTGTCTTCTCAGGGGGTCAGAAACTCACTTTCAGAGAGATGCAAATCTTGTAAGTCTCAAATTAATGTGACAGTTTTTTTTTTTTTTTTTTTTTTCAGTTGTTTACTAAGAGGCTTTTACTCTGTTCATTGGAGTGGGAGGATCTGCTGGGGATGTAGAGAAGCGTGTGGCCTAGGACAAGGCTGCTGAGTTCAGAGCCAGACCCCACCTGTGAGAGTTTAGGCTCTGACTGAGGCTGGGAAACTTGGACAAGCTCCTTCACTTCTCTGAGCCAAAATCTTCTTGCTCTTTCAAGTGAAGACTTGCATTTTTTCTTATTTTAGTGGATTCTAAGAATAGTGTTAATGAATGAGAAACCCAGTTCTAGGGACGTAGTTACTGATGTAGCATCTAGAGGAGGTCTTCTAGGTGAGAGTGATCAGTTACACCTAGGCAAGATAAAGGCCTGATTGAGAGTTGCTCAGTGTCAAATTATGAGCAAATCTTCTGTGCAACTAGGTCTGCAGTGGGATTGGAAAGGATGGAATAGTTAGGAGAAAACATCCAGACAGAGAGGAATGACCAAAATATCCATGGTCAGCTTAGGCTAAAGAACAAATAACCCCCAATGATGCTGCATGTCTAGAGTAGGTCAGTTGTAGTTCTGTCCTCATCTGTCTTTATTTGGGGACCCACTGAATTTATAAAACAGACTCTCTGGGACAGTCCTAATCTCTGTCGGGAAAGAGAAAGCGACAGAACAAAACTATGACACTTCAAGTCTGCTCAGAAGTGGCAGCGTCCCTTCAGCTCTTATGCTGTTGGCCAAGGTCAATCACATGGTCATACCCAATGTCAGAGGTATGGGGAAGTGTAAGTTTCCTGCAGATAGCAAGATGTGACAGTATGTGGTCAAGTATAGAAGGAGACAAGGTCAGGGAAGTGGCCCGAGGCAGATAATGAAGGACCTTGGGTTGTGTGCCAGGGTCTTGGGACTTTGGCAAGGGAGCAGCAACTGAAGGGTTTTTTTTTTTTTTCCAGTGCTGGAGATCGAACCCAGGGCCTTTGTGCTTGCAAGGCAAGCACTCTACCGACTGAGCTATCTCCCTCTGAAGGGTTTTAGGTTGCGATTTGACAGGGTCAGGTTTTCCCACTGAGCACACATCTCTAATGGCAATGTGGAGGGAAGATTGAAATAGGTGAGATGAAAGGCAAGGGATGGTGAGGGCCAGAATGAATATAGTGGCCTTGAGTCTCTCACTGTCTTCTTTCATGTGACATGAAATTCCATTACTAGAAAATTATTTGTTTAGCACTTGAGTGGCTTATCTTCTCTACAAGTCCTCTCCTAGAAAGCATATACTCTTTCAACCTAAAATTATCTTGAAAATCATTTAAAGCAGCAGTTCTCAGACTTTAGTGTGCACCAAAATCAGGGAGGGCTTGAGAAAAATAGATTGCTGGCCCCATCTCATCCCAGAGTTTCTGAAGCAGTCGGTTTGGGTGTAGCCTGAGAAATTAGCATTTCTGACCAGTGCTCAGGTGATACTGATGCTGCTGGTTCAATGACTACACTGTGAAAACCACCAAAGGTAGAAATTAAGATGTGGTTGAGAGAAGGACCTAAATGGAAGGGTCCCAGTGGAAGGAGAAAAAAGGCTAGAATGTTCTAGCATTCTCCATGTAACAGTTTTGCTGTGTGTTAGCTTTGGCCATGAGCAGTGGGGTTTTGTATGAGTGACTGAGTCTCTAGGTTTATATTAAATTGCAAATGTAATTCTTCTAGTGGGAAACAAATAGTAAGTAACAACAAAAAAATCTCAGATTCAGAGAAGTAAGAAGTATCCAAGTGCTGCCTTGTCCCCTCCCTCTATAATTCTGCCCAACCTCTACATCTTGTCATTGAGCACACACCCTTTAGTTTGGCTGTAAACCATGGCTCAAGCCTGTCCACATATCCCCAATCCTGGTCCCTCATGCTTCTTGTCATTCCAGTCATAATTTCTTCTGGAACTGAGCTTGCCCACTGGGTGGACACTTGGCTGAATTTTAATACAATCCAACCAAGAAATTGCTTGTTTCACTTGAGATAATCTTTATAAATAAACATCTGTCTGTGTGGTCATACAAATTGTAGTCCATCCTCTCCACTCCCTAGACAAATAACTCCCTGAGAACCCAAGATCAACCCATCCCAAATCATTTGACTTATTCTAATAGGTGGAGCAAGACACAACAAATTCCCCTAACTCTGACTCATCACTCTTACGATGACAGAGCATTTAAAAAATGATTGTTAAGGAAGAAATATGTTAAGGGGTGTATGTGATTCAGGAAATAAAATATAAATGTTTCTTTTATTTTTTTAATTACATTTTTCTCTATCATGAAAGTAACAAAAGTTCGAATTTTACTTAGGGCCCAGGTAGCAGTAGTATGCCCATCCAAAAGACAACTTGTGAAGGCATGAATACTTCCAGAGTCAACACTTGGTGTGCTTGCTAGCAGATTTGAATATTTGTTTCAAGGTGAGATGAGTACAAAATGGTCCATTGGAGCATGGATAGAAAAAAATCGAGACTGTATATTCATTTTGTCTGAAATAATAAATATGGTGGGTTCAAACTATAAAATGAAATGAGATTTGAAGAGAGCCTTTTTCTATTTGAGATTTGACAGATAAATCACAACTTTAAAGTTTTTTTTTTTTTTTTTTTTTTTTGCGGTACTGGGGATTGACCTCAGGGCCTTGTGCTTGTGAGGCAAGCACTCTACCAGCTGAGCTATCTCCCCAGCCCTAAAGTATTTTTTGAGACAGGTTGTTTCCCTGTCTGTGAAGAGTTCTGGGTATCTCCAGAGGTGGATGAGAAAGCGTAGATCCAGACTTTTGTCCAGGAGACCTAAGGCCAACTGTTTGCCTTTCCAGGTAATTCTGAAAAGCCGTTTTTTTCTTCTTCAGACTTGGCCTCTGTCCCATCTTCCCTTTGTCAGCTGAGAATTACAACAGTTCCTTCAATCTCAGGTTTCCAAAATACTTGGCCTAAAGTTTCAAAAGATGCAACAAATAAAACCCTAGACTTAACAAGAGTGAGAGCCATAAGAGAAACTAGCCAAACTGGGCACAGTGTTGCTTGCCTATAATTCCAGTGACTCAGGAGGCCAAGACAGGAGGATTGCAAGTTTGAGGCCAGCCTAGCAAACTAAAGAGTCTCTCAGCATCTTTAGCAAGATCCTGTCTCAAAATTAAAAAATTATTTTATAAAAAGACTCGGGAATGCAGCTCAGTGGTAAAGTACTTCTGAGTTAAATTCCCAGTACCCCCCCCCCCCCCCCCAAAAAAAAAAGGGCTGGGGAGATAGCTCAGCTGGTAGAGTGCTTGCCTCGCAAGTGCAAGGCCCTGAGTTCGATCCCCAGTACTGCCCCCCCCCCAAAAAAAAAAGTGAAAGAGAAACTAGCTAGAAGGGATTTAAAATGCTGTGTTTGTTCATTAGAAAGTGTCACATGCCTGTAATTCCATCAACTTGGGAGACTGGTTGCAAGTGTGAGCAATTTAATGAGTCCCTAAGCAATTTAGTGAGACCCTGTCTCAAAATAAAAAATAAATTAAAGCAAAACAACAAAGGGCTGGTGATGTAGCTCAGTGGTAGAGTACCCCTGGTTCAATCCCCAGTTTAAAAAAAAGAAAGAAAAGAAAAAAAGTGTCACTATCTCTAATTCATTAGAAACTATCACTGCCCCCATGGTATAACACTTATTCAGCAGTTTAACATTTAAGAAATGTAAAAATAAGATCACTAGATAAATACTATCCTTCTTTATATTATCTCTAGCAATATCAGGAGGTAGGTATACAGTGTTAATGTTGTCTTCCTGAAATACAATAACTAAGACACAGTTGACCAAAATTCTATAGATAGGTGATAAAAGGGAATCATAGAAAGCTTAAGAGCCCTTGAATTTTTCATTCATTGTATACACCTTTCTCACCCCAACTGGTCTCATACTAACCTGAACTTGTTACTTGTGGTGGCCTCACTGACCAGCAAAATGTGGTTAGTGTTCCTGTGATATTTAGTCCCTCTGAGAGGTATGTAGCTGCTTTGCAGATTGCTACTGGCCTAGTAAAACCTTTGGAAGGTAGTTCATGTGAATGGGCATTGACCATCTTCTGGGCATGGGACACTGAGGAACAAGTTCTGAGGAACTCAGAGAAGTGTAATGCTCACTCTTCTGACTTCTGACATAGCCTCTGTTTTGAGAGTGAAACAACATATTTGTGCAAAGCTGTTAATAATTAAACAACAATGAAACCAGCAGTAGGCAAGTAATCAAATAGAGTACCAAGTGCCATAAATTCAGACAGGGAATCATTTTGAGGTTGTACTGGACTGGGAAGGTTCATAAAGGTTGCTCTAGGCTAGATGCAGAAATAGGATTTAGCTAGATGGAAGCACTGGTTTTGTAGGAATTGGATCTAAGAGAACTGAGGCTCTGCATTGGTGGGCAATCATGTTTCAGGTTCACTGACAATATGGCTGTGTCTAGAGTAAAAGAATCCAAGTAGGATAGAAGAAGGGAAGTTTGAACTAGTCACTTCTTAAAAGTCCCTCTTGATGCCACCTGACCATACAATGTCATATATTCTTGCATATGACAGCTTGTATACTCTCCTAACACATTAAGATTATTCACTGATAGATGAGTGATACTGGACTCTGATTTCCTTCTTAATATGTTCATTTTATTAATAGGAAAGCACTTTGGAGCTAAGGATGTCAAACCTGTTTATAAATAAAATCTAATCCTACCATAAACTGTGTCATACTGGCAAATGATCAGTCTCTCTACATTTCCAGAGTAACCCAGAAAGGTCAAGTGACTTGTTTAAAGTCATGAAGAATCCCCTGGCATTTCCGTGTTAACTGATACCATCTCCCTTGATGTTTGGTGGTGTCTAGTTTAAGTTGTTTTACAGATCACCATAAGCATGGTGGTACTAAGAACTTAAGACCCTATCATCTAGTTGGAATCTCTGTGGGCTAGCATTATATTCCATGGAAGAACTATAACCCCAAAAGTTCTCATTAATTTTAAATTGACAGTGAGATAATTACACCTTCTCTTTCAGACTCAATCCTTGTGCTCACTGAAACAGGGTACAATTTTAGTGCTGTGGGTCTGTGCACATACACCATCTGAATGAAATGACATTAGGTTTTTTTTTTTTTTTTGGTACATGGGATTGAATTCAGGGCACTCAACCACTGAGCCACATCCCCAGTCCTATTTTGTATTTTATTTAGAGACAGGGGCTCACTGAGTTGCTTAGCACTTCACTTTTGCTGAGGCTGGCTTTGAACTTGGGATCCAGCCTTCCAAACTCAGTCTTCCAAACTGCTGGGATTACAGGCATGTGCTACCACACCCAGCTGACACGAAGTATTTTTCAGACCAAATGCCAACCAGTATAGCAGGCATGCCTGTCAGTAGCTTTCAATCTGCCTGAATTTTGAAGTGAGACACCAGTTTGATAGACACCCTTACCAGTTTGATAGAATCTTTTATTGGCTTCCTTCTGAAGTTAGTTAATTGCTTTTTAGAAAATCAGATGCTTTAAATAAAGATTGATTTTAGTTCACTGTTTGTAGTAGAAATTGTTGTAGAAATTGAGTCTTTTTTTCTGAGGTAAGCTTTTAAAAGAGAAGAATTATAATGCTGTGATTAAGTGGATAAGGCTGTGGTGATCCATAGACAGTGAATTTAACATATATATTGTTTAAATGTTATCTATTACGTGAACCCAGAGCTGTCAAGACTACAGGTTACTTGTGTGTATCTCTACCCTTGCCAAACATAAAATATTAATTTTTTCCATATCATTCCTTGTTGCTGTATTTCCCTCTATTTCAGATTTTGAGCACTTGAAGGATGTGAAACACTTCTGTTGCCATTGAAATTATCAAAATCACTATCAGTTGCCGTCCTTCATTGAGTACTATTAGGTGCTTAGGTCCTCTGCAACATCATCTCATGTTATTTGCACTTCAGTTCACTAAGGTCAGGAATGGTGGTATCTCAATTTTGTAGATGAGACAACATCTGGGGTTAAGTAATTTGTCAGAGGTTGGGGTGGAGCTGGGCTGTGAATCTACCTCTGTTAATCTCTTAATTCTGATCTCAGTCACTAAAGTATCTGGAAACTAAAGGAAAAGTGCTCTAAAGAGTTAATGAGTGCTAACTGTCCACACTGCCCTTATTTTGAGGCTATTGGTTCACACAATTGGTTGGAGCACACTTCTTTCTCTTATTTCCTCTTCCTTAACAAAGTTGTCATAGAATGACTTTTACAAAAAGGGCCGGGGGAGCAGTGATCTATTTGAGTAAATACAGCCTGACTCTCAGTCACACATCAACGTAAGTGGTGCTGTCTACAACAGCCAGGTTATATTCCTCTAGCTATACCATCCATGACAGTCAGGGGTCCTGGAGCTCAGATGCTCTGCTGCTGGTTGGTTTGAGTTCCTGATCCCTGAGCAGGCCTTGGAGATGCAGTTCCAAATAGTCAGAGCTGTTTGCTGTCATATATCAGCTCTGTCTGGATGACATGAGTGGTCATAGGACAATGCTCAGGGGAGCAGGGATTTTGATCCCCTGTCATTTGGTTACCTTTTTCCTATGAAGAAGTTAGACCAGGCACTTCAGGGATGGGTCCTAGCCATAAAATAGTTAGATAAAAGTATAGGTTCATTTATGCATATATGTCTGTACTTACAAGGAAAAAAAAACTTAAAAGGGAAAAAAATGTATATCTCATGGATAGAGAGCATGGTGAAGTGGTAAGGAGGGTAGACTTGGGAACTACCTGTCCAAGTTTGAATGGCGAGGTCTTAGGTACGTTATTTAACCTCCCTCTCAGTTTTTTTCTCTCTATAAAAGAAATAATAGAATCTGCTCCATAGACTTATTATAAAGACTACAGGAGTTGTTTAACTAAATGAGTTGTAGAGGACTTTGACATCAGCATCTGGGAGATAGGGAGTGTTATGTAAGTGTATATCAAATAATACATAAAAATAAAGTGGTAAGTGAATATCATTGTGTGTAGGTTAGACAGCACCATGATAGATGCAGCCCACGTGACTGCTTCAAGGGTACTCAAGATGAGTTCTGTGCAAATGAAATCTATGTGTACCAGGGGAGTGGTCCTAGGACTGAACCAGGGGGCATTGGAGCTCCAGTGGAAAAGGTAGGCTGGCTCTAGTTCTCTAGTTTACCCTTTCCTTCACTTTGCCAGGGTAAAATGAAGTGTGGCTCTTTGGAATGTTGGCATTTTCTTTGTATAGTGTGTTATCATTTGATCCCTATAATGCTATGGTTAAATACATGGACTTTAAAGTTAATAGAATAAGAGCAGCTACCATTTGATGTCTTACTAGTTTTGGGCCTTTGGGCAGGTTGCTTAGTCTTTAAGACTTAGTTTCCTTACCTATGGGATGAGAACTGGTAGTAAAAAAATTTAGTTCATGGGTCTGAGGGCTCACTAAATACTGCATTAATGCTATGAAGTTGTTCTTCCTTTATTCACTGTAAAGTTCTCACTGTTCATGCCAAGTTGGAAGTGAGAACAGTAAGAGCTTACACATTTTTAAAGTCCTTTGAATTTTCCCAGCCATATTTTAATTTAACTCATACTGTTACTATATTTCTTTTTTTTATTCAAATAAAAAAGGGAGGTCAGGGAGATACTGCAATAAATTCTGCATACAAGTCAGGCACTTAGGTTTCCTTCATATTTGAAACACTACATCCAAAGATCGAGTGACTCATGTATGTAGCAGTTGCTACATGAATCACAGCTGCATGAGCATTCAGAGATGTGAAAGCCGAAACAGGGTAAAAAGGGATATCCCTGGCAATTACAGTGTTTTAATAGTACACACACTAACCTCATGCCTGCTCTTTGCCACCATGAGTCATGAAAGAAATTACTTACTCTCTTCTAATTAATAGACTAGCTGATCTTCCCTACGGTTTTAAATTTGAGTTTTGTGGTTTATTGGAAAATTCATCTAAACTATTTTGTTTCAGAATAATATTATTCTGAGTCTATTTTTTAAAAAGTCTCTTTCTCTAATATGCTAAATAAGAATTCAGAGATAGGGAGAACCACATTCCAAAGTCTTGTCTCTCCATTCCCTAATTAGTGTGTCTGCTGTGTTTGCACTTATAGTTGATGTGCTTTGAATTTGTGGCTTTTCTCTTTTTCAAGAGTTACTGTTAGTGAGACAGCCACCAAAAGATAAACTACTATTAGTGGTGGCAGGACCAAATACATGTAATGGCGTGGTTTGTTTCTAAATTCTAACAGTGTTTTAGAGAAACCTTTTCCAGATGGGCATTGTTGATGTGAGGACTGAAAGAAGAAAACATTAGAAACAACAGAGCAGAAGAAAAAAGTTAATAGGAAAGAGCTTCTAGTGATTAAATTTTTCTTTCTGGTCTTTCAGGTTGAGGAAATATAGAGAATAGGCCTCCATGGTGGGAAATTTCCATCAACTTGGATAAAACAATAGAATAATTCTTAGTCACTAAGGCGCAAACCTAGCGAGTCACAAGGTCAGAGGATCCTGTCCCATTTGTCTGTGGTGACAGCGTCTCCTGCCTCCACCAGGAACACCTTACCTTAAACAATGGAAGTGTCCCTGGGAAGTTGAAGTGCACGCAAACGTTATTTTTACAAATCATATCATTTTAGAAGTATACCAGTGTTTGTGCTTTTCCATGTTTTCCAGATTGTCTTTAGTGAAAATGTTCTTTTTATAATAAAACTATATAGAAATTAGAAAAATGAATAGAGAAGAAGGAAGAAAGTAAGAGTAGGGATGGGTGAGTTGTCGCTGTTCACAGGGGCTCAGTTGCTCACATTTTTAATGTGAGAGCTCTTTTGTTCTACCAATTGGGACATTTCCTTACATATCTGCTCTCTAATTTACGATTTATTTTAAAAGGGTAGAATATTAATAGTGCATTTCAGGGACTGGGGCTGTGGCTCGGTGGCAGAGAGCTTGCCTAGCATGTGTGAGGCACTGGGTTTGATCCTTAGCACCGCATACAAAATTAAGCAAATAAAATAAAGGCATGCCAACCATCTACAGCTACAAAATTAAAAAAAAAAAAAAAATAGTGCATTTCATATATCAAAACCCAGACCCTGCTTTTCTAGAGCCAGCCCTCCGTCAACAGTGCTCACATTGTGCCAAGCCCACCCAGTATGTCCCAGTTCATCGCATCTGTCCTTGGCAGATGGAGACACCCACGTGCCCCTGCCTTCAGTCAACAGACAAGAACTTGGGATGTGCCTTGTTTGTAAGAGGCCTGGTTCACAAGGGTAACGCTGCAATCAGCCTGGCCCGTGCACAGCTGCAGCCCAGAAGGCCAACTGCTTCAGCCTAAGCTTTAGTGTTTGGATGGGTTGTTTTGGTTCTATGCCTGTGTGTCTGGTTTGTTGGGGGAAGAGGGAGGGGATGGATTCTCAGAAAAGGAAAGACGATATCCTCCACATTAATGAAAACGGAAATAAGGAATTATCAGTTTAGAGTCAGTAGAAGCCACAGTGCCTGGCTTCCTTCTGTTCTCCTCTTGAATGATCTTGTTTTGTTTTGAAGTCTTGAAAGTGACTTGAGCTAGATAAATTGTTCTGGGGTGGGAGCTTTTAACAGGGAGTTCATAGATCCCTAGGGGATTTTTGGATGGACTTTGGGAAGGCCATCTATGAAACACCTTAAATTTCAAATGATGGTATGTGTATATACATTTTTCCAGAGACAAGAGGCTGTGACTTAAATTAAAATTCAAAGAGATGCGAAGAGCCATATTAAAAAAAAAAAAAAGAGAGAGAGAGAAAGGAAGGATGGAGGGTAGAAAGGAAGGAAAGGAGGAAAAGAACCAGTTCCAGGGAGAGGTCTTCAAGTTTGCATTATTCATCTTGCTCTTGGCCCTCACTAGATTGTTGATTCTCATTGGGGACACATGAATTTAGTGGCAGTAGCTGTGCAAGTGTGTGGAGCACCTTGGCACACCCCTAGAAATCTGTCCTGTAGAAGGTAAAGCAGGTGCACTTCTTCAAATGCTGGAAACAAATCTCCAGCTCCTATAGCATGATCCTCATGCCTCCTGCTTGCCCCTCTCTTGGTTGTTCTTGTGCTCCCTTAATTCAGTATTACCTGAAACTCACACCAGTTGTGAACACAGATATCATTTTTACCTGGTCTTCCTCTGAGTTTTAAGAGAATCATGTTGATTTTCCCCACAATGGAAAGTTGAATTTGACCCAGGCTTCTAAGAAGGTAATAAGAGAACTCCCAAGTGACTGCTTATCCTGTGCCTGACACACAAATGTTAACCTTCCCCAGGATCTCAACCTTGATTTTTATTCTACTCACATTATTCTGAGTGACTTAACTGAAACCCTTCTTTTAGTGACCTCTGAATTAGCAGCACTCATCTTTCTTCTGAACTCTAGACCTGCCTCTAGCAAGACCCATAGACACCTCAGTGATTGTTGTACAGGCCCATCAAACTCTCTGGGTTTACACTGAACTCATCTCATCACTACCACCCCTGAATTGTGTTCTTCCTTCCGAGTCCTTGTCTTGATGAATAGTACAAAACTGATCCAGTTTTCCAAGGTTCTTTTTCATCCACCTACCAGTAATCCTTTCTTCAATCTAAATGAGCCCCAAAGAGACTTTATCCTCATGTCTTGCTGATCTTATATCCTAAATAGCTATGAAACATCCCTCTGTCCCTCATCTTTCAGTGCCTGATCTCTATAATTACTAGCTTATCTTCCCACCTTCTAATCCATCTTCCTCATTGCTTCCAGAGTGATCATCAAACGTAAAGCAAACCATGTTTAGTCCATCTCTATTGCCACTTAAATCGTTTAGTTGAACTCCATTGCCTCTGTGAGGAAATAACCTCCTTAGCCCAGCCTACAAGGCTCTGCTTGACCTGTCTCCTTCTGGTCTTTCCTACCTCCTGCCTGATGGCTCGTCTGGCTCATTGCTTCATCACACCGAATTACTTTTGGTTCAGAAAAACAACATGCTTTCATTTGTCTCCTAGGCTCTATGTGAGCGTATTACATTTTGTTGCAGCTCTTTTGAGTGGGGGCCTTATAAGAAACTATTACGCTTCAGGTTTCTAAGATGTGTACAAAACAGACACTGTAGGCCATCTCTGCATCACCCTATCTCTAACATTAATGCTGAATCTTAGGGCTTCTATGAACTCCAGCCTTCTTTCTGAGCCTCAGCCTCCCTTCATACCATGGCTTACTCTTATTTACAGATCCCTACCCCATCTCTGATATGTACTTTAGAAGTTGGGTTCAGTAGATGTTGTTCAAATATGGGGCTAGGCAGGACGCCTAGAGATAGACCTGAGGATCAGGGATATCTGTTGTATACATCTTTGCATAACAAACAGTGATTTTGCCTGTTACTGTGACTGTTTAAACATGGGTAAGTAAAATGATACCCTCTAATTGACCATATTGTATTGTTATGTTTGTTCTCATAGATACCATACTGCCAGTTTGAACTGCTGGGTCTTAGTCCCCTCTATCCCTAGAATTTTACTAGCAGCAGGAGATGCTCAATGGATGCTTATTAAATGCTTGAAGAAATGAACAGGCGACGTTGTCGCAGAATTCTAATAACCTGCAGAAGCTCTGTGAGCACAAATAATGGTGAATCCAACAAGACCTATTGGGTCATCCCATCTATCTTCTGTGCATGAGATTGCATGCCAGAATGGATTTCTATCCATGTATAAGCCTCCTATACTGACTGCCCCTTAGGCACCCTATTTCCAATCCTCTTAGCCCCACCAACTCTGGGTTGTCATGGTGACTGACTCTGCTTTTCTGATCCATTCAGACACCTGAGGCTACTGCTAGGGGACCTCCTACCCTTTCTGGGTTCAGATGAAGCAACACATTGAAGGGTATAGAATCTGTCCTATCTAATGCAGCAGGAACCAGAAGATGTACCCCAACATTGGGGAAGTTGGGTCACCATTTGGTGAACTCTGACCAAAGGGGAACAAAAACAGATGGGAGCTGACAAATACATTTCCTCTCCTAGCACCACCCCCTCTAATGGGAAGGTTTTGAGATGCCAAAGTCCCTATAGCCTCTCTGAGATGACCAGGCAACAAGCTATATTTCATGTGAAGTCATGGCCGGCTAGTCCACTCCATCTTGTATTTGCTTTTCCTGTTTCATTCTTCCCACCTCCACTCTGGCTTCCCTGGAATTGCTGTAAGGTACTGGCATAGAAGCTTAGTCTCAAGCTGTTTTCTAGAGTCTAGCCTAAGACATAGTCATCCTGCCCCCATTTCCCTGGAAAAACACAAGCTAGTGAAGGTAAAAGACAAATGGGCACCATAGGTGGTCAGGAAGTCTCCAGTGCTTGAATCCAGCAGAAATTAGCTGGGAGTCTGAGATTTTACTCATTTATCCCCCTGTCCTTCCTTATCTGTGGAGCAGTGAGTGGCACTGGCCACCCTCATTTAGGGGAACTAGGCAGATGGGTCCATTAGTATAGAAAGATACATCTTCAGGAACCCTGTGAAGGTTGGCCACCTATTCCATGATTGCCTGTTATTAAAAAAATCTAATTTTAAAGAAATCAAATGTATTTAATTTTAAATGGGAATGATCCAGTGGGATATCAAATAGCCATGAAAATGGATCATTATGAGATCTATGATATTATTCTATAAATCTTAGCTCTTCTGTTTATTATTTGTGTGAACTTGAGAAAATTGGCCCATCCAAGCTTTAATTACCTCACATGGATGATGAACATTAATAGCATTTTATCTCATGGAACTGTTATGAAATGCTTGAGTATTTTATTTCATGGAGCTGTTATGAAGATTAGATGATACATATAAAACCCTTAGCACTCAAAAGATATTAGTTTTAGTTATTAGTATTTGCTTTTTAAAACACAGTTTGAGAATGATGTGTTAATCCCGGTATGTATAGAAAACAGATTTAGGGTGATTATTTCGTAGTCCTTAGAGGTTTTATTGGGACTTCAAAAAGTATTTTCTTGACCTGGAAATTTTTTCTAGGTAATAAAATGTGTAGGCTCATCTTACCAAAATGGATGAGAAGGCATGATAAAAACAAACAAACAAACAAACAAACAAACAAAACAAAAAAACTTCCATGGAAGCAGTGTTTGCTTGTTAGGTATTTTAAGTCTATTTTCCATCTTCTAGATATTTTCAAAACCTTTGCAAACAAGTTTATGTCAACCTAATAAATTTATAGAAAGGCAGAAAGTTTTACAGTTTTGTGATGGTCAGTCAGAGAAGTATGGCCCAGAAGATTCCAGGAATAACCTCTTGCCACTGGCCTCAGGCGAATTTCACTTATCTGAAGTAAATAGAAAGTATTTCCTCTGTATAAGCATGTAATCAAGTTAACAATGTGTACACTGGTAGTTTTTTTTTTAACCTTCTATTAAAAAGTTGTATTGAATCATTAAACTTTAAACTGAAATTGTGGTTTATTATTAATTCCTTGCAGTCCAACTTCCAGGTCAGCTATTCCAGCAATGCTTGTTGCTTTCCTCTGTGTTACAGCACTGAGCATTGGAAATATGACCAGGAAGGGCATGTCCCATCCCTTTTGGAGCCAATACTCCTGTGAATCTTTACAAGAGTCACTAATGACCATCTGAGCCCCTTTCTGTCTCCCAGTAGTATTTACTAGAGAAATCTACCTTCTAAAAAACCGTCTCTTGCCTCCATGACCTTGAAACCCTCTGTTTTTTTTTTCTGTTTCTCTGTCTGGCTATTACTTGAGACTCCCCCTTTTCCAAATCCCCTTCTATGTGTAGACATGCTCTGAGAGTGAGTCAACTTCTTTGTCTACCTTTTTACTTCCCATAATGATAACTTACTTATTCCTTTGGCTTCATATATCATCTTCCTTGGATGACTTTAAAAACTCCCCCTTTTCCAAATCCCCTTCTATGTGTAGGCATGCTCTGAGAGTGAGTCAACTTCTTTGTCTACCTTTTTACTTCCCATAATGATAACTTACTTATTCCTTTGGTTTCATATATCATCTTCCTTGGATGACTTTAAAAATCTAACTTTTTACCCCTAATTTTTCTGTAGGTACCAAATCTACATTTTCTCTAACTACCTTTTGGTTTTACAAACATTGAATCTCAACATATCCCAGAAAAGTTTCCCTTCCCCACTTTCATTTAATTGTCTTTTTGGGTTACTCCTAATTTCCTTAGAATATGTACTGGGACATTCTCTGCCTTCAGTTCAGCTGCTAATGGCACTACATTCTTGTAATCACCCAAGCTTAATTACAATTTCTTATCACTGTTGTTCCTTTCATTCTGTTGAATGAAGAATAACCCAAGGATTCCTATAGCTATAGGCATTTTGTCTATTTTCATATTTTGCTCAGAGTTTTCTCCTGCACATTCATCATTTTCCTGCTTTTTCCAATATGTGGATGTGGTGAGGAGGTGTGTGCTATGCAGGGCTGCTGGCTTGTACATCTCCAGGGCAGAGTTTAGGTAAGGGGGTTCAGTTCACATTATACCTGTCTGAGTGGTGCCACCTGGAGTTGTGCAATGAGGGTGAGGCATCTGCAGTGCTGGAGGCCTGAGTGGCAGGGAAAGCATTGAGGAGAACTGGCAGATCAACCCAGGAGGAAAGTTTCATATCTACAGAAGCAGGAAGGATGGTGAAATCATTTTTCTTTCTATCATCTACTTCGGGGGAATTTTCCTACCTGGGTTGTTTTTCTACATGAGTCCATATTGAGCTAACTTCACTGGAGAAAAAGTCACCACACTCGAGATTTGTGGCCTGGAGCTATTTTCCTCTAACCCTTGTTATTCTTGGTGTAGAGAATGTTGACAGGAGCTTCTAAAATGAAGTTCTGTGATCTTGCCGCTGTACTGATAAATTGTGATAATCTCACACTCCCGTGTCACAACTGGACTTCTTTGAACATGATTTCCATGTGACCCAAAGAAGGCGATGCCTCTGGTCACACTGCTGTTCATTGTTGACAGAAACGGGTGATTTGAGCACATCAGCACAACAGCAGTGTCTGCTGTTCAGGGCTTGGGGAGAACCATGCAGGCAGGCTGTCCCCTCAGCTGCACAGGTTATTTAGTACATCCCCAATGGCGCTGCTCACAGAGATGACCCTGTGAACGGGGCCTCAGTATTGTCCAGCATGGTGGCACTACTTCCCACACCTTTCCTTGCTCATTTCCAGGCCAACCAGTGCCTTGCATCAGGCTGGCCTAGCTGTTTCCTGTCTCACTACTATCTCACACCACTACTTCCCTTTTCACCCAAATTTCTAAGGTCTCCCCTTTCCTTCCACTTTCACTTCCTGAATGCCATCACCACAGGAATGAAATCATCAAGTTCTTATTCTTTCTTTACCACGCTAACTCCTGCTCATCCTTTACTAGTAGAAATGGCAATAGTTATGGAGTCTATTGATTGAGCACTTATTATTCACTGTACCAAAGCCTTACACTACAGATCTTTTTTCATCCTAGAGGAATCTCTGAGGTAGATACCATCATATAAAACAAAGTCTTAAAGAATTTATGAATTATCACCAAGAATATTTTCTCCTGTATTTACCAAGTTCTTTAGCAGCACTTTTATTTATTTATTTTTTCAACTCTGGGATTCAAGGCATCTCATGGAGAAAAGCCCCTTTTCTGTTTCCAAATGGCCAGATATTGAGTGGTCTGGGACCTCACCTGGATAAATCCCCCTTCCTAAGGTCAACTGAGTAATACCCATGGTTACAGTTAACAGCCAGACTTGGCCTGCCTGCCTGAAGACCTTGTGCTCTGAATCCTCCTAAGATCCAGGTTAGATAACAGTCTTCCATGAGACCTCCCTGAGCTCCTCATGCCTCAGACCTGAGATCTTTGGTTATTCTCTCAAATAAACTGCTTTGTCCTTCAAGCTCAGGGCCTCTCGGAGGTGGTGGAGAGAGCCTGATGTTCACTGCTTTTTCTGAGGTTTACAGCATTTTAAAAACTGAATTTTCAAGACAAGATTAGAAAAAATTATGATCTTTTTTGTTATGTTTCCATTTAACCAAATTGAAACCTTTAATATACAAAACCCCACAATGTTGTCTAATTTTGTTAGACACAAGGGAACTACAAGAATTACAAAAGATATACGTTGAACTCTATGCTGAGTCGTCTGGTATTGGGACATGAATTAAGGTTGTAGGAGACACTTCTTTCAGTTCTTTCAGTGTGTTATTTGAAATCCTTCATGGTATGAGGCTATTGGCCAGTCAGCCTTTCTGGAGTCTATATTTATTTCTGAATCCCTCACATTTAGTATAGGGTCAGAACTTGGCACATTGGAGACTCTTAAATTGTGTTAGGTGAATGAAGGAGTCCAAGAATTGTCTGTGAATTGCCTTAGAAGTTAGGAAGATTTGGGTTGGAATCCCAGAACTATCATTTACTACTTTCTGAACTTGAAAGTTCAGAGCATATTACTTAACCTCTCTGACCTCAGCTTGTCATCTCTAAAATGGTGATATTATTAATAGTATCTGCCTCCTAAAGTTGGTGAGAGGAACAAAAGAGATAAAGTATGTCATTTATGGAATTGCAGAAGTGAGCCTGTGTATGAATACTGCTTGGGTCCAGAGTGGGGATGCTGGGAGAGAGATCATGGGCATCATTGTCAGCAAAATTTCCCTTCCTTGTGCCTCTGCCCACCTGATAGCCACAAAAAAGAAGGGCTGGTGACCTCATGTGAGTCCCCAAAGCACTTGACTTTGTTCTCAGGGACAAAGCCCCTTTCCATATTCTGCCACTTGGTAGACAACAATATACAGACCTTACTTTTTAAATAATGTGCTGCAGTCTGCCAAGCATTCTCACCCACATTATGTCATTTAATAATTACTCAGAATTTTTAAATTGACTGTAGTTTCAGGAAATTCCTGCTCTTGTTATAACATGCCTGGCACCTGCCCCTCTCCTAATGTCAGAGTTATTGCCAAGGATATTTTCTCCTATATTTACTGAGTTCTTTGGCAGCACTTCTGGTTTTTTTCAACTCTAGAATTAAAGACATCTCATAGAGAAAAGCCCCATTTCAGCTTCTTTTGGAGCTGGGGTTGTGACTCAGTGGTAGAACACTCACCTAGCATGTGTGAGATACTGGGTTCGATTCTCAGCACTACATGTAAATAAACAAAAAAATAAAAATAAAGGTCTATCAAATGCATCTCTTTTCAAGTGGCCAGATATAGAGTGGTCTGGGACCTCACTAGATAATCCCCCTTCTTAAGTAAACAGAGTGATAATCTTAATTGCATCTGTAAAAATCTGTTTGCCATGTAATATTCACAGGAGTAATACCAAGTTGTGAAGATCATGGATCATCTTAGAATCTGCTTGCCATGATTTATCTCTCCCATTTTTTCCATTATGGTTGTATGTAATTGCAGCACTAACATACAAATAGGTTACATACAAACCTAACATATAAATGGCTTAAATAAACAAATAAACTATATGTATATACATATACATATATATATCTCTATATATACATATACATACATATGTATCTATCTATCGATCTATCTATCTATCTATCTATATATATCCCCCCCCCCCCAGATAACAAGAAATAGGCAAATGGTTACTGATATCATTGCAGTGGCTCAGTGACATCAGGGCCAATATGATTGTGTTTCTCTTAGTCTGTTCTCCCTATGATTATTGTAGCTCCAGCTGTTGTGACCATATTCAGAATAGGAAAAGAGAAAGTGAAGGCTGCATTAGCTACAGCTTTCTTCTTCACTGGGCAAATAAAACAAAGACCCCCCCAAAAAAAAAATTTCTCACAACTATATTCCTTACCCCACATCTTCAGTAATGTCTAATTAGCTAGAACTTGGTGAACTGGCTACCACTAGGTACAAAGGGAGCTGAGAAAGCAGGAATACAAATTGTCATTGATTTATATCAATAATGATTTATCCTCAGTGCTGGATGTTGAGAGAAAATGGATGTTGGGGACACAGCCGATACCATTGTACTTATTTTATGAAAGACAAAATGTGGTGTAATGGAAAGAGTACAGGATTTAAAAATAGAAGATTTGTGATCCTGTAATAATTCTGTCATGGTTAGCGAGGTGGCCTTGAACTCATTATATAGCCTCTATCAGCCAGTTCCTTTATATATCAGGTGAGGGAAATATCTGTTTCACTTATCTCAGACTTATTGTAAAAATAAATTGAAATGATCCATTCTGAGACTTTTGACTTCTTATCAACATTTGGTGTAAAAATAAGACTATATTTCTTTTATTTTTGGAGATACTGTGTACTTAAATATCATTCATCTCCAAAATTGAATGTCTTTTACAATCTATGGCATTTTAACTTCAATGAAATATAATAGTAAGCCTGTTGTGATAGCATATGCCCTTAATCCCTGAGACTAAGGAGGCTGAGGCAGGAGAAGCCCAAGTTCAATATCTGCTTCATCAACTTAGTGAGACCCTCAGCAATTTAGCAAGACCCTGTCTCAAAATTAAAATATAAACAAGGCCTGGGGAGGAAGCTCGCTGGTAAAGCATCCCTGGGTTCAGTCTGCAGTACCAAATAAACAAATAAATAAAAATACATATAGCAGTACTTTGTTAAGGTTCTTATAAAGCCACAGGATTATGGGCAGGAAATGTGGCTACCAATAGAACCCCAAAGACTCCTGTAGACTCAGGAAACCGACAGTGTAATATTAGAACATCCACAGTGATACGCTCATGTCTCTAAAATATAGATGAGAAGAAATTATCCACATTAACTCATTATCTTCATATGGATGAAGTCTAGTATTCTCATTATAAAATGTGAAACTAAGGTAAGCTAAGAGGAATTTGCTAAGATGGAGTAAGCCAGTACCTTTTAAGAGTTCAAGAGACTAGAAAGTGTTCTGTACACTTTAAAGTCTGACCTCCTATCAGGGTCATTCACTGATGTGACACAATATTCAGGTGCCTGGGGATGTCATTCAAGGTCACTTCCTCAGGAATGCTTCAGAGACCAGAAGTTATGTCTAACCTGTTCTTCAAGCAAAGTGTGACTTTGATCTGGGACTCTGAATGTGGGGCAAGGGAATTGTTGGATAGCACATCCATGAGGGTTGGTTATTTGAAGAAAAATTACACAGTAGTTTATTTTGTAACTATACCATTGGGATATATATGCACTTACTTATCTGTGTGTTATGTATATGTGCACATATTCATACACATAAAATATGAATTTAGAAAGAGAAAGACACCTGTGGGTAGGGGACTATGACATAAATGATTAAAAAAAGGAGCGGGGATTTATTTCATAGAATCATGTGTAGTTACTACAGTTGATACCTGCATTTGTTCCATTTAGAGTTCTTTCTCAGATGTGTTTAACTTGAAGCTGGATGTTCATTCCTTTCTCCAGTTTCCACTGAAAATTGGAAGGAGAATGGCCAGTGTCTTTTTTTTCTTCCAAGAATGAAATATTTAAATGAAAGAATGAAAGAAAAAAAAGGTTGAAATATGAAGAGCAAACAACCCTGGTCAGTAAACTCCATATCTCTCTTCAGAGCATTAAGGTACCTGTCAATGAAAACGTGTGTGTGTGTGTTGTCCAGGAAACTTTGTCAGGTTCTATTAATGATAATTGTTTTCTCATAAAGGAAAATCCTTAATTTGATTCAGGTCTTTCTCATCGGGTCATGGGACCTTCCACCCTTTTGTTTATTTTAAGAATTTATGAAGTTAGCAGTATGGTTACTTTAGCTTCCTGATTAACTTTTATGGTTTTTGTAACCCACTGTAACAGAGATCTCCAGATGTAAAACCATGTCTGATATTTTATATTTATAATTCTGTATACATAGTAGATGCTTAATGAGTTAATAGAATGTCTAGCTTTAGAAGAAAACTATGAATACACAGAATCCATGTCGTCTTATTTTCCCGTTTTTCCTTTCACCTAGTTTTCCTTTGGACCTTTAGATGTTCGATCTTTTTTTTTATTTGTTCTAATTAGGTATGCATTACAGTAGAATGCATGTATACATTTTGATGAATCATATATAAATGGATTATAATTTCTCATTTTTCTGATTATACATGTTGTAGGATCACATCGGTCATGCAGTCTTATATGTGCATGAGGTGATAATGTCTGTTTCACTCTACTATCCTTCCTACCCCCAAACCCCTTCCGCTCCCTTCACTCCCTTCTACCTAATCTAAAGTAAGTCCCTTCTTCCCTGGGGTGGGAGGGCATTATGAATTAGCATCCGTGCATCAGGGAAAACATTCAGCCTTTGTATTTTTGGGTTTGGCTTATTTTGCTTAGCATGATATTCTCCAACTCCATCCATTTACCAGCAAATGCCATAATTTCATTCTTCTTTAAAGCTGAGTAATAACAGATGAATGGATAAAGAAAATGTGGTTTATAGATGTTTGTTTTTGATAAGGAAAAAACTGAGGCCTGATTTGGGAGTTTAGAATTGGTACCAGAATCTGGTTTAAAATATTTCTTCATAAACCTAAACAGATGTCTGGGTAGTATTTGCAAGTAGCCTCAAATCCAACAAGTAGATACTAAGATTTTCAAGGAAGCTATCAAGTTAATTACATATGAAAAAGAGGAAAAGGGAAAGATGACCACAGGTTTATACAGTTTCTTTTGGGTCATTAGCCAAGCAAGGACCTAGTATAGCCAACCTAATAAAGTGAAACATTGTTCCATTGTCTGGAGGGACAGGGTTAATCCTTATGGTTGTATGAAACTCTCCTGTTATTCTCATGATTTATAAAAGTTTTATAAAACTTCTAATTAATTTCCAGGACACCAATATAAAATTACCTTTATTTAGATTATCAGGACTGGTCTCTCTTAAAAAGTAAACACAAACCAGAAATTAATGTTTTAGCAGAATACTTCTAATTCTGGCTATAATTGACAACAAACCGGCTCTTCTTCAGTAAATAGCCACAAAATATTCACATGTATGAGGCAACTATTTTCAGGTATTGGTCAAGATTTCCATCCCCAGGGAAGGAAAACTCACGAGGTGAGCCCCATCAACCATTACCTTGGCTCTCTTTCATGAGAGAGTTTCCTGATTATAGTGTAGTCAACTGAAGTCTAAACTGAGCACAGCAGTCCTGTTGAGCTAAGGAAATAGAGATTCAAGTTTGGGGCCATTGAAGCAGCTGGAATCTACAGAAGAGGGCATGTTTCTTTGGTGTTGCTCTAACAAAATGCCTTATGCTAGGTAATGTATAAAGAAGATGTTTTTTGACTTACGATTCTGATGGCTGGAGGTTCTAAAAAGCATGGCACTAGTGTCCTGGCAAGGGCCCATTATGTGTTAAAAAAATGGCAGAGAAGAGGAAAGGAAACCATTGTGCTCAGAGCAGGTAATGGCATGTGGTAAACTTACTTTATAACAACTTGCTCTTATGAGATGGCCCTGGGCCCTAACTACCTTCCACTAGGCTCTACCTCCTAAAAGTTCTGCCACCTCAGTGCTGCTAGTCTGGAGATCAAGCTTCTAGCACATGGGGAATACTATATTCCAATCATAGCAGGGTACTAGACAGGAGAGAGTTGCATGGGGAAGGAGAGAGGGAAGCAGAAGTGTGTCTGGGTGTACTGGGAGAATCCTTGGCAGTGCTGGAGTGTGTATCTACTGACTGAAGCCTTATAAAGCTTACTAAAGGTGACTGCTCCAAGACTAAGAAGGTGGTCGAACAGCCACAGTAGAAAGACCTTGTTAACACTTTATTAACATCTCGAGCATTCAACCAAGATACAGAAAGTGTGTGTCTTAGGGGTAAGGATGATGCTTTCAAGGAGGACTTGTAAATTTTTTGAATATAAAAAGCTGGTAGTACCTGACTGAAAAATGGGCAATAGACCTAAATAGACCTTTCTCAAAACATGACATACACATGGCCAACTGGTGAATGAAGAAATGCTTAACCTCACTAATGATCAGGGAAATGCATATCAAAATGCATTGCATATCAAATGCATAACACCTCACCCCAGTAAGAACGATATTATCAGACTATTATCAAAAAGATTGAAAATAGAAAGTGCTAACAAGGATTTGGAAGGAAGGAAACTCACACTGTTGGTGGTGATATAAATTAGTAGAGCCATTCTAAAATGCGGTATGGAGTTTCCTCAAAAAGTTAAAACTAAAACTACTCTTGCTGTGGTCCAGAAATTCCACTATTGGGTGTGTTACCAGAGGAAATGAAATCAGTATGTTGAAGACACGTCTGCACTCCTGTATTTATTGCAGAGCTATTCACAGTAGCCCAGAAATGGAAATAACAACCTAAGTTGTCCATCAACTGATGAGTGAATAAAGAAAATGTGGTATATCTATCCCATGAAATACTATTCAACCATCAAAAAGAATGACTGGATGATTTCATAGAAGTTGAGACTGTAATGGTGGTAACCATACTCAAGACCAGAAGTGGGGGAGAAATGGAGAGAGGTTGATTAATGGGTACTGAAGTTTCTTTACAAAGAGAAAAAAAAATGTCAAGAGCTTCTTCTTCCTCAAATGGAGTGAGCATCAATGCAGGTCATTGAAAACTGATAGTATACTATGTATGTGCCCCAAATAAACTTTATCTCTCACATAAGTAAATAGACACATGTCATGCTTTAGGATAGCAGAAAAGGAATAGAAAGCAGCCACATTTGTCTTCAAACTGAACTTCAAAACAAAAACAAGCATCAGATGTAGCAGAAAAGCAATAATATACCCACACTGAAACAGAAAATAGGGCTTCTCAAGCATGACTAAACTGGAAGAAAATGGCATAATTAATATGGAAATATTGTATTATTGACTAGTAGTAGAAATACAAAGTGAGAACAAAATTTTAAAAAGAAGACAGGAATACAACATTATAAGAAAAAAAGCCCAGTGTAGAAGAAAATATAACTTAAGAAAAAAGAAAATTAATTTCATGTTTATTAAAAAGAGCATTATTCCAGAAAACTTATTCTCAAGGAGGAAATGACTTGAGGTAATGTGTAATAATAAAAGATTGATTGCCTAAAGAAAAAATATTTAGGAAAATTACCATCGAATGACTTAAAAATAAATTGGAAACATTAAGAAGCTAAAAGCCAAATCTTTATAATGGGAAAAAGTTTGCGATGAAAGGAAACTAATAAAACATATAGTCCAGTATTTGTAGTTTGTAGCTGTGGGTTAGCAATTTAAACAACAGAATGAAAGATATAATGAATCAAAAGAAAAATCTGACAGTGAATGTTGCAAACCAAAACATTTTCTTTTTGCATTATTGAACGTTTAAGGAATTTTCACAAAAGAATGAATTATTTAGGTGTGCAGGAAGAAAAGTAAACTGGGATGACATGGGAGAATTTAGAAGTCTAACCTCCTACTTCTCTCCAGAAATATTTTAAACTGGGGGCTAACAAAGATTTTCAAAAGAAAGAAGTATAACTCAACTCTGTAGCCAGTCAAGATGTAATCTGTATATCCATCCTATTCTCTGTATACACACACAGAATCCTGAAAAGATGGTCATATGATATCAATGTTTTTTTTTTTTCAATGTCCTGAGTTTGTGATTTGGGGAAATGTTTTTATTTACCTTTGTCTTTATGTTTGTTCATCTCATTTAAATCTATTATTAGTCTATGAACATTTACCACCTTTATAAAAATAAGTGATTTTTCTTTAAACAAAAACTTCACCATTTGATGATAAGCAATTTCACTATACCTTTCCATTCTAGACAATCCTTATAGAACCTTTTATTAATAAAATAAATACATTTTTGTTTATGTAATAATTCACTGTATTCTTTCAAGGTAGAAATTTATTATTCTTTGCATTATTTACCATACCTGGCACATACATGTACCTGATAAAGGATTGTTAAGTGAATAAATGCATAAGTGAAAAAAAAAAAAAAAGCCGGTAGTAGTAATAATAATAATTATTATTATTAATTATTCAGTAATTATCCTAAGCTCTGTGAGCCATACAGTATTTGTCACAGTTACTTAGCCATGGAAATCAAAAACAACCACAGATAATATTTAATATATGTGACAGCATGCCAGTATAACTTTATTTACAAAAAATATGGCCAATTCCCAAAAATCAAAGGCTGAATGTTTTCTCTGATAAGTGGACGCTGATACATAATGGCATGGTGGGTGGGAGAGGATAAAGGAAGAATGGAGGAAAGTTGGATTGTGCAGAGGGAAATGAAGGGTGGGGAGGGGGTGAGGGAAAGAAAGATAATGGAATGAGACAAGCATCATTACACTGTGTACATGTATGATTACATGAATGGTGTGACTACACATCAGGTACAACCAGAGAAATGAAAAGTTGTACCCCTATTTGTGTATAATGAATAAAAAAAAAAAAAATATGGAGGGCTAGACCTAGGGTATGACTGTAGTTAGTCAACCCCTGCTCTAGAATAATACTTGTATTTAGTCCACATAAAAAGGCCTAGAACCAAATCCTTTTAAGCTCTGCAGAGGATCTGGTAGAGTTTGAAGGTTGAATCTTCTAGCAATTACAGGGGCCTAGGAAACAAATTCATCCAATAAAGTGAAAGACCAAGCTGGTACAAGCTCAAGGTGAGAGCCAGTAGTCAAATTACATGCTAAAACAAAAATCAACAGTCTGCAGAGGAAAAATCAAATTCAGAATGTCTTCAGTGTATCATCAACAATTACTAGGTATACAAAGAAATAGGAAAATTGTAGTTAAGGAAAAAAATATTCAGTAGAAACTAATCCTAAATGGCCTAGATGTTGGATTTAGCAAAGTCTTTAGAGTAACTATTTTAAATACGTTAAAAGAACTAAAGGAAAATATTGTCACAGTGTGAATTTCTAGGGCATCTCAGCAGAGAGATAGAAATTGTAAAAGAATTAATTGAAAATTCTGAAATGGAAAAGTTGAATAGGATGAAAAATTCACAGGTTGAACTTACAGGACAAAGGAAATAACAGAAGAGTCAGTGAACTTGAGACCAGATCAATATTAAGTGATGGAGATTTTCTAAATGTTTGCTGTACTTCAATGAAAAGTTAAAAACAAACATCAAACGAACAACAGCAACAAAAAAAACTGGAAGAAATGGAGAAAAGGGAAGAAAATCATGTTTGAAGTAGTGACCCACTCTTTCAAATGTAATGAAAAAATTTGACAAAATCCAAGAAACTACAAATTTATAAGATGAATTGTAAGAAAGCCACATCTGGACACACCATAGCCTATTGCTAAAAACTAAAGATAAAGAGAAAATTCTAAGAGCAATGAGAGCAAAAAGATAACATTGTATGCATAGAGAATTATAACCAACTCCTCATTGAAAACATTCAGACTGAAAGGTAAATCACTGAGGGAAAGATTCTATGTCTAGTGAGACATAGTTTCAAAAATAGTTGTGAAATAAATAATAGATTGCTTTTGAGTAATGTTTTCCAACAAAAATATAGTATAAGCTGCAAATGTATTATTTAAAAATTTTTAGTCATTTCATTTTTAAATGAAACTAATTTTAACAATGTACTTATATGGTTTCGTTTGTTAATTCCGCAATCCCACAGTGCTGGGGACTCGAACCCGGGCCTCCAGCACGGGAGTCAGGCACTCTATGTGATGGGCTATATCACCAGCACCAATGTACTTATATAATTCAATACATCTAGTATATCATTTTGACATGTAATCAATACAAAAATTATTAGATATTTCACACATTTTTTAATTTCTTGGATTCTGATGTGCATTTATTTTACTCTTAAAGAACAACTTAGTTTGTACTAGCCACATTTCAGTTTTTCCTGTGTTTAGTGGCTACTAAATTGGAATTGAATAGCATAATTTGAGATATATTGATATATGTATAAAAAAAAGAAGTAAGCATGTTGCCCTATATCCAAATTCTCTCCCCAACTCCGTATACCTAGTGTTTAAATGAATCTTCCTAAAACATTTTCCATCTCAAAAGACTCAGAGATGCCTTCGTAAACAAGTTAATTAATTAATTCAACCATTTACTCAACACGTATTTACTAAATGCCAGACCCTCTGTTTTAGGAGTTGGGGATAGCAAGAAAAAGATAGTCTCTTTCCTCAGGAAGCTCACAGGCTAGTTAACATCTTAATCACATTAGCAAACAGTTTTGTTTTAATTTAGTATGTGAGTATAGGTTAAGATACTATCAACATACAGAGTAAATGGGAGATTAGTGTAAGACGAGGGCATTATATATTACAGTTCTTGGTTCTAAGCAACAGAAATTACTTTGGCTAATGTAGGAAGGAAAGGAATCTATTGAAGATATTGGAGAGCTCATTGGATTAGCAGATGACTGTAAAACTTGACTTGAAAAATAGGAACCACAGAATCTTTCCAGCAGTGGACAGAATCAGAGTCACACCCTCAGGTCTGGTTAGGATGCTGCATTTGGTACCATCATCGCTGAATTGGGTTGTGACTGCCTCTGGGCTTGCCCTGATCTTCCATTGCTTGCACACTGCTCTTGAATGCATGCAAGGCCCTTGCACCATTTAGTATTCCTTCAGGATTCTAAGAGTTATTAACAATGAATAATTTGTCATGAGGAATGGAAGAGGGTGTTTTTTTCCTCTCAAAAAAAGGAAGGTTTTTTGGATTTTTGAATGGCCAAAAATAGCAAACATGTCCACTGTAAAGTTTTCAGAGCAAAAGAATCTGTCTTCTCTATCACTGAATTCAGCAATTTCCACTTGGTGTCAAAGATTGTTGAACTAAACCTGAGACAATGCATGAGCTAAGACTTGAAGGTGAGTAGAAGCTCATGAAACAAAAGTGGATAGAACATTTAATATCATATTTAATTAATAAATATATAAACACAGTGGAAGAGGATAAAGTATATAAAATAATAGTATTTTGGAGAAAAATAATTATTTGTAAAAAATGTAAGGTTCACATGGGGAGGTAATGGCAGGAAATTAGAGATGTAGACGGGGAAGAATTCCAGTGTGCCTGTATCAATGCAGTAATATTTATTGAGCACCTAACACATCCCAGGTACTCTATTCAATGCAAAGGTATATATATCCACAGACAAAGCTGGTGTGCCTCTCCTGTTAGGGGCCTTTGCTCATTTCTCACATCACTTTAACCTGTGAGGGCCATCAAGGAGTTGTTAAGTAGAAACATGGCATGGCTGTTGTCAGGTTTTAGGAAGATCACCCAAGATAAGAGACAGATAAGAGACTAGTAGGATGAGAGAACAAGAGGGGCTGAACCAAGGAATTGGCAGTGGTAACGGAAAGGGTAGTTTCTAGAGTCCCTCAAACTGGTTCTGAAATCTAAGCTGTCACTGTTCTAAGTCCTCCTTGTCCCACACACCTGATACCACTCCCAACTTTTCAGATAAACAGGGCATAGCTCACTTGGCTATCCATGCCCTTCCTGTGCCCCCATCCTAAGTGACTGCTCCTCTGCTCTTGCTCAGAGCCCCCCTTTCCAGTTTAAGGTGTGGTTCAAGACCATCCATTGCTGAAGCCCTCAGGAGTCTCTGAATGCCCTTCCTCTCTACTGTTGCAGTTTGATGGATAACCCATCTGAATAGGTTAGAAAGCAGTAGTTACTATTTTATGTCACTGTCATACCTCCCTGCAGCTATCAGTTACATAAAGGTGTTGATGCTGTCTTGCTCTTCCTTGCACCCTTCAAATTTATAACAGTCCCAGAACAGAGTGCCTGGTGCATCTTCCTGATAATATCAGCCCCTGATTTTGTGGAACACACTAGAGGGGACCTTCCCAGCTGTTAACTTTCATCTCCAGGCTCTTACCTAGCAGTTTGAGCTATGTTAATCTTCCTTAGTTACACTTCTTGAGTCACTCTGTACTCCTAAACCTTGAACAACTCCTCATTTCCCATTGAATCTGCACCTCTGATCTCATTATACTGTCCCAGAAGCAAACCTTATTGAGGTCTGATAGTTAAATTTCACTCACGCTGATCCTCTTTCCCAAGGACATCTTTGCTTATCCTTTGGTGGTCCAAAACTAAGAACATCCTTCAAATTCAAAGAAACCTACTCAGCCCCTTACAGTTTCAGTCCTCAAAGATTCCCCATGGCTAGACTGTTACAGCACTTGCAGTGTGTCCTTCTGCTGGCAGTTATTCCCAGACTTGGGTTTACCATTCTGTATCTTCGTCTCCCCAACTGGCTTGTGAGCTACTCAAGGGTCACCATTCTCCAAGGGCATCTGATGCTTGTCCAGACACATAGGGGTCATGAATGCATATTATGGGATTGACATAACACAGATCTACTTTGATGACTTCAGTCTTATCAGAAAATTTCATTGTCCACCCCCCAATATTCAGGTGTAAGGAATACTGAGAAAGAAGTATCTCTTTGGAGTGGCAACCCTAAAACTTCAGTGAAATTTGTAGTGTCTCCTTGTTGGTATTGCTGCTGATTCTGAGTCACTTTTCATTTGCGGTGACTCTAAGCCTCACTTTATGATTCACATTCTAAAAATGGGGTGAGGTTTTTACTGAGGAACTAATCCTAGTCTGAATTTAGCCTCACAATTATTGTGTTCCTTTGTGAATTTTGATCTGCAAGCATAGCACTTCTCAAGGTCTAATGTCTTAGGGTTTATTAAATGTGGCTATTCCATGGCAAATGCCTAGAATTCATTTCTTGGGCTTATGAGGGGGGGTCCTGTAATGAATGTTTCACCAGACTTTCTTGGGACTATTTTCTTATTTGTAACTGGCCCATGTATGATCTGTGATGAACAAGTTAAGTAAGGGTAGATCGATATTTGGGGCCCTTTTTCATTGATACTTTCTGAGTAATGTTTCTCAGCTAGAATGTGTCCATAGCAATAAAGAGGATGTTTCAGAATCCACCTGTAACTGAGCATTTGACTCCACTTGGCATCTAGGAGTATTGCTCCTACAGTAACTGAACAGGGAAATCACTAAAAGCTGAATGTGTAAGTGACAGAAGTGGGATGGTTTCCTGACATCTGCATTCTAGTCCTAAGACTTCCACTAAGGAGCTGTGCAGCCTTGGGTGAGACATTTAACAACAGCAGTGATGGCAGTGGCTAACATTTACAAAGGGTTTGGAATAATGCCTGGTGCAGAGTCTGCCCTCTGTGAGGACATCTGCTATTATTGTCATTGTCATTGTTATACAGGGTTTATTATACCCAAACACTTGACATACATGATCTCACTTAGCTTTAGAATCATGAAGTGAGTTTTGTTATTCTTGCTGTACAGGGATGAACTGAAGCTTAAAGAGTTTGAATTATGAATAAAATACTGTACAGCTCTCAAATCCAGACAGGAGCTCTTCCTATCCAATGTTCTTAATCTTTGTGGTTGCACCTGATTTCCTTGAACCTCAGTTTTCTCATTAGTAAAACTTAGGAGCTGCACTATTGATCTTTAAAACACCTCTGATTAAAATTTCTAATTATTTTCCCGCTACCTTTACCTTTTCCTTCTTTCTCCCCATCCCCTCCCCCATCCCACTCATCCATGAATTTCACTGGGTTCATCATCACGGGATCAGCAGGATGTTTTTCCCACTGAGTTATGACGCTGCATGTGTCAGCACATGGGCTTGTTTTGTGGCTTTCTTTTAGAGAGGGCAGGGTGGGGGGTGCGGTTTACATGCTGCTGCTGTTGTGGGGAGAGGAATCTGACTCTTCATATTTGCTGTCTTATCTTGGCCTACAGCCATAACCACATCGAGTGACACTAATATTTGACAGGGTTCAAAAAAAGCTTCATAGGCAGAAGCTCATGGGAATCAGCCCTTTGAGTGTAGGCTCTGTGTTGCTCTCTGGTAAGATCTGGTTTGTGCACTCTCAGGTGGTTTGAATAAGTCCAGTGTTGTGACTGGTAAGGATCCCAGGAAAGGATTTGGACTAGAGATTTCTGGGTGTTCCATCCTCTCTATGCTTAGGGTATTCTGGCAGATTTCCACATGGGAAGTTTCTCAGGCTATTTAATTGTTATTGGTGTTTGTAAAATATTTTAGTTGGGTGATAGTTTCTATATATTATGTAGTACTTTTTTGTGTGTGACTGTAACCTAAGGGTTCAAGTGTTTTAGCATCCAAAGACCTGCATTAAAGGGTTGTACCTATTCCTTCCTAGCTTGATGTATCTAACACACTTGTTTATTGTGAATTCTACTTGATCATTTTTTATGTGGTATTTTATTATGGAAATAAAGGTTACTTAATCACTCTTCTGCGGTTCATGGATTCTTCTACTTAGAAAAAGCATTTTAGGAATCTTAGGGCACCCAATAAAGGTTTGAGAACACTAAAACTGTTGAACAAGCAACTTATTTTCTCTGCCCAGATTTCTTCTGTAAAAGAATTATAGTACCACCTGTCCTACTTAGCTGAAATGACTATTAAATCAAATGAAGGATTGTCTGAAAATGTATTTCTGAAAGTCATAAATTTTATAGAAAATGAATTGTTTTAGGAAGTATAAAATAAAACTGTTAATTATAAAAGGCAAAATGTATTAAATGTTTCTATTTGATCTTGCCCAGTGTAGATTATTTGTTGAAGATAGTAATGCAGTAGAATTTCCTCAGCTTTTCTTGTTACTGTATGCCAATGGGAAGGCTATGAGTTAAGTCATTCTAGAAACCATCTAAATATTGTGAGTGTACAGTTAATAAGAATTGATATTGCTCAAGACAGATCTTTTGTGGAAACATTAATTTTGCATTAATTCCAATTTTATTAATTCATCATTAGATCAATAGCTAGGTTCAAGTGTTAAAAGACATTAAAGCATAAACAAAATTATAAGCCAATTAACTATGCTTCTGTATACATAGAACATAATTGCAATGTAAATAAAGAGTTGACATTCATATGCTAATTCAAATTGGCCTACTTGAAAATGTGTTTCTTTAACTCATATTTTTCACTAAAGCAAATATTCCTATCCTCTTACTCCAAATGAATAAGATGATTCCATTTCTATTTTTCTTGATTGGTAAACTGTGCTTGGAGATACCATCTGGAGATTGTTGGGTTTCTGCCAAAGATTTAAATCAGGCTTGCAAAAAGTTACCTGCCTAAGGCAAGAAACTACACTAATTTAATAGAAAAGAACATGCTTTTATTTTACCATCTGGTAAAACAAAGTGAAAACACTTTGAAAAGTTTTAATATTTGCTTTACAATGATAGCACTGTATTATGGATAATAGTATTTCTGAAATATAAAGATCAGGAAAATTAGGGACTCTAGTTGCCAAAATTTGACTGATGATCAGAAGTTTGATATGAAGGTTTATCCAGAGATCTTGATGCTCATGGCAGATGTTTCAGCATAATGAAGAAAAGGCAAGACAGGAGTAGAGAGAAATATGGCAAGTTATAAACTATCTCAGAATTTTTCACGGGCAGTGCTGAAAGTCCTAGACTGTGTGGATTTGGTATGATGCAATGATTATCCTTTATAATTTACTTTTTTTTTTTTTTTTTGACAGATATCTGCTTGGCAGATTAATCAAGAAAGCAAGGAAGGCTAATTTATGTTCTGAGTACTTCCCTCAGCAAGACTCCTATTACAGACTGTAGGCCAAGTTTATTGTGCTGCCATACACCCCTCCTCCCAGATATTATTCTGGGGTTCATCCAAAGTCAGCAGTGTGAAGATGACCAGTGCCTTCCTAGCATGACGACCTTGGACCACATAATTGCTACCCATCAGTCAGAGTGGGTCTCCTTCAATGAAGAACCACTCTTTCCTGTCCCTTCTGAGGGTAAGGAGTGCTTTCATTTCCTAAAGTGACAAGATTGGCAAAGAACCATGCCTGCTTGTTGTGACTTCTACTTGGTTATTCTTTGAAAAGGATCTTAACAAAGAAGAAAGCTACTTTCATCACTTTACCAAGATATGTGAATTTTCCCATTTAAGTATAGAAAATAACCTCAGGAACCCAGAAAAGGACCTGGAAATACCAAAGGCATTGGTTCTTAAGGAACATAAACTTTATCTTTAAAAAGTACTTCATTGTCAGCCTTTTTGGTGTTTACTCCCATCAGCAATTTGGATTTTCTCAGTTTTTAAAGTGAACTGTTAAAAGTGACAGGCTCCAGAGCCATATTGTTTGAGCTCAAATCCTGGCTTCATCATAGATGAGTGATGTGCCCTTGGGAAATTTATTTATTTAACTTCTCTGTTTTGTTTCATTATCTGCAGAAGAGGGATAATCCTGATATCTGCTTGGGAAGGTTATGTGAGAATCAAGTGAATTAACATGTAAAGTGCTTAGAAGGGTGCCTTGTAGAAGGAGCTCAGCATGGTCATCTCTGGTCACAGTGAAGGTGATTATAGTGTCTTTTAGGGAGTTAATGGTCACGGATGAAGGCCAAGGCAGGATCCAGGGACTATTTGCAGAGCCATGCCAGTTGGTCCTGTACCACAGCTGCCATTGCCAGCTGAAATCATCCCACCTTCATTTAAAACACCTGGAAAGTGTGAGTCTACAGTGCCACCCAACATGATTTCCATATGCCTACTGAGTCCTTGAAATGTGGCAAATCGGAATTGAGATGTTCTAAAAGTATAGAGTACCTAGCCTGAATTTTGAAGACTTAATTTAAGAAAAAAAGTGAAACATCTCATCAACAGTTTTTATATTGATTACATGTTGAAATTACAAATTTCCAACATGTTGGGTTGAAATGCATATTATTAAAAATGGTTTCTTGGGCTGGGGATTTAGCTTAGCATTGCGTGAACAAGACTCTGGGTTCAATACCCAGCAACACAAAAGGAAAAAAAAAAGTTGTTTCTTTTTGCTCTTTAAAATACAGCTACTAGAAAACTTAAAATCACATATGGTTCACCTTTTATTACTGTTAGGCAGTTCTACTCTAAAGACTTTGGTTATATTCAGGTTACCAGTTTGTTTGACTAGTGATATGAAAAAGGATTTTCATGTTAGTTCTGTGCTTTTTAAATTTTTTCATATAAGGGGCTAGAGTTGGGGCTCAGCAGTAGAGTGCTTGCCTTGTGCGTGTGAGGGGCTGGGTTCCATCCTCAGCACTACATAAAAATAAATAAGTAAAGGTATTGTGTCTATCTATAACTAAAAAAAAAACAAAAGTTTTCATTTAAGTAGGTGGGTGTGATGGTACATAACTATAATCCTAGTGACCCAAGATGCTGAGGCAATAAATAAGATTGCAAGTTGAGGCCAGCCCCAGCAAGTTAAAAGGCCCTAAGCAACTTAGTAAGACCCTATCTTAAAATTTAAATTTTTCAGAAAGGTCTGGGGGTGTAGCTCAGTGGTAAAACACACCTGGGATCAATCTCCATTACAAAAACTTTTTTTTCGTGGTGCTGGAGATTGAATCCAAAGCCTTGTGCACACAAGGCATGCACTCTACCAACTGAGCTCTATCCCCAGCCCTAAATTTTTTTCTTCATATGGTAAAATTGGTGGGCTTTTACATAAATTTGATGAATTTTAGCACATGTATAGATGAATATCCATCACCATAATCAGTATATAGTTCTTTTATTTTCAAAGAAATTCTTTCAAGAATATTAAATGTTCCAGGACCAATAAAGTGATACAAAGCTACAGAAAGAGCCTGTGTCATATTCATATGTCATTAGTGCAGAGTGTGCACCTGTTGCCTGAAGACATGCATAGTTTAGACTACACAATTTAAAATTTGAATTTAAATGTCTTTAGTATAAAGAAAAGCACTACTGTTCAGCCTGTCTCCAGAAGTCCCTATTGCCGTTCATTTGTTTCGCTCAACTCAGTTATATTTCTTATTTGACTTCTCTAAGTATTTTAATTTGTAATCCTCAAACTCTGCAATAGATACTGAGATTAAAAATAGTGAATAAGACTCCATTTTTTAACCTGTGTAGATACAACTGGGAACATGCTAATACAGTTTTTATACATTATTGGAGAAACAGCTATTTAGCATAGGGATGGATCAGCCTGGCTGTTTCATCTCCTCACCCACTATAATGGTAAGTCCTGTGGTCATACCTTGCCCATCTTTAGTGTTTGCCTCTGTAAGACAGTTCTGATGAGTGTCCTTCCTCACATGGCAGTGTCTGGTGTCTGTTTCAGGGGTCACTGAAGAACACCTCCCAGTACTGTCATCTTCTTCAGACCAGTCTGAGAGCTCCTCTGGGGAGAACCATGTGGTGGATGGAGCCTCTCAGGATCTCTCCCACTCAGAGCAGGATGATTCCTCTGAAAAAATGGGCCTCATTTCTGAAGTGGCCTCTCCTCCTGAGAGCCCTGAGCAGCCCTCACCTGACCTGGCCTCAGCCATCAGCAGTTGGGTTCAATTTGAAGACGACACACCCTGGGCCAGCACCTCACCATCTTCTAAGGAAACAGGTGGGACAGTCAGGAGGAAAAGTTCTGCCTTGGTATGTGTGAGAAGTATGTAGGGCTTCCAGGATTCTATTTTACTTACTCCAGAGTCCTAAAGCACCTCTGTCACATAGGAGAAAACAGAGAGAGATCACATCTGGTTTAATTATATAGTTTTGTTGAGAGATGCACTTAAAAGAATTTACCTGTCTGGGCATTTTCAGTCTTTTACCCCTGTCTTTGTTTGTTGACTTGTCTTTGAAACAGTACACTTTTTTTTTTTTTTTTTTTTAACTATTAGGAATTGTAATTATTTACTCAGCACTTAAATTGTAAATTCTTTATGTATACAAATGAATCTCTCTCAAGATATGGATCATTAACCATATCTTGTAAAGTCTCCAGTGAGACTAGTTGAATCTGAAGATTCTCATGTTTTAGACTTCTGAATTCCAAATCTTTAGGAGGTTGTAAATAGTAAATCACTGATTTTGTGGCATTTAACAGGCTAGAAGTTGTACTGAGAAACTCAAAAGCCAGTCGTTTGTTCCCTTTCTGGCAGTCTGGCTATTTGTTGTTGTATCATGGACTGAAGCATCAAAGGTGATTGGATAACTTTTGGGTCCGTATTAGTTTCTACTTGCTGCTTTAACAGTGTACCACAAACTTAGTGGCTTAAACAACATGAGATTATGATTTTATAATTCTGTGTCATTTGTGTCCTGGGGCTAAAATAAAAGTGTTGTCAGGACTGCATTCCTTTCTGAAGGCTCTATGGACAAATCATAACCTGGCCCTTTATAGCTTCCAGAGGCTGCCTGCATTCTTTGCCATGCGACCACCCTTTTCTCTGTCTCCAAAGTCAGAAATGTAGCATCTCTTCTGTGTCTGTCTTCCAATGTGACATCTTTTTGCCTCTCTCTTCCATTTTAAGAGACCCTTGTGAGTACATTTGTCCCACAAGAACAATTTTTTCATTTTTCTGTTTGTAAGTTAAATATTTTGCTAGTTTATACAAATGATTTGTTTTTCAAATATGTTTTCAACACCAATAAAATTTTTAAGAAGATATAAAACATGATTCAACCATACAGTAAACATTTCCATTTTTATATAATAATTTGTACCTTTATGTATATTTTTCATATGTAAGCATGAGATTTTCAGTTGAGTTGTTGGTACTGCTCAAAGGAGCATAGTGATGTAACAGGTCCAACAGACTTTCGGTCTGGCTGAAGAGGGTAGAATACCTAACATTGTTTAGACACTGGACTGAGCATTTGTTCATGCAGGGGAAAGTTATCGAACCCTGGTGCTATAATTTGAATGTTTTGTCTTTCCAAAATTCATGTTGAAATCTAATCCCCATTATGTTGATATTTAGAGGAGGGAAACCTTTGGGAGGTGACAGGTCATGAGGATGGAATCCTTGTAAATGGGAGTAGTGCCCTTATAAAAGAGATTTGAAGGAACTATCCCCACATTTGACAAAATAGTGCTTGTCCCTGCTCTAGGAGGGCACAGCTAGAAGCTGCCATCCTTAAGGAATGGGTCCTTGCCAGACACTGAATCTAATTAGTGCCTTGATCTCTGACTTCACAGTCTTCCAAACTGTAAGCAGTAAGTTTCTATTGTTCATAAATTTCCCAGTCTAAGGCAATTTGTTATGGCAGCAGGTACAGACTAAGAAAATAGTAATGAATAAGTACAAAAGTATATTTTGTATTTTTAATAAGATAGTTTTTTTTTCAGTACTGGAGATTAAATGCAGGGCTTTGCATAAGCTAGGCAAGTTCTCTACCACTGAGTTACGTCTCAGATCTTTTATTTTGTTACTGTTATTTTATTTTGAGACAGAGCCTCACTGAGTTGCTCATGCTGGACTTAAACTCTCAATGCTCCTGCCTTGGCCTCCTAAGTAGCTGGCATTGCAGGCATGTGTCACCATGCCCAGCTAATAAGATATATTTATTAAATACTTACTCTCTCAGGCACCATGTTTAATACTTTAAGTCTGTCATCTCATGTACTCCTTATCGTAATCATACGAAAAAGATATTAATATTATATTCATATTTCTATGGGGAAACTGAAACAAGTAGCGGTTTGGGAATGTGCCAAGGTTGTATGCTAGGAAGCAGCAGAAGAGAGCTCCATTACCAAGCAAGCTGACCCCAGAATCTTGGTGCAGCCTAGGTGTACTGTGCAGTTCATGCCTTTCTCTTCCTTCTGTTGCTGCTCTAGAGCCTTTGCTCCTTTATTAAATGGGAGGTGAGGGATGAGAGGCCAGCATAGGAGGTGAAAGGTAGGTGCAATGGTATTTCTCCTCTTGCCCTAAAATAGCCTTGCCTTTAGGTCACTGATTATATTCATAGCATTCAGATTTTTTACATCTTTTTCATATCTTACTTTTAGCCTCATAAAAGATTTTGTGGTTGCTCAAAACTATTTATATGTCAGATGGGTCAGTTTGCTTCAACTCTTCCCCATTTGTTATTGTAAAACTAATTTGGGCGGAAGTCTTAATTATGGTGCCCCCATCTAATTAAGGATACTATCTTATTTACAGTGGTTTTTAAAAATTTTTTAATTTTTAAAAATTTGTTATACTTCACAGTAGTTTGGATGTATTGTTAAAAACTTTATTCTTTAAGGTTACAGTTGCCAAATTATGCCTATTGATCCCAGGCATTTTCCAGGGGGTCTGTATGGTCAAAATTATTTTCATGATAATTCTAAGATGTTATTTGCTTTTTTTACTGCATTTGCATTTGTATTGATGAAGAAGTAATGGTGAGTTAAATTTCTGGCCATTATGTACTCATAGTAAAGAAAAACTCCAGTTTCACTTAATAATATACTTAATGAAGTAATAAAAAACATTAATTTTATTGCATCTCAGTTCTTCAGTATATCTTTTTTTAATATCCTTTGTGATATATTGGGAAATAAACCAAACACTTTTGATCCACACCAAAGTATAGTGGTTGTTCGAGGGGTTCTTATCTTGAAAAAAATTGGGGTTTAAATTGTTTTTTAAACTTTTAATAAATCAATTTAAAAATTAGAATTATTTAAAATTATTTTTAAAAATCAAAATAATGCAAAATATACTCAATGAAAACCATATCCATATTTTAAAGACAAGATCCAGTTAATACTTGCATGACTCACACACTAATCCTGGCTCATTCCAGTAAAACTTTATTTATAAAAATAGTGATGAACCTTTTGACCATAGTTTGCTGTTTTTTTTTTTTTTTTAAATTATTACAATGATAACTGAGTTTTTCTCTAAAATATTATTTTAGTTGTTGATGGATCTTTATTTTATGCATGTATTTATATGTGGTGCTGAGAATTGAACCCAGTGCCTCACATATGGTAGGCAAGTGCTTTACCACTGAGCCACATCCCCAGCCCCTACAGTAACAGTTTTTTGTACCCCCTTAAATTTTGTACCCAAGGCAAGTGCATCACTTGCTTTACCCTAATCCCAGCCCTGAATTGTTTTAAAGATATGAGATTTATTGGTATTACAAGAAAAAAAATCAAGAAATCACAATTTTCAACTGCATGAAAACATAATTTTGGCTTGAAAATTGCTCAGACATTAATAATCCCATCTGTTTTCATATTTAAAAATTTCACTCAACCCTGCCTTAGAAGGAGTTTGTAGGATGATTTACCAGCAGACTTGATTCCTGATGAATAGGCAAACAGCAGAAATAAGCCATGCATAGAACTAGCCCTGCGCGCGCGCGCACACACACACACATACACCCTCCCTCTCACACAGGCAGTGCTTCTAACCTACAAGCCTAAGAACCACAGAAAACTCTGCAGCATTAGAGTGGTTAAAGAGAGAGAGAGAGAAAGAGAGAGAGATAATAAATTTAAGAGCCAAATTCTAAATCTCCTGCCAGTATCCAACTTGACTCACCAATGAACCTACTAAATAAAAGGCTGCAGGATACATTCCTGTTACTCAACTCCCTGGGTTTCCTCCCTTAGGCTGTGTTTAACAATAAGGAAGAGTGGTTGGTAGAACTGAAACCAAATGATAAGCAGAAGAAACTAGGCCTTTAGCCCACTCAGCATGGATAATGTAGACATTGCTCAAGTTAGATCATTGTTCTATTCTGAAGTCTGTTATGCAGCTCATATTTTAATTTGAATCTAAAATATTTGGATACATGTGCCTTGTCAAAAATACCACATATATAATTGCAGTCATTACACAGAAATAACCCAGATGTGCAGCAAGTATCCTCACAATGGAGAAATTGTGAGACTTCTTGTACACACTGCTGTGTGCCCTGTTCATTGGCTGTGTTTAATTTTGAGATATGATAGGCTGAATAACAAACAGTACCAAAAGACACTAGGTCCTAGTTCCTGGAATCTACATATGCTACCTTATTTGGAAAAAGGGTCTTCACAGATGTGATTAAGGATTCTGAGATAAGGGGATGATCCTGGGTTCTCTGTGGGCTCCCTAAATACAATCATGTACATCTTTATAAAAATGTGCCAGAGGGTGCTTTTGCCCACACACAGAAGGAAATGTGAAGATAGAACATAAAGATTTGAAGATGCAGGGCTTAAAGATTAGAGTGATAAAGCCATAACCAAGAAATGCCAGGAGCTATCAGCAGCTGGAAAAGGCAAGGAACAAATTTTCCTCTTGAGTCTCTGAAGGGAGTAGGGTCCTGCTGACATTTTGGCACAGGGATTCTGATTTCAGACTTCTGGCCTCCAGAACCATGAGAAAATAAATTACTGTTGTTATAAGCTATTGAGGAAACGAATGCACTGTCTTTAAATTCTTTTTTTGCTTTGTGTGTGTGTATGTGCGCACGCGTGCGAAATGCGTGTGAGCTGGGGTTTGAACCCAGGGGTGCTTTACCACTGAGTGCATCCTCTGTCCTTTTTATTTCTTTATTTTGAGATAAGGGTCTCACTAAGTCACTGAGGCTCAAATTTGCAATCTTCCTGCCTCAGCATCCTAAATCTCTGTGATTTTAGGCGTTGGAGCCCAACTCTAAATTCTTAAAGTAGAACCATTTGCATAAGGCCAAAAATGAATCTGTGTGGTCTAGAGGGCATCTGTAATAGAACAGACCATTTGTTAAGCAGTTTGATGCTAGCCACTGTGCTTTATTTCCAAGCCTACAGCCCTTTATAATTTATTCAGTGAGTCACTGTATTAAGTACTTAACTCTCTGCAGTTCTGCTACATGTGGATATTCAAAGACATATTTACTGCTTTGAATATAACATCCATTGAGCTTCTTCCTGGGTCCTCTAGTAGGAAAATGGCTAATCTGTGCCCTCGTTATTTCCTCCATCTGCTTCCAGTTGATAGTCAACTGCATGTCTTTTCATGCATGTCTTTCTACTACAGCATGTCTTTTTTTGTTGGTAATGTTTTCTATTTCATGGTAGCTGAGAATTTGGAACTAGCTCTGAGAAAGCAAAGGAAAAGGTGAGTACTAGAAGAATTGCTTGCCTGAGTGTTTCATTTTTATAGCCAGATCCATCCATTGTTTTTTCCTGTGAAAGATTAAATCAGAACTCAAAATTCCCTCCCTTGCTAGTTATCATTTACTTCTGGAGATTCCCCAAAGCTCCTAATTAATTTTTCCCTAGACTAGTGGTACCTACTTAGAAAATTCACAGAGAAGCACAAAATTAATATTAAATAGGTGGCCATCTAGTGCTGTTTAGTCTAATCTGACAACAACAACAACAAAAAAATGATTTGTGCATCAGTTTCTCACTTATCTACCCCCCCAACATGTTTTTCTTTGTTTATTAATTTCTGTAAGTCAGGTCCTGGATCTGTTTGGGACCACAGTTGCACCCTTGTGTATCAAGCAAACTGTTTTTAGTTGGATAATTCACAAATGAAATGGAATTGGGACAAGAGGGATGGTAGACATGCTGTGCTTAAACATGAAAGTGATTTGAAATCTTCAGTGTAAATGTGGAATACATTGGTTTGTCTCCATGCATGGAGGAGATGAAGTTCAGCCAGAGAAAGTAATTTTTGGCTTCAGCTAACTTCCCAGTCACATCAGTAGCACTACAGCAAACTGATTCCTATGATACATAGCTACAGTTTTCAGTTTCTCCCATTCCCATGTCTTATTTGCTTCTGTTTAAATGACCAGACTTTCAAATCAAATCTGCCCTGGAATCAGAAGAAAAGAAAATAATGTTTTTTTTCTGGTTTCTGTGCCATGCACTCTGCGTGGGGTATCCTTCTATGAGAAGGTAGATATTGTGGCCTGAGGGAAATGACAGGGAGGAAGAGAAGTGGGACTAATAGTACTGTTCCTAGCCTTGATTTATGAAAGGAAAAGTTTAGCTAGCTATTTCATACCTGAATATCCTGGTTTGCAAAGAGAGCTGGGAAACACAGGGTATCACATACACAGGAGTGGCTCGGTGAAGCAGTCATATCTGGGACACTTCTTCTCTTCCCCCAGGTCCCTTTTTTCCACTCTTTGAAGTTTTTGTAGCAAATGAAGAGCAAAAAAACAAAAGAATATGTCTTTTAAGCTGTTCTACCTAAGAATAAAGCCAAAGGAGCATTGGAATTCAGCCTGGAATGGGAATGTACTATTTGTACTAATTAAAATGCAAGGAGACTGTAGGCACAGTGGAATTAGGGACAAAGAGACTGTCATTAGTGGTACAGCTTTTATGGCATTTAAATGGCCAGAAGCTGCACTGAGGAGTTTAGAGAAGCCAAGGAGTCGTTAGTCCCTACCCTGGTGACCTGGCTACTTATTTTAATGTGCACTGACACATGACAAGGGTGATTGGGTAACTAGGAGCAACCATTAGTGGGGCAGACAACTCCAGAAATACTTAAATCCATCAAAGAAACAACTTTCTTTTGGACTTTAACTAGGGCAGGATTTGGAGTGAATAAATGCCATCGTGGTTGGTCTGGGAAAAGGGAGATATATGGTCTTCTTTAGAAATATATGGTTAAAATAAAGTCAGATCTATAATATCTTTTTTATAACCACACATATGGGAAGGAGGGCTGGCATCAATTTTTTGGACTTGAGGGTACTGGGAACAAGGGGGCAAATAAAATTGTCTTTTTAATCTCTTGTGAAAATTGTTTACTCTATTAAAATCCCTTAAATATGGCAGAGGACAAATGTAGGGTTCATCTATTTAACTTAATAAGGATTTGTGTTAGACTTTAAACATAAAATACTTAAACTTCACACTTATATTAGCCACAAGAGCATCGTTCACATTTCAGTTTGAAGATGCCATACTATGCAGGGTTATACAGTGAAAAATATTAAAAAAAAAAAAAAAAATTAACAGAAAATTCCTTTACTATACTGGGCTAGATGCAGAGATATTCTGCTAGAAAATGAGTAGAATCAAAGAGCAAAACAAACAAACTTCTGGCAAATCTGTTTAAATTCAATTGAGCCTTCATACTGTTCTCTAAAGAAATATTTTTGAAAAAGTAACTAAATTAACTGAGTTTTTTTTTTTTTTTTCCCTTTTGAGTCATTTAGAAATAGTGATTCTGACTTTTCCTAGATGAAAAAGTTTTATTAACTTATATAAGGCCGCTCCTGTCTCTAGTATGTCACCATGCACCATGAAGAATGTTGTGGTCAGCTTACCGATGACCTTTTAAAATGTTCGTAAGGATTCTTGCCAAGCAAAGGTATGTTTGCAAATGCTTGCAGACAAATTGAAAGAGCGAAGTTCATCCTCAATATTAAGAAAAAAACTAAGGCACTAAATTAAGGCTTCCTGTTCACTCATCACGTTATGCACTTGATCTTCCTCCACGGACATGGCAATTTTTCGGCAAGGCCAAGCCTGAATTGGACCCATTATGCAGATACTGCAGGATGTGCATAATTACAAATATAAAAAAACCCTTTCATTTCCGGAGCACTTGTCCCATAGCCCAAGCAAAACACTAGTATTCCCTTGTGCTTCAAACTTCTTCCCTAAAAGCTTGGGCTAAGGCTCTCCCATTGTGTCTGGGGAAGCTAATTATCTGGGCAAGAGAAAGAGTCACTTGTTTGGAGGAGGATCAGAAATGACATCAGCCATGTAAGAGGGAGACAAGGGTGACAACTGAGAGATTTCATCCCAGAGATTAGCCCAGTGGTTCATTTCTATTATGTTGTTCATTCTGGCTACTGGGGGTAGAGAGTGGGTGGGGTGCCATAAGATCCCAATCTTTGAGTGAATATGTAGACCAGGCCTATTACATTTTGCATGCATATGTATTTCCCTCCTAAACAGAGGCAGTCTTATTTTCTTTTAATACCTTGAATTGTTCTGTGCTTCTAAATGACCTTTCTAGAGGATATACCCAGGAATAAATTTCAACAGAGCCTTTCCTCTCTGCTGGTCTCCACTCTGCTCTCACCACTCTGCCTCTCTCGTTCCAGACAAATTCATTGCTATTCTTGCTGTGTTTTCTGCCCTGAGGACTCTTCCTTCACATTTTCAGAATTTTGTGCATGTGTGACTTTCTCATGGAGGTCCAGAATACTCTATGCCCACTTTCCAACTTTTTCCTGCTTTAAATCTCTTCACAGCCTGTGCCTCTACCTGAATTTGGTCTTAGATTAACTTTTTGGTTTATTCATTTTTCTCTATCCCATAGAGGGAGGCATTTCATTTCTCTGATTTACTCTCTGTGCCAGAAAATGGTGTGTGGAACTTAGTATGTGCTTACTTAGTATGTGTTGAGTTAGTGAATGAAAGGTATATATGAAATCTATTGTAGACTCCCTAAATGACTGCCATCGATGGTACAAATGAGCATTAGGCAGACCATGAGTGATGGTTCCTCTGTGAAATCATTTATTTTTTTTTTTTTAAGAGAATAGACAAGGAAACCAGGCCAACCTCTTACTCATCATGCCCTTTCTTATAAACTATTATCATCAACTTATAATTTCCCATTGTTAAATACTCAATACCTGCATACACATAAACACCCACATACATACGCATATTGTTTTAGTTAGCTTTTTCATCGCTGTGACCAAAAGACCTGACAAGACCAACATAAGAGGCGGAAAGTGTGGGGCCCAAACTTTCAGAGGTCTCAGTGTATGATGGCTGATTTCATTGCCCTGGACCTGAAAGGCAATACATCATGGTGAAAGTATGTGGAGGAGGAAAGTGACTGGGGACATGGCTATCAGGAAGCAGAGATAGCTCTGCCCACCAGAGACAAAACATGTACACCCCAAAGGCACGCTCCCAGTGACCCACTTCCTCCAGCCACCCTCTGCCTGCCTGTAGTTACCACCCAATTAATCTTTTTAAGTGGAATTAATATACTGATTAGTTTATAGCTCTCATAACCCAATCATTTCATCTCTAAACTTTCTTGTATTATCTCACACATGAGCTTTTGGGGGACACCTCATATCTAAACCATAGCACGTACACATAACACATACATATACATAGATACATATACATACATATGTAACATATATACTTAAACATAGAAAGCATATGTACATAGCGTGCACATACACATAGACATACACTTCCAAATATATACGTGATATATATCTTTACCTGGGAGACTACCTTCCAAAAAAGCACACTTAAAACTGTCTGCTATATTTTTTATTTAAAGGTACTATCATGACGTGGGAGTCGGGGAGAGCTCTCAGTTCTCTCTAAGAGGAACCTTAAAATTTAACTTCACTATTTTCCTCTTCCAGGAAATGTGCCAGCTCACCAGGGAAGCTTTGTGGCCTGTCGTACTTGCAATGTGGAACATAAAACACAATAAACTACCCAAGCATGCATCAATTAACTAGGGCATTCATGCAAAAAATATTTAGGTGCTGGGAATACAATTATGAAAAAGTTGAACACAGTCCCTGCTCTCCCTCAGTTGAGGTTACCTAAACAGTTGTGCAGTCGGTTACTGAAGACTTCTGGGAGTGAATAAGAGTTCCTCTGAACCAGTACTAGGGACAGCTGCTTCATATTGCTAACTCTGAAATAGCAGGAGAGTCACAAATGAAGAATGGAATTAGATCTGTTTTGTATTCACTGATAGGGACCTTCACAGCATTGAAAAAAAAAATCATTGTCTATTGATTAGACATCAAAGTAAAAATAAAGGACATGACATCAAAACATATGTAAGTACTTAGCATTTTAATCTACCCAGGATCCCAAAGGAGAAAGAGAAAAATATATTAGCTGACAGTTTATAACCTTACTTTTTTTTGGGGGGGGGGGGGGAGTGCTGGGGATCAAACCCAGGGCCTTGTGCTTACAAGGCAAGCACTCTACCGACTGAGCTATCTCCCCAGCCCCTTATAACCTTACTTATTTTACCAGTGTTGCACTGTATGATAGTCACTGTTCAAGGCACTTTGGGTACAGTTGAATTTTCCTGACTCATGAAGCACATGTTCTGCTGGGGGTGCCATACCAGAAACACCGTAAAGCGGTACATGTAGAGTAAGTGTGGTACTAATGTGAGTGAAACTCACATTATTGTATTGTGAATGTGTAGGACCCCCCAAAAGGAAGACCCTTACTCGAGTCTCAGGATGGCGCGCTCCAGGAAGCACGAGAGACCGGCTTGATGCAAAAGCACGAGGCACTTTAATAACGGAGCTCCGGGCCAACACGTATCTCACGCAGGAGATAGAGGAGTTGACCCCGGGGCTCAGTAGTCAGGGGTTTATATAGGAAAAGTTAGGGAGTTTGGCGCGGGTACACATAATTGGCTGATTCAAACATAAGCGGGCACATGACTACATTGATTACATCAGCAAGTAGTACGTGCAAATTGACATTCCAGCAATGTGGTAGGGCAGTTTATTTTGGTTAGCAGGCGGTCAAGTTAACCTTAAAGAAAAGGGAAGAAGGGGGAAAGTGGGTGACACCAGATGGTCCACGGCCTTGTGGAGATTGTTTATCCTCCATGGCCAGTTAGATTTTGATGTTTTGGCAGTCTTATTTTAGGCTTGTTAAGGTATGTTCAGGCCTCAAGCCTGTCCCTCTTTGTTTCTTTTCCTAAGTTCATTTGCTAGACTACAGATTCTGTGATTTAATTGTGGGCACTTAAATTTTAACTCCTTCAAATGAAAAGGAGAGAAGAGTGAGGCAGAGGAAGCTAATGTGGTGAGGAGGTTGTGAAATTTTTTTATAAGGCAGAGAGTTATATTTTAAGAAGAAAATGTAAGTGAAGACCTGAGGGGATAGAGGAAGTGAACCTAGCAGAGTTTAGGAAGGGACCTTCTATGCAGAAGCAGCAGCAAGTGAAAAGCACTGAGGGTGGTCTTGTTTGTGATCTGTGACTGGAGCAGAGTGCATGGGGGCAAGGGAGAAAAGAGAGATGAGGCCTGAAGGTTAAGATCTGAGGCACCTGGGACCTTGGAGGGCCTGGTGAGGGTTTTGGCTTTTATTACTGCTAAAGTGGAAGCCATTGGAAGGTTTTCAGCAATGCATTCATGATCCAACTTCAGTTTGTTTTTTACAATACTAGGAATTAAACCCAAGGACACTACTGCTGAGTTCCATCCCCAGCCCTGACTTTTTTTTTTTTTTTTTTTTTTTTAAAGAAAGGGCCTCCTCTCTAAGTTGACCAGGCTGGACTCAAACTGAGTAGTTGGGATTATGGGCATGAACCACTTTGCCCTGCCCAACTTCAGTTGAACGTTATTGAAACTGTGTTCCTTGCTGTAGTATGGTGTTTGAAAGTGGCATGGTTGAGAATAGGCTGTGAGGAAAACAGATGTACAAGGAAAGTCAGGTAGGAGGCCAGTGCACTGATCCAGGCAAGGGAAGATGGTGGCTTGGTCCAGGTTGGTAGCTTGGAGATTGACATGATTTGGATTGCAGATAAATTTTGAAAGTAGAAGTAACAGAATTTGTTATGTATCAAAGATGAGAAGAATTGATGACACAGTGGTTTCAGTTTGATCACTGAAAGGATAAAAGGACTGGTTTGGCAGGGATAACAGTAAGTTTTGAACATGTGAAGTTAGATATCTTAATGGAGATTTCAAATAGACGAGGACCTTAGAGCTCTATCTGGAAATGATAGTTAAATCACCATTTAATCCATTTTGAACACTTCTTTTGTCCCAAGCGCTTTTTCAAAGTACTTTGTTAGTACTAACTTAATCCCCTAATGAAGTTTTTACTCTTAGCCCCGTTTTACAGATGAGAAAATGGAGGAACAGATGAATTAAGTAATTTGTCCCAGTTACAGGGCTGAATCCGTCCTATGAACTTGGCAATCTGGATTTAGGGCCTTTTTCTTTAGATTTTATAAGAAAGGAGCAGAGGCAGCTTTTGATCTTCCTTTCACTTTATTCTTTGCTGGGTGGATGTGGTTATAAAGCCTAGTGATGGCAGCAACCCTCTGCTGTCTGGCTCAGGCATCAAAGGTCTGGCCCCTGGGAGAAGAGCCAGATCCAGGCTCAATAAGTATGCTTTCTCTCATTTCAACTAAGCTTGTGGCCTGAGGACTTTCAACTAAGAACCTAAAGAAAATAACTCATCCAAGATTTTGAAGCTATCAAGAAAGTGTATTAGGACCAAATGACCAAATGAGAACAGTTTATGAGATACAGGAACTTTGCCTGTCCCAGTCACATTCTTCTTGGTTTCTCTTTCAGGGAAGCATTGGCATTTTATCTAACAAATGTAAAGAGCCAATGTGAAAATACAAATAATTAGAATGCCTTCCTTTCTGACTAATCAGTCTCTTTTGTGATTAAAATGTGATTTTAATCACTATTGAACAAATATGAAAAAATTTAAAATATATTTTAGATTATAAAGAACATCACCTAGTTTAATAAATAGGATGTTGTCACCGCACAGAAGCGTTCCAGGATCTCATCACTGTCTCCATCACACCCCTTCCCTCTCCCCTGTATCACTACCTTCCTGAGCTTCGTGATAATAACTACAGTGCTTTTTTTGACAGCTTACTACCTACCCATGCATCAAGAGTGATATAACTTAGTTTAGCCTAGTGTTGAACTTTGAATAAATGGAATAATACTATAATTATTATTTTGTGATTTACTCCTTTAACACATTTGTGCTCTTTGCCCATGTCATTACCTGTAGTTGTAATTCTTTTAGTTTTTATTGCTGTGTATCCTACTACATTAATAAATTAATCATATTCCATGATTAATTTATCCATGTCGTTCTTTTATTGATGGACATTTGGATTGTTTCCACTTATTGACAGTTAAGAATGTGCTTCTGTAAACATTTTTTTGTTTTTTCTGAGTATTCTTAATCTATATCCTGGTGAAACGTGCAAATGGTTCTTTCATTGAAAAAGTTAGGGGGGAACTGCTGTATCATTGTATTCGTCATCAAGTTAATCAAATTGTTTTCAAAAGTGATTCCTATTTATTCTCCTGATGGCTGTATCTGTGGCTCCACTTCCCTATGTTTGGGACTCTGATTTTTTTTTTTTTTTTTTTTTTTTTTTTTTTTCATTTTGTCAGGAGGAGAGAGAGAGTCCATTTTTATGGATTTCTTTTTAGCTACTATGCTTGAGATACCTTGGAATTTCAAATTTGACATGTAAAATCTTTTATAAATTCTGGAAAATTCTCAGACAGCTCTTTTTCAAATTTTGCCTCTCTCATTTTCTTTCTTGTAGGAGCTGAGATTAGATATCAATGACAGGAGGTCAGTCTGTACTCCATGTTTCTCTCTCTCTCATTTTCTCTTTTTAAAAATAATTTTTGGGCTGACGAGATAGCTCAGTCGGTAGAGTACTTACCTCACACGCACAAGGTCCTGGGTTCAATTCCCAGCCACCAAAAAAAATAATAATAATTTTCTATTATTCTTTTTTTTCTCTCTCATATTTTCATACTTAGTTTATGTTGTCTGTTCAATTTTGTGTTTATGGTAACACAATTTTTCTTCTCCAGAAATTCATTTAGTTCTTTTTCAATTCCACATGCTCCTTTCTCATATTCTTAATTTCTTGTTTCCTTAAACCTATTAAACATAGTTATATTTTCTGCTTAATAATTCTATTGTCTGAATTCTTTGCAAGTCTGATTCTGATTCTGTTAGTTCCCTGCTTTCAACACCTTACTTGCATCTGTTCATAGCAACTTTATTTCATATGTATTTTGTGATTTATCATTTATTTTTATCATGTGTACATCCACTTAGGGACATTCTATCTGAGAAGACTGGTTTGAAGATATCTTCCTCCAGAAAGGATTAATATATGCTTTTCCTGGGTAGTAACCTGAGGCTACTACTAACCTGGAAATATTTCAGCTAAAGTCCCAGACTGGAGGATTTTCAGGCCACACAAAATGCAAAACCTTTGTGGACCCAAACCCTTCACAGACAGTTTTCTTTGCTATCTCCAGCAGGAAAGTACAGGTTATTCCTAATTTACTCATTCTGTCTATTGGGAATTCTCATTTATGCATCACATCATCTGTTAGATTTTCCATCCTGTGTTGGCTCTGGGTTCTTTCTCCTTTATCTTTTTCACATGAAACTTAAAATACTCATACTCGGGGATCTCTGGTTTCTTTACAATCCTCAGTGTGGGTATGAATATCAGGTAATACATTTTGCTTTTATTTCTGCTTCCACCTTTCACTTGGCCTCTTGTTAATTCTTTCTTGCTAGCCCTGTGATATGTTTTAAATAATATTATTGCATTTTACATAATATTTAAAATTTCTCCTTGGGCATAGGGTTGTTTTATATATATATATATATTTTTTTTTTTTTTTTTTTTCTTTTTTTGGGTACTGGGGATTTAACCCAGGAGCATTGTACCACCACTGAGCTACCTCTCCAGCCCTTTTTATTTTTATCTTGAGATGAACTTTTGCTAAACTGCAGAGTCTGGCCTCAATCTTAAAATCCTCCTGTCTCAGCCTCCCAAATTGCTGAGATTACAGACATGTACCACTACCATTAATAGAGACTCTTATGGAATGATTTGTAGTACTGACGTGATCAACAAATATTGAGTGCCTGCATTATGTCAGGTTTGATTCTAGAAATGGGAGTATATAAGTGACTAAAATAGACAAAAATCCCTATTCCTAGTGAGTTCAATTCCTTTTTTTTTTTTAATTTTTGGGGGGTGGGTACTGAGGATTGAAATCAGGGGCATTCAACCCAGCCCTATTTTGTATTTTGTTTATAAACAGGGTCTCACTGAGTTGCTTAGTGCCTCGATAAGTTATTATGACTGGCTGTGAACTTGTGAGCCTCCTATCTCAGCCTCCCTAGCCTCTGGGATTACAGGTGTGCACCACCATGCTGGCACAGGAGCTTGAATTCTAATTTAGAAGACATGGATATGTGGCATGGATATCAGTTAGTAATGACATAAGGGAAAATAAAGCAGAGAAAGGGATCTTGTATCTTTGGAGGTAACAGCTCAGGAATAATTGCAGAGGAGGTGACATTTTTAAAGAAAAGAGGGTATGAGCTATGAATTCTCCTGAGGAAAGATATAAATGTTTTATAAATGCCTAAGAAAATAAGGAATACAAATTCTATATGTTATATCACAAGTATTGCTGTTTGTTCTTTTTTCTCTTAAATCTTCACTTTTTGTTTCTTAACCTAATTGTAGTTTTGGTTTTCTGGCCAGAAGAACTGACTACATCATTTTGGAGAGTTTCTTAAACTTTGACTTTCTTTCCCTCTATATAAAATAAGACTACTGCCTACCTCACAGAATTGATAGATGAAGCTACCTAATATTTGTAAAGTGCCTGACCTTTGAATGGGTACTCAATAAATGGTAGTTTCCTTCATGTGTATTCCTTCCCAGTCCACATTCTTTTTAGCACTTAATGGTAAATTTGTAGTGATTATTCTTCAGCAGTACCATGGAGAAAGCATGTGGTAGGCAGTTAACTGAAGACAAATTAAGAGAATTAGAAAGTCTGATGTAAAGAGAAAGAAAACACATAAAACACTTTCTTGGACTGGGAATGTAGCTCAGTTGGTAGAGTGCTTACCACACATACTTGAGACCATGAGTACAAACCCCAGCACTACACAAAAAACAAAACAACAACAACAAAAAAAAAACCCACTTTCTGGAATGGTTTTGAAAGGTTGATTTGGTGTTCTGGCTAAGGAGATAAAGCCAAGTCCTATGCATATTCCCCTTAAAGATATTTTTTGTTGTATCACATACAAGTCAGCAGGCCCAGCAACTCTCCATTTTAATATTTAACAGTCTGCAGAGTCTGCAGTTATTGTCAGACTCAAACCAAGCAGAGGCATATCATATGCATGTACAAATACGGTCTCATGTCTACTCTTATCCATTAACCCAAACTTGCTCTAATTTTCTGATGTCAATTGGTAAGGGTTCTTTTCAGATTATCGGTATGCTACTAAAAATAGAGTAAATGTAAAGTAAGGGTGAAACTGCAAGATTTGTGTAGTTTGGGCTTGGATGAAGCTAAAATCTAAATTTAGAAATTAGACCCTAAAGTAACTCAATCTCTTATGAGATTTTCTTTGATTCAGGAGTCCCGAGACATGAATTTTAGTGCTGCTTTTGATAGTCTCTCTTCATGGGGTTAAAGTCAGTCAGTTTTCCTTGTTTGTATCACAAGAAATTTTTCTTGTATTTTTTTTACCTTGGATGACTGTTGAGATTTCTTAGGATCTAAGTGACATCAAAACAAGACAAGCTAAAAACAAAAACAAAACAAGATAAACTAAGGACACCTATTCATCTTGTATCTTCTTGGCTTTTGGTCTGTTCTCAGCCCTCCCATTGACCATGCCCTGCTGGACATGTCCTTCCTTTGACTCCTTGAAGAGATGCCCTCTGACCTCCGAGAGCAGCTGGACAACCCATTCTGAAGACACCAGCAGTCCCAGTGTTGGCCCTTCATACACAGATCTGCAGCTCGTCAATGCTGAGGAGCAGACAAGTTGCAGAGCTTCTGGGGCTGACTCAACTGGTAAGCTAGAGCTCCAAGTACTTTGCAAATCACTTAACATTCCCAGGTCCTCTTTAAGATCCTCTTTAATCTCTACAACCAGCTTTGTTTGCAGAATGAGTTCAGGGATAGTCATCTAGTCAAAAAGCTAGCATCCAGAGTGGTTTGAAATTACACTAGGAAAACGTATAAACAAATTGATTGGTTGGCTGATTATTCATATTGGAAAACCATTTGACAGCATATCTCCATGTGTTATTTTCTTTCAACTTGGTACAAGCACCATTTCTGTCAATTTATTTTCTCCTTGGATTACTGAACTGTGTATAATATGCACAGGGCCGAATCTTTCATCCTACCACCCACGCATCTTGCTTCTTCAGCAACAGGAAGGTGAATTTAAGTGAAGAGAAGAAATGTTAAATGAAGCAGAACGAGAATCAGGACTCAGCCACTGTGTTTAAGGCTACACATCATTTTGCAGTTAAATGCTTATTCCGTTGTGCCTTAATTGGGCTCTATGCTGGTCTGTGATGTCCCATGGTCTCATTTATTAAACTTTCCAGTAGGCATAGGATAAATTGCTGACTGTCTTTGCACATGGAATATGGACCTGCAACAAGCATTGCATTATGCATTATGGGCGAGACTTGGGGTGGTATTGGAAAGATGTGTGTTCTTAGTTCTTGGTTATTTGGCCCAAAGGATTGTTTTCCTCTGAAAATGATGAAAAATTACTGCTAGTTTCTCTGTTTAAGAAATTATACAGTGTGTCAACAAGCTTTTTTTGTTTGCTTTTCAAAAATAGTTTTTAGGAGTTCTTCTCCAGATCATTTTTTTATATTTGCATAGCATTTGCCCTCCTGCTGTGTACTCTTGGGTTCTACAAATATAAAAAATGATCCTTCTTGTAGACTAAAGGGTTCAGACAGGATTTGTTTGGTATTTAGTAATATTGCAGAGTATCCTAGTTCATCACAGCTGCCTTCACAAACCACGGTTCTTTACAGCATTTTGTCTTCATGGATACTTCTTCAGTTCTCCTAAGTCTAACATGACTTATAAGAATTATAAGCCCACAGTCTCCTTTCTATTGTGGGGACCAACTCCTGGACTGGAAGGCACTGGCAGCAACTGAAACTGTCAGGAAGATGGGCTGAGTGTACCTTTTAATTCTTGTTGCTCTAGTTGCTCTTTTTGCCCTCAGCCTTCCTCAGGAAGCCTTGGAAAGGAAGCATACAGTGTACCTATTGGTTTAGAGTGTCTGACTCCAGAGTCAGACTCAGGTTCAAGACCTGGTTTTGCAGTGTACCAGCTGTGTGACACTGTTGTTCTCAGCTCCAGGTGGGAGTTTATGTAGAACAACTTACATGATGCCTGACACAGAATAAATGATATCAGGAATGTCACATCTTCCCTTTTCTGCTACAGGGTTCTTATTGCTTTGGAAAAGTGCAAAATGAAGCCCTCACTGAGGAAAAAAGTGAGGACCTCTAGGTTCAGTCTCTCTTTTTTCATTGGTCTCTGTACTTTCTCATTCGGTGAGATTTGCTTTAATTCTTGGAGGTTCAAACGATGAAAATCAGTGTCCTCACTTCAATCTGATGACCACCTCCTCCTCGTTATAATGGTGATGATGAAGATGATGGGGATCAAACCCAGGGCCTTGCATATGCTCAGCTGCTGAGCTATAACCCCAAACCTTGAATTGTACGTTATTAATCTGTCTTCAAAGTTTTAAATTATTTTTAGCATCTCCCTTTTCTAAAGTCACATTAAGTGTAACAGTTCACATCAAGAAAACCTCTTTCCGGGTCCTGTTGATTTGGTCAGGGTCCTGGCAGGAAGCATATGGTGCCCTCCAAAAGGTTATTTGGAGAGAACTTGGTGAAAAGATTGCTTATAGAGGAAGAAGAGTTGGAATCAAAGAAGAGCCAACCTGGGCTCTCCCTGGCTGCACAGTGTGTGAGCATAATGGCTGGGCAGATAGATGCTTTGTGCTTCATCTCTGTGTGGAAAGGCATTATAGTGCCCCAGGCGAGCCTGTTTCCCTTGACCTCTGTTGGTTGGTAGTGGGCTGCAGTGAGATGAGCTGCAGCTTCCTCCCTGTCATCTGTGCAAGAGTTCTTCAGGGATTTGGCATCCCCATAGGATAGTCTGATGCCCAACACTATTGTGGGGGAAAGATTCTGTGATGAACCTACATTTTGTTCTCATTTTCTCACCAAGGGATAATTAGAGGAGGAAGACAAACAAATCCCCTCACCTTGGTTAGATTAGAGTGTGGTGCAGAGCTCGAGTGGTATTGATGTTTGCTCTGGGGTTCTGCTCTACAGGGCAAACAAATGGCAAGAAAATAGGAATGGGCAAGGTCCTCGAAAACACTCGCTTCTCTCTCATCCGTCTTTGCTGTTCCCCTTGACCTACATGAGAAAGGCACACCCTGTCATCATAAGGCACAGTAGCTATGTAATGCCATTGGGTTTACATGGTTTTATAAGCAGTAAGAGGATCAAGGGAGTAAAAACAATCCTCTGTCTTTGAAGTCCATTCCAACCAGGGAAGAAAAAAAAACATATAAATATTTGTAATAGCACAAACTGCTGTTAAGTGCTGGACTTTGGTTTGAGTTTCATTTTACATACAAAATAAGTGTAGATTTAAGTGTGGGACCAGAATGTACAAATAAGTGCAAACTGAGGAGCATCAAGACTGAATGAAGCACATAGCAGATGTTTTAATGATTTTCTGTTGAATGGATACTTGAATGAATAGCAAGAGACTGCAGGTAACAAGAGTCATCTGAATCGCAGACATTTGTATCTCATTCAGATTTAAGAGTCTAGTATTCCCCAAAGTGTGTCCCATGAAGTAGCCCAAGAAAACCAGGATGTTGGGAGGCTGTGTGTTAGGTCATGCTGTGCCACCTATGTTGGAGATAACATACATTAGCTTATCAGGAACTTCAAAAAAGTCCTGAAAGGATTTTCATGAATTATGCATATAATTTGCTTATATATACATATGTGTGTATATACATATATAGTTTTATATATATATAAATACACATGCATGTATTTAGTTTACCATTTGGTCAGCTCTCAATGTACAAAAACCCAAACACATAAATTGGCAAATTATACTTGGAATTCCATGCCTTTGCTAAAGTGTTGGAACATCAGAAAACTCATAAATTTTTTTTTTTTTTTTTAAATGAGCATGTCTGGACTACTTAGCTTTATGAAGTTAGCCCCACTTTGTCACATGCAATGCCAAACCTCTTGGCCTTTAAATTTTTTTTTTTAATTGTAGATCCCACAGGCCCAAGACTACATTTTGCTAAACTTACTTTGTATGTCAACCCTCATGGATTTTAAAACAAATTTAGACCAGATGTTCTTGATTCATTTGCATTTAACTGATCATGGAATTCTGCCAGAGCAGTAGGATATCCCTAGAGATTTCAGACTTAAGCTTTCCTCAGATATAAGCATTTATATCAGGTAGAGAACTGTGGACTAACTCCCAGGTTTTGTGGTAATGATTTGTTAGCTGGTCAGGAACTTTCTCTTTTCATTATTTGTTCACCTATCCTGAGGCAGGGCTGCCCGCTTGGTCCTAATTCTGATGCAGCTGGTAGAGCTTCAACTAGAATCAGCAGCTAGAATCAGCAGCTCAGATTCACGGGTAAACAGTGCTTATCATGTGCACGATGGAATTACAGGGAGTTTCTGTTGTGCAGGCACGTCTGCATTTCTGATTTTTTTTTTTTAACCTTGAACATATTTTACTTGGAAAAAAAAGACAAATCAACTTTAAAATTCTCTCTAGCTGCAGATTTCTGAAATACTCATATTCTTCTTGAACAATATGGAAGAGCAGCATATTATATTTAAAAAACAAATTAGGGCTGGGGAGATAGCTCAGCTGGTAGAGTGCTTTCCTCGCAAGCCCAAGGCCCTGAGTTCGATTCCCAGTACCGCAAAAAAAAAAATTAAAAAAAAAAAATAAATAAATAAAAAACAAATTAGATCTTTCTCTTTCATGAACAAATACAAATTTTGGCCTCATTTCTTTTCCTGTATATTCTTTATACATAAGTTGTGCATTTGGAATTTTAATGAGTATTAAAAAACAAAAACACTAATGGTTTCTTGTTTTGAAAGTTTCTCCAGAGAGGTTCAGAAGTTCTTCAGAACACAAATGTTTATTGAGTTCCTACCTTATACCAGTCACTGAAAATGCAAAGAAGAGTGAGTTATGTGGTATTTTCCAATGAAGAATTGATTGCCTACAAACAGATTATTTGCCATTAAAAGGATTTTTAGCCAGGCATGATGGCACATGCCTATAATCCCAGTGGCTCAGGAGGCTAAAACAGGAGGATCGCAAGTTCAAAGCCAGCCTTAGCAACTTAGTGAGGCACTAAGCAACTCAGTGAGAGACCCTGTATCTAAATAAAATACAAACTAGGGCTGGGGATGTGGCTCAGTGGTCAGCTGCCTCTGATTTCAATCCCTGATTATCCCCAAAAAGGATTTTTATGTAAAGTTCTTATAATTACGTCCAATAATAGAGCATCTCTATGTACCAGGAATGTACTAAACACTTTATACATACATTATCTCATTTAATCTTCACAATTTGAAAATCACTTTTCACTTTATGGATACAGAAACAACAGCAAAGTCACATAACTAGAAAAGGTAGAGTTGGGATTCAGACCAAGTCTGTTTAGTTCACCCTGCTCTGTGCCAGGTGTGCTGTGGACAGCTGGTATCTGCAGATACAGGGAGTTGTGGGATGGAGTCATTACAGAGCCTTTCACAGGAAGCAGGAAGGTGCTGCTTCCTTGGCACTTCCCAGGAGCTACATTGCAAACTTCCCTCAAGTGTTTATTTCACTGGAGAACAAGTGTTTTTCCTTCGCTGAACTGAGGCTTTTTTGGAAGAAGGTCCCATGTTCATTTTATATCCCCAGCACACTGCCTGGCAGAGTGAAGTGACACAGTAGATCTTTGTGGGATAAATCAACTGTTCTGATATGGGGCTGGAGAGTGAGCCTTCATTCCCAAACCTATCCTCCAGTTACCTAGGCTTAGGTGTGTTTGCTCACTGAAAAGTAATTTCATGACTGGAAGAATGAAAAAAGAACAAGTAGGGGCTAATGTGTTTTCAGATGTTAGGCTGTAACCCAGAAATCCCCATTCATTTTGTTTTTCTTGATCTCGATTAAGAAGACTTTAAGCTTTGTTTTGCCTTAAAGGTTCGTGGATGTGGATATGTGTGGTGTGCAGTTGGAGAACTGCCGCCCAAGTCTGGATGACTCAGAGTCCCTGTCCTGTACGTCCCTTGACCAAGGTAGCTACATTTTACTTCCCTGTTTATTCACCTCAGAGAATGCAAAGAAAATGAGTTGGGGAAAGTTTGCCATGATATTAAAATTGTATCTTGTAGTTATTGGAACCACACGTGTGGAGGAAAATCAAGAAAGAGCTGTGGAGTTTAAGATGCTGTCTTCCAGACACATGGCCTAAGATGCATATTTTGGAACCCCTTAATAAAATCCTGTGGTCCCTAACCAGAGATTTTGTAAGTCCCTTTAGAATTGCTCATGCACTAATCTCAAAGAGGAGGTGACAACTGTAATGCCTGTTTGATGGCTTTTGTGGTGTTCTTCTTGATGCTGCAATCCTCCTTTATGGATGAAGACAACCATTGTTCAGAGTCATGCTAGTTAAGAAACAAAATAACGATGGACATCCAGCCTTGTCAACTTTGTGCCGCTCTGCCCCTCCTGGGGCTGAGCTCCCTGGAAGGACCTCTTCCCTGTCCCAGTCCTAGAGGACCACCTTTCAGATGCTGTGTCTTTCAGTTACAGGCAGGTGATCAAAACTAGATATTTGGAACCATCTAGAATCCAGAGGGGCCGTGAACTTGGATGATTGACATCTTCATTGTTTCTTACTCTAGGAAAGGTAGTGAAATGAGTAATTCCTTTGATTATGGATAGGGCAACACACCACAGTAGAATTATCAGTGCCTCCCATTTAGTCACCAATAGAAACCACAGATGTATCCATAACACATTTTAGTAGTGACAAGTATCTCAAAATATCTTTTATCATTGCTACTTGAAAATGATAGTAGTTATTGGCAATATTAGTATTCATAGTACTATTAACACACTAGTACTGTGTTAATAAAGAAGTATAGGTATAATTATATAAAAAATTTATGAAATTTTTTTTAATGTTGGATATGTATTTCAATATAAACAGCTTATTTTTAAGTCCAATGTCCTCATTCATGCACTCAATACACTGTCATGAAAAGGAGGCTATAGGCTTTATTAAGCTGACAAAGGGTCTGTGGCACAAAAATAGTTAAGAACCCCTGCTTTGGTAACCCCCTGATACTTTCACAATGTAGCACAGACTATGATTTTACACTAATTGATTCACTCGTGACACAGAAAGAGGGTCCGTGTGGGCCAACCATTTGTCTAGTACCTGACTGTGTAATGATGAACAAGATGGACATGACACCGGCCTTCAAACAGTTTATAGTCTTATGGAGGCCTGCATGTATCTGAGGGTAGATAAAGACAACTGGAGAATAGTAACAGGTTCTCTGATAGGGCAGGTTGAAGGAGTTACAGGGAAACAACAGAAGTAGCTGCCTCTAAACTGTGGAATGGGAAGGTTCTCTAGACAACTGAGTTCGAAACCAAGAACTTCCGAGTTTGAGAGAACGTTTGCAAAGGTCTTAAAGCCAGAGAAAGCATAGTGAATTCAAAGGACTGAAAATACCTTAATTTGGCTAAAAGTATGTTCAGTAACAGAGTGATGAGAGATCTGTCTGGCCAGCAGTCCCAGTCTTACCTTCTGTGATGATGGAGACGTTTTGTATTTGTGCTGTCCAGTACGGCAGCCATTAATGCATGTAGCTCAGGAGCACTTGAAATGTGACTAGTGGGAAGAATAAAATCTTAATTTTAATTAATTTAAATTTAAATAGCCACATGATAATAGTGGCTATGTACTATACAGTACAAGATCCCAGATTCTACATAGAGAGGATATATAGGGCCTTGTAGGCAAACTCATATTAAGCAGTTAGAAATGCTTCCTAAGAGCTGCACGCAGCCATTAAAGGCTTTAAGCCTAAGAATGAATGACATGGCCAGGTATAGAAAATAGTGCGGTTGGGGCAGGGAGAGAGACACTGAGAGAGTTCATGGCCTGGACCAGAGGTCTGGACTAGGTGAGAGAAAACTAGAAATAAATTCAAACCAAATAGAAAACTGAAAATAGATTCAAAACTATTTCAGATAAATAAATAAATAAATAGAATTCCAAGCCATTTTCCCTGTGATAGTTCAAATTTTCCATCTCTTGTCTCTATTCTTGCCCTTTACCCTGAATAGCTCCTTTTTTTTTTTTTTTTTCTTTTTTACCACATGACAAAGTCTTATTGATTGTTTAAAATTCAAAGTTGTTTTTTCACATGGTGTTTTTGTTTTTTTTTTTTCAGGGGGTGACTAGGAATTAATCTCAGGGGTAGTCGACCACTGACCACCTCCCCAGCCCTATTTTATGTTTTATTTAAAGACAAGGTCTCACTGAGTTGCTTAGTACTTCTCTTTTGCTGAGGCTGGCTTTGAATTCATGGTGTTTTTACTTTGTGCCAAATCTGGTTCTAGATACTGGGAATTCAACTGTAGGAAGTCCATAGCAGGTTCTCTCCTGAGTTTGGCTTCAGGTCACAAATCCTTTACCACCTTTTCTGCCTTGGGTACAAGGATTCTATGTGTGGACATCATCTCCCAACCAAACTCTTAGGTCTTCCAGGACAACAGTGATGTTATCAGTTTTGAATTGTTCCTTTCTGATTTCTAGCTCAATGCCTGGAACTAGGAGCTGTCTGGTGAATGTTTGTATAGCAGTAACTCCTTTGCTGCATTGTATTAGCTTTATACCATTTCCTTCCACCTAAGGGGAAAAAAAGAAAAACTTACTTCAAAATACTTGGGTTCCAAGTTCTTGAGTCTGGACAGAGAATCAAAATATAGAAATAGTTCTGGTCATAATTATCTGAAAATTTTATTTATTTTTGCAGTACTAGGGATTGACCCAGGGCCCCACACATGCTAGGCAAGTGCTTTACCACTGAACTACATCCTCAACCTTTTTTTTTTTTTTTTTTTTTTTTTTCTTAAATTTTGAGATAGGGTCTCCCTAAGTTGCCCAGGCTGGCTTTGAACTTGCCATCCTCCTGCCTTAGCCTCCTAAGTAGCATGGGATTATAGTATGTGCCGACCTGAATATTTTAAATGTGGGTAGCTTTTCAAATAGTCATCAAATTCATATGTGAATGATTGTATCTCCCACTTTAAGTGGCTTTCCAGATGAACGGTATAGCACTACTGATTTAAATAAGGTCAGTAAATGCTCACTAAAGCTCTTGGGCAAATCAGCACCCAGAAAATTCAAGTTTTAAAGATAATTATGTGCTATATTTATTTCAGATAATAAAATGTTAACAAACTCAGTAAAATAATCATGGACAGAAAATACTCAACCATGGTGACTGAAACATGTTATTACTTGATTAGCACCAAAGTCTCTGGAAATAGATGTCTTGTTTGATTTTAGGATCATAGTGATTGAGTGATTGTCTTCTTTTTTTTTTTTTTGGAGCGTTGGGATGCTGGGGATTGAATCTGGGGCCCTGTTTGACTTCAGTGATCACAGAACTTTAAAAGTTTGAATGAACTTGAAAGTTATTATTTAGTAGAATTTTCACATTTCCTGGGTGAGAAAACCAAGGCCTAGGATGTGTTAGGAGCAGAACCAAGCCTTATAGTTCTTGTCCTCCACCCATTCTATGGATCATCTTAAAACCTAACAGATCAGCCAGCCACAACTGGCTATTCTTCACTTCATTTCTCTTTGGAAGTTTCTTCCTTCTCTCATTTTTCTCTTACTCTTTCTTTTTTCCTGAATTAAACAATGGACCACCTTTCTTAAAGTTTCAGTTTATTCACGCAAAAAAACAAAAGCAATGCGCCAATAGAAATGGAAGCCCTCAAATCCCAGAAAACTTTTTTTGAGGGTGGGAAGGATGCTGGGTATTGAACCCAGGGCCTTGTACATGCAAAGCATGCACTCTATATCCCCAACCCTATTTTTTTTTAAATAGTAAGTTTGACACCAAAATGAGATATAGCCACCGAAAGTTTCATTCCCAGTCTAAAATGTTTTAGATCATTCATCTCTTCCTCTGGTGCTGAAGTCTTATGGGACAAGGTGTAAGACTTTGTGATTCTCTTTGGGGTCTCTTTGTAGTGACCTGCAGTTCACCATCTCATTGGATATGTGTGAAGTTCTTCTTTACATTAGAGGGCTATTCTCACCCGCCTGCTTTTGCCTGAGGGGCACCTCTTCCTTCAATTCTCAAATACCTCAGATCTAAAAAGTTCCTCATGATCATTATTTTACTAAAGTTTTCCCCTAAAAAATGGGAGTCGTTTTTTTCAAGTTTTATTCAAAGGAGAGTATTGAGTTCACAGCTTACCCTTGGTCAAGTGAGGAAACTACAAATAGTTCAGGTGGCTGAGCTCTGGAAAAAGCAGCTCTTTGTTAGCTTTCAGGGCCGTTGAGGACATCTATCGTAAGACTTATGAACTCATGAACAGATTGGGGTCATCACCTTGCAGTGCATCTGGAAATGCAGACAGGTACTCTACACAAGGTTATAGATGTCGATAACATACCAGCCCTTCCTAGTTGCAGCACCAGCAACGTTCTTTGGTTGTTTTCTGTGAAATTGGTGTTTGATTTTTCCTTAGTCATATTCAGAGTGCTATGTGTAGTATTTTTCCAGGGCTGCCAATAGCAAAGTGCTCCAGTCTGGGTGACTTAAACAGAAAAGCATCTTCTCACAATTCTGAGCTTATCCAAGATCAAGGTGTCGGAGAGGGTGGTTTCTTCCAACGCCTGGCTCCTGGGCTTGCAGTGACCAGTCTTCCTATGTCTTTATATGGTCTTCCCTCTGTGAGTCTGTGGTGTAATGTCCTCTCTGTAAAAGGACAGTTACACTGGATTAGGGACCACCATAATGACTTGCTTTTAACCCCATTAAGCACCTTATCACCAGATACAGTCACATTTTGGGATATATTGACTTGGAGGGGTTAGAATTTCAACAGATGAATTTGGCGAATATAGTTCAGTCCATAACATTATGTAAACAAAACTTAGAAGTCCCCTTCCATCCCTGACAAAGATGGCTAGATTGACACTGTAAGCCTATTCTGTATAGTATTTCTGCAGCATCAGAAGCAATGCCCCTTACCATAGAAACTGAATTTTGGATCTGATACTCCATTTATAGCCTACTTCCCACAGATACAGTAAGGAGAAAAGAGTTGTTGTTGCCTAACAAATCCTTCAACAAGCCTTTTCACCTATATCTACAGAATGACTTGGTATTTCACCAAGGGGCTAGTTTATCCTGCTGGACTCTTTGGCTTACATGCCAGTTCAAAACTAAATATCTATATTAGTTCACTAAAGAAAAAATTCAAAGAAGCCATATAAAATGATTAATCCCAATAATCAGGTAAGCAGATTAAACAATAATGTCTATTGTCTTGGTAAAGTTGAGTCATTGAAAATATCTGGAATTGGTCTTGGATAAATGTGAATTCACATGAAAGGATACTGGAAAAACATTTCTAGAGGGCATTCTAGAAATCTATGTAAATTTAAATGCCATATTTTAACTATTAGTTTATCCCAAGAAAATAATTAAACATGCACCTATGTGTGCAATGCAGCACTGTTATATTAGCTAAAGCAAAGAAAGCCCAGCTGTCTAACCAAATAGCAAATAAAGTATGATGCATTCCTACAGTGGAATGCTGTGCAGTTATGGAAGGTATCCCAATTATATTGTTCACTGAAAAGAAGGATTGATGAATAGAATGTGGAATAGTTTTGCTATATTGGCTTCTCTATAGTTTCGCTGTATTAACATGTGTATGCATGTGTGTGTATCTCCAAAATATATAGAAAAAAGTTTGATAGGCTCAAAACTGCTAAATGGTTATCTTGAGGATATAATATAGAACTGTTATTCTTTAGTGCATTTGTTTCTATAGGTTATGAATTATTTATAACCATGGAATAAAAATCAGAAAAAGAGTAATATAAATTATTTAGAAATAAAATTAAATATGTTACCGAAGCTGTTTTACAATATCTTTGTGATAAATGTGTTGATGTGTTTGGAGACTGGTCTGTTTCCTGGGAGGGTGGAGACTGGCCTTTTTGCTCTTGGAACATTTTTGTTTTCTATGTAAAAGAGCCATGTGCTTATGTTTAACTTTTCATTGTCACAATGCTAGTTGCTTATTCTTTGTCAGAAGCTGATATAATGTAATAGAAGCCATCATCTTCAGAGTTTGACAAACCAGGGTTTAAAAACAGTTCTAAGCTGGGCACAGTGGTGTGTCCTTGTAATTCCAGCCACTCTGGTGGCTGAAGCAGGAGAATCACAAATTCAAAGCCAGCCCGGACAACTTGGCTCAGTAACTTAACAAGATCCTATCTCAGAAGTGCTGAAAATGTAGCTCAGTGGTAAAGAACCTCTGGGTTCAACCTCTGGTACCAATAAATAAATAGATACACACATGCATACGTATGTATCAGTTCTACCACCTTTCTGTTCTGTGACATTGGGAAAGTCATTTAACCCTAGTGACTTTTAGTTTCCTCAAATGTACAATGGAAATAATAATAATAATAATAATAATATTGAGCATGTAGGTTTTTTCGAAGGATTAAGTAAGATCAGGCTCCTGAAATTCCTGGAATATAATGAGTACTATCTTTTATGAGAATAGCAGTATAATGTACTTTTCAGAAGTCTTCATATTTTGAAGCCAGGACTTAGTAGAAAGAAAATTTTTGATAGTTGCAGGAAAACAGCTAAATCTATTTAGAAAGTTTTCTTTTATGCCCTTGGCTAGTTTTTATAAACCATCTTTACCAAAGGGTAGTTTATTTTATTCTTTTAGTTCTCATGACCCAGGGGTGGGTTCACCCAACATACTTTGTGAAACAGCTGATATCTATGGCATTTTGCAGCAGAATTGGGATTCAGAAGCTTTTCTGAGAAGAGTTGGAAGGGAAGAGAGGATAGAGGAAGGAGGACTGGGTGGGGAAGGGAGCACCCCAGGTCTGTCTGCTTGTGCTGCCTTTCTTCGCTCTTCAGGACTGATTTGTTTGCACAAGTATGTTACTTCCAGCAACACATCAGTTCGAGCTGGAATGTATCCCTGGACACTTACTGCTTTTCTTTTTTCCTCATTATTGTCCTCTTCCCACAGGATGCTGGAATTGAGGGGCATTTTCCACCTTGGAAATTTCTCTCCATGGAAATTTCTCCCCCACCTTTCACTGAATGTCTGCCATGTTCAAGGCCCTGTGGCATTTCACTGCATTTCTAACGCAATTAATTGCAGTCTTTATTTTCAGCTCTTGGACTGTGTCCTTCTTGAAACTTCAGTCCTTCAGCAATGAAGATTATATTACTGGTGAAAATATTCTCAATCACTCCCTGCCCCCCCCACCTCTTACAATAGAATGATACTCCTGCCCCATTGACAGCAGGCCTTGCCATGTGACTTGCTTTGGAGTCACTGAGATGAAAGTGGAAGTGTCACTTCCAGCACAAATGTCCACATGCTCCCTCTTATCTGTCAGAGCCATCCATTACTGCCCTGCATACCTGCCACCCTCAGACCCCAGCTGGGACTCTTCTCTGGTGCCCCTCTGGTTTCATATGTCCTCATGCCCAGTTTCTAGTACCCAGACCAGGAACCACTTCTCCTTGCACTGTGATGTTTCTGGGTGGACTCCAAGTGTAAGGCCCCCAAAAAGGAAACCCCAACTCTGTCCCATGGATCCACGGCAACCCCAATCAACCGCAGGAGGCGTCACTTGATGCAAACCGCAAGAGGTGTTTATTCCAGCGCGCTGGGACCCAACTCGAGGAGTCGAGTCCCTAGCAGAAAATCTTGTAGGTTTATAAAGGCAGAAACCACACATCGGGAGGGGTCGCACATGAAAGGGAAAAGGGGGACAAAGCTGCCGGGAAATTTCAAAGGGGGTCTGGGTTTGCTGATAACATACAACATGTTTCACAATGTTTTACAACAGGGCGTAGATTCTGGTCAATAGTTTCTGGTAATCATACTGTTTGAGCACTATCTGGCTATCTGGCTCAATTTACCCTTTTATTCTCTGTTTGGGGCTGTTTCTTGGAACAGCTTTAAGGGCTTTGTTCCCATTCCTGGGAGGGTGACCTTAGGGAGTTGAGATGACTGGGAGGGTGACCTTAGGGAGTTAAGATAACTGGGAGGGTGACCTCAGACAGCTTAAAAAAATGTCCATTCTTTCATTTCCCCATTTTCTTTTCTGGTAAGTTCTAATCATGGAACTTCTGTCTCTATATACTCTTCTCCAAAGCTATTTCCTTGGCAGAGGGACTGGTATTATTGCCTGAGCATTAGTACCTGTACAGCACTTATTCTTTCCCTGATGAAGGTGACTAGGCGATTTCAGGCAGGCAAGAGCCGAGGGGGCGGGCCACCAATTAGCAGCCCCTTGTTTGCAATCCTTGATAAACAGTCCTTGATAAAGGCAGGTAAATTTGGTAATCAATGGCCTCTGGAGATCCTTGACATTCCATTCTTCCAGGGGCAGTCTCCAACTTGCAGAGGCAGATGGCTTCATGGCTTCGTTTGCTCGAATTGACCCGATCCCCTATTTCTACACTAACTACCTGTTCCCAATTCTGGCTTCATTCCCCCGTTTAGCTTTAGGAACCCATAACTGCTTGTTAAGGAAATGAAAAGGGGCGTTGGTCGTTCTGGCTGCTTCAATGCTGAATGGGGGCAGTGAGGGGCAAGCAGTTTGGAGTTCCTTCTTTATAAAAAATCGGGTCAATCGAGGGGTCCCAGGAAGAAGCCTGGTTGGGGTAGAGCAGGTTGTAAAGTCATCTGGGGGTGGCTGCTTCTATGATAGAAGAACAAAAAGACATGAGTACTGAAATGAGATTAGTACAAAGTAAATGTTGCAGCATCTGAAACATGCCACTGAGTATCATGAAAATGACAGAAGTTAATCTCTCACCAGGAGGTGGAAGAACTGAGAAATTGTTCCCATAACTAGGCCTAGCAAAGGCTGGAGAGGACAAGGCCTTTATTTGGGACTTTAACATTGTCATAGATGTCCCCAAAAAATATAGTTAAGCTACTTAATGTCATCTGATTTTGTAAAATATCCCTTTATTGATAAATAACCTGTGTTTACTAGAGATCTCTATACTTCTGTTATTTAGGAATAGATAATCATACTAGCAAACATAGATTAAGTCTACCTGTGTAGCTTAGGAAGGTCTACAGGCCTTAAACTGACTAAAAACTTCTGACTCTGGCAGTTTCTCTTATAGTTATCAGGCTACATCTTAAGTTACATTTAACTATTATTTCCTTTAAATGCCCAAGAATGGCTATATTTTGGTTTTAATTGTTTTGCTGGGTATCTAAGATCAAGCTGGTCAAATTGACCTGGTTCCTGTCTTGTTAAAGAGTCAGCTGAGTCCCACAGGAGTCACTCGTACAGAACTTAAGAGCGGCTCCTTAGCTCCACCAGTGACTTTGATTAGGCAGGGTCTCTTGATGAGGTGACTTCCTTTAGAAACATCAAGGGATGTTTCCCCTTTTCCATGACCCTCCTCTGCAGCAGATGCACTGGATGATTTTTCATCCTCTAGTCTCAACAATCTCCTTGATCAGGAGGTTGTGTGACCCAGAGTTGCAACGCTCCTTAGAGAAGTTCTCTTATTCCCTGGGTTCAGGCTAATGTTGAGGGCAAGACCCAAATATGGACTTTTCTTGACCTCTGTATTTAACTCCAATTTCTAAGTTTGATCTTAATTATCCAGCAAGCCAGTCTCACCAGTCATAAATTAAGAATAATGGGCTTTAACTTTAATGTCCATAACTTTACAGTTATTTACCCTTTTATCTAACTGGAGTCTGCATTAGTACTGGAAGTTACCACTATCTATTCTATAGGTGATGGCTTATTATCACAAGTTACCTAGGTTGTATGTTCTTGAAGCAGCTACTTCTGCAAAACATTAACAGGTAACAGTTTTACAAAATGAAATTAGCAAGAGTAAAAATATATTCAGCTTGTATAATAGCTATCTTGAATTTCGATTGAGAACTACATTCTATCCCCTATTTGAGATCACAGTACTTTTACAACAAGAACCAATCTTTTGACTATAACTTTGAATAAGCTGAAGTCTGACTTATTTTGGAGTCACTCTAACATGCAGTAAGGTGGAAGGCAGAGCCTTATCTCAGGTAAGGCAAGGCTCTTTACAGATCTTAAGTGTTCTAATTCTGATGTTGATCTTTGCTTCTTCCTTAAATATCATTAAGTAGTTTACATATACTGTTTCCTGAGTCTATATAAACTTTATAATTAACACAATTTAACATAGTATCTAAAACATGAATCAAAGAAAGGCTGAGAGAGCTTTTAACTTTCCTTTTGTGATTAAATGGCAAAATGTTTTCATGTTTCTTTCATGTTTCACAATATTAACCTTTAAACAAATCAGACTCTAATGTTTAGAAATACATTTACATTTGAAATTCTTTATCCCAGTGTAAAAAGTATCAAATTTCACACATACCCTATTGATAGCAGGTCCTATAATAGAACATTAAATGATAGAAATAAATCCCCAATAAAATTTACTCTTTATAAGTTTAAGATTACCATTACAGACAAGTTTAATCTGGAGGATAGCAGAGCTTAATAAATTCCTTGCTTTAAAAACTTGTGGTCCTGAAAAATATGAACACATTTAATATACAACTAGTGACCATTTCACAATTACCTTGACACTTTTATCTTACCAAATTGAGTTTTTAAAGAGAAATGTAGACTCTGTAACATAGTACAATACTCTATTACAGTTGTTTAACCATAATTGTATATACCCCAATTTTTAAGACTAATTGTTCTAAAGAATAAAACTTAATACAAAGTTAAGAGTAAATTAGTGTTTCAAATCCTTGTCATTTTACCATGTCATTCTACCATATAGATTAAACTTTGGTTTATATCAGAACGTTAGTATTTCACCTTAGGAAAAACCTTCAATAGTTTTAGCTGTCTCACATACATATAACCAACTTAGTTACACACAAACTTGTTGAAACTTGCCCTTTACTTACACAGACTTTCTTAGCACTTACTTAGACCCTCATGTATTTCATCACACAAGCACTTTCTTACCCAGAAACATTTCCTTTTTCCTTTTACTAAATATATTTCCATACCCAGAATCTTTTATTTTCTCTTTCCTCTTTGTTGACCCCTTTTTGTTCACATTCTGAAACAACTCTTATGAAATTTCTGAATTTAGATAAATTACTCTATTTTAATAAGATTAAATATTCTGTTGTTTATAGTACTCTAATTGAAACAGTTGAAACTTTTGGGACCCTTTGTATATAGAATTGCACTTGTTAGGACATAACTCTTAGTAACCTTGTTTTTAGTTTAGTAATGACACAAAGCAAGTTTAAACCCTTTTATTTACCAACCTATGAAAACACCAATAATGTTTAAGTATGATACCCCATGGAATTTAAGGAGTTAAAAGTACTTGATGTTATTTAACAATTAGCATTTTAACTTTGTAAATTAATCAGATGTCTCTACAAACACATTAGAGTAATCCCATACATGTTAACTCTAATTCACTTATTCTGTAAAAAAACAAGATATCAGACAAGTGTCCTGAACAGTATTTGCTGTCTCTTCCCTATTGAAGAAAAGTCCTAGAAACAATTGATATTAGACATTTTATTAACATCAATATTTTATTAGCTTGACCACCTAGAGACTTGCAAGTTATTTTCAAAGACATTTTACTTTTATTAGTTTACCCAATTTGAACCTTTTAAAATCACGCGAATTAAAAGTATCGGGATCCATTTTTAAATCTTAATTTTAGGAGCGCTCAGTTTTGATACAGACAAAACATGACATCAGACAGCACAACATACAAATAACACAAAATCAAGGCCTTGTAACTTTATAGGTGAATCTCCATTGCAATGTAACAGATGTTCAAAAACTCTAGTTGAATAAAAAATAGAACTGATCAAAAAATCATGAGCTCAAAAAAACATGTAATTAAGAAAACCAAGAGTCCTGGAAAAAAAATCATACGGCCGTTAATTACTTTAGTAAAGTACCATAAAATTTACTTTGCTGGAGTTTTAAAGACTTTTTTTTAACCTTTTCTTTCCCTGGGTTTGAGACCCGTCTCCTACTGAGCCTTTAGGCTTCTTTTATTTATATTTCAATGCAAGCCTGGAGTGAGATCTGGAAGGATCTAACAGGTTTTAACAGAAACTTTGTGTCTAAGGCATTTTAGCCATCTCATCAGGACAGGTTGGATGTTAAAGAAAATTATGAGACCTTATTTTTCATTACTTTTGAGACTGAAGCTACTTTGCTAAGTTATCCTTCAGGGCTGTCGGGAGGGGGAGTCCAGAGAAGGAACCTTTGGGGTCCACCCGAGAGTAGCCCGGGCCGAGAACCCCCCAGTTGTTCCAACCCTTCCTCCACCTCCGCCACAAACACACAACAGAACCAGATACAGACAGGCGCCAATCTCTGATCCACCAATTGAACCCCATCAGCGCCCTTACCTACGGAGACTACCAGGCGTCCCTGGCTCTCCTTCCACCCTTAGGGCGTCCCCCAGGGCTGCAACCTGTGGCCCCCCAGGAACATCTACCGGCCACTGTCCGGCCACTCTCACGAGTCACCGAACGGCTGCCACCGAAACCGAAAGCGCGCTCACAGAACCAGACCAACTAACAAAACACAAGACAAAGACAGACAACTTCGGGGTACCCCTTCTTACCTCCAAGGTCGACTCCGTGGATGAGGGGGGGCCATCTTATCCCGGACGAGCCCCCAAATGTAAGGCCCCCAAAAAGGAAACCCCAACTCTGTCCCATGGATCCACGGCAACCCCAATCAACCGCAGGAGGCGTCACTTGATGCAAACCGCAAGAGGTGTTTATTCCAGCGCGCTGGGACCCAACTCGAGGAGTCGAGTCCCTAGCAGAAAATCTTGTAGGTTTATAAAGGCAGAAACCACACATCGGGAGGGGTCGCACATGAAAGGGAAAAGGGGGACAAAGCTGCCGGGAAATTTCAAAGGGGGTCTGGGTTTGCTGATAACATACAACATGTTTCACAATGTTTTACAACAGGGCGTAGATTTTGGTCAATAGTTTCTGGTAATCATACTGTTTGAGCACTATCTGGCTATCTGGCTCAATTTACCCTTTTATTCTCTGTTTGGGGCTGTTTCTTGGAACAGCTTTAAGGGCTTTGTTCCCATTCCTGGGAGGGTGACCTTAGGGAGTTGAGATGACTGGGAGGGTGACCTTAGGGAGTTAAGATAACTGGGAGGGTGACCTCAGACAGCTTAAAAAAATGTCCATTCTTTCACAAGGAATCCAAAATATCAAAACTCCATTTCAGCCTCTGGGTTGTCAAGAATACACGTTGACCAAAGAGGATAGGACAGATTTCATTTAACAGTTTTTAGCTCCGTTTATAGCTTTAAATACTTAGACACGTTTTCTGTGGACCTGCATCTGAATGCTTTTTTCAAAGGCTTCTCCATTTGGGTGGTAGGTAGGAAGCAGGTGTGCAGAAGTCAGGGCCTGACCACTCCTCGTTGCCAGAAAAGTTGGAAAATGTGGTACAGCTCTGCACCCTGATAGAAAATGCAGAATGAGAAATCTGTTACAGAAGTTATTGAAATTTGTAGTGCTTACCTTCCTGATTAAAGGGTCTGGTTTAAGATCCATAGAGATACTGTGTTTTTCCCCAGATGTAAAACAATTTGATGAGTTTTGACACATGTACACACCTCTGAGGTCATCTCCACACTTAAGATAATGAGCATATCCACATATACACCCACTCAAGAGTTGCTTATGTCTATTTGTGATCCTTTCCTCTTTCTCTGTCCCTAATCCCTCCCCAAGTATCCACTACTCTGCTTTCTATCACTACAGATCATTTTACATTTTTAAGAATTTTGTATAAATGGAATCATAAAATAGGTTCTCTAATTTATCTGACTTCTTTCACTCAACACAGTTACTTAGCATGTCATTGATGTTATTTGGATCAATAATCCATTCCTTTCTATTGAGTAGAATTCTATCATTACTACAGTATAATATCTTATTTTACTTAAAAAGAAAGAAATGAAGATAACTTTTCAATATTTGAGTAATAGGTAAATCATTTTTTATTGATACTTTGTCCTATAGTCTGAAAAAGCTAAAAATAAAAATGTTCAACCTGTATTGAACAGGCCAGAAAGACCAGCCTGGAGTATCTCCTGCATTACCCTATCGCAAACAAAGGACTCAATTATAGAGCAGGTGCTGTGCTTTTCTTGGCTCTGAACTTTAAATTGATAGAATATTAATCAAGTACTGGCCACCTAATATATAGATCTAGTATCCTATCCTGGGGCCTTGAGAATACAAAAGAAACAAGGTGGTTCATTTGTGGTTGAGAGACTTTTGTTGCCTTTGCTGGTCCCCAGCCCCTGAAACTGCACTCCTCACTGTCTGCCAGGCTAATCCCAGCACAGCACACCCCTGGCCATGTCCCTGCTATGTTCATAAACCTACAACAACTTCCTCTGCCCCAATGCTGATCTTCTTACCCTGACATTCATGTTTTACTCTGGAGTTTTAACTTTTCCTAGTGATACCGCCATTTTCCCTTGACAAGTTCTGCTCCCTCTAATGTTGAAGTTTGAACGCTGTAGAGAAGCACACCAAGGCAAGCATATTAAGCAGGTTTTATTTAAAAGTAGTAATAATACAGACTTCTCCTGGGAGGGAGAAGGGGGCCATGGCTGATGTTCTAAAGTCCCCAGTAGTGAGTGCACCCTACATCTTTTATAGGTTAAGGTCTCTTTTGTTCTCCAGTTCTTTCTCCCCTTATCTCTCCTTCCTGCCTATGTGACTAGGCCTGTTTTTGCAGGTGGGATTAAAAAGTGAGAAGCTGATGGGACAGGGAGAGGGCCAAAGTGATTCAGCCAGGCAAGGGCCCAGGGGGCATTGATTATCCTTGCTTGCAGTCCTTGATAAGGGCAGGTAAATTTGGTAATCAATGGGCTCCAGAGATCCTTGACATTCCATTCTCCCAGGGGCAGTCTCCAACTTCCAGAGGCAGATGGCTTTTATGGCCTCCATTTCCTCGATTTTACCTGATCCCCTATTTCTAGACTAACTGCCTGTCTCCAATTCTGGCTTCACTAGCTCAGTTTCTCATCTGTAAAATGGGGTGTTTGGGGATGACTCTTTCTTAAGTGAGATAATACAGAGTACCTAGCATGGTGCCTTGTGGATATTCAGAAATTAAGGTTTTCTTTCCTTCTGCCCTTTTTTCAACCACTTTACACTGTCAAATGTGTACTCCATTCAAACCAAACTCTTAGTTCCCCATGCATACTTCTTCCCTTTGGACCTTGGTATACAGTGTTCCTTTGCTGTGGGTCCAAATGCTACCCCTCAGACAGGGTTCAGCTAAAAAGCTATCACTCCAGAAAACTGGCCTTGATTTCTTATCATGCCCCCATAAGGAATAGGAAAAACCAAGGTTCTTTTTGTATTCTTGCTCTCAGTACAGAATGCTTCACCTCTGGCCACCAAAATGTGTGGCTTTTTGTATACCCTCCTTTGTTTTTTTCTCCATTGCATTTAACCCCCTCGACATTGTTTCTGATTATCTGTCTTGCCCATGTGAACTCAATGTGCACAGGGACTTTCTGCTGCCACTGGCTTATCACTAGTGCCTGACATATGAGATGCTCAGTAATCATTCGAAAAATTAGTGAATATTCACTACCACATCATACCATAATCTGTATGAGATATTCCCAGAGGAGAAAAACAGTATCAGTGTCTAATATATTCTTAAATTGCCTCAAACACTTTGTCCATAATAGTGTACAGAAAATACTTGACTGAAAGACAGAGGTCAACAATGAAGAACAAATTTCCCAGGGTCTATATTAAAGGATACAGAAAATAGGTCTTATCTGCAGCTGTTCCCCCACCCACCTTGTCTGGGATAAAATTGAAGCTTTTGTCATTTAAAAATCCAAGCCTCACCCAAAGGGATGGCAGTTAGGGAGAACACAAAAGGAACTCACACCTGACTGGCACCTGATCCCCCATTTGTCAGCTGACCCCAATACAATAAGCCCCAGGAAATTCCCTATCCATACTCCTGCCCCACCCTAATGGACCAGCTGACACCAATACAATGAACCCCAGCAATTCTGCTCCTGTCCCACCCTAAATGAAGCCTATAAAACTCAGACCTGGAATTAGCCCATCGCCATTCTCATCAGGTCTGATTGACTGCACCACTGAATGAAGAAGAGCTTGCATTTGTCCATCATTCTAGGCACATCAGATACTTTTGTAAACATTGTCTATTGTAAAGCTCACAGCAGTTTTCATAACTTTCACTTCTTAGTATTCCAGTTAGAATCTTGCAACTAGGATGAGGAGCCTTGGAAGGTTTGCACTGTTTTTCCCACAGCTACCTCCTTGCCTGCCCTACTCCAATCCCCCGGCCCCCTTCTCAGCCCATGTTCTCCCTTATCCTGTTGCTGGTCCCTCATCTGAGGTAAAACCCCTCTGCTTTGGCTTTCATGCATTCACTCCCTCCAGTGTGAGCCACCTTGTATCCTTGAAACCTGTTGACTCTCCCACTGAGCAGCAGTATGCCCTTGCGAAGTCACCCAGCCCCTCCAAGCCTGTTTCTTCATCTGGAACATGATGGTTAATGGTTCCACTCTGCCTAAACATATCACAGGGTTTATTGAGGAATTAAATGAGGTAGGAAATGTCAAGAAAACTTATCAGCCAGGACCAGTTGCAGGTATTATTTGAAATTACCTCTCTCCACTTTCTATAGTATGCCAAGCTTTGAGTCTCATTTTCACTCAGTAATCTTCTGACTTTTTGCCCTCTGCCTCAGCCTAGACCTGAAGGGCTTTTTCTCCTTCAGAACTTGTACCAACAGCCTTAGAATTCTTTGATTCCTTGACCACCTGACATACTCCTTTGAACAGTTTTTAATCCTAACTACCAGACACTCATAACCTCTGGGCTGCTGGGCTCTACTCACAAAACAAAGGTCTAGACAGGTTTTATTTAGGGAGGCAGATACACATTCAAAGGAGAATGCGGGCAATCTCAAGAGTGAGAAGTGGTCCAGTCTAGGGCTGGGGGGGTCCAGTATTTATCGACGGGGTGCATCAGGTGCAGGACTGGAGTGAGGGTGGAACTGTACAATTCTCTGCTAGTTTTCCCTGTGCTTGCATATTTCCCTCACTTTTCAAGGGCATGGGCCAACGTGTTGCTCAAGTTTTACAACTGTGCTTCTTTCATCTCAATGGCTTGTGGACATTTCCTTTAAGATTTACTATTTCTCTTTCTTTATCCTGAATCCCCATCTTATTTTCGCCCCTACCTGAGACTTTGATCCCTTAATCTCAAGGGTTGGTGAGAGGTGAAGATCCATTTTCTGTGGCTGCTTCAGACTGGCAAGAGGTGATAACCCTGCCTAATTAGGAATCAGAAGTCTTATCCTGACTGTTTTAAAGGAGACACTGGTCTCAGTTGCAGGGATGAGTTGAAATTCTTATGTTGCCATCCTCTTAACATGTAATTGTTTTAAGCAAAGTTTAAGCCTCTGAAACACCATGTTGGGCACCCAAGAGATATCATAGCAGAGTGTCTCCTGAGAAGATCCAAGGAGTTCCCAGAGAGGAGGGGGACCTCAACTCTGGACCAGTGTAGTTCTTGGCATATGTGATGGAAAAGAATTTCATCACAAGACAGACAAAGGCATAGACAGGTTTATTTAGGAAATAGGTACACATTCAGTGGAGAATGCAGGCTATCTCAAGAGTGAGAAGCCCCCTACCTTTTCTTCTTTCTTCATTTTCCTCTTCCCGTGACCACACAGAGTGTCTTTGAAGAGTTTCTTGGAGAGAGTCTCTAGTCAGTGTTTATACAGAGAAATGGGTCATCATTTTCAATGTGAACCCTTATAACTGAAACTGGCAGCATGTCTTCAATTGAGAATCACCAGCTCCCTATGGATGGATGCCTGACTGCTATAGAACATTTCTTGCCCATCCACCTTGTTATCTCCCAGGCTTCCTTCTGACTTGTTTCTGCATTAAGGTTGTCAGGGGTTCCTTGCTCGGCTTCACTTGTAGAAGCAACTACAACTAAGGTATTTAAACCCCTATAAAAGGGCATATTCCTTTTTTCTTCCAGGTGCCCAGAATGGGTGTTTTATAGACAATTGGCAATTGGCTAAGAAGAACTGGAAGTAGAGAAAGAGGACAATGTAAAGAGCTTGGCCTCCTAAATATTAGGAGGAGGTTGTTTTCACTGTTTTAGATGTTCTAGAAACTTGGTCAAGATGTATACTTTCTCTCTCTCTCTCTCTCTCTCTCTCTCTCTCTCTCTCTCTCTTCTGCATACTGGGGATTGAACCCAGAAGTACTTTACCACTGAACTACATTCCCATCCCTTTTTTATTTTAAGACAGAGTCTTGCTAAATTGCTGAGGCTAGCCTCCAACTGTGATCCTCCTGCCTCAGCTTCCTGAGTTGCTGGGATGACAGGCGTATACTACCACATCTGGAAGGATTGTCATCTCTTAATGATTCAAGGCTGGATGGTGAACTTAGTATACCTCTGTTTCGAAAACCCCAAGGTGTGTGTGGTGAGGCTTGAATTGTGCCCTAAAGCTAAGTGAAGAAGAGGAATAAACAGTCAAGAGAGACAAAATGAGCAGTCTTTCAATCAGTCTAATATTTCATTTCTCCCTATGGATGCTTCTTAGACTCACTGCTTCCAGCAGAGAAGAAGAGGGCCAATTATTAAGGCCCTGCACGTGACGCAGGGACTGGAGAAGGCTGGTTGGAATCCCGCCTGGTCTTTTAGTATCACAGTCACTTCTGGCCTGCTTGCCATGCTTAAACCTTGACACCCATTCGAATTGGGGTTTGCTTAAGAATCATGTGAGCTGCAGTTGTGTGGCATCTGTCTCACTCTTGAGCTTCTTGACTTTAGAAGAACAACTTGGGTGAAGACATTTCGGGGGCTGAGGTTGTGGCTCAGTGGTAGAGCATTCGCCTAGCAGGTACGAGGTACTGGATTCGATCCTTAGCACCACATAAAAATAAATAAACAAAATAAAGGTATTGTGTCCATCTGCAAACTGAAAAAAATTTTTAAAAAGACATTTCTAACCGTCTGCTTTCAAGAAGAAGGGGAATGCAGTTTCAGAACAGATGTACAAACCCTAAGTCTTGACATAGAAATCTGAAGATCACATGTAATTATAGAATGATCCCTCCTCTGATTTTTGAATGGCAGAGATAAAAAATGTAACTGCAGACTCTGTTTAAAGCTAGAAAACCATGTTGATGCCAACTAAGTAGCTCATTACAATAGGGTAGAAACTCAGTATCACCAGGGCCATGACAGGTTGTATGCCTAGGTGAAGCCCAATATTACCATGAGCTAGGTTTTCCTCGCCCCCTGTCTTTGACCACTACCTGCTTGAGTTGAACACTGGCTTCCCTCCCTACTAGAAATCTGACCTAGCAAGAGACCCTTAACTATTCTGAGCTTTAGTTTCTTCATCTACAAAATCACAACACTAAGAGTAATGATTTCATGGGATTGTTGTAAAGGTAGAATAAAAATGTATTTAGAGCTCTTAGAATCATTATTGTTATAATAAATGTATTTGATGGATGTCAGTTTTTCCAATAAAATAATAATAATTATAGTTATTTTCTCTGTCTTGGATTCATAAAGAACAAATTCAGTCTTTTTTCCATATGACAGTTACATCTTTCCTTTAAGAAGAACAGCTAAACATCCCCAGTCCCACAGTCTACCTATCAACCTCATTTTACCAAGAAGATAGGGATGTAGAAGATGATGAAAAGTTCAGGTAACTTAGAGAGGTTTAATGTAATCCAGGTGATTTAGAGAACTCAACAGTAAAATATTTTTAATCTCAAAGTAATGATGACTACTCCCCAGAGTTCCTGTCTCCCAATGAGAGTTTTTTAAAAGAGAATCTAACAAGAAAATGGTTAGTTTTTCTTTGCTGTATTCAAAGATAGTGCTTATTTATGACTTATATGAGCTAATTACATCTTTTTAATGTAATTTATATTATAGAATCTTGGACGTTTTAGAGTATAAACGTGACTTTTTTTTCAGAATTATTCCAAACCTGCAAAGCAAGCTGGATAACCCTCATCAGTATTAGGTGAATGAATATGCCTATCCCCCAGGCCAGGGGGGAGGACCTGGCCTAATCAGTGAGCCATGACTTCCACAAACCTTTCCATCCCTCCTCAGTGATGACATTGAAGACTTCCTCAGGAGTGAGATTTTGGCAGGTCATGGGCCTGGGAAAAATCCAGTTGCCTACTCTAGGGGGTTATAACCCAGTAAATATGTTTATGACCCATTTTATTGCCATCTTCTGAAATTAAAGGAAGATCCACTCTCTTTAGAAATCAGTCCCTCTCAGTCAGCCATGGAGTTTGTTGCCTGGGAAGATGACAGGACAAATCTTCATTCAACTGTGAAGGAATGGGGGAGGGGTGCGCGTGCCCTTCCCACAGTGACTGGTAGTAGTTCAGCCAGGATGTGTGGGCTCCTTGGAGCCTTCTGTTTGGGTCTATGGCTCTCACCTTGATTAGCTGTTCTGCATGGAGAGAGGGAAAATGAAGCTTTTAACTGTAGTTCAGCAATTTCAGCATAGTTCTCTTTTTTTCCACCCTCTGCCCTAGCCTGGATTTAAACATAGAACTCATCTTTGTGGAGTGATTTGAAGGTCTCTGGTTGAATTTCTTTGTTTATATTGGTGGACAGTAGATAAAGGTGTGGGAACAAAAATGGGAGACTAACAATTTTGCTTGATGCTGGTTCTTGACTTTCTCCCCTTCCTGTCAATAGTGTTGAGCTGTGGTACTACAGAGAGGCCATGCTGGAGTCACCTTGACGTGGGACTCAGTCTTGTCTCTGTCTTCTCTAGGTAGTCTCCCAACCAGTGAAGTACTACCTTGTAGGGCCTGAATGGGATAAATGAAAAAGCAAAGGTAAAGGACTTAGCACATAATACTTTGCATTTATATTTCCAAAGACATATGGGACCAAAGTCTCCTTGTTGCTACCAGCAAGTACCCAAAGCATCTGTGGCAGTCTTGAACTAACAATAAATCCTAGAAGCCACTGAGAAAGACTGATTTTTAATCTCTTTGTATGGAAAGATTTAGTTGCTTCAGCCATGAGGTGTTGTCACATGCCAGCGCATGCACACGTACACACACGCGCGCGCGCACCTGTATTCCAGGTGCTTTTGACTCATAACTGGATTTCTTAGATCTGCCTGCATGCTGTGCCTTGTCTTGATAGCACCATTGGGGAGGAACCAATAGGAAATGACAGAGCAGGTTGCAAATGCAAGAATTCTTACTCAGCCTCTTCCACTTCCTTGCTTGCCCTAACATAATCATTAGGCAGCTTGTTATGTCTAGTTTTCCATAAAGGTAGAGAGAAGTCTTGCATAGTCCTGTATGTAGAGTCAGCTAATCCGGGAGCATTGGTGGGCTTTGGAGTAGATGTTAACAGATGGGTGAAAGGAGGCAATCCCTGTCCTGGGGGAGCTAAGCTGGGAAAAGAAAACTAGCTATAGTTTAAACCACTAATTAAGTACTGACTAAATTGTGCTACTGATCCAGTGTTACAGTTCTCTGTGGGTGAGAGTAAATATGAGTATGGAAGCTGACCCCTTTAGTACCAGTGCTGTGTCTCACTGAATGATTGAGCAATGTATAAAAAAATATGTATTTTTAATAAATGCATGGGCAGCTTTACACACTTAAAAACTTAGATGTTTTAATTTGAAAACATTTTATTATAAAACCTTATTATAACATTCACAGACATTTAAAGAGGTAAAAAAGAGAAACCTGCATCTCTAATCCCACAGTCCCAATATACTTCATTTGTCAAAGACTGAAGCTCATTCATAGTCTCTCCAGTGTCCAGCCCAGTGTCTGGCACACAAAGGGTGTTTGTGAATATGAATGTCCACTACTACTACTTGCTCTTGCACATATCCAGACCGTGGCTTTGTCAAATGCCAATCCAGCACCACTGACTACTAAATTCTTTACTGCATTATTGTGTTGAATGCTTCTCACAGTGCTGAGGGGGTCGTGGTAGCTGAAGCTCAGTTATTAGAGGAGCACTTCAGAGCATCTCATTCAGTCCTTCAGGCTGTAGATGTTTCCATTAGGCCACAGAGCCTTTATGAGATACAGTGAGGGCGGAGCGGAGGATGCCCAGATCAGAGTGCTCCCCCACCAGGCCTGACAGTGTTAACACTCCATTTCTTTGCTATAAAAGAAGATGAAAGCTGGCTAACTCCACAGAGAGCCTTCTCACCTGCAGGGTGTCAGTGCCAACAAGTTCTGAGGCTTCTGCCCACCTGCTTTTCCGGTAAAACAGGCTTTCCTGTTGGTACTTGTATAGCTTTGAAGTCGGCCATGGGCTCAGTTGAGTAAGACAGCTTAAAGCTGATTCAGGTTCCCCTGTCTAGGTTTTCCCCCACTCCTTCTGGCCTTCCCACTAAACATTTCAAGCCCCAGGTAGAGTAATTGATCCATTCTTTTGGTCCAAGTTCACTGGATGTTTTCATTTCCTAGAGCTCCACTCCTTCTGGCCTTCCCACTAAACATTTCAAGCCCCAGGTAGAGTAATTGATCCATTCTTTTGGTCCAAGTTCACTGGATGTTTTCATTTCCTAGAGCTATTGTAACAATTTACCACAAACTATGTGACTTGGAACAACAGAAATTTATTCTCTCATACATAAAGACTCAATATTCAAAATCAACATTCAGTAAGGTATCATAGTTGTTGGCAATCCTTGGCACTCCTTGGCTTGTGGCAATATAATTCCAATCTCTGCTCCATCTTCACATGACCATCTTTCCTGCATGCCTTTGTGTCTCTTCTTATAAAGGACACCAGTGCTTAGATTTAGGGCCTACTCTAATCCTGTATGACCTCACCTTGATTATTTCAGTAAAGACTCCATTTTCAAATAAGGTTACATTGACAGGTTCTGAGAGTTAGAACTTCAACCTGTCTTTTGGGGGACTCAATTCAATCCACTATACTAGGTGGGCTAGTCAGCTTTCAGTCACTATAATGAAATATCTGAGATAGTCAACTTAAAAAGACAAAAAGGTTTATTTTGACTGCATTTTAGAATTTCCAATTCATTATGTTGGGCCATTGCTTTGAGCCTGCATACGGTGGGAATGTGTAGCAGGACAGAACCACTTACTTCATGACCAGGAAGCAAAAAACAAAAAGAGGTGGGAGCCAGGGTCCCATGATCCCCTTCAAGAGCATGCCCCCTAATGACCTCCCACCAGGTCCCACCCCTCAGACTGCACCACCTTCCAGTGGTGCCATCCTGGAGACCAAGTCTTCGACACATGAACTTTTAGGTGACATTTATACAAAGCATGGCACTAGGTGGTTCCTTCATGCAACTCAGTTCAAGTCAGAGACCATAGCAAATACTTATACATTTTTCTCTTAGAGAACGTTGATACCCTTTCACATCTTTAATGATACAGTTGAGTTGATCTTGCTTCTCCCTCTTGCCCTGGCCCCATCGGTTACCAACACTACTTATTTGCAAATTAGCCAGCTGCAGTAATTGAACCTGGGAGCACATAATGCCCTTTTTCTATTCCTACATCCAATTAAATGTAAATTCATTATTAGTGACATTGTTCAGTTTTATATGCCCAGCATCTTGTAATATTAAAAAACATCATTAGCTTGAGACAAAGTAAAGCCAATGATCCCTTTACTTATTTGGTAACATTTATTGAGCAACTGCTTTTATGAGGTACTCTGCTAGATATGGAGGAACAATGGTGAAACTAGTAACTTCAGTTTATTGAGCATCTATTTATTTGAGTCTGAGACATGCTCTTTACATATTTTTTTCGTGAATCCTCACAAAAGTTAAAAGATAGATATTCTTACCCCCATTTTATAGGTGAGAAAACTAAGGGTAAGAGTAAAAGCCTTGACCAAAGTCATAGAGCTCACAAGTAGTAAAACCAATGAACTTGAATGATGTGGTGTGGACTAGTCCTTCACCTTTTTTTTTTGGTTTGTTTTTCCAATTCGTTTTACATGATAGCAGAATGCATTTCAACTCATTATACACAAATAGAGCACAACTTCTCATTTCTCTGGCTGTACACAATGCAGTGTCACACATGCCATCATACATGCATAGGGTAATAATGTCTGTCTCATTCCATCATTCTTCCCACCCTGTCCCCTCCTTCCCTCCCCTCACTCTCCTCTGCCCAATCCAAAGTCCCTCCATTCTTCCCTCCCTACCGTTATGTATCATCATCTGCATATCAGGGAAAACATTTGGCCTTTGGTTTTTTGGGATTGGCTTATTTTGCTTAGCATGATATTCTCCAATCTCATCCGTTTACCTGCAAATGCCATAATTTCTTCTTTAAAACTGAGTAATATTCCATTGTGTATATATACGACATTTTTTTTAATCCATTCATCTGTTGAAGGGCACCTACACCTAGGTTGATTGCATTATTTAGCTATTGTCAATTAAGCTGCTATAAACGTTGATGTTGCTGCATCACTGTAGCATGCTGATTTAAGTCCTTTGGGTATAAACTGAGGAGTGGGATAGCTGGGTCAAAGATGATTCCATTCCAAGTTTTCTCCTTCTCCACCTTTTGACTGAAGGTTTCTAAGTGATGTTTCCCCCAGAAATCTTGAGTGATTTTTTTATTAAACCAAATGATCTTTCAGTACGGATATTAATGATGTATGTAGATGGGAGAGAGCAACATGTCATGGCCAAAAGCAGAATCAGAAAATATCTTTTATTTTTAAATAATAGTAGCATCCCAGTTAACAGACAAGGAAGTAATGAAAGAAAATCAATATTTTCCAACCCCTGTGAAGCACTACTGAACGCTGATTCTCAGTGGTTGCTAAGCACATAAAACCCAGTTGCCTCCTGATGGAAGTATACAAGATGTCTATCAACTAACTAGGCCATCCAAAAGTCAAATTGAATTTGATAAAGTCTCTAGAACTAATTGTGAAGTGACAGGAAATATAGGGAGCAAAGGAACATGCTAATCATGCCATCAGCAAAATGTGAATTGTGGGATGATCTGTATGGCAAAGCAGCAGGTTCCTTAGCAAATAAATTGCAAGAAAAAACTAAAGATGGAAGAAGAAACTTCAGATTTAAAAAGACAACACCTGTCAACTAATTATAGAATTGACTTAAACAAAATGCAAATAAATTTTTGAATTTAGAGGAATGTAATGCACATGGATATTAGCTAATATAAAGTAGTTATAGTTCATTTTTAGGTATAATAATATTGTGATTCTGTTTAAAATCTGGATACATGTCTTTTAGAGAAACATGCAGAAATATTTGTGAATGAAATGAGAATGATACTGAGAAGTTGCTTCAAAATAATCCAAAATGAGTAGAGATACAGGTGAAGCAAGCTTTGAATAAATTAATAATTATTGATACTAGTGATATGTGAGGGTTTGCTGCGCATTTCTCTCCACTTCTATGTATATTTGAAAATTTCCACAATTTAAAAAAAATTGTACATATTCTAAAAGGAAGTAGTTCAGAAGGTCTGATAATAAAAGAGGAATGGAGGAAAAGGTCTGTGTTCACAAGAAAACAAACTGATTCCATTTCCCAGTTGAATCGTGTTCACTGGCTAGTTAGTGTTCTGGTGGACCTACCTTCTCTGGGAACAGCAGCCAAGTAGAACATGTACTGCAGGGTCAAGAACAACAGAAGCAACTTGTTTTCTCTCTGGAAGCAATTATCATACTACACTGCCATCGTCAGAGCACCGGAAGCAACGATGGTTATGACCCAATATTAGAGCAGTATTATGCAGAGTGCAAGATGTTTTACATGTCTTTCAGCTCATCTTCAATCATAGCCTTATGAGGTAGATGATATCCTCCCCACCTGAGACCCGGAATCTGAAACTCCCACCTGTAACTTGACCAGAGCATAGGTAGCAGAACTGGGGTTCCAATGTCCTGTTCATCTCCCTTGTATGCTTGCTGTTTCTTGCCCACTACTGACTCTAGAGCAGCCAAAGCAAGTGTTTATGTCTTTAAAATGTTGCCTATTTTGGCGCAGGCTATGATATCTATTCTAGGTGTAGATTTCTTTCAGGATGGACATTTAACCATCACACGTAAATGATAAGAAACTACTCATACCTTGTTAGTGGTGATCCTATCGAACATGAAGATTACTCAACATTAGAGAAACAAATACCCATGTAGTGAACAGATTTCTACACATTATTCTAGGCACTGTGCTGAAAGTTATAATCTAATATTGTGGTAGGAATCAAAGTGGGAGAAGATATTAGTTTCTCTTTTTTTCAACCCTTTGAGCAAAATACATAGTATCTACTCACTTGTAATCACCTTAATCTATTAAGTTCCAAACTTTCAATTCTGAGAGTATTTGAATAAAGTTGACACAGTGCTTAGGGTGGAAATCATGATCTAGAACTTATGGATATTATGTTCATATTACATTATAATACAGTAGTTATATTCTTATATATATGTATGTATATTACATTACTGAATATATGTATTACATACTGAAGCTTTTACAGATGTTCCATATCTGAGATTATGGGACAAAACAGGTTAAAGGAGTATAAGTTACCCTTCTTCCTCCTCTCAGTTTGCCCCTCTGTAATTTACTGTACCTGCAAGGCTTTCTTTACTTAGGAGGAAGGTAGGGAGCAAAAAAACATGAGAGAGGGAGAAAGAGAATTAGCAGAGGATCAGGTCAGTGCACTGCGCTGCAAAACACACTGAGATCCTGGGTGCTCTCCCTGTCTGTTAGGGGGATGAAGCCCAGTAAGGCTAATTTTGAAGTCCTATGGTTTTTACAGGAGAATTCATTGAAAAAATAAAAAGATATTGATTCATGTTGTCCCTGGATAGTTTTTTTGAGAAATGAGTCAGATCATTTCTTCTAATGACCTTTTAAATTATGTGGAGGCAGGCAGGAAAGCTATATATCTAGTTAAATGTGAGTTTCTTGTTCTACCTTGTGTATTAAGAATACGTGAGATTTGTGATATATTGTGTTCTGTGTATACGATGGTTAGAGTCCCGTATGTAATAGGGAATTCAAATGTATGCACATTTTAGAATTGTTTCATTACTGACTAACAAGGTATGTACCCTTAGAGAAGACCCACATAATCTTGGATATTATTTCTTTCATCAGTAAAAAGAAGGAGTTGTACAAGCTTCTCTCTTCAAATCTCCGTTGTGAAATATTATTTTACTATTTCAAATGATTGTGAGAGTTATTGTATGTGTTTTTAAAAGATTTTATTGATCCTGGCTAGAATTTATAGGAATCCCAGGTGAGCTCTTAAAATAGAACCCCCAGTTACAACATTGTTCCTCAGGAGAAATGGGATCCATTTTATAGTTCTGCTTGGAGGATCACGCTGTGGCAAAGATCAGGGTTGCCAGTGCCATATTTACTTCATCAAACAGCAACTGGTGTGTACTGGATACATGCTCTTAAAAAGTTTCCTCATTTGGTAAAATGGGAGAAAACAGCACCAGCTTCATGGAGTTGTTGAGGGTAAAAAAGCCATAGTAGGTCAGTACATACAAAATATTAAGAAAAGTGCCTGGCACAGAGTGCTCAGTAAGTGTTGGCTGAGGTTGTAGCATTATTACCACCATTGCTACTGATCTTCCTGATGACCCATGAGGAGGTCCTAGTGTCCTCCGCCTTCTGTGTCTGAGCATTAAGTGTGGAAGTTCCACAACTAGAGCTGGAATGGAAGCCAGGCATTCCCCCCACTGGAGTCATGAAGCCTACAATGACCCAAGCAGGGGACCCTTTTATAAAGCAGTAATCCCATATTTTAGAACTGCCTTTTACTTTTCTTAGCTCCAACTTGCCAAAAGCAATTCTGTATGCTGATATGGAAAATCTCAAATATATCATTAAGTTTAAAGAAGTACCAAATAGCACATGATGGGTATACTTTAATCCTGGGTGTGTTATTTTAAAAAGGGTATTCCCATATGCTTTATGTGCATAAAAATGTCTAGCAGATACAGAAGAAATCACCAACGGTGGTTTCCAAGTCCCCAAGTTTGGAGGATCAAAATATATTTTAGCTTATTAAAGATTATGAAAGGCTACAGAAGCGAAACCTCCTTTTTTTTTTTTACTTTTATTGCACTTACTAACATCCCAGGAAATTCATGGCATATCAGTTTTGGAAAAGCTATAGAAATTTCAGGAAAAGTGAACAAGCCTTAGGTCAGCTGCAAGTGGAGGAAAGGTGTTGGTTTGTTTAGGAATGGTGGGAGACTTTCCTGGGTCTTGAATTCAAGCAAACGAGGGTCCAGATCTCAGGTCTTCCATTAGTGGGTCTCACAAGTTAAGTTGCCTGCTTCTGTCTCAAGTTTGCTCATGTGTGAAGAACAGCACCTCCTCATAAAGGCATTTTAAGGTTAAATGAGCAGTGTCTGGTCTATAAAGGGCACTAATGTTAGCTGCCTGCTCTTCACCCTTTGCGCCATCTCCCTGTGTTACTGCTGCTCTCTGTGTTCATGAATACACATGCTTACCCAAGCAGGAATATTACTAAAGCACCCTTTCATTCGTGGAAGTCTTCATTTCAGGTTTTATCCATGGCCAGGCTGTCAGGTAGCAAGTTCTAGCTTTTCCCATGTGAATCCGATATTTCTAACATCTCCACTTACAGATTCCTATTTCAAGAATGTGCCTTTGGTCCAAGGCAAAGTTCACAAACTCTGGGAGATTGTTGAGAATCCTGTTTCTCTAAAATTGAGTCTAAAAAAGTTAAGACTCTAGAAATGCCTTCTAGAGGTTTGCTCCCTCCAGGCCTTTTCAGGCCTCTGCCCCGGGGTAACCATTCATTCTCCTGTGAATGTCAGTGTTAATTCTCTAACACAGCAGAAACAGTTTTCAGGTTTAAATTTAAAGATGTGTGTGATAAAACATTGCCTTTTCAAAGTAACCTTTGCATTCCGCTGTTGGAATCTAATCACTCAAGTGCTACCCGCCTCCCTTCAGTGCCCATGCCTGGGCAGACTGAGCTTAAAGTTCAGGAAGTAATAACAAAAGGAATCAGAAGCAGATCTCAGGCACGGCCTCTGAAGACTCTCCCTGTCTGTGCCTTGCCTCTCCCTCCTCCTGGGTGTGTCTGCCCGGGAAGGCCAGTGAGTAACCTGCACATTTTTTTTCCATCTTGGCCCTTCCCACCCAGACGAGAGCCCAGAGTGGCAGCCAGGCAGGCAGACGGCCGGGAGCCCTGTTCAAGCATGCAAGGAGCACACCTCCACCTGCACCCACATCCTGGACCCCTGGCCACCACCCCACGCCAGGAGGAGACCTGGAGAGGGACTTCCGAGGTCCTCTGCTCCCAATGGTAAGGGCTTCCAGCTGCAGGATCGCTTCATTCACTTTATTTGTTTTAGTGTTGGCTTTTCTTTTCAATTGTTTGGACAGGAGAGTTTCTGCAAGAATTGAAGGTGTTAGATTTGGTGGGTTAGTTCTTGGTGGGCCCAAGACAAAGAAATGTCTGTCCAGCAAGATTATTAGAACTTGTAACCTGATAGCCTGGCCTTGGAACAAAACTTAACACACGAATTACCTCTGATTGGTATAACTTACCCTTTTGGCCCTATACAGGGAAAATGCTACATAGCTTACCAAATAGTTTTTGTAGTTTTTGAGGAAGAAAAGGCGCTAAGGATTGTGGGCATTTTAATACATGGGCACCTCTAATTGAAGTGTAGCTTGATTCTTACCAGAGCTTTAAAATAAACCAACATGACATTTTGTTCAAAACAAAATAAGCAAACAAAACCCGTTCAAAGATTTCAGTGTACAGTAAGAGATGTCAGAGCTGGAGTTTGAAAAGTATTGAAAGATTAGTTGTTCTGATGAAATATATGTGAACATGGAAGTATTGGATTAAATCTGTGGTACTCTGGGGAGAGAAAGGTCTGATGTTCAATGTGGGATTCATGTGGTATTTATGGGAGAGGAAACAGAGATCTTTGTGCCATGTGTTGAAAATTCCTTGAGGGGAGGGTTGGAAGGCTAATGGAGGAGGCTGGGGAAGCAGGTTTTCTGTGCAGAGTTAATGCCAAGGGCTTCTATCCGATTGCTGTGGATGAGAGGGTACTCTTAGTATGAAGCACTGCATTGTTAACAGGCTTCTGTGTTTGAGTGTTTCTTCTAAAGACAAGCCCCTGATTGCAACTGGCATGTGAAGGAATAAAACTACTACCTCTGGTTCCTGGCCTAGCCCAAACTTTAATAGCTGGGAAGAATTCAAGAAAAATGTTGTAGGTAAGATAAGGCTACGTGGAAAGTTAATTTCATTACACCTCACTGTAAATATTTGAGACAGCCCTCTTCTTTTAACAGCCATGAAGAATTATCTCCCAATTATGAACATAAAGATGCTGAGCTGAAAGGGTTTACAGTTTATAGGATAGTGGAATAGGAAACTGCAGTAGGAATTGCCCAAACCAGAGGCACTGCTGTGACACATGTAGATATTTGACCTGTGCCCAGATGTCTCTGCAGAGCACCACCTGTACCTAACATATCTAGGTTTTTGGAGCAGCAGAAAAATAACATACCAAGAAGGCACACCTGAACTTTCTGGCATGTAAAAAGAGCACAAAGTTATCTGTGTGTAAATGTTGGAGTGCAGAGGGGCCCAGGCAGCGTGAAAATCCCTCTTCTAAGTTTACACAGTATATCTTTTGCTAAAGAGAATCACTGATTATCACTGCTCCTGTGGTACTAACGCTGAATTTGCTTCCTCCGTACTGCTTTGGATTCCCTTTGCCTAATTAAAAGCAGAGATTTACCAGCACCCAGTTGGCTAGCACATTAGAAGATGATCCACGAATGCCCCTCATTTTGAGATCAATTAAGAAGTGAAGATGGGAACCATTATGATGATTTTACTTGGAGAGTCAAGTTTTCAAGTTGTGACTTTCCAGTTATGATTAAAAAGCAAATATACACCATCCTAAGCCTCCTAGGGAGTTAACAGCACTGATAGCTATTCTGGTTCTCAGGCATTTGCATATTGAATACAACATATTATAGTATAAAAATGCCACCATTCATACCAAACCTGTTTCTGTCCCATATCCAGTGTTCAGGAACACAATAGAGTTTAGAAAGAGTGTGGGCAATAAATCTTCCCATTGAGACCTGTTATGCATGTTTTCAGAATTTCTTGACTTTCGTCATAAACCAAATTGATTGCAATGTCTGCTCAAATCTGACTTTTCTGAGGCATCTTTATGAGGAATTTAGCATCTTTATGATGAGTTTTTTTACTTCATTGTGTTTTGTATCTACTCTTATTGCTTAGGCTGCCAACCAGATTGTAAAGTTAACATATAAATAGGAACCAAAGTATGCATTGGAGACAGCTTTATCTTTGAGCAGGGTATACTTTCTCTTTTCTGCTTGTGGAATTTCCTCCAAAGAGCCTTCAGGCACTACCTAGAATTGGCTAAGGGTCTAGACCATCCTGTTTCTGTATCTGGAATTGTTTTCTTCTCCACCCCCTGCTGTTCCAGATCTCACACAATGGTGTTTAAAGAATTTGGCTCTAACCAGAAAGTCATAGTGATTTTTCTAAAATAAAGGAAGCAACACCTTCGTTACAGAGACATAGTAAACACCACTACATCTCAGTCAGGCTGCATACACCTCAGGCCTAGATTAGGGAAAATAGTTGTGAATCCAGCTCTGGTTTTTTTCCAAAGTGGTGATGGTCAGGGAAAGAGAGAGAGAAGTAAGGAGGAAGAATGGAGAGTGCTTAGTCAGCAGCCCCACAGCAATATTATATTAGCATCAAACTATAGTCTCCAGTAAGCTCCAGTTTCCTGCTTCTCTGGGCAGTTTGCTGGTCTTATGTGGTATCTTTTCCATGTAATATTTCTTCTTGTGCTTTGGTGTTCCTCATGTTAATTCCATGCAGGTCTTTGGAGGATGTAGCCCTGATGATCATTGTCACAGTTCATCTATAGGCACATCCTAAGCCACAGAGATATTTTCCTGAACAGATCCTCATGAGATTGGCATGTCACCATTTTCGAGTACCCCAAAGATGATGTAAATAATGCTGAGAGTATATAGATTGTTTTTGCTTTATTTTGAGAAAGAGGTCTTGAGGATTTTGTAAGATGAAATCATAGAGCTAGAAACGAGGAAATGTCAGATGAGCTTTAATATGAGGACTTTATACTTTTTTGAAATGAAGGTGAAAACTTTGGTCCTCACTTAGAAATCTCATTTGGCTACAGGTGGTATTTTTCTCCTATTATACTGTATAATATAGATTGGTTTGTGAGAATTGTCCCAATTACTCTCCTCTTTTAAAAGCATGTTCCCTTACAACATGACTTTGTGGCTCCTCTTATCAAGTAGTAAAGTCTCTTTCTCCAGCCCCCGAATCTTGGCTTTATTACTTATTTTGACCAATAGAATGTACAGAAATAAAGGCGTGTGGTCCCCAGTCTAGGTTTTAAGGAGGCCTTTCATACTTTTAGTTTTTCTCCTGGAATCCCACTCAGTCATCGTGTAGAAACTCTTGGGCACTCTTGCTGCAACCCAGAGACCCTGTCACCCAGCTGACAATGATTCTATATCAGATGTGGAGGTGGGGCAGTCCTAGGCCAGCCAGCTGTCCTCAGACACTTGAATGGGTCAGCAGAGATCAAGCAAACCCATCCAGACCCATAGGCTCATGAGCAGTAATACTTACTGTTTTAAGCTGCTGAGTTTGGAGTAGTGTGTAAAGCTAATGCTGAACCGATATATTTGGTTACCTGGACCTGGTACCAGTGTTCACTTTTGGGTCTATTAATATCAAACACTTAGTTCAACGTGGAAGAGATTCAATCAGTAAATGCAGAGCTTCTATGAAATGAGGGGAGGTCCTCAATTCTTGTGATTGTCAGCCTTGTTTTGAGGTGTTTTTAATAACACAGACCTAGGCCTTGTGCCAAAGTGTTCAGTCAGTTATCTGTAGATGGAGACAAGGAATTTGTAATTTACGAAGGTCTAGTGATGGGCCAGAATTAAAAACTAATAATGCAGTGGTTTGTCAATTCTTTACATTTCTGAAATCTGCAATGATCCAGTTCACACAGTTGATTTAGGGGTCCTTATTGACTTATATAATACTGTCAGCCGCAGAAATAAACTTTATTATTACCTCTACGTAAGAGCACATTTACTCTGATGCTGGATGTAGACAATCACAGGTGAAGACCTATGGCTGGAATTATGCATCATTCATCATTGTACACCCTGGAGCTTAGAACATGGTGCCATTGTATACCCTGGAGCTTAGAACATGGCATGGACTCATGAATAAATTTTGGACATTGGGAAAATAGTAGGCTTCTGTTTTTGAGGACTTTATTTTGTAATAAGGAAGCCTATTAGAGATTTATTGTTATGTATTAAGAAAACAAAACAGTATTTTAACCCCGAAACTACATTTATTGCCTGTAGTTGTATCTGTATGTATACCTATTATTGCTATGATAACACTGCATCATAAATAACTACAAAATCTCAATGGCATACAGAATATTCATTTCTTAACCCCTGTGTCTGCAGGTTGAAAGGGAAAATTGGCTTGTTCTAACCTGGCTCAGATGAGGGTTGGCTTTACTTCTCATGTCCCTTGTTCTACCCCTGGCACCAGCTGCTAGCTCAACATGTTCTTCTCTTGGTGATGGAAGGGATAAGAGCACAAGCCATTCTTGCAAGCTTATTACAAGCTTCTGATTATGTCATAAATCCATTAACATCATATTGGTCAAAGCAAGTCACATGGCCAAGCTTAGTGTCAAAGGGCAGGGAAACATCAACTTTTCTAGAATGAGAAATGACAAAATCTTGTGTCAAAGGGAATAGATGGAGAAGGGTGAAGAAATAGGACTACTAAAGTATTCTCCCCTTTTTGGGGAAAGAGGTCTAGGAAGGAGTTATACCTTTTCCTTCTTTGGAAGGATCATGGAGTCCTAGAGGGATCCCAGAAGAACCAAGAGACAGAGAAGAGTCCATCTTTCAGAGCCAGCCTGCTCCTTGTGATGTGGAAGTAAACACTGGACTCATTGCTCTTCTGTTCTATCTGATGGAATTTCAAAGGGAAGGGAATGCCTGAAGGTAACTCAAGCTTGATGTTTTCAGATGCCACTGGAATTCCTATAGAATGCCTCTTTTCCATTCCACCCCATCCTCCAAAATATAAAGGTCTTGGATCCCTGGCCTTGGCTGCTCCCTATCCAGTTCCAGGAGGGTTATTATTTGGGTGGAGTTGTTACTTTAGATCAAATGACATCCCTCTGTTATAGTCTTCTCTTTTTTCAAATAAAATGTAACCAGTTTTCATCTGTTCAGAACCTTGGACCCTTTCTCAAACCCAAAGTTGGAACAGTTAAAAGAGGTTAGGGTGAACATCCTTTCTTAACCATTTTAGCCTGTTTGCTGGTGTCCTGAGCCTTTCTCTCGTTGAGATGGGAAACCAGTGTCCTAACATATGATTGAGATTCTCAAAAATTCTCCAGTGTAGAAATAATGTTTTATGGTGTCAAAGATTAAGAATAATAATGGAGCACTTTATTTCAGGCCACAGATTTATAGGCTTTGCTATTGATCATTCTGTGCCTTTGGAAAGGTGTTCTCTGAGGAAAGTAAGGTATGAAGGGTTATGTAACCTTTCTGAGATCACATCTAGTGGCCAGCTGAGATTAGCAACCGTCTTCCTGCTTTTTCAGCTTTTGCTTGGCAATCTGATTGATGCTGCCTTGTTTCACAGAAAGCTTACCAGGATATCCTTACCTACTGAGTTTATCCTCCTAGGAAACCTACCTTCCCAGTATTTGTGCTCTGTGGGAAACAGGAAGTCTAGCAAGGAGGCGTTCCACCAGAGATTTCATCCACCACAATACTAAGAAAGCAGGATTATAGGGCATTTCTAAATTGTATTGCCTGAAATTTCTTCATTACTGCCTTGACCACAGATCTAAATTAGGCAGAAGTCCTCCCAAGTCCTTGTGACTGTGCTGCTTTTGTGTACTATCTGAGCCATCAACTGCATTTCTGTTGCCTGAATGAAGGATGCAAGCCTCACATTTAGCAATTGTGTGCAGTTCTCTGATAGAATGTTATTTCTATTTTTCGCACTAATTTAATTAAACACTAATTTAATTAAACAACTTATTTAAACTAATGCCTTATACTAGTCATGATAGGATCGGAGCAGGCATTTCTAGTGGTATTTTTTTTTTGTCAAAGTAATACATGCAAACAATCAAATAATTGCAGTGGCTCAGAATATATAGGGTCTGCTACAATTAATGGATAAAACAGATATTGAATGACCTGAAAAATGAGTGACTGCAAAGAAGACTACATCCATCTCCTAAGAAAAATTTGTGGTTCTTCCCAGGTATTTCTGCTAGAGAGAGGGCAGTGAAGAGTTAATGTTCTTTAAGGGAGCAGGAGGGATTCGGATAGGGATCTCAGCAGAGCTAGCTGCTTGAATCACATTCTTTCTGCTACTATAGCAACAGGTTGAGAATTCTGCCAGCATTGTTGCCTGCCTACACAGAAATGCCCCAGTGCAGGCCACTTCATTGTCTGGGGGACTGCTGTTTTTTCTATGATGTTTCAATGAAGCAGCTTCTTTGCGGGGACAGAGGTTAATACAAAGCAGGGGCTAAGAATCATGGAAAGGCAGAGATCTTGTTTTGAGTGGAGTGACATTTGCAATCTTTTGTCCCTTGCAGAGGTATGAGGTGGGGGAGGAATTGAGGTTTAATCTGTAGTCAGCAGAATCTTCTCCCTTCTTCCGAGAGATGCTCCCTGGCCACATTTGGAAAACTTTCACTTCCTATTATTACCAACAAATACAGTGATAGTCAAAGCTCTTGGGTTATTGCCTATGTTTTCTTCTAAGTTGGAGGTGCCAGAAAGGACCAGGATGTAGGCTTTTCCTCAGCATTTATCAGACTTTCTAACCAGTGCTGAAGCTGTGTTGTTTACTGAGAAGAAAAGCTAACCACGAATGAGAAATGGAGGGTTTTTTTTTTTTTCCTCCTCTTTAATTTTGTGTAACAATATAGTAAAAAGAAGAAAGAAAATGGGAAAGCTACTAAGGAAAGTTGCTTAAATAGCATTAAGTTCCCAGTAGGTTTCACAAGCACTTGAAAATGCCCAGCTGCTGTTGCTTAGCTCTATGAGAGACAAGGAAGGTGCAGGTGTTGATTGTGATTAGAGTTTAAGGCTAATTGTAGTTCTTGTGAGGGCTAATGGATGAAATCAATAGACTTTATTACTTTGGATCGGTTGACCATAGTACCACAGTACCATTATTAATTCTGCAGCTCATTTTTATTTTGCATACAGATGGAGAAATCTGCCTGGTTCACCTTTGCTCCTGGTTTACAAATACATTCTGGTCAAAAAACCCTGAACATATTGAGCCTTTTTTCAGAAGCTACATTGTGTTCTATTATTAAAAATTCAATTCTAAAAATCTTTTATTTCCAACCCACTACATACCATTTGGATATGGGATAAACCCCTTCATTGGAGTCCCATCATTAAATCTTTGGAGTCCCAAATGTCCACTGAAACTGCCATTCTAGTGGCCTTGTAGTCAAAAGGGTGCTGGGCTAGGAGCCGAAGTCTGGGAGTCTATTCTAGCCAGGAGTGCGCTTGGGCCACCCATCTGGGGATTTTAATCGTATTATATATAAAATGAAAGACTCCAAGGAGGTTTCCAGGATTTTCCCCAGATCTCTTCCTACATAAAAAAGTGGCACTCCAGTTTTTTATTTGTTTGTTTTTACTTTACTGAAATCTTATTAGTTGCAAGGCCCTGGAAAACTGTGCTGCTTGCCTCTCCCAACTCGCATACACTCTTAAGATCTCGGCTTCGACATTGCTTAGGGCAGCCTCCCCTGATTCCGGGGCAAGGTCAGGACTCCAGGTATGTGTGCCTCATCCGCATGCACTTGTTCTTTCTTTCATCACACATATCACAGTTTGAAGTAATCTATTTCATTTTTTTTTTTTTTTAATTTCATTTTCTGTCTCACCATGAGACTGAGGACTCAGTCAAGCATCCATCTGTTCTCCATTGTGTCTGAGGGCTGGGGATATAGCTCAATTGGTAGAGTGTTGGTTGGATAACTGAAGGTGTGGTGAAAGGCTTTATGGGGGTCCAGTGATTGTATCGCAGCTTCTGCCCACAAGGATCTTTTTTTTTTTCCTCCTATTTCTTTTTGGTACTGGGGATTGAACCCAGGAGCACTTTACCATGTTAAGGAACAAACAGATTTGACTGATGGAAATACAAGGTTAAGAAAATAATTCTGTAAAATGGGCCCACTCTGCTGACCCCCCATATGCTTTCTTTGCCAAAAAGCAAAGAAATCAATCTACTTGCAGCCCTGCTTGGCCTAAGTGGACAGGATATGTCACATTCCTCAACAAACTACCTGTTATCTGCAAGGAAATGCAGGCAGGAAATAACTTTGATAAGAGGAACCCTAGTTACTTTGAAGGGAGACATTTTGTGACCCTTTCCACAGACCAGATTCTGGAAGATAAGGATAATTCTTCCTAACTATAAAACCCGTAAAAATGATTAAGAATCCAATTAGAACCAGGCAGCATGGGCCAAGGTGACCTAGAGATGTCATGGCAATGGGGACTTGAAAGTCTGATGTCACCTTGCTGTCAATCAAGAGTCAAGAGGTGGACCTGGGCAAGACTCTGGAAACTTCCCTGGGACCCTCAATCAAACTATAGTGCAGGAGAGACACATTGTCCCTCTCCTCTCTGAGAGGACCTACTCTCTCCCTGATATATCTTCTTTCCCTTTTCCTGCCCCTTCAATAAACTCATTCCTGTTACTCTCAGCAACATGTCTGAAATCTTTCATACTTGGTTACAAGAATCGGGGTTAGAAGGGTAAGTCTTTGCGCTGTCTCAGTTTCTCAGAAGGCCCCAGCTCTGTAACATCCAGCCCTTTTTTAAAATTTTTTGAGACAGAGCCTCACTAAGTTGCTCAGGTCTTCACTAAGTTGCTGAGGATGGCCTCAAACTTTCAGTTTTCCTGCCTTAGCCTCCCTAGATGCTGGGACTGCAGTCATGCGCCACCATGCCCAGCCCACAAGGATCTTAAGATTTATTTTCTCTGCTTTTCTTCTCTTCCTTTACTTCCACACCTCAGACCTAAAACATTGTATTCTATAGTAAACTCAAAGAAAAAACTCTGGGTTATTTTCTTTTAATCTGATCATTTGGTAAGGTTTCATTTTCCTTGATTGAACTGATAAGTCTGTTGAGACAGGATTTGTGAAAGGAGGACAGGCCTTGGAGATTATAGAAGAGTGTATAGAATGGAAGTGCTAGGCAAAAAGAGAAAGAGGAGGGAAAGGCTGAGAAAACATGGGCTATGCCTTTTTAACTATTTTGTCTAGAAGGTCTACTTTTGTTAGATTTTCCAAGCAAGGACAGAATTCTTAGCATCAGTGTTAAGTAATGGTATAAAACATTTGCTACAAAAGATAATTGCATACACAAGAAAATCTGACTGGACTGAACTTAAGAAATTATTTTGCTTTGGAAAAAAAATGAGTTATTTTCTGTTTTCAAAAGAATTGTCAGGTTCCTGTAAACCAGTGCAGGGAAATGCACCATGAAAACTGGAGCCATTATATCTGTTACACTTAAACAGTGAGTAGCAATTTTTATTCTAAGCAGCAAGCCTTAGTCTAGATCCCAGGAGAGAAGAGTGAGAATTCTTTAGGTTGGAGGTGTGATGGATATTCATCAGCCAGAAACAGGAGGTTTGGGGGGAAGTTGATTGAGTTAAAAGATAGGACTTCTTTTGGTCTCATTGAGTTTGCAATTTGTAGAGGAAATGGCTTAGGGGAGTTTTAGTAAGTAAATTGAGTTTCAGTACAAAGCATAAAATACCTAGCTACAGGAAACCAAAGCAGCTTTCATTTATTTGAGGACAGGCATAGATAGGGCAGGTAAAACAGGTGAGATTTCTCCTTTACTCCTCTCCCAGAGAGGTCAGTTTTAATGGCAAAGGACAATTTTCTCTACATAGTTGTTGGTTCCTTTTCTTATTAACACCCACAGACAGTGTGTGATCATAGCTGCCTTTGGGCTTTGTACATTGGGACTAAGCTCATTAAACCCCAGCCAGACCATTTCCCAGAGCCATTTCTGCAAGAAGAGAACCACTAAAACAATCATATAATCTCTTTTCTTTATGGAGAGGGAGGAATTTTAGCCAAGAATGCAAGGTGTGTCTGAGCTTTATACCTTCACAGCACAAATGCCACGCACACACGAGTGCATGTCTGTCCTGCTTGTTCACTTACTTAGGCAGAGACAGTATGGAATGCCATGTTGACCAAAGACCAGGAAAGAATTATGTATTCAAACTGTAAGGCATATATGTCCCCCTGAGCAGTGTGGCTTTTCCTTCATTTACAGAAACACAAAACACAGGCAACATGAGAGTGTAGGGCTTTCCTCCCTGATGTCCCGTGACTAGTTCAAGGGGTCTGCTATAAAGCACTCCCTGGATTTTCCAGGGATCTGCATCCTTCTGGACCTGTCAGGAAATATAAATAAATAAATAAATAACTTTAACGAAATTCTTTGCAAAGCAAATTCCATTCTTTTCAGTAGCAAAGCCTCTTTTAAATCTGAGCTCTGCCACTTCCTAACTGTGCAACTAACAGGTTATGTTATTTAACCTCTCAGTGGCTCATGGTCTTCGTCTCTCTATGAAGTTCATATTAATATTTCTGTCAAGATTTTTTTGAAGCAAATCATGTTATCTAACAGTTTTTTGTTTGTTTTTCCACAATGCCTGGCACACAGTATGAATTTTAAAATTGGTTTTGTTTTTAATAGATACCCTTTTCAAATTAGAAACACCCCTTCTCCACTTAGTACTTCTCAGTATCAGGGGTTCTTTGGGGTCATGGAGATGAGGAGGAAGGATAAGCATAGCAGAGGTGATTGGGCAGGAATGGGAGTGATGGAGACCTGTGCCCCACATTCTTTTCCTCCCTTCTTCTGTTGCTCTTTCTAGTTTGCAACACTATTATTGGGTGGTACTGTTACCATTCAGGGAAGAGGATAAGGTACATAACTCAGTGCTCCACAAATATCTGGAGTCAAATTGGTAAGAAAATTACTTTTATTCAGAGCCAGTTTTGAAAAAAGAAGAAACTTTACTTAAAAAATTCCATCCTCAGAAAACTCTAGGGCAAAGAAAGCTTTTAAAAGAGAAGAGGAGGCAAGAGTCAGGAATGTACTATGCAAATTTAGTTCTTTTGTGCTAGACTGCCTGGGGCAGGGGGCAGTCTCCACTCTCAACTTCCTTAGCATCCATCAAACTGGTGGAAGGGGAGGGGGCAGCCCTTTACTCTCAGCTTGATGAAGCTGTCCTCAATGTCTGAGGGCCTCCTACTTCACTGTTTCAATAGTACTTCTTTACCTGTTCATGCTGGATACAAAAAGAGGTGCCATACAAAAAGGCATGTAAATTCAGCACCACCTTCCAGGAAGTGAATCTAAGTTCCAGGCTCACTTTCCCCTGTTATCCAACTACTTTACGTGCACGGGCTGTTCAGCTAAAATCCCAACCCGAAAGCTACCGCTGACATACACTGAGCATTCAGGAGATATCAGTGGTACCCATTGACTTCAGTGTGGAAGACAGAGAGGTAGTCATAGAACCATGTGGCACATAGGAAAAAATACTTTAAAAAAAGTCAGGGGTTAGCGTCAAAAGTTAGCAGATCAAGTGTCAGCCTTTCTAAACTATCCATCCTCTAAGTACTTTCAAGCTTGTAAGGAAGGGATATGAATCATTGGACCTGGAAAGAGTACAGGGAAGAGGAAACAAGAGCTTTCCTGTCCCTCTCTGCTGTGAAAGAATCATTACTACTGTGCAGCAGAGAAGATAGCCATGGCTCTGAGCTTCTGTAGTCCTAGTTTCCTAACTCATAAGATAAAGACAATATTGGAGTATTAAATGAGATAATGTATATAAAGCACATGGCTTTAGGGCCTGGAATTTAGTAGATACCCATAAATGTTAGTCACAGTTAGCTCATGAATAATTCCTAGATATGCAGCTATTGGGAAGCCAGTTAGACTTCTTAGTTCTGTGTAACTTAACCTTTACCATCTGTTCCCACTGCTCACATGTTGACTGCAGCAAATGGGGAGGAGGTGCCACTTACACGGCCCATGTGTCTGTGGTTGCAGTTAGTCTTGACTGTTTCTAGGTGAAAATTAGTTGACCACCTTGAGGGTTCACAGGTACTTTTCTATCGTTGCCATAGGTGGTGCAAGAGAAAAGCAGGCCAGAAGGTAAGTGTGAGGTGGTGATGACTGCAGGATTGTACTATATATATGTGTTTTTATGTTTAACATGAATTCATATTTTATTGTTTCTTTCATTTGTGTCTTACCAAAAACTGTATGATATTCTTAATTCTTTCTGGCCAAACTAGAGTGGCATACATGGTTGTCTTTTGCAATAAAAAGTAGACAAATGGATATGAATTTTAGAAATATGGATATGAATTTGTCCTGTCTTTAAAACAGGATCATCTTACCTGTCCCCTCACTTTAAAATGTGGAAATTGAGAACTGCAGGTATTAAATGAATTCTCCAGGTAGCTGAACAGGTCTTCCAGCCCTCATACAGGGTTGTGCATACATTGTCTCTTGGCATGTTGTTCTTCCAAAGTCGCCAGGACATAAAACAATTTTAAGGCCATTGTTTTGAAATGTAATGGTAGTCATCTGTGTGGAGGATTCTCAAATAAGATAACATCACCTTTGACCCATCTCTTCCTGTCTTTGACCCATTATCCCTGAGTCTCCATGGGAAATGCATGTCTGTCTACTATTCAAAAAAAGGCAGTGATGAAACAAGGAACAGTTCCTGTTTTTCCCACTGAAGTGTGACTTCCCTGCCACACTCTGTGCTCCTAGATACACACCATGATCAAAACAGAGTAATCCTAAGCTCCATCATAGTCTGGGGGCTTACCTTATAAGAATAATTTAATAGTGGAACCTCATCCTCTACGTCTGCAACTCCAAGGAAGCATCAGATCTACAGAGCACAACACCTGGATAATAAATGCTTTTTAAAATTCTCTTAACTAAGTAAAATTTTTAAAAATATATAAATAAACCAGAAGGTATAAAAAAAAGTATTTGGAGAAAATATGCACACAAAATATAATAGCTGACGATTAACTAAGAGTTAGCAAATTCCAGAATTATCCAGACAAGTCTAAATTTTTTTCTCTCAATTATAGACTATCTTTTTAATATCTTAGATTCAATCTCCTTTGTTTAAAGCTAATAATGATGATGATTATAGCTCTTTTCTTTTAAGCAGCCATTATGTGCCAGTATAATAAATGTTTTTCATGAGATCTCATTTAATTTGCACAATAATGTGAGGTAGATATGATTTCCATCATTTTATTGATAAGGACACTTGTTGCAAAGGGGACCTGATGGTGGTGCCCCAGATTCTTGTGTTTTTGCTTGAGAGGATTCTAGACAAAACATGAGACTTAGCAAAAGAATAGCATGGTTTATTAGAAGGGATCAAAAGGAAAGGGGACACTTTCAAGAGAGAGAGTGGGTGCTTTCAGAGAGAAGGAGAAGGATGGTGTGCCCCTCCTACCCTCCAGTTTTATTGGGGGTCCCAGGCAAGTTTCCAGAGAGTCCTGCCCAGGTCCACCTCTTGACTTTTGATTGACAGCAGGATGACTTCAGAAGTTATATCTCTACTGCACATGGTAAAGTTCCAAGGTAATTCTGGGTCACTTTGGCCCATGCTGACCAGTTCTAATTGGAACTTGTTCTTATAGATTTTATGGCTGGGGGAATTATCCATATCTTCCTGAATTTTGGAATCTGGTTTGTGTAAGAGTCACAGAACCCTCCCCGTCCCTCCCCACCCCCTCCTCTGCCTCTTACCCCAGGGGTAACTTGTGTTTTTATCTCAACATTTTGGGCCTGCATTTCCCTGCAGATAACAGGTTGCTTGCTGAGGAATGCAACATATCCTACTGACTTAAGGCAGGCAGGGTTGCTGGTAATTTTCCTTTTTAAAGAAAGCGTGTGGGGGACAGAACGATGGGTCCAGTTTATAGAATTGTCCCCTTAACCTCATGTTCCCACTGCTCACACCTTATGTTCCCTGTCACACTGAGGCTCAGGGTCAAATTACCTGACGTGGGTGTGTGTGGGAGGGTGGGGGATTTGAAAACCTATTTCTGTCCCCACAGAAGACAGAGCAAGGTTTTAGGGGAAGGTTGTTAATCTATTGCTAAACCATAGTGAGGCTCCTGTCAGTAGCTCACCCTGTTCTACCTGGCTAGCATTACCCCAGCTGCCAGTGCTTCTGAATATGGAAGACACAACCCGTTAAAGCCCACTAGGAAAGAAAGGCATCTGTCCCCAATCCTTCCAGCGACCCCTCAGAGAATATATCTGTGGATAAAACCACATCCTCTGGGTAAATCTGGTTGTCCATTGAGAATTTGTTTCCACCATCAGTTCTTTCTTTTTTTCTTGCACAAAAAACCATCCTCTCCTTAGTGTCCTGCCCCCCACCCCTTGAGTTGCCAGGCACAGGCTCAAGAGTTGCCACAGAAGTGGCTAGGCCTTGTCAGACACTGAGAGGTACACCTGTGAGTAAATACCCCACCATAGCACAAGGGCTCTATGGCTGTGCTTTGCTCACAGTCCTTATAGAAATTATTTTTGGGCCTGGGTTTGATTGATTAAATCCAGAGTGTAAGTCTTTTAACAGTGACTAATGACAGTGCTTAAAACTTGTAAATTTCTGTTTGAGAAGTCCTTTTAGAAGCAATTTATATTCAGTAGACAAAAGCCATTCTTCTTCCTTTTCTCCTTATCATAATACTGAACTTAAAGATATAATAGCTTTAAATTCATTATTCCATTTATCAGTCACACTCGTGGGTTAGGAAATTAACTGTCAATCAGGCTGTTTTGTTTAAAGATTACAAACCAACAGGAGTCAGATGGACCCAGATTTCTCTAACTCTGAAGTCCATGCTCTTACATGCTACATTGTGCTATCCTTTTTTTTTTTTCCGGGTACCAGAACCATTGAATCCAGAGGCACTCTTCCACGGAGTCACAGCCCCAGCCCTTTTTTATTTTTTGAGACAGGGTCTCACTAAATTGCAGAGACTAACCTCAAACTTGAGGTACTCTTGCCTCAGCTTCCCAGGTTGCTAGGATTACAGGTGTGCACCAACATACCTGGCTTTTTAGAAAAAGAAAATGAATTTATACTCCGAGTTTTGACTGTTTTTAAAAGTTTCACCAGTCAACCTCAAGGAATGAAAATCTGCTACCAGTTAGATTATGCTGAAGATTAACATTGCCCCTTCTGATTTTTTTTTTTTGGGGGGGGTGGGGGCGGTTACCAGGAATTGAACTCAGGGGTACTCAACAACTGAGCCACAATCCCATCCCTATTTTTTATTTTATTTAGAGACGGGGGCTCACAGAGTTGCATAGCACCTTGTTGTTGCTGAGACTGGCTTTGAACTCTTGATCCTCCTGCCTTAGCCTCTGGGATTACAGGTGTGCGTGCACCACCATACCCAGCACATTGCCCCTTCTGAAAGCTCTTCCAAAAGATGCCGTCCCGAAATGCCTAATGTGATAATTGCATCAGGGCCATATATTGCACTTGCTTACTCATTTGGAGGAATAATTTCTGCCTATTGTTTTTAACTCTTTTGTTGCCTTGTGCTCATATTTTGAAACATGGAAGGTCTAAGAGAGTGATCACTGAGATGACCCCAACACCCAGTTACAGCAGTCAGGGTTTCTATAGGTGCCTCTCCATGTTTACTTGCCAGGATAAATTTGACATTTGGAATGTGACTTCTTTAATATTCCACCCAAATTATTGTTTCTCTTTCATTGAAATAATCAGTGCTTTTTATTAGAGCAGCAAGCTAAAAATGAGGTAGTAATTATCATGCTTAGGCACAGCTGCAAAACTCTCTTTCCTACTAATTGGTTAAAGGGTTATTGTTCTATTGTACTTTTTCATTGTCTGCTATATTGGAAGATACCTAGTATTAGCTACATTTTCCCTCCATTTCCCTAAGAATAGATGAAGAGAAATTGCTGTTGTTGTTCCTTGAGAGGCAGAGCCACCTCTGGAGATGATGTTTTAAAAGTCATGCTGTGATCATGAACTGATTAGGACTTGGTTCCTTGAAAATGAAATTTCTTAGTTAGATGGTGTGACTGATCAGAGAGTCTTGATAGGGCTTGATGCTCTAGGTAAAAATAGAGAACATCAATATGAAAAGAGTGAATTAAGGAATCAATAGGATTCTTTGGTTAAAATGACAAAAACAGGGGCTAGGGTTGTAGCTCAGTGGTACAGTGCTTGCTTGCCTAGCACAGGTGAGGCACTGGGTTCAATTCTCAGCACCACATATAAATAAATAAAAAATAAAGGTCCATTGACAACTGAAAAATATTTAAAAAAAAAAAAACAAACAAAAAAACCTTGCCTAATTAGAGAATTTAAAAGGAGAGTTTGTTGGAAGGATTTGGTAGGAGGTACTCACAGAATTGAAGGGAAAGCTAAAAAAGCTGAAGATCCAGACTCAGCATGGGCAGGAGCCAGAGCTGCTCTGGTTTCTCTGGTAAGGACTTGCAGATGGTTTCTTTGAGTGCCACATCTTGATGAATGAGCAACGTGGGCTTTCAGTTTGTTTCACTTTCTAGAGTCATTTTCACTGGGCCTGGGGCACACGCCTGTAATCCCAGCAGCTCCAGAGGCTGAGGCAGGAGAATCCTGAGTTCAAACCAGCCTCAGCAAAAGCGAGTTGCTAAGCAACTCAGTGAGACCCTGTCTCTAAATAAAATACAAACTAGGGCTGGGGATGTGGCTCAGTGGTTGAGCGCCCTGAGTTCGATCCCTGGCAACCCCCTCCCCCACAATGGCAATTTTTCAGGGGAAAGAACTTTGTGGTGATTGGGCTTAGCATTTGGCTTAAGAGAGCAAGAATCTTGATGGACCTTCCCATCAATCAATCTTTCTAAGGTAATAAGTCTCCAAAATGCTTCTTAAATAAGACTCTGAAAACACTAACCATAAAGGAAAAAAATCGATGAATTAACTCACATTTAAATTTAAAATGTCTGTTAAGCAAAAGTCATCATTAAGAAAGTTAAAGGCAATCCACAGCATAGGAGGAGGACATATTTGTGAAAGATACCTCTAACAAATAACTCATGTCCAGAATCTATGAAGAACTTCTGTGAATTAAGGAGAACCCAGCAGACACAGGACAAAAGCCATGAAAAAGCTTATCACAAAAGCCTCTTCACAAAGGAGGTTATCCAAAAGACCAATAAACATGTGAAAAGGTGTACAATTTCATCAGGCATTAGTGAACGTCAATTAAATCCATTGTATGACACACTACAAACCCACTGTCAGCTAAAATCTAAATGACAGGTAAGGATGTAGAGTAACCAGAATGATCCACTGGGAAGCAGTGTAAATTAATGCAGTTAATTTGCAAATGATGACAGCTCAGTGCTGCTCCTGGGTACCCAAGAAAAATGTTTGCACACATGTACCAACAAGCACATATAAGAATGTTCACAGAGGGGTTGGGGTTGTGGCTCAGTGGTAGAGCACTTGCCTAGCACATGTGAGGCACTGGGTTCTATCCTCAGCACCACATAAAAATAAATAAATGAAATAAAGGTATTGTGTAAAAAAAAAAAATGTTCACAGAGATGCTAGCTATATTTGCCAAATTCAGAAGCTAGTAAATGAACCTAAATAGTAGAAGGGATAAATTGCTTCACATTCATACAAGTGAATGCAATAACAGAAATGTAAATTAGTATACTGTATGCAAGACCACAAATGAATCTGACAAATATCAAGAGAACAGACTGTATGATTTCATTTGAAAAAAGCTCAAGAATAAGTGAACTACCCTGTGGTCTTAGGAGTCTAGAGAGTGATTACCCTGAGGGGAGGGGCAGTTCATGAATGGAATCCGACAAATGGGGTCTTCTCGGGTGCTGACTGTGTTCTGTCTCTTGAGCTGTTAAATGTCCTAGGTGTCTTCACATTGTCAAAATTCACTGAACTTTAAACGTAAGATTTATATTCTTTTCCATGTGCTTTATACTTTAATAAGAAGTTTATAGAAGGGGAAATAATGGGAGAAAGGCTAAAGTAATAGTGCTTGGGTATAAATCCTGACTCCATCCCTCCTCATATATGTGACACTGGGAAAGTTACTGCACTTTGTCATGTCTGGTTTTTCATCTGATAAAGGGAGTAGGAGTACTACCTTGCTGGGTCTTTGGGAGAATTAAATGAGATAACACATGTAAAATGCCTAAAGCAAGCAGAAAATAGCTTTTAGGTACAGTACTTGTATCGTATCATGACTGTTCCATGTGAGAAGTGCTTGGGGGATTAAAGAAGTGCAGGTTGAACATCCTTAATCTGAATATCTGAAAACTGAAATGCTTTAGAATCCACAATTTTTTGAGCCGAGTGCTGTGGTACACTCCTGTAATCCAAATGATTCAGGAGGCTAACAGAGGAAGATTGCAAGGTCCAGGTCAGCCTCAGCAATTTAGTGAGATCCTGTCTCAAAAAGTAAAAAGGACTGGAGATGCAGCTCATGGGTAAAATACCCCTGTGTTCAATCCCCAGTATCAAAAACAAAAAAGGAAATTTTTGAGCACTGATGTGGAAAATTCCACAAGTGATCTCATGTCACAGTTTTTAAACATGCTGTATAAAATAATCAGAGAGATTATGTGTATATGATATATATGAAATATAAATGAATCTTGTGCTTAAACTTGGATCCCACCCCCAAGATACCTTGTTAGGTATATGCAGATATTTTAAAGTCTGAAAAAATATAAAACCTGAAATATTTCTGGGCCCAAGCATTTAGTATAAGGAATGCTCATCCTATATAAACCCTGGTCTTAAGATTATAAGTAGAAAAAGAAATGTAAAAGAACAGTTGACTCTACAAGAGAATAGCAGTAATTTTCAAATGTGTACTTTAGAAGAGAATATCAGTAAATTCCAAATGAGTAATACAGATAAGAAAAACAGGAATTAAACAGGAGCAATTACCATAGGTTAAAGTGTTCTGGGCCAAGATCTCAGAGTTGTTGGAAGTCAGAACAGTGGTTCTGGGTAGGAGGAGTGACTGGAAGGAAGTGCTTATCTGGACTGGCTATGTGAAAGAGCTGGGTTGTGAACGTTTATAGCACCATGCCCTTGGGACACATGCATCTTCCTCTCTGCGTGTGTTCCTTCCAATAGATAAAGAGAGTGCTAGTCTAAAACCTGGTTGATTTTTGGTGACAGATAAAATTACTTAAGCTCTCTGAATTTTATTTTCCTCACCTACAGGCTATAAAACCTCCCATAGACTTGTGTCTCTAGGATTAAAAAGTCAGCGTATATAGAACACCTAGTTCAGGATGGGATGGTGAAATATTTCATGCACCTGATCAGCAAACTGGGTTAGAGGGCAACAAGCAGAGCCAAACTTTTCCTGTGTTAAGATTTGGAACTTCTATCTGGGGTTCATTGCTTTGTTTGGGGAATGACCTTTTGTCTTATTATTATGAATGGACTTGTCACAGTGTGTCATGCAGTGTGTGGTGCAGTGACTCAACCAATGGGACAAAGGACATTTCTCTGAGCCATGGCTTGACACTTGTACCCATACCACCACTGTTGGTTTCCTTTTCCTGTGTTTACTAACAGCCACGCCTACAAGTGAGCACAGTGACTAATCAGGTATGCACTCAATAAATATTTACTGAATGCCTGTTAAGTGCCAGGTGCTCCAAAAGAGCATATAATGAGGACTAAAAACAGGGTAAAAAGTGAAATAATTGAAACATTGAAGACTTTGCCTTCAAATAGCTTATGATCTAGTAACAGAGTATACATGTTTCTTCTGAAAGCTACTTTCTTCTTTCCTTTTCTTTGCCTTATCTCCACTCAGTGTATGTTATCTCACATTCCTAATCTTAATTCATACTCATTCTGTGCGTTTCTGTGTGTCTTTGTGTACACACACACACACACACACACACACACACACAGCTCTCACTGAACTGCAATCCATATAAGCAGGTTAAAAATCATTTAACATGGTGTCTAGCCAACAAAAGCAATCAATTCATGTAGTATATTTTCTCATTACTCCCTATCTCCCTGAAAAACTGTTGAGGGCAGTGTATTATGTTAATTATAATCATGGAAATAACCATTGATTAGGTTCCTTTCTATTCAGTGCACTCTGCCAGGCACTTGTCTACATTATCTGTAACTGTCACAACATCTGCCCTCCTACAGGGCATTGTTATCCCATTTTATAGGTGAGGGACCTGAGACTTGGGGAGCTTAATTCACTTCTTAGTGTCAGGTTCCTTTTTACATTTGGCTGTGTTTCACAGCAGAAAGACTGGGTTAAATATTGTGTCTATTTAATAATTATATTCTTAGCACATGGCATACTACCTGGTAGCAGATAGTATATGTTCAATGTATATTGAATGAATGATTATAATCTTAGATATTGTTTTTTTCTGTGAATATTTTTATTATTAAAACTGACATAATAGGAGCTGGGATTGTGGCTCAGTGGTAGAGCAACTGGGTTCCATCCTCAGCATCATATAAAAATAAATAAATAAAGGTATTGTTTCCATCTACAATTTAAAAAATATTTTTTTAAAAAAACTAATATAACATCTACATTAAGGGTTGGTGCAAGATTAAGTAAATGAATCAAACAATGGTAAATTATGTTGTAATAGTAACTTCTGTGGTTCAGCTAGTGGTTTTGAGATTCATCATGTTGCTGCATGTAAAAATAGTTCATTTATTTTTATTGTTATGGTAATATTCTATGATAAAAATCTATTACAGTCTGCTTGCCCATTCTACTACTAACATGTAGAATGTTAGTAGTAGAATGGGCATTTGGAGTGTTTCCAGTTTTTCACTATTATGAGCATTCTTGAGCAAGTCTCTTTGGGGCATATATTTTATTCCCTTTTGTACACAAATGTAAGAGTAGAATGGTTGGGTTGTAAGGTAGAAGAATGTTTTAATTTATTAGAGGGTGCCTAATCATCTTTTAAAGTGAGTTTACCATTTTGTACATTTACTAACAATGTACGAGACTTCTACTTGCTCCATACCTTTTCTTACATTTGAAATTATCATGCATCTTCATTTTAGCCATTTTAAGAAGTGCGTAGGATCTCATTATATTTTAATTTGTACTTACCTGGAAACAATACTGTTGAGCTCTTTGGCCTTTGTCTCTTTGGAAACAATACTGTTGTATGCTCTCTGGCCTTCACATAGCTTCTTTTTGGCCTATCATTGGTTTGTGAAAGTTTTGTTTTTGTTTTTAATGTATTATAGATACAAGTCTTTTTCATTGGCTTGCCTTTTAACTTTTTAAATGGTGTCTTGATAATTTGATGAAGGGAAATTTATTTATACTATTTTTTTCTTTTATGGTTGGTACTTATTGTGTCCTAAGAAATTTTGCCTACCCTAAGGTCATGAATATATTTTTTTTCTGGAAGCTTTCTAATTTTAGCTTTTAATATAGATTTATGAACACTCTCAGAATAATTCTCACATATATAGAGACAAAAAGGTTAAGGTCTATATTTTTCTATGTGGATATCCAGTTGCTCCAGCACATTTCATTGAAAAGAATTTTTCCTTCCTCATTGGTTTCCTAATACCTTTGTCAAAACTCTGTGTATGTGTAGTCTACTTCTAGACTCTTTATTCTACTCCATACATATTTGTTTTTCCTGTGATACTATTTAATTACTAGAACTATATAGTAAATCTGGAAATTTGTTAAAGTAGGTTCACCTACATTTTTCTTCTTCAAGAATGTCTTGCTGGGTGCAGTGGCACATCCCTATAATCCCAGTGGCTTCAGGGGCTAAGGCAGTAGGATTGCAGGTTCAAAGCCAATATTTGCAACTTAGGGAGAAACACCCTATCTCAAAATAAAAATAAAAAGGACCAGGTATGTGGCTCAGTGGTTAAGTGTCCCTGGGTTCAATCCCTGGTACCAAAAAAAAGTCATTGTTAATGTTTTGATTGCAACTGACATGTTGTCAACAAACCAAAAAAAAAAAAAAAAAAAAAAAACCTGGAAATTTTGATTGGAATTGTACAATTGTATTAATTCTTTTTTTAAAATTTGTTCTAATTAGTAAGATATGACAGTAGAATGCATTTTGACACACATACATAAACGGAGTATAACTTCTCATTGTTCTGGTTTTATATGATATAGAGTTACACAGGTCATATAATCATATATGCACATAGGGTAATAATGTCGGATTCATTCTACTATTATTCCTACGCCCCTCTCCTGCGCCTTCTCTTCCTTCACTCCCCTTTGTTTGGTCCAAATTATGACTATTCTCTACCCCCAATTTTATGAATTCTGTACATCAGTTTCAGAAAGTTTTCCATCTTAACATTTTTGAGTTTTCAAATCCATGAACATGAAAGCTCTTCATTTACTTAGGCCTTCTATAATTTTTCTCAGTAATGTTTTATAGTTATGTGTTTCCATTACTTTCCCAGGGGTGCAGAGAAGTTGCTTCAAAGGACAGAAGTCCAGGCATACATTTTAAAGAGACTACCATCATCTGGTACCATAAGCAGTTTGGTGTCACCTGAGACCGATGTGAGCCCTACAGGGAACTTATGAGTACTTTGGGCTATTGTTATTTTTAGTTTCTCCTTCATCAGCTTTGTTTTCAGCACATATGTTTTTTATTTTGTTGGTAAAGCTGCTTTTTATTTCTTTGCCATATCCACATTTTCTAAATGTTCTTCAGTGTCATGGGTTAATTGTATTGTTTTAAAAATTCTATATAATTAATTAGATTACAGATTAATAGACCTCAGGTCCATTTCTGGCGAATCTTTCTAAAATTATATCCAAGTCATCTGATCCTTTCATCAGTGAATGCTGGAAGTTGCTCTGTCCCAATTTCATTTTCCTCAGTGAAACTCCCAGTGCAAGTATGCTCAACAGTCTTTTCTGTGACTTCTCTTCTCTAGGAACTACTGTCCAGAGCAGTAAAATAAACAACAGAACATGCCTGTGTGTAGTGTGATAAAGCTGTAGGTCAGGGACCTCAACCCTGCTTGGGAGTTTAGTGACTTCTAACTGATGAAGTGTGGGTCCAGGGTGACTTTCCTCAGAGGAAACTCTTCATAAGCTTGGCATTCAAATTCTGGGGTTTTGTCCACTAGATGCAGTTGAGGCTTCAGAGACCTGGTGCTGGAAGAAGCCTCCCTCAGTCTGTACTGTGAATGGCATGTGGAATAGGGACCACAAATAGGCTATTACCAGCTGCTCTGCTTTGCCTTCGTGGAAGTTACCATCTGGAACACCTCAAATCCTTGATAGTTCATTTTCTTTCCACCAGGAAGGTGTCTCTTGCCTGCTGGCAGTTGAAGTAAGCTCCATCACTGGAGTTACAGAAGCCTCCAAGGAGCTATTCCAATTTACTGTCTTGTCAAAATAATCACTATATTTCCCCCAAATTACAGAATCTTAGATAGAGGGAATATTTTCAGCTTTTTCTCAGTGTTTCATATGCATGGCAATGAATGTCAGTTATTTGCATTGCTTTATATTGATTAATAAATTTAGAAATATATCCTAAGCAAACAAACAAAACAATATTCCAAATGAATGAACAAGTGCCTGCTTATCTTTCTTATCTTTCATTGTAATAATGAAAATAGCTTGAGTTGTAGAGTATGCCATATTTCACAAATGGCATTCACATGCATTCATGTGTCCCATATGTCCTCATAACCATTTTGTGATGTAGGAAAATTATTACTATTCTTTTTTAAATGAGATAACTGAGACTCAGTAATAGAGAAACTTGTACAAGCTCAGCCAGTTCTAATGACATTGAGCTGCAGACCCAATGCTGCAGTATATCAGAATGGTTAAGACTGAGGTGTTGCAACCCCAAATATCCTATATTCAGATGCTAGGTCATCCCCTACGCCTTGTGACTTTGGTCAGTCACCTAACCCCTATGCCTTACTATCCCCATTGCTAAAATAAGGGTAATGGTAGAACCTATCTCATTCAGATGTCTTAGGATCAAATGGGGTTGTTTTGGTACAGCTCTAGACAGAGCACCTGGCACACACCAGTTGTCTTGGAGATATAGTGGCTTAGCACCATTCCACCTCTCTCTCCTACCCTGAGGTCTGTACTCCAGAAGTCTCTAGAATGCTCCAGGCATGCTCCAGAAGGTACCATGGGCTCTGAAGGATTAGAGAATCTAACCCCAAATTAAATACTTTGAAAAAAAGCTAATGCCACAAAAATCTCTTTCTCTGGTTCAGTTTTCCCCTTATTCTGAAGGCAATGTGTATATCTCTTACTTGATACTCTTAATTTAATTTTTAAAAATATTTTGTTTTAGTTGTAGGTGGACACAATACCTTTATTTTATTTTTATGTGGTGCTGAGGATCAAACCCAAGGCCTCACACATGCTAGGCAGGTGCTTTACTACTGAGCCACAAACCCAGCCCCAATTTTTAATTTTTATTTATTTATTTATTTGTACATGTGTGTGGTGCTGGGAATTGAACCCAGGATCTTGCACATACTAGGCAAATGCACTACCACTGAGCTAAATCCCCAGTCTGACACTAAATTTTGACCAGAAATCTTAAGAAGGTTTTAGATAGGGCAGTTCCATTCTTCCTTTCTTAATATTTTAGGAATTATTTCTTCTTTGTTTGATTATAGCTTTTATCAAATTCATGCAAACTAGTGTCTACTCTTGAAGACAGTATAGAAATTCCCATGTTAGGGATAGGGTGTAGCTCAGTGGTAGAACACATGCTTAGTGTGCACAAGACCCTGGGTGCAATCCCTAGTACCAAAAAAAAAGAAGAAGAAATTCCCATTCCTTACAGTACACGTTCTTTGAAAAGCACACTTCTGGATTTTGTGTTGTGCAGTCTGCCCTTTAATGTAACTAGGAAGGATTCTTGCTTATTTTGCACATTTATGTCCTTGCTTGAATTCTCACCTGCAGAGAACAGGAAGGTGACAGAAGTTGTGCCTGGCTACAAAGATGGTTCTGTCTGACCCCCTGAAAAGGCCTACAACATAGGCTACAAAGGCTTCTATTTTTGAGGAGTAGAAGGAATCATGTTTGTCATCATTTCATGGTGTATCATGGCTGGGCAAGAAGCTTTAGATTTGAAAATAGCAGCGCTGATCCCATTACCTCATCTCTGTCTACTGAAGCCTCTGACTTTAAATGTCAATAGGAATCAAATTTACTTTACGTACCAAATCATCAGCAGTAATCCAGTATCACACTTTATTACTTTCTACATATCCTGGATGTTTCCATGAAGGTGGCCAAACACTACGTCTACATACTATAATTAATATGTTTTGATACTCTTCCCTCCAAGTTCTTTTATCATACATAATACATAAACTAACAGCTCAATCAGAACTGCCAACAACTGCTTGTACTTACTTTCTTCACACTTCCTGTTTTGAATGCTAGCCTGTGAAAATTCTCAATCTAGGATATTAAGCAAAAAATTTTGGCTCTAAAACTTCTGATAGAATAATCCCTATAAATATGTGTGTTTATGAATATGTACATGCCAAGTAGCTTGAAGGAAATAAAATATGGTGACCTGTATCATCAACAGGATTTAGATGCTTTTAATTATCTGTATGCCCTTATGCACCTTTATAATTTTTTCCTTACAAATCAGGAAATTTAATCCTTGTGATATTTTAGAACTTGATGAATGGAACATGGTTTTATAACCAATGTGCTTTGAAATATGGGTACATGAGATTCAGTGTACATTGATCCCTTAGTTACTCCCACCCGAAGCAATGAACACTCAATCCTGTGGCCCTAGGGACAGATGGTTACTAGTTTATTAGTAACAAAATAGCTTAGACTGCTAAGTTATAAACAATAGAAATTTATTTCTCAGGGTATTTGGAGATTGAGGAATCCAAATCAAGGTAACTGCAGGTTCAGTGTCTGATGAGGATCTGCTTTCCACTTCCAAGATGACACCTTAGAAGTTTTGGTCCTTTCATGGTGGAAAGGGCAAAAGGGCTGACCTAGTTCCCTAAAACCTTTTTATGAAGGCTCTATTCTATACATGAGGACCAATCCCTCATGACTTCATTGCCTCTGAAAGGGGCCCACGTCTAAATACTGTTACATTGGGTCTTAGATTCCAGCCTACAAATTTTAAAGGAATACAGACATTCAATTCATTAGCAGAATGGTAGCAGATAAATTATGTGACTTCTATAAGTTCAGGATATATAAAGGTATAGATATAAATGTAGATATGGATATAGATAGTGCCTTTCTACTTTCCCCTATTCTCTAGTTACTTGATTTTATTTCCTTTTCAGAAACACATCTGATGTCCAGGAGACTGTTGAAAAGGCCACAACCTCTTTGATCTGACATGTAACTAAATCTCTCATCACAGATCCACAGTTGGTATAGACAAGTTTCAGTGTAATATATTTATAAATACATCTTTATGCTAAGAACACTTTCATATATCACTAAAATGTGTCCACTTAGGGCTAGTCCACTCAAACAGAATGAGGAGTATAGACTCATTTGGAACCTAAAGCTACCTCAGTATTTCAATTGTAATTATAAACCTAACCATACATTGATTGAGCACTATTGAATGTTGAGAAGCATGTTCATGTGTTCTTCCAAGTAACTCTGTGGACTAGAGTAGAAATGATGATTATTCCATATTATAGTAAGGAAATTGGCACAAAGCTTTTGGTAGAGCTGAGACTAGACACAAAACCTTCTGTTCCATAGCTTTATCAAAGGCTCAATAATGCCAGGTATCTCTCTCCAAACTCTTCTCCCATGGGCACTTGGATTCTAAGGAATGATCATGATAATAATATCAATTACTATATAATGTTTGCTGAATACACTTCATATACATGAACTCAGTCCTTATAGCAACTGAAGAGAGAAATACTTTCATTATTTCCATTTTACAGTTGAAGAAACTGATGCCTGGTGCTTTTAAGTAACTTACCCAAGGTCAGTGGGTGGAGTAGGCGGGATATGAATAAGTGTGAAATCTGTCCTCTTGACAGCCTGACAATGTAGCCAGCTCCATCTGCTTCCCACATGTTTAGAACCTGCGTTGACCCAGGCCAGAGAGAGCAGTTTTCTCAGTAAGAGTCCTAGAACTCCTTTTCCTTCTAAACTTAGAGTTTGAAATACGGCTCTTGTATTACTTAAGCAATAATAATACTGTTCTGTCTCCTTGTGGAAAGAAAGAGGGAGAGTAGAGAGGAGTAATAAAATAAATATTTTTTCTCAGTAGTCAGATAAGTTTGGAGAATTCTGAAAACTTATATTAGCCCATGGTTCCTACAGGGATCTTTTCATCTATCTCTTGCCTGGTTGCTAAGGAGCTTATATTGCAAACAACAAAAACCAACTAACTTTAAGCAAAATAAATTTATTCTAAGAATGTAGTAGCTTACAGAATCAAAAGGAAAACTAAACACTTAGGCTTTTGGAAGTTGGTATATCTGCTTTTACTGTGTTACAAACCATCCCAAAATTTAGTGGCTTGAGCAAACGATCATTTGTTTAGCTTCTGATTCTGCAAATCAATCTGGGGAGGACTTGAGCATCCCCAAACTGCACTTGGCTCAGCTGATCTCCTCACAGACTCTCTCATGGGTCTGCAGTCAGTTGCCTGCTCAGCTACAGTGTCTTGATTCTCTTCCATATGATCACTCATTCACTGGAAGACCACTCACATGATGGGCTCAGGGTTTCAAGTACATTTTAAAAAAGCAAACCCCAATGCATGAGCACTTTTTGAATTTCTGCTTGAAGAAAATCACATGACCAAAATCAGAGTCAGTGTGGGAGAGGACTGCCCAAGGGCACAGATTGAGATAGGAAGACTCTCTAGCCATTTTTAGTATCTCCAACACATAGTAGGAACCTAGGTAGCGTTAGCTCAAAGTAATATGAACTAATGTGCAGGCTCTTTAGAGTTCCTCCATCTGAATAACTTAGTTCCCACATTTCTCTTTCTTTGAATAAGTCCAAGATTTCCAAAGAGAATTTGACTTATTTTGTGTTACATGCATCCACCATGGTTGACAATTCATGAAGACTTTATTGAGAAGGAAGAGTTTCCCAAAGGATAGTTAATGAATTTGTAACACAACGTGGTGGGGAGGGATGCAGACCAAGCCATGTAGTATTACTTTCCTCCAATGTTCACTATATTGTCTTTGTCCTTCCCCTCTGAACCATGTGGGTTGACTTTTTCTCTATTTATTGAAAGCAAAAGTAACAATCTCAATTTGGTACTTGATCAATAAACAATTTTAATCATTTACATAAAAGACTCTTGCTATAAAACGAGTGCTGACCCTGGCCTGGATCCAGATCCCATAGCATAGACTTCCCCTCTTTTTTTTTTTTTTTTTTTTTTTTTTTTTTGTACCACTGAGCCACATTCCCAGCCCTTTTTAAAGTTTTTTTTCATATTGAGATGGGGTCTTGCTAAGTTACTTATGACCTTGCTAAGTTGCTGAAGCTGGCTATGAACTTGGGATTCTTCTGTCTCAGCCTCCTGAGCTAATAAGATTATGGGTGGGTGCCACTGCCCAACCCCTCTTCTTATATTGCTGTGCATTCACTAGACACCATGTGTATAGCCCCAAAAAGGATGTGAAAAATTGGTGTTCTGATGTGAGGTCACATAATCCATGTCCCCAACAGCAACTACAATAGTTATTTGTTTAGGTTTGTTTCATAATTTCTGCTAATTAGAAGGCTGGTTTTAAAACTTTCTAGAAAACCAGTAAAGATGGTGGTGAAGTCAACCTTGATTAGATTCAGCAGCAGGGAAAGCCTGAATAGGCTGTTAGCATTGCCATGGGGGAGCAAGGACATTTGATTGAATTGCCCAATAATAGAAGAGTTGAAGGAAATAATAGATTCTTCTTATTTGCAAAAATACTGTTCTTTTTGGACTGATAACAAAGACCATTTTATCTGGTTATAATAGCCTGTTCTTACAAAAGACAGAGAGGAGGTGTGTGTTTATGAACCATGCCAAGTATTTGAAACATGCCTAGGGCATTAAACCAGCTTTCTCCAAATGTTTGATTGTATTTCTTCAAAGGTTTAATCATGAACTTGTAATATATGTGTATTTATTAATAAATATATTATCAGTTTACTTTTAAATTATAATAGGTGCTTTAGTTAATGTTATATAACATATTTAAAAGACAGGTTAGAAAGTGAACAAGTATTTTTTAGAAAGAGCAAAAGTGGAAGTTCCAAAAATATTTTCTTCCCATACCCCAGTAGACCATCCTACTGTCTAGACTGCTAATTTTTTTTTTTTTTTTTCCATACCAGATTGAACCCAGGGGTGCTTAACCACTGAGCCATATACCCAACTCTTTTTATTTTTTGAATCAGGGTCTTGCTAAATTTGCTTTGGGCCTCAGCCTCCAGAGCTGAGGTATGCACTACCACACCTAGCACTACTAAAATATCTTACATCTGCCCAACTTACAAAGACAACCCCAGTACCAAGGGAAAATAGAAAGTCTGGTGTTTAGTTCTGTCCCAAGTGACTTAACAGTTCCTTTATGGAATGGATTTTCATACTTGTTATGTTCACAGTGACCTTTTGAATGCATATATCTGTGTGCTTAAAATACAAACTTTGAATCCCTTGTAATTCTCAACTCATTGAGGGTTCATCTCTGCAATAATTATGGAAAGTCTTGGACTCATGGAATCATAACATGAGGCAAATATATCATTTTTTTTCTTCATCCCCATTTCCCTTCCTTCCATTTTCCCTCCTTCCTTCTTCCATGATCATATTGATAATAGTACAACTTAAAGGCATTCTTCTTCTCTGCTTCCTTCTGTTTTTTCCTTAAGAATTCTAAATGGTAGTAGTTATTTTTCCTTATTATAATCAGTAGTATTTATTGAGTACTCTTAAACAGTGTCCATTCAGAACCTCACTTAACTTTAGAATAACGCTTGAAGTGGATGATGTTATTTCCCTAAATATTTGAGAAATACCAAAGTTTAGGGAGGGTTAAGTAATGTGCCCAGGAGCTCACAGTTTTCATGTGGTAGGGCTGGGCCTTTCTGACTCCAGAGCCCAAGCTTTACCCTCTATTGTCTGTAGTGACCCAAACAGACAGTGGAGACCATCGTGAGTTCAGGAGTCAATAGAATCTTTTTCTTATGAGTCTTGTGTCTATTCAGGAGACATTTGTGTATTTATGATGAACAGTGCATGCTGTAGCAAGTGAGGAAAATTGAAAGACTAACATCTGGACATAGCTTTTTACTGTGTTTGAATTACCTTATGAGGTTTTCAGAAAAATTTGAGAGTACACCTAGATCTTCGCCTGCTTGGAGAAATCTATTCTACAAATTAGTTGTTTTTCTATTTTTCTAAGCTATTATCTGAAATTGATGGGTTTATAGTTTTATGAATTGCATGTATCACCAGTCTGTAGGAATGTCTCCTTTGATCTTGGTAACTAAAAGAGAGTTGAACAAATACTAAATGAAATCAAATGACCAAATTCAAACTCAAAGTCAATTGAAAAGAAGTGGCCTACTGCATACTCAAGCTATTTGGTTATTTTGTTGTTACTGTTATTGCTGGAAAATCTATATAAAGAGAAATGAGCTTTGGTAATATAGGTGAAAGAATCCTTACAGGAATTTGCCCCTAACCTTCCTATTGTTAATCCCAATCACTCCTATTATACTTCTTGAATTTCTTCAAGAAACTATATTGTGGCTAAGGAAATAAGTGGAAGACAGTCAGACTTGGTAGAGACTTAGAACATCTGTTCTTGTCCTCATCCCCAGCACACGTGTGCACACATATGTAATAATGCGTGACAGCTCCCAGCTGTTCTCTGCCTTTACCACCAGCCCCCCCCCCAATCAAATTTAGAGAATTAATTTTGAAGCAGGAATTCCCATCACTGATTTTCAAATGATCAGACTTTGAATCTGGTCTTCAGTGGAATGGCATGACTGTACAACTACTCTAGGACTGTGAAGGGAAAGATCCTGCTGTGCGTGCCTAAAGTTAGCAGGGCAAGACCTGCCAGTGGGGCTGGTGACTCCCAAGCTCCACTCCAAGACTAGGGGTGTGCCCATGCCCAGCATGCAGCTGGTCCATGGTTCACACTGTGGAAGTAAGACTTCCAAGTTTATATATAAAGAGAATGATGGGTACCAGTTCTGCAGGGGCAGACACTGATTGGTAGGGTGTTAGTGCTGGTTCAGTGCAAACCTGTGTATTAAAGAGGCCAGTGAGGGATCTAACAGAGACATTGGTGAGATAAACCTCTTGGTTAATTTCATTTGGCCCAGCTTAACATCCTCTTTAAAGCATAACTTGGCTTTCTGTTACTCACCGACATATCAAGGATGATAATCACACCCCTATCCTGGATGTTCCCTAGTCCTTTGTAAATCCAGTCCTTTCTCTGTCCTCTAACCATTGTAGTTAGGTGATGGTAAAGATAGTGTGGTGTGTCTTTACCTTCCTTAGTACTTCCAGGATCTGGGAATCAACTTACAATTGCCTGAAACCTAATTTTATCTTTTGGCCCAAGAGGGATGAAGCTCTTAGAATTTGATATTCCTGATCAAATGAAACATCACAGTTTAATCCCTATTAACCCTACTTTAGGGAGTAGCTGTTCACTGAAGCCCAGGAACTTGACCGTTCACCTGTCCTTCAGGGGTCCAGAGATTCCTTGGAGCTTATTAGTGTCCTGGATTGTTGCAAGGGTGCATCCCAATGTGGTGATGGGATGGGGGAGATAAGGATGTGAAAGCACACACTGGCAGTTGTGCAGCCAGTGAATGTCTCCTGTCCTGGTTGCATTAAGAGCCTGGGCACTATAGTTTTGTCACGCCTCTGGGGACTTGGCACTGCTCCACCAGGAAGTACTTTTCCTGGGCCCCAGCCCTAGGACTTTCTGGGCATGAGAAGTATACTCTCAAATCAGTCAGGATAGAGTCCTCTTTTTCCCTTGCTCCTATCGTAGTTCTCCCTTATAGTGACTGCTGGATACCACTCCTCTTTTAGGCTCCTGAATCAAAAAAGGCCTTTCTAATTCTTTTCATACTGTGAAAGAGTTTGATTGTCCTTCAGTCCTTCAAGGGTCCAGAGGTTTTTTTGAGGCTTACAAGCCTCCTGGGTTGTTGGTGGGATATATCCCCACATGGTGATCATACCCTCTGACTCTCCTTTTTTATCATAGTGCTAAGTAGGTCCCAGCATACTTAATGCAAGTGAGATGCTCCCTTGATAAGGTCCAGATGATTAGCTCCCTCTCTTACTCATACACATTTACACAGTAGGGTTGACATCTCCTGACCTTTTGCCCAAAGACTTCTCTGTATAAATAGATGTTAATCCTTGTTTAATTAATATCTTTTCCCCATTGAACAAAGCTCCTTAGAAGTTGTATATCAAGATAACTCTTGCCAATCTCAAAGGCAATAGGAAAAATTAACCAGATTTTAGCTTAATAATGAATAAGCATTAAGGAAATAAGTGAGTTAATGAAAATTAAAAGCAGGGCTTGATTTATAATCTCACCTTGGGCAGTTTTCTTAAAATCACTAAACCTCAGTCTTCTTGGCAAAATGAAGAGTCGAGGTTTACTGTTTCTAAAATCTTTTTAAGCCCTAAAATTTTATGTTTCTCTTTTTTGCTTTACAGATTTATTCCTTTAGATATTTAATGTGTACTGTGAATATGGGGCTGATTATACAGTTTTAAGTATATTCTCCAGTATAACAGTGATTGCTATTTCATGTTGAGAAACCTGTAATAATCTAAGAACATTTGTCCATGCCACTTGCAAGAGCTTCCAGTGACAATCTCCAAATAAGTGTTCTGCGTTTGTTGTTGCATTAACAAATTAGGTCAACAAATGGGGAAGAGTGAACGTCAGAATTCTG